>NC_137792.1:69144396-69744396 GCF_963383645.1 Muscardinus avellanarius | reverse complement strand
GTGGAAGGGACTATGCTGCTCACTCTACCTCTCAAAAAGGTGGACATTTAGGCAAGTAATGTGACTTCTCTAAAGTTCCATTTCACCCTGGGAAATGCTAGACCCTTTAAGATGGGGCTAGTGATGTTTGCTTTTCTTTCTTCACAGATCTGTTGTGAGACTCAAATAAGCTAGCGCTGGACAAAATAAAAAGTAAGAAACATTAGTGGATATTCTTGGAAGTCCCTGTGCATCTTGGATTCGACTTGTATTTATAATTCCCTTTCAACAAATGTCTTAGGTTAAAAATAGTTATATTTTGTCTAATTTGTGACTTTGACAAAGGTCTTGGGCAGAATTTTCTATACTATTTTACTTTTGGCATTCTCTCTACCTTGAAACAGCTTATATAAGCAAGGCACCACCACTTATTTCATGGGTAGTAACTCCTGTGGCTACATAAATACTTCTTAACTTTGATGACACTTCCAAAAAGTGCTCCTGACTTTTCTGGACCAGGACAAGAGCTCATCCTCATAGCATCAGATTTCTTTGTCTTTTCCCTGCTAGACATAAGCCCAAAGAGGGCAGAAATTAGATGTGCCTCATTTATCATTGTTGCCTCAGTGCCTACATAGTAGAAATTCAATAAATATTGGTTGAAAGGCTGATCTTGTTGAAAAAAGGTAAATGAGTAAAAATCCTGACCAAAAGATTTATCTGTAAAAATTATTTTTCAAGCACACACGATGTGCAGTGCCCTTTTCTGAGCTATGTGAAGGTGACAGGGAGTGTTCCAGAAATTCCAGTTTCTGGAAAATACGCAGTTCCCAGGCTGAGCCATTTTCTCCTCTGGATGCTGGGAAGTGGGTGTTTGCAGATTTGCTCTGCCACCTTTTGGTTATACTAGGAATTGCAGCTACCCTGGCATTTCCCTCCTACTCCTTTGAAGCAAAACAACAATTTCTACACTCTGATGCCTCTCCTTAATCTGATGAAATGGAAATACACCACACTTTGTCATCCTAATCAAAAGGGCAGTAAAATAAATGCCCAGGCTCAAATAGGAGTGAGGAGACATGATCATGTAATTGTGAAATTTCACAATACCGAGGCTTCCCTTTTGTCCAAACACAAACTTCAATACAAACTAACCCATTCAAAGTAACTTACTGTCACCAAATTAAGCACTTTAGATTTCAATAATAATTATGATAACAAAACTACAACATAATGATATCTGACATTTATTAAAAGCTTACTTTATCTTACTCATGGTTATACCTTTTAAATGAAGAAGCTAGTACAACCTCTGCTGCAACCCTGTAATGGAGGTATTGTTGTTGTTCCTTTAAGGAGAGTAATGCTGAAAATCACACGGTCTGGGAACAGGATCACATGCCTTTGAACCTGATGGTGCCATATACCAGCTATGTAACTCTGGGTAATTTACCCAAGTTTTCAGTACTTCTTTTTTCTCATCTATAAAAATGGGAGTTATAAAATTGATCTACTTGACAAGATTGATGTGAACAGTAAATGAGTTAATATATGTAAAATACTGAAAATAGAGCCTGACACGTAGTAGGCAGTCACCAGGTGCTAGATAATTTTTTTTCAGAGAAAGGCTTTACCCATAGTGACTGAGTGGTGCAGCTGATGAATAGACTGGCAGTCTGATTCCTGAGCCTTGCCTGCACGCTAGTCAGCCGTGTATGCTGAATACCCTGTCCCTGGCTACTTTCTGTTTCTCTGGCAACCGAAGTCTCAATTGACTCTGCACAGTAGTATTCTGGAATCATTTTGCCAAGGCTTGGTTTTACCCGAACACTGGCAACTGTAGCTTTTCAATAGGTACTTTCTATTTCACTCCCCAGGAGGAGATCACACAGGTACATTGTGCAAATAATCTTTCCTTTTGATATTGATGGACACACTGAAACAGGAAAGCTTTCAGCAATGTTATTGTTTGCATGTGATGTCTTTGGGAACATGATGTAGTCATTGCTCAAAGAACAAGAGCTTTAAAACCTAACATATTTGGATCCAAATCCATGTTCTACTATTTGACCCCAGAACAGGCCTCTCTTTAGTCTGACCCTCAGTTTACTTGTGTTAAAAATAAGTGTGGTAATAATTATCATATAGGATTGGTGTAAGAGAATAAGATATATATATATATATATATATATATATATATATATATATATATATGCCTATGCGTGCACGCATATGTACATGTAGATATATCTCAAGAGATTTGGCAAAGTACCTAAGTTGAGACTTACTTAATGCCAGCTCTTTTCCATGATGAAGTTAGTTGTAGTTAAAAAGGGGTGGAAGGGGAAAACCCAAACAAATACAAGCTAGCATAGAGAGCTGACATATGGGAGGAACAGAGGAGAAGGGGAGGAGAGGCAGAATGAAGAGGCAAGTAATTTCATTCTAGACTCAATCCAAAAGTTCAAGAGAAGGGATATCTTCTATCCCTATTTGTGATTATTGGAGCCCATGGGAACCATTTGGGAGAAATATGCTGATTTAGAACTTTATTTATTTTATTTTTTTAATTGGTGCACTGTATTCATACATCATAAGGGATACAAACTTTTGTAGACATACATGCACACATTGCCCAGTCAGCCCCCACCCGATCCCCACCCCATTCTCTCCCCATCCCTCCCTCCCATGCTTGGCTTAGTGGTTGACATCTAGTATTATAGCAATATCCAAAATTAAAAATGATAATCTCACATAACAGTTTCATTTGTCTGATGCCAAGCTTTTGATGATTTAAAGATAACATTTCAATATTTCTTTTTGCTTTCTTTCTTACCAGAGCATATTTTTTCTGTTTTTTTGGTGAAACTATCATATATTTATATATTTATTTTTCAGAAAAAAATCTATCCTAATATGGAATATGAATTCTAGATACCCAAAACGATCTTGAAGAAGAACAAAGCTAGCAGATATATATTTTCTGATTTCAAACCATATAAAGCTACAATAATTGAAACAGTGTAGCACGGTTCCAAAGGCAGACACATAGACCATTGGAGTTAAATACAAGCCTAGAGCTAAATTCTTCCCTATATTGTCAAGTTATTTTTGACAAGGTTTCCACGAACATTTGGTGGTGGAAATAATAATCTTTTAACTAAATATTGTTGAAAAATAATAATTACATGGAAAAGAATAAAATTGGACCCTTACCTAATCCCACATACAAGTATTAACTCAAAATAGATAAAAGACCTAAATATAAATCTTAAGACTATAAACTTTTAGGAGAAAATCCGGGTCATAAAACCTCGCAACATTGAAATTGGCAGTGATTTCTTGGATATGATTTCAATGGCACAGGCAACAGAAGAATATACAAACTCCCTAAAAAATAAAAAAAAATATTGTATATCCAAAGACAATGTAAACAGAGTTAAAAGTTACTAATAGAATGGGATAAAATATTTCCAAATGCTATATCTGAAGGTATATTAATATCCCAACTAGAAATCCTAAAAATTAACAACAATAAAGGCAAACAATACAATTTAGAGATAGGTAAAAGACTAACATAAATAATGAATCTCCACAGATAACCAATCTTAGTTGTCTGTTGGATGGAAAATCTTGTTTCTCTGGTTCTGGTGAGTGTTACCTATTTCTTCTTTGTAGTTAATCTCTTTGAGTATTTTCTCTAGCGCTGGTTTTGAGGACATAAATTCCTTCAGTTTCTGTTTGTCATGGAAGCTTCTTATTTCTCCATCTAATTTGATAGAAAGTTTTGCTGGATAGGAAATTTTTGGCTGGAAGTTGTTTTCTTTCAGAGTTTGGAATATGTTACTCCAAGCCCTTCTGACTCTCATGACTTGGTTTGGGAAGTCTGGAGTGATTCTAATTGGTTTGCCTCTGAATGTCACTTGGCCCTTTGTTTTTGTTGCCTTTAAGATTCTCTGCTTGGCTTCCACATTGGTCATTTTGACAATTATGTGGCGTGGGGATCCTCTTCTCTGATCCTGTCTAAAGGGAGTTCTATAAGTTTCCTGGACCTTTGTATCAACCTCTTGCTCTATGTTTGGAAAATTTTCTGCTATTACTTCCTTGAAGAGATTGTTGATCCCTTTGGTTTCACTTTCTTTTCCCTCCTCTATTCCAATTATTCTTAGGTTAGCTCTCTTAAGATGGGCCCATATTTCTTCAATGTCAGATTCCTGCTGTCGGATATTTTTTTCTAGATTAGAAACTATGCGTTCATTTTTGGATTGCTCATCTTCTAAGAGCGAGATTCTGTTCTCCATGTGTTCTAATCGGTTGTTTGTGCTTTGAATTGAGGCCTTTACTTCATTAATTGCATCCTTTATCTCTTTTTGGCTCTCTCTGAGTTCTTTTCGAAGCACCTCTATTATTTCTACAGTTATTTTCCTGATTTGATCTTCTAGAAATATCTGATTTTCTGTTTTATCGGGTTCTGATGTTGTGGGGTTGTGGGCGGTATTCATTGCTCCAGTATTATTCCTCTTTCCCATGATTTCGGATGCTTGTGCCTTCTCTTGGTTCTTCCCTTGGGTCACTATGACTTCACTTAAGGTGTTCTGGATCTCGAGTCAGTGGTATCTCAGACCCCACTACTCCTTTACTGGGTTTTATCACAGAGTCTCCAACCCAGGGAGTCGATAGAGGCTGCTTTAAACTATGGGGGGTGCCAGGTTGCACGTTCTCCTATGGTGTGATATCTCTGCCACCACCACTCCCTCACTGGGTACAGTGAGGTACAGTACTGGGATTTCTCCTCTGTGGCCCGCAATTTGACTCACTGTTCTTGAGTACGCAGATGTAGCTGTACTGGATTCGGCGAATTCACTGCTGCTGCCGCCGCCGGTGGCAATATGGCGCCGCAGCCACGCCCTCGGCCATGAGGCTGGCGTATTTTTTCTTCTCTGGTTTTGATTTCCACTCTGAATCCCTGCAGCGTGTGCTGAGCTCAGCCACTGGGAGCTTTAAATCCTCTCTGCGCCGAAAGATCCTGCCTGGCTGTTCCGCAGCGGCTCACCTTGGCTTGCTGTAGCCGTCCGATGAGTTCGCCGCTGCCGCCGGCAGTATGGCGCTGCTGCTGCGTCCTCGGGCGCGTGTGTCTCCTCTGTGGCCCTGAGCTCTGTTCTCAGTCCGCTTTCTCTCTGGAGCCTGGTGGTTTTTTTGTTTTTCTGGTGATGGTGTTTTCTGGCTATGAAAGGCGCTGGTTTTGTGGTAATGGAGATTGGTTGTTAGCAGGGCTCTTAAGCCCCGCTTTTCTCGGTCGCCATCTTCCCGGAAGTCTGACTCCGATTTAGAACTTTAGCCACAAGCATGGCTGCCACCCTGGAGAGGCAGTTTAATGGCAGGGTTAAAGGAAAAAGCAGGTGGAATGTGTCTCCCTATTCCTCTCTCTCTCTTGATTCATTAATGCCAGCTCCAAAGGTGTTCTGCTCCTGGAGCCCAAGCCACGTGCCTTGGAAGCCAAATCAAACTGAATTGCTATCTTTTCAGATGCTTACTTGATCACTTAGATATATGGAAGGATATCAGGGCAGGATTGATTCTGGAGAAACATTATACTTCTCCTGGAACTGCAGTTTAAGGTCTGATTAGATCTCTAAGTATATTAGAAAGAACTTGGTTAGCAGTAAACTGGGTTGGAGAAAAAAATCCCAACTTAGCCTAAAGCTTCAGGATTTAAGTCACCCAAATTGGCTTGACATGAATGGTTGTTCTGTCAAGATAGAAGTTATAGGGTTCTGTTCTTATATCAGATGCAGAGCTGGGAGCCAAGACAGCTAGACTTAAAACATCTAGATATGAGGTTCTGTGATACTTCTTTTTCTGAGGTCTTCACTGAGACTGAAGGCTTCAGTTGTTATGGTAATGGCAGAGATTTCTAGTGAAGCTTCTCAGGAGAGCTTACCAAATAAATGGCCTCTATTTCTCTCAGCAGGGAGTCAATTACATGGTAGAAAGGAGCTTGGCCTGGTGACTTTCACAATAGCCATCTGTACTAAACAATGGAGCTAGTGATAAGTTATCCCAAATGCCTCGATGCTGGCAATGGAGCCCTTGATGAATGTTTTTCATGTCCTGAACGGTCAGCTAGGCATAGTGAGGGATCCAGAAGAAGCCATGTCTGGCCTCTTCCCCCATCCTGCAAATCAAATATTACATGTAAATTGTCGATGAATGAGTCACAAATAAACAACCCAGTGAAACCCAGGGAAGGTGGTGGCCTGAGATGATGGGCACTGACAGATCAAGCAGGGATGGCCCAACTATAAGTCACAGATGATGGTACCTCCTGACTGTTTCCCAGGTCAGGGACAGTTCAGCAACTGATGGTGAGGCAGAACCAGATCAGGGAAAATATAAGAAACAGACGGTGGGGCAGATAGTGTGGGGAGTGTGGGAATGACAAGGTGGGACTCACAGATGGAGCTAAGGAGTCTGGACAATAGGAAACAGGAAAGACAGTGAAAAGGTTTTCTTGAGAAGAAGTGGCCCTTTCCTTCCCTCTGCTTTCATCTTGTGCCACATCTCTGGTATTAAGGTGGATCATGGTAGCAGACAATGCCACTGAAACATAAACCCACAAACTGTTCCTTGCTGACTCAACACCATGCACTTAGGGACCATGAGCTTGTGGCTCTGCAATCTTCAGGCAGTTTGGAATGGCCTATCTAGCCTTTGGTGTCCAGCAAATAGACTATCAAATGTTGGGAGGTGTTATAGGCCAGTTCTGGAAGTGACATACCTCACCTATGCTCAAGTGGCAAGGCAAGGATGTAGCTGCATGCTCAGCATAAAGAAGAGGAGACAGGAAATAAAAAATAAGCAAGCTTCCGCCACTGGTCCCCATGACCACTGCAGCCTATCTCACTGATCTTCTGCCAGTTTGTGCAACATGCCATGGTACCTGTTCCTTGGGAACTTTGCTACGGCTGATATTGTGCCTGTGTCTTTTATGTCATGGCATGGATGTGGATTAGAGAAGAATTTCCAAGACAAAGGGTAGATCTACAGAGGTTTATTTACAAAAGCAAGAAATATACATCCTAGGGAGAATACAGGTCATCTCCAGAGTGAGAGATGACTTTGGGGGTTCATGGCCCCACTATTTTTGCAGTATTGGGAATTGAACCCAGTTGCATTCTACCTCCAAGCTACAACCCCAGCCCAATTTTTATTCTTTATTCTTTTTTTTTTTTTTTTTTGGTGGTACTGGGATTCCTGGAAGCCCTTCTACTTCCGGGCTACACTCCCAGACCTATTTTTACATTTTTATTTGGAAACAGGGTTTCCTAAGCCAGCGCACGTGGCTGGCTTCGAACCTGCGCGATCCTCCTGTCTCTGCCTCCCAAGCATGGGGATTACAAGCGTGCGCCACCACGCCCAGCTCTTCTTTATTCTTAAAATAGAGTCTCGCTAAGTCACTGAGGCTAGCCACAAACCTGTGATCCTCTTGTCTCAGCCTCCCAAGTGCTGGGATTATAAGCATGAACCACCATACCCATCATGGTCCTTTTTATATAGGTGATTTTTGTGAGTGGTAGGTAGAAGGAAGTATGTGACGATGCCATCAGGCCAGTAATACAAATGATGATTTAGGGTGCTTTGGTCATCTCCAAGATCATGACAGATCTTCAAGGACATGTCAAACTCTGTTAATTTTTGTGCTTCTATTGTACATTATAGTCTCACATTATAATGTAAATCAAGTTGACAATGAGATACATGCACACACGCCTAGTACCCTCATCCTCATTTCCCTCCCTCCTAATACAGAGTACCCAAATTGACATCAGTATATATTTACATTTCTACACATAGTCTATGGTAGTATTTCTATTAATGAACCTAAGTCTTCCTCCACCCCTACTCTTATATCTCCTCCCTGGATACCCTGAGTTTTCTCATCATCATCATCTATAGTCTTTCTTGTATCCCTATTACTCCCTACCCTATACATATTAAAGAAAACATATGACCATTCACTCTCTGTGATTGGCTAATATCATTTAACATAATATTCTCCAGGTCCTTCTATTTTTGTAAATGATGTATTTTTTTATTGCTGAGTAGAATTCCATTGTATATATATTTCCGATAATTTTGTAATACATTTATCTGTTGGTGGACACCTAGACCGTTTTCATAGTTTGGCTATTGTGGATTGTACTGCTATGAATATGGGTATGCATATATTACCATAGTTCTCTGTTTTCAAACCCTTTGGAAAGATACTCAGTAGTAGAGACTCTGTTATTTTGAGTTTTGATTGTGACATAGCTGGGCTTGTGATTGGAACATGTCCTTGGGTTGCAACAGGATAGGTGGGGCTCTTTGGAGTCTGCAGTCAGAACACTCATTCTTGGGGCTCCTTGGAGCCTCTCTTGGCTACCTAGCAAGGTTAAACAAGACACTACATTTTATAGAGGACCCCCCTGATTGGCTGATGAGAAGACTTTGCCCCTGAAAAGCATTCCGTTATCATTTATAGGAGGAGTCTGGCTCTGTGACATTTTACTCCTGTATCTTCTTTACGACACTGCAAAAAACAAGTATGATGCTACTTGAAATTACTTGGTTTATTATTTGTCTCCTCCTACTTAAATTTAGCTCCAGGAAATCAAAGAACTTCTGCATCTTGTTCACGGTCATGCCCTTGGCATCTAGGACAGTGCCTGGATCGTGTTAGTCAATAAAAATATAATCAATTCAAGAAATGGGGAAAATGCGTGACAACAGAAATTACAGTAAGACTGGAGATAGATACCTGGCATGCAGCTCAGTCACAGTAATAAGTTAATACCTCTGTAGCATTTACTATGAACTGGCTACTGTAATAAACTATGTTTATAAATATCTCATTTAATTTTCACATGCCTCTATGAAGTTGACATGATTATTATATTCATTCTACAAATAAGGAAGCTTAGATACTATCTCAAAATAACAAATGAAAAGGGGTGGGTATATACCTCAGAGAAATAGCTCCCCTGGGTTTAATCTCCAGTACACTCACAAAAGGAAGTTAACAATTTGTCCAAAATTCTACATCTGCTAAGTGGTACAAGTCAGATTTAATCCAAAAAATGTCTGGCTCAGTATCCATGATTCTAATCCAGTTCGTTACAGTCCCTTTTACCTTGTAGGTGGTGGTGGAAGCCTGGCTTACAGTAGCAGTGGTGGAAATGCAAACTGCACTGGAGAAATTGGCAAGCTTTGCAGGTCTGGACTGGTAAAGACATGGTTTACTATTTTGACTAGGAAAGAAGACCTTGATCCTAAATGTATTTGCAGATGTTCTATAGGCACCTTTCAGCTGGGTATGGCGGGTACCCTAATCTTCATCCATGTTGTATCCTAAGATTAACCTACTATTCTCTGTCTCTTCAGAAAGTACACCTGAACTCCTTTTACTTGGGAGACTGAGGCAGAGGATTGCAGGTTTGAGGCCATCACCATGCAGTAACTTGATGAGACCCTGTTTCAGGTAAAAATAAAAAGGGAAGGGGGTATAGCTCAAAAGTAGAATGTCCTTGAATTTAATTCCCAGTACATCCCCCATGAATGTTATTCTGGGACATGGTGAGGGAAATGAGGACAAAAGCAGCAATGATATGTCAGTTGGAGACTCATGGTAACAAAGCAGAAGATCATATTCAGAAGAAGGGAAGGCCACATAACAAGCCAACCTCCATCACTCCCAAAGAACTGCTTTCATAAAAGTTGACTCATCTTTGCATGCCTACTCATGGCAGTTACAAAACAAAAGTAATATAAAAGTAGAAAGTCTTCTACTTGTCAGTTGGAAAGCACGAGCAGGGAGGAAATAGGGAGGAATACATCTCCAAAGAAACACACTGTGCATCATGAACTCTATGGGAGATGTCAAGTTATCATTGCTGTTTTTGGCTCTTCCTCTGCTTGGTCTCTAAATGCTGAATTGTCTTGGGACTTAGGGATGCTCTTTTTCCAGCCACAATCGCTCCTGTCTCCCCCATCACCAAAGGTTATATCCCATGTACCCCTGGCTTTAGTTTTCAGCACATGTTGATAAGCACTCAAATTTCTATCTTCATCCCAGATCTCTTGCATTAGCTCTGCACTCCAATGGACAACTGCTTATTTGACATCTCAGCTTGGGGTATCTAAAAAGCTCTTCAGAATTAGCAAAATTAAAACAGAACTTTTGAATTCTCTATTCCAAATCTGCTTCTTTCCCACTTCTTCCACATCTCAGCAACTGGCATCATTGTGCACATAGTTTCCTCAATCTCAAGTTCAGAAGTTATCCTTTATCCTTCATATTTCCCACATTACTCTACCCTTAATCCATATCCAAACTATCATCATATCCTTCCAGAGCTATCTACAAAGTCTGTACAGAATCAATTTACATGCCTCATTCTCATTTGCAACCTTACCACTTTTGTTCATCTCTCACTCCCCAACATCTGGTAGGCACCAAATAAGTATTTGGGGGAATGAAGTGATCACTGGGTGCCATTCTCCTTCAGGATCACTGCAACTTTTAAGAGTCAGGAAATGACAGAAATAACAGCCATTAATGTCAACTGAATTTGAAAAGAAACCCAGACGTCTTATACACTCGATTAATTCTGTTTCTTGACAATTGTGAATAGTGCTGCAGTGAACATGAGAGTGCAGCTATCTATTCCAAAAAAGAAGTGGTATTGCTGGATTATGTAGTAATTGTATTTTAAATTTATTTTAAATTGAATAACCGCTATACTATGCTAGGTGGAATAAATAGGCACCAAGACACAAATGCTGTGTGATCTCATCTATGTGTGGGATCTAAAAAAGGCAATAATACAGAAACAAAAAATAGAAATGTGGTTATCAGAAGCCTGGAGAATAGGGTATGGGAAATGGAGAAAGAAAAATGTTGTTCGAAAAGGAACAGCCAGGCATCGTGATGCATGCTTGTAATCCCAGCATTTGGGAGGCTGAATCAAGAGAATCTGGGTTCATGGCCAGCCTCAGCTACTTAGTGAGGCCCTTTGCAACTTAGTGAGACCCTGTTTCACAGATCGACCATGTTGATCTAAATTTTTAAGCCAGTTTTTGTCTTATAAGCCAGCTGAAAAAAAAATAAAATAAAGAATAAAAATAGGGCTGGGGGTGTAGCTCAGAGGTTTCATCCCCAGTACCACACAAAAAAGGAACAAAATCTCAGTTGGAAGAATTAGTTTCAGAGATCTATTGCAATGCATAGTGATCATAGTTACAAATAATTCATTTCATATTTCAAAATTGTGATTGTTAAGGTTCTCACCCCAAAAAATTTAGCAAGGTGATTGATGTTAATTAGCTTAATTGAATTCTCTCTACAACATATACACAGATCAAAACATTGCATTACACTTTATAATCAGACACAATTAGTATTTGCCAAATAAAAATAAGCAAATAAACAAATTTAAATCTACTTTAATTTTATCTCAACTTTTTACTTTCTGATATCCTCAAAATCTTGAATGGAGGAGAGAGGGAAAGATGGCGACCAAGTAAAGCAAGCTTCTATGAGTACTGCTGATACTCAATCTCCATGGCTTCAAAAAATGCCTTACATAGCCAGAAAATACTATCAATAGAGAATTAAAAGCTATAAATGCAAGGGACAGAGAAAAAGAAGACTAGAAGAACAATCAGAGAGCATAAAGAAAACTGGCCTGCCTTGCAGCAGTGGCTGCCATGCCGACGCCATCTTGCCTCACAGAACCAAACTCCAGGGACCAGTTGCAGACCAGTCAGTTGTAATTCAGCAGTTCTTGCAGCGCAAAGACCAGCTAACATCATGCCCTCCAGGGATTCAGAGTGGAGCTCAAAACCAGAAAAGAAATATGCTAGCCTCATGAATGAGGGCGTGGTGGTGACACCATATTCCCAGCAGCAGCGGTGAGTTTACCACACCTACAAGAGCTCCAGCCCAGTGTGAACTACAATTGTAAGTGAAATTGTGGCCACTACAAGAGAAATCCCAGCGTTGCACCCCCAGGGACTCAAGCAGCTTTGATAAACTCCCTGGGTCTGAGATCTAGCAGTTCAACCCAGAGAAGTAGTTGGGGGTGGCAGAAATTACTACACCCTAATCACAGTTCTCTGAAGGAAAGCACCCAGCCCACCACCCTCAGGTACACAGCCGTGATCAACTCCCTGGGTCTGAGACTTTGCGATACAACTCAGGGAAGGAGTGATGGCAGCTGAGATTATCACACCCTCCAGAGATCCAGAGCACAATAAGTGAAGATGTGGTGATCTGGAGAAGAACTCAGAGAAGGTGGGAGTGGGATCTGCTGTTGATCATATCAGAAGCTCGACAGACTCAGGCTCTGATCAGTGGAAAGTGTGGGAAGAGTCTTATGCTTAACACCAAACCCAATGAGTAGTATCTTTGAGAACACCACAGACTTCGCAATTGTGGTGAACAGGAAGTCAGACTAGCCCAGTCCTAGCTGTAGAGAACTAAAACTCTTAAATTGAGTTTGGTCTCAGAGGCATACTCTACCAACAATGGTAGAGAGAGACTTAGACTCCAAATCTGTGGAAATTGTGGAGGATGACAATCACTCAATATTACAAATTTGTGGAAAGTGTGGAGGGTGACCATCACTCAATATTAACTCCAACCCCATTGGTATCAACCATCTGCATAGACTGAGAAGACACAGAGAACCAAACTCACAGAGGGAAAGGTGCAAGTGGAACTTGGTATCTACACAGAAAGAGAATGCTGAATTTATTTGTAGAGTCGCATTAATTCATTGTTGGGATTGTTTGGGTTTTTTTGTTCTGTTTTTTGTGTGTATACCTGTTTTATCTTTTTTTTTCTTTTTTTTATGAGAGGGGTTTGTGGTTTTTTGTGGTTTTTTGTTTGGTTTTGTTTTTATGATTTTTTGTTTTGTTTTTTTTTTGTTGTTTTTTAACCCTCTTCCCAAATCCTCTCCCAAGCTTCTTCTCTTGTACATACCTACTCTTTCCTCTCTACCCCTTTTCTAACTTTTCTCTTCTTTTTATTGCTCCTTTGCCTTGTATTAAATTCAATTCATATCACTATACCAGAAACCCTACATTGGTTACTAGAATACTACTACATCTGTACTATCTCTAATATCTAGTATATACAATCTTACCAAACTCATATACTCATACTATTAGACCCTGTCTGAGACCTTATCCTATTCTTCAATTTACTTATTCACCTCCCTCATTACTCAACCCTCACTGTTGAATACAATACAATTTGCCTTTGAATATACCAGCTCATACCTAGAGACAGAGAAATCTACCAAAAGCAACAGGTAAAAACTTCTGAAATCATGGGAAGGAAGAACAACAATAGAGCAATGAGCTCGCACAACCCCACAATAACAGAACCTGATAACACAGAAATGTAGATATCTCCAAAAGATAAAATCAGGAATGTAACTGTAGAAATAATTCAGGATTTTAGAAAAGAATTTAGACAGTGTCTGAAAAAAAATAAAGGACGCAATCATTGAAGTAAAGGCATCAATTCAAACTATAAACAATCAATTAGACCACATGGAGAATAGAATATCACTCCTAGAAGATGATCATTCCAAAAATGAACGCATAGTTAATAACTTAGAAAAATAATTCAACAACAGGAATTGGACGTTGGAGAAATATGGGCCTATCTTAAGAGAGCTAACCTATGAATAATAGGCATAGAGGATGGAAAAGAAGGTGAAACCAAAGGACTCAACAATCTCTTCAAAGAAGTGATAGAAAATTTTCCAAACATAGAACACGAGGTGGATACACAGGTTCAAGAAACGTATAGAACTCCTTTTCGACAAGATCTGAGAAAAGGTTCCCCACAACACATAATAGTCAAAAAGACCAATGTAGAAGCCAAGGAGAGAATCTTAAAGGAAACAAAAACAAAAGGCCAAGTGACATTCAGAGGCAAAACAATTACAATAACTCCAGACTTCCCAAACCAAGTCATGAAATCCAGAAGGGCTTGAAGTAACACATTCCAAACTGAAAGAAAACAACTTCCAGCCCCAAATTTCCTCCAGCAAAACTATATTTCAAATTAGATGGGGAAATAAAAAGCTTCAATGACAAACAGAACCTGAAGGAATTTATGTCTTCAAAACCAGCACTGGAGAAAATACTCAAAGAGATTAACTCCAAAGAAGAAATAAATAATACATGCCAGAAACAGAGAAACAAGAACTTTCATCCAGCAGACAACTAAGCAAAAAAAAAAAAAAGAACAAAAAAAGAACAAAAAAAGTCTTTCAAACAGAAATAAAATCTAACATGGTAGGAATTAAAAATCATCTCTCAATAATCACACCGAATGTAAATGATCTTAAATCCCTAATAAAAAGCACAAGGTGGCTAAATGGATTAAAAAGCAGAACCCATGTATCTCTTGCTTGCAATAAACACACCTTACAAGTAAAGATAGTAACCAACTTAAGGTAAAGGGCTAGAGCAAGGTAATCCATGCCAATGGAATTGAAGACAAGCAGGAGTAGCAACTATGATATCAGACAAGTTAGACTTCAAGCCCAAGCTCATTATAAAAGATAAAGAAGGTCATTTTTTACTGGTAAAAGGAATAATCCAATAAGAGGAAATAACAATAATCAACATTTATGCTCCAAACATAGGTGCAGCTACTTTCATAAAACAAACTCTTTGTGACATTAAACTAAACATAAATCCCAACACAATAATACTGGGATACTTCAACACCTGTCTCACACCATTAGAAGGATCATCTAGACAAAATGTCAGTAAAGATGCCTCCTAACTAAAGAACACCTTTAATCAAATGGACCTGTTGCACACATATAGAATATTTCACCCAACTACAGTGGAGTAAACATTTTCTCAGCTGCTCATGGAACCTTCTCCAAAACAGATCATATCCTGGGGCACAAAGTGAGCACTAGAAAATTAAAAAAATGTGACATACTTCCCTGTTTCTTTCCAGACCATAATGGAATGAAACTGTAAATCAACTATGAGAATAACCGAGAAACTGCATAAACTTGTGGAGACTGAACACCACACTTCTAAATCAAGAATGGGTCATAGAAGAAATAAGAGATCAAATCAAGGAAATTCTAGAAACAAACAAAAATAAAATACAATATATCAAAACCTTTGGGACATTTTGAAGGCAGTATTAATAGGAAAATTTATAACTTTGAGTGCTCACATGAGAAAAACAGAAAATAATCAAATAAATAACCTAATGAAATACTTCAAAGCCCTGAAAAACAGGATTAATATAACCCCTAAAGCCAGTAGAAGATAGGAAATTATTACAATCAGAGCAGAAATTAACAAAGTAGAGAATAAAAAACAATGCAGAAAATCAACAAACCCAAAAGCTGATTTCTCCAATGAATTAATAACATAGAAAAACCACTAGCCAATGTAACTAAAAAGAAAAGAGAATCAACCCAAATAATGAAGGTAAGAGATGAAAAAGGAGTATTACTACTGACATTGTAGAAATCCAGAGGATTATCAGAAACTACTTTGAAGAACTATACTCCAACAAAATGGAAACTCTGGAAGAAATTGACAATTTTCTACCTAAATACAACCTTCCTAAACTGAGTCAAGAAGATATAGAAAATTTAAATCAACCAATAAAAATAAAAGAGATTGAAACAGCAATAAGGAGCCTACCATCAAAAAAAGCCCAGGACCAGATGGTTTCCCAAGTTAATTTAATAAAACCTTTATAGAGGAGCTAATACCAATACTCCTCAATCAGTTTTGTGAAATGGAAAAAAAATGAACTCTCCCAAATACATTCTCTGAAGCCAACATCACATTAATATCCAAACCATAAAAAGACAGTTCAAGGAAGGAGAACTAAAGGCCTATATCTTTGATGAATTTGGATGCAAAACTGCTAAAAAATAATAGCAACACGCATTCAAAACCACATAAAGAAAATCATACACCATGATCAGGTAGGGTTCATTCCAGGGATACAAGGCTGTTTCAACATATGAAATCAATCCATGTAATCCATCATATAAACAGAACCAAAGACAAAAATCACAAGATCATTTCAATAGAAGCTAAAAAGCATGTGATAATATCTAACATCCATTTATGCTAAAATCACTGCAGAGAATTGGAAAAGAAGGAACATATCTCATCATCATAAAGGCAATCTACAATAAGCCCAAAGCCAACATCATATTCAATGGGGAAAAACTTCAAGAATTCCCCCTAAAAACAGGAACAAGACAAATATATCTATTATCACCATTTCTCTTCAATGTAGTACTTGAGACCCTAGTCAGAGAAAATTTGCAAATGGCATGATACTATATTTAGAAAACCCAACAAACTCAACCAAAAGGCTTATAGAACTGATCACCAAATTCAGCAATGTGTCTGGATACAAAATCAATCTTAAAAAATCAGAAGCTTTTCTGTACACCAACCATAAAAACACTGAAAAAGAAATTCAGAAAACACTTCCACTCAGCATCTCCCACAAAAAAGTAATACACTTAGGAATAAACTTAACAAAGGAGGTAAAATATATTTATAAAGAAAATTAAAAACACATTGAAAAAAGAAATTGAAGATCTTGGAAGATGGAAAGATCTGCCATATTCAAGGATAGGCAGAATAAATATCATTAAAATGGCCATACTTCGGTGCTGGGGCCAGCGAGGCCTGCACTGGAGCCTACCATGAGGCAAGGCTGGTACCGGGGCCGGGATTGGAGCCTGCCGAGGGGTTAGGCCGGTGCTGGGGACAACAAGGCTGGCATCGGAGCCTGCCATGAGGCAAGGCCGGTGCTGGGGCCTCCGAGGCCGGGATCGGAGCCTGATGAGGGGTTAGGCTGGTGCTGGGGCCAGTGAGGCCGGCATTGTAGCCTGCTGTGAGGCAAGGCCAGTACTGGGGCCTCCAAGGCCAGGATAAGAGCCTGCCGAGAGGTAAGGCCAGTGCTGGGGCCAGTGAGGCCGGTATTGGAGGCTGCCATGAGGCAAGGCCTGGTGCTGGGGCCTCCGAGGCCAGGATCGGAGCCTGTTGAGGGGTTAGGCCGGTGCTGGGGCCAGCAAGGCCGGCATCGGAGCCTGCCGCGAGGCAAGGCCGGTGCTGGGGCCTCCGAGGCCAGGATAAGAGCCAACCGAGGGGTTAGGCCAGTGAGGCCGGCATCGGAGCCTGCCGTTAGGCAAAGCCACAACTGGGGCCTCCGAGGCCAGGAATCAGAGCCTGCCTAGGGGTTAGGCCGGTGCCAGGAGCAGCAGCTGGCATCGGAGCCTTCCGTGAGGCAAGGCTGCTACTGAGGCCTCCGAGGCCGGATCAGAACCTGCAGAGGGGTTAGACCGGGGCTGGGGCCAATTAGGCTGTCATCGGAGCCTGCCGTGAGGCAAGGCCGGTGCTGGGGCTCCCGAGGCCAGGATCAGAGCCTGCCGAGGGGTTAGACTGGTGCTGGGGCCAATGGCCGGCATCGGAGCCTGCTGTGAGGCAAGGCCACTACTGCGGCCTCCGAGGCCGGGATCGAAGCCAGCTGAGGGGTTAGGCCGGTGTGGGGGCCAGCGAGACCAGAACTGGGGCCTCCCATGAGGCAAGGCCGCTGCTTGAGCTAGGAAGATCTGGATCAGTCCACCGGGTAGCCAGGCCACTACTGGGGCCGTCAAGAGTGGTATCGGTACTTGCAACGCGGCATGTACAGAGAAATATCACAGAAAATATAAATCTGACGCTTCCCCTAATCAGCAATAACTAGGAGCAAAGGGGCAACAGGAAGAGGTTGAGCTATAGAAAGGGCCCTATAGTGAAGCAACTAATGTGACCAATCAGAGGGTATGGAATAGTGGAGGACGGAGCCTCTTTAAAACGCAGGAGGTACATAAACAAATGTATCAAAGTTAATCACCAAAGAAGCATGGGATCGAGGGATGGGGAGGGAATGGGATGGGGGCTGGATGAGTGCTAATTGGATGATGTGTGCTTGTATATCCTCTCAAGTCTTGTACTCCAATGTGATTGATATATGACTACAATGCACCAATTAAAAAATAAATTTAAATTTAAAAAATGGCCATAGTTCCAAAAGTGATCTACAGATTCAATGCAATGCTCATTAAATTACCAAGATAATTCCTCACAGGCATAGAAAAATCAGTCCTTAAATTTATTTGGAACAACAAAAAGCCCAGAATAGCCAAAGTAGTTCTCAGCAACCAATACCGTGCAGGAGGAATCATAATACCTGACTTTCAACTATACTACAAAGCCATTGTAATAAAACAGCCTGGTATTGGCACAAAAATAGATACATAGATGAATGCAGCAGAATAGAAGACCCAGAAACAAGTCCACACACTTTCAGCCAATTGATTTTTGACAACGGGGCCCAAAACATACACTGAAAAAAACATAGTCTGTTCAACAAATGGTGTTGGCAAAACTGGTTAGCCATATGCAGAAAATTGGAAATTAATCCCACTTTCTCATCCTGCACAAGAGTCAATTCAAGATGGATCAAAGACTTGGAAATCAAACCAGAGACCTTGAAGTTTGTAACACATAAGCATGTATAAAAACTTTCTCAACAAGACCCCAAACGCACAACAAACTAAAAGGTGAATCAATATATGGGATTGTGTGAAACTGAAGAGCTTCCGTTCAGCAAAGGAAACTTTCAAGAACCTCAATCGAGAGCCAACAAAATGGGAGAAGATTTTTGCCCCCTACACCACCGACAGATGACTAATATCTAGAATATACAGAGAACTCAAGAAACTCAACACTAAAAAAAAACAAATAATCCAATAAAAAAATGGGCAAGGAAACTAACTAGATAGTTCTCGAAAGAAGAATTTCAAATGGCCAATAAATGCATGAAAAAATGTGCAACATCACTGGCAATCAGAGAGATGCAAATCAAAACTACCCTGAGATTTCACCTTACCCCAACTAGAATGGCAACCATTCAAAATACAAACAAAAACAAATGCTGGCAAGGATGTGGAGAAGTGGGAACTCTAAAACATTGTTGGTGGTATTGCAAATTAGTGCAACCACTTTGGAAAACTGTATGGAGAATCCTCAGAAGAATGGGAACAAATCTACCATTCGATCCAGCAATACCACTTCTGCTTATCTACCCAAAAGAAAGGAAACCAAACTATTGATCGAATGCATGTGTATCTATGTTCATAGCTTCACAATTCGCCATAGCCAAATTATGGAACCAGCCAAGATGTCCATCAACATATGAATGGATTATTAAACTGTGGGATATGTACAAAATGGAATTTTACTCAGATATAAAATAAACACAATTGCAACATTTTCAGAGAAATGGATGGAACTGGAGGGCATTATGCTAAGCGAGATTAGTCAGTCACACAAAGTAAGAAATTGGATGCTTTCCCCAATATGTTAAAGCTAAGGTAAAAGGAAATCCAGGTTAAAAAGGAGATACTATAGAAGAGCAAATAAGGCAACCTAACTCTGGGGATGGAAGGGGTGAAGAAGGAAACTCTTTAAAGCGCACAATGTACTTATTCATATTGTAGTCAACCACTAAGACAAGTATGGGAGGGAGGGATGGGAAGGGAGCGGGGTGTGGACTGGGTGAAGACTGACTGGATGATGTGTGCATTTATGTCTATATAAGTTTTTTACCCCATTATGATGTATAAATACAATGCACCAATAAAAAATTTAAAAAACCTTGAATGGAGAAAATTCCCAACTTTCCTCTCTGAAAAGAGAAGCCTTTGATGTCAGAGGAAGAGTGTAACACTCCTCTCTGCTGGTCTTCTCAAATATTGCCACTGTAGGCAATAGGAGTTTCTACGGTAGAAGACTGCTTTAACTTCTGCCTGCTCCCATCCCAAGGCCCTCAGATCCAGAGAAAAAAAGGGGTGAAACGCCCGTTCTTTTTCTCTCTATTCATGAGCCTGCATCCCTGGGAACACTGATGAATTCCTGCCTGTCCTGGAGCTTGGATACTCAACAACACCTCACAAGTCTGCTGTAGCATGAGTCACATGCTACTTTGCAATTGGCCTGTGCCGGAGACCACATTCCACCTCTTGAGATATGAATTGTTTTTATCTCAAGTATTGCCAGATCTCATGTGTCACAACACAGTATCCTTAACAAAATGTTGGTTTGGGCAGAAATTTAATATAAACACAGAGTGTCCTAAATTGCTTACCCAATGAGGCTTTACTGTGTGTCAACAGTACTTTTGTAAAATATACATAATCTATTTTATGATTTTCTTAAAGCAGTTCTCAAGCAGAGATATAAATGAGCTTTCTCATGATGATAATGGTCTTGCTTTAATCCTTAAGCAATAAAACTCTTTTAAAATGCCACTGAATGCCTAAATGAAATCATGATCACCTGATTGTCAATGACAGGGAGAAAACAATGATGTCTCATACTAAATGCTATGTCAAGAATAATGAGTAAGTACATTCAGGGAAGCGCTCTTCTTTCCTAATGAGATTAGCCATACACGTGTATTGCAGACATGTGGAGAAAGAATACATTTGCTTAACAGTTCTGCACTACAAAGCAGTTTCACATGTTACTTCATTTTCATCTCACAGTATCTTCCGACTAGTCAGAGGCTTTCTTAATGTTCACTCACAAAACGGTACACTTCTGTAGAGATCCTAAGTCATATAATTTGTGGGCCTACAAATTAGTGCTAGAGTCAGGACAGGGTTTTGTGGCTTCCTCCTCTCATCTAGGACACACATAAAGTGCTGTTTCCTGCCTGAGTAGTAGTAACTCTTTAGAGAGCCACATTAAGACTAAAACTCTATGTGCAAAATGTGCGAACTTTATATGCACATGAAAGTCCATACACAAGGGTCCATTTTCTATGGGGAAAGGAAATCTTAAGCTCATTAGCCACATTCTTTAGGGTCAATTAATGTTGTTTCTATTGCTACCATTTGGAGTTCAGATGATTCTGCAACTGCTTTTCTTGCCAGAACTGATTTGTGAACAGAGAGGCAGCCCATGTTCTGCTGTTGACACTCTCACAACAGCATTACTGTGTATGCATCCTGCCCCTGCCTTTGGTGGGAAGGACTGGTAAGAGGCAGGTATGGTGGCACATGCCCATAATCCCAGTGTTTGGGAGTCTGATACAAGAGGATCTCAGTTTCAAGGCCAGCTTCAGCAATGTGGTAAAACTCTTAGCAACCTTGCAAGCCCCCATTTCAAAGTAAAAAATAAAATAGGGCTGGGGGTAAAGCTCAGAGGTACAATGTCCCTGGTTTGAATTCCCAGTATCACTAAAAAAAAAAACAAAAAAAAACAAAAAACAAAAAAACAATGTAACTTAGCAGTCTTTGGAGCTTCCAGACTGGGGATATTGAAAACTTATGTGCTTAGGTGATTTGTAGAATTCAGGAATTTGAAAAACCCTCACCTTCACATGTTATTTAGTCCAGCCTCTCCCTTTAAGACCTAAGGAAACTGAGTTCCAAAGAGAAATGACTTGCTCAAGGTTGCACAGACAGTCCTGTAGAAAGGACTAAAATTGAAATCACCTAATTCAGTCCCACTGCTCATTCCCTTGACTGCAGCTGGAGTCAGATTCAGACTCCCCCATGATTTAATATAGCTTATCTTACTAATACAAATACAGTAATGAACATCTATGGAGCACATGTTACTTCAAGACCTGTGCTAAGTGCTCTTTAGACATCATCACATGTTTAAGCCGGGTGTGGCGGCACATGCTTGTAATCTCAGCATTTGGGAGGCTGAGGCAGGAGGATTGCGGTTCGCGGACAGCCTCGGTTATTTAGTGAGGCCCTCTGCAACTCAGTGAGACCCTGTTTCAAAATAAAGAATAAAAAATTGGGCAGGGGTGTAGCTTGGAAGTCAAATGCCTCTGGGTTCCATCCCCAGACCCGCCAAAAAAAATAAGAAAAAATAAAATAGACATTATCACATGTGTAAACCTGCTTGTTCAATTAGGGTGTAGCTCACTGGCAGAGTGCTTGTTCCGCATGTGCAAGGCTCTAGGTTCCAACCTCATAACTGCAAAACTCTGCTTCTTTTTCAAAACAAACTATAAACTAATAATAACATATTTGTTCTTCTCTTGCTCTCTTTCTTTGTCTCTCTCTCCCTCATCTTTTCTCTCTCCTTCCTATCCTCTTGTCAAGAGGAAAATATAAAAACCTGTGCCAAACATTGATTTTTATCACCTTTTGGGGTCGGGCACCTCCAGGTCTTTTCTTCAGACCTTGCACACTTTTCTCTCTTGCCAAACTATTCCCATGGTCAGTATTGTCTTATCAATAGGAGAACAATATCTTAACTTTACAGTATATCCAAATTGTCTTTTAAGCTGAGTTTCTAATTTATAGATAAAATGGAGTGGAATGACCAAATTTACTCATATATTTTTCCCTCAACTATCTTTCCTTTATTTCATTTTTGTAATATGATTTGCCTTAATAAATATCTCTCCTATCCCTGCACCCCCATAATTTTTACCTCTGCTTTTGAACAGCTTGCTAGAGAAGCCTTTACTTTTTTACATGCACAATGGCCTTGTCTTTCCAGGGAAGACAAAGGGCTAAATTAAATGCACAGCCGG
This sequence comes from Muscardinus avellanarius, assembly GCF_963383645.1. Classification (NCBI taxonomy): domain Eukaryota; kingdom Metazoa; phylum Chordata; class Mammalia; order Rodentia; family Gliridae; genus Muscardinus; species Muscardinus avellanarius. The sequence continues at coordinate 69,721,748 of NC_137792.1, read as the reverse complement.
TAACATGTTCCTGGCTGGGTTGGAGAGACATAGTTAGTATTCATTCATTTTCCTCTGCCCAGTTGGCTGGCTGGGTTGCATCTCTGTCTTTCTCTTGCCCTGAAGGCTGGGAGTAAAGAATCACCAGGTTTTCATTGTACTTCCAGTAGCTGGAGCTATAAGCAACTGCTTGCCTGGAATGTCTTCCCTTAGACAAGGGTGAGTAAGTCTAAAACCAGGATCTCAAGGGTAAAGGAAATCCAGAATGTAAACATTGACTTTGAAATTTACTTGCACATATTTTTCTGTTTTACAAATATCAAACCTCATTTTCTACCTCTGTGAAATTGCCAGATAATTCTTAGTTTGAATGCATTATTACAACTTAATTTCGTTGAAGAGAATCTCCTAATTAGTTCATTCATTCTTTCATTCATAGAACATTTAGTATATTCTAGGCACTTTGTTAAGCTCATGTATAGTCAAAATTGATTCAAGCAATCTATGCCCTGAAGAACTATGGTTTCTCTGGGGCAACAAATATTTAATCAGCTTTGATGCAGTATGAAAAGTGCAGTGATACAAGGTACAAACATGATAAATGGATGCAAAATTTGATAAATTAGGAATGTGTCTTTGTATATGTGCTTTATAAAAGCAAATTGAAAGTTGCTGAGAATGGTTAGATGATTTCTTGGCCTCCTCCCTCCCTTTCAACTCCTATTTCTTTCAGATTGTTTAGAACAACCAACCGTATGTTACAGGAGTGATTATGTATCCTGAGATAGACTCACTAAGAGATTGGAAAAATGAATACAATATTTTAAAAAATTGTGTTACCAAGCTGGGCGTGGTGCCACACACTTGTAATCACAGTGCTTGGGAGGCTGAGACAGGAGGATCGCACAGGTTCAAAGCCAGCCTTAGCTACTTAGTGAGGCTCTCAGCAACTTAGTGAGACCCTGTTTCAAAATAAAAATATAAAATAGGTCTGGGAGTAGAGCCAGAAGGCAGAAAGCCCCTGGGTTCCACCCTCAGTATCACAAAAAAAATGTGTTACCATTTCCAAAAATATTTATCTTCCTGACTCTCCAAAAATTTGGAGCTGCAACTTCATGAGTTACCGAGCAATATTTATAGTATAGAGAAGCACAGGATGAGAACTGTTATGAATTCCCATGTTACTAAAACTGGAAATTTTGACAGCTTGATTTTATTTGATTCAGATCTAAGGACTACCAGATCCTGAAAATAGGTATAGGTTTTTTTGAGCATTGAGTAGAGGAGAGGAGGGGGCTGCTACTTGAAACTATGGCCTCAAAATTGAATCACAGGTATAAAGTGACACCAAATTAAGAAGGGGAAACGGCAGAAAATGTTTTAAAAACTTCACTAATACTGAAAAAACATGTAACTTGGGGGCCACTTAAGGATGATTCATCTTGTGGAATTGTTGGCATTATTCTACAATGTTTATTGAATTTTAATTAATTAAATAATAGCAGACACATATGCACAGGGTCTGTCAGCCACTTACTATTCATCTCTAAAGGCAACTGCCATTATAATTAATTTGTATATATATACTTAAATATATTCTATGTATCTATCATTCTCTTGCCTTGAAGACTGGAAGTAAAGAATCACCAGATTTTTAATTGTTGAGTAGTATGTGCTTGTATCTATAAGCACATATAATCAAATTATGGTAATATTTTCTATGGCTACCCATCTGTCCAAGTGTCTTTTATGAAAGAAGCTACCCGTTCTTCATTGATATTAAATGATAACCGTTTTCAATATAAAGTATTCATATGCATTTGCATTGATTTTCAGATCCTATTCCATTTCATCAGTATCACCATCATTCCACATGCTACATTCTCCTAATTTCTGTAGATATATTCATAATTCATTTTAATATGCCCCAAGAGCAATCCTGCTATTCTTTATGGTTCCTGTTATTTGTGTATAGGGTTTGACAATACTTTTTCTAGATTTGTAGAGACTTAAATAAGAATATGACTGTACCCCTGTGGCCTCCCTGGTACTGTGTGTTCATAGGGGCCAGACATTTGGCAAATGTGACCAAATTCAAATTTAATTGAGATAGAAAATTAAAGGGAAGAAGGAAACTATATAAAGCACATGATGTAAATGAAAAATACATAACTATGTCAACCACTAAGCCAAGCATGGGAGGGAGGGAAGTGGAGGGAATGGGATGGGGAAGGGGTGGAAATGGGATAGGGAAGGGTTAGGTTTTAACAGGTTAATGTGTGCATGTATATCTACACAAGGATTTTTTTTTTTTTTGGTGGTACTGGGGTTCCTGAAAACTCTTCTACCTACAGGCTACACTCCCAGTACCTATTTTTTTATACCTATTTTTTACCTATTTTTATAAAAATTCAGGAAACAGGGTCTCTTAAGCCAGCACGACTGGGTTCGAACCTGTGTGATCCTCCTGTCTCTGCCTCTCAAGCGCAGGGATTACAAGCGTGCACCACCATGTGCGGCTTATGCAAGGTTATTATCCCATTAAGATGTATGAATTCAATGCACCAATAAAAAATAAATAAAAAAAGAAAAAGACAGATGGAAAATAATCTGTATAGTTCATATAGATTTATATGAATCAAACATCATCAGGTCTTGTACTTCTACCCATGGCCTTGGCTAAATTACTTTACCCTCTAATTCTCAGTTTCATTAATTATAGAAAAGATAGAATTCCAAAAATATGATGCAACAACCAAGAAAAAAAAAAGCTCCAGGAAAAGGGATTATGGTCTTCAGAATATTCAAATGACAATTCATTAAATTTGGTAATTTAATGTTTCTACTCATGTTCAATGCTTTGGAAAAGATGTTTCCTGTGGTTACCAACCCACTATATTTTCTACCACTTGCTAACCTTCCATTATAAGAAAAAGAGAGTTGAAGTTTGGGAAACACTGGAATATGTGATAGAATAAAAGACTGGATGGTGTCCACCAAATCCATTTTCTTTTCTTGGACACATAAGAACATCATTTTTTTTACAGTACTGAGGATTGAACCCAGGGGCATTCTACCTTGGAGCTATACCCCCAGAACTATTTTAATTCTTTATTTTGAAACAGGGTCTTGCTAAGTTGCAAAGGGTCTCAGTAAGTAGCTGAGACTGGCTGTGAACTTGCGACCCTCCTGTATCATCCTCCCAAATGCTTAGAATCGCAGCACTGGGATTGTGAACATGTGCCACCATGCCCAGCTGGAAGATTGTTTCCCAGCTTCCTTTACAGTAGGTGGGGCTAGGCAGCTGAGTTTCAGTCCACAGAATGTAGGTGGAAGCACTGTGTGCCACTTCCTAGTTTGGCTGCTGAAATGTCCCATGAGTTAGTTCTTTTACCCTCTCTTCACTTGTTGCCAACTAGTTGCAGAGAATCCAGTTTGACAGTGAAGCTCTAGATGGCAAAACCAAAAGATGCAATAATCCTGAATTTTTGAGTTCCCACTTATAGGAGAGTTGTCTGGGAGCATCTCAAACGTTTGTACAAAGGCTATAAAAACTTTGGCTATGCTAATTCACTGAGATTTGGGTGTTATATAACTGCAACATTATCCTGGCCTAAGTAACACAATAATCTATGAGAATTTTAGTACTTAGCACAATGTCTGATGCTTAGTTAATGTTAAGTTAAATTTGCCCTTATTTTAATCTGCTTTTATTTACCATTGTTGAGGGGGCATTTAGGGGTGTAGGATTTAGATTTTAGCATAAGTCCTGAACCCTGTTTAATAACACAGGTCCAGGAATCTTAGATGATTTTACATTATGCTGTATAAGATGGACATGGCTGGCACATCCATCCCAGTACTTGGGTGTCTGAGACAAGAGAATCACAGGTTTGAGACCAGCCTCAACAAGTAGTGAGATTCTCATTAGCCTAGAGAGACCCTGTTTCAGTCTAAAAATAAAATAGGGCTGTAGCTGTAGCTCCGAGGTAGAAAGGTCCTGGGTTCAATCTTAAGTGCCAAAACTCCCACCCTACCCCCTGCCAAAAAAGAATAAATTTGTGCATTGAACATTCTCACAGATTTTCAGACATCAAATGCTTTTACAAGTCTCTGTTGTACTAGATTATTCTCTACTTCCAGAGGGAACTGTTTTCCACCCTCATAGACATGATAGCTCTTTGTACCTCATAAAATAATAACAGCATGCCTCCGGTTTCCCTTACATATTGTATTCTAGGGTCTTAGAACTTTCACATTCAGGAAACTCTTCTTTGGGGAGGATCAAATAAAATAGTATATGTTAAACCCTTTGTAAAACATTAAAGTGCTATATAACTATAACATTTTTGTAAGCCATTGTTCTACTGTTAACGCCCATTTCCTCCTCTTTTGCCCTCTTAATCAGGTAACAATATTCTTTACTGATCAACCACTTAAAAGAACAGTACTTGAAAGCAAATTAGAAATATCTACATTGCAGATGTAAATATTCAGGCACTTGAATTAGATGAGTGTTATCCTGGAATGGGTGCTATAAATTAAAATGGAATAAAAATCAAGGTTAATTTTCTTTTTTTAGTGTCCCTATGTATTTGATAATTAAAAAAATTTATTGGTGCATTGTAGTCATATATCTTAATGGGATAAAAGACTTGTGGAGACATACATGTACACATCACCCAATTAGCCCTTACCCAATCCCCACTCCATTCCCTCTCCCTCCCTCCTTTCCATGCTTGGCTTAGTGATTGACTTTGATATCTTTGTTTAAGTATATCATGTGCTTTAGAAAGTTTCCCTCTTCCTCCCTCCCTTCCCCTCATAGAAAACATATTATTGAAGGTAGTTATGGTGGAGTCATTTTATCATTTGAAGCTTCATTTTACTTATCAGTTAATTGGAGAAAATAATATCTATAGTACCTATGTGGCAGTGCTATTTTCATGGTTAAATGAGATCATGTATTTGACATGCATCACACAATATCTGGCAAATAAACAGTACTCAGTAAACTGTAGCTCTGATATTCTTATGGTGATCATCAGCACAGAGCCTGAAGTTTGAATTCAGGATTTAGTTCTGCCACATACTAGCTGGGTAATACTATAAACACTAATCTTGCTGTGCCTCATCTGTAAAATGGGGGAGATGATATCAGAACCTATCTTATGAGGAGAGATAAAAATAGTAACTATATTTTTTAGGTATGCTACATCTATTTTGGAAGGTGGTGAAAAAGGAGAAAGGTATTCATCTAGTGTGCTACCTGATGCTCCTGATTTCACCCCCACTCTTCATTCACAGCAGACCTTGGTATTTGCATCAGTTTTCCTTTCCATTCTTAGTCCTGCTATGCTCCCGTGGGGCAGAATGTCATCAGTGACAGGGACAAACCAATGACTACTTCTATATCTCAGTTCCTCCACTTCAATGGCCTTGTTTCTCCACACCACTTCAGCCATCTGTTTCCAGTGCCATGCTATTGAACTTGTTCTCACCCACAACTGCCCATTTATACCCAAATGTCTTATTTTTTTTTCAGATTTCTCACTACATCTGATTTTCTTCATCAGTAAGCTTTGTGTGTCTTGTTCCTTTCTTTTTCTTTGTTGCATCTTTAATTTCTTCTTTACTTCTCTGCTTGTCTTCCATGACTGATTACCTCAATGACTCTTGCCAACATCTTCAACTCTTTAGATCATCACTTTCCCAGTCTCACCCACTAGGCAAAATTTAAACCCTACAGCAATGCAACTATTCAGCTTCACTGATTTTATACCATAATTTCTGTAAGTCCATAGAGAAAATCAAATAATGTTCGAGAATCGACACTGCCTATTTCTACACCTACCTCTCTAAATCTCTCAGTTCCTGAGAGAATCCAGTATATTTTCTTTAGCACTGAATTTTTGGTATTTATTATATTTCCTGGATAATCATAAAATTCAATAAATATTTGCTAGATAAAATAGTACCTTAAAGTCCATTTTTTGCTATATTTTGGTGTTGGGATTGAACCCAGAGGCATTCAATTTTTGGGCTATACTCCTATGCCTATTTTTATTTATTTATTTATTTATTTATTTATTTATTTATTTATTTATTTACAGTACTGGGGATTGAACCCAGGGACATTCTACACACTTAGCCCTATATTTTATTCTTTATTTTGAAACAGGTTTCACTAAGTTGCGTTGGGCCTCACTAAGTAGCTGAGGCTGGCTGCCAACGTCAAATCCTATCTAAGCCTTCCAAGTACTGGGATTACAACCATGCACCACTCTGCCTGGCTTATTTTGTATTTTTAAATGTCTCAGTTGCTGAGGGTCTCATTAAGTTGCTGATGTTGGTCTCAAACCTGTGTTCCTCCTGTTTCAGTCTCCCAAGTCCTGGGATTATAGTTATGTACCATCATGCTGGCTGATATGTCATAATTTCTTATTCAACTTTAAATCATATACTTTTTCATTGTAAGCTTCTGAAATATATGTAAATCAATGTAAGAAAGGAGCATAAAAATGATTTTCCTTCTTCTCTCGAAGAATTTTTGCCATTGGCCACCAGCTGTAAAATATGCAACCTTAATACACATGAAAATCTATTTTGTCTAATTGTAAATATCATACTCAATATCAAATTTAGTACCTAGCACAGTACCCAGGAAGCACTGTCATTTAAGCCAGAGCCAGAGTTAGTGTTTCAGAGCGCATTCAAAGCAGACTATCATGACCACATTTGTGGACAGTGCACTGTTGAAGTGCTGTAAGATATGTCATGGGTGTAAGTGGCTGGCTTCTGGAAAGGAAGTCAGAGTAAATTGATACAAGATGGAGACTGGCTAGAGTGCCCCCTTCCAGGAGAAAGAAGAGCCTGATTGCATCCATTTATATGCTTGGTTTACAGCAATTGATTGAAGAGATATATACATTCTCCCTGACTTATGATGGGGTTACATGCTGATGAATCCATCATAAATTAGAAATGCTATAAGTTGAGAGATCATTTACGCCACCCAATTTACTAAACACCCTATTAAGCAACAGAGTACTGTATAGTACTGTTGTTTCCCTCATGGACATAGGACTGACTGGCAGCCATCGAGCATTATGAGAGAAAATTGTACTAGTCACAGTTAAAATTTCAAGTATAGTATCTACTGAATGCATTTTGCTGTCATGATATTGTTAAGTCCAAAAATAATAAATCAAACTATCATTGGTTAGGGACCTTCTAAATATTTAGCTGACTTTTTCTGTCTCTCCACTGTCCTTTGAAAAAAGTTTGCCTTCTACCTCAGGAGCAGTGAAAATACACTTAAAGCCAAAATGTTATAGGTAAAAGTAAAATTGGACATGTTGATAATGTTTCATGCTTAGAGTATTTGTGTTAACATTTGGCAAACTATTTCTTTTATGAATCTATTTTGTATTTTAAATTTCTTGAAAATAATACATGAGACACATATTGTGGCCAAGAAGGGAAAGAATCATGGCTACATTTCAGAAAAGGGCTATCTTGTCTAGAGTGCCCTAGGACTTGAATATGAGTGGGACAGCTAGGTGTATAAGTCTTCAGGCCTAGGCTAATTGGCACTTACAGGCTGAGTTGTAAATATAGACAGCTGAGTTGTAAATATAGACAGCTGAATTTCTTTTTGTAACGATCTCATATTTACAACTGGAAAATAGTAATTGGGAATGTCTGTAAATATGCCTGTCTGTATACATGGGCTACAAAGTGACAACTGATAGTAAATGAGCAAACTCATGCAATGATTTGTCTCTGAATATATCCAAATCCATGTCAGATGGTGCCTCCTTGGCCCTTCTCTTGATTAAGGTGAGGAAGCCAGGGAAGAAAGAATGCTCATTTCCCTTTCAATTTCACATATACATTGGAATTCATGTGCTGAACTATTCAAGTTCTTTTCTGGAAAGAATGTCACTTGCTTCAAGACAGACAATCAAAAAACCAGGAACAGTGGAGCCAGGCGTGATGGTGCACACTTGTAATCCCAGCATTTGGGAGGCTGAGACAGGAGGATGATGGTTCAAGGACAGTCTCAGCTCCTACTTATTGAGGTCCTTTGAAATTCAGTAAAACCCTGTTTCAAAATAAAGGATAAAAAATAGGGCTTGGGGGTGTAGCTCAGAGGTAGAATGCCTCTGGGTTCCATCCCCAGTACCACACACACAAAAAAAAAGAAAGAAAAAGAAAAAAGAAAAAAGAAAAGAAAACCAGGAACAGCTGTGGAATTTCCCTTCTTCACTCCTATCTACCCCAACACCACACACAGGCCAAAGCAGTATAAATAAGTCACAGGAAAGACTCATGTTCCTGAACAAAGTCCAGTCCACTACTAATAGAGAATGAGCTTTATCCTGATGATGTATTTTGCAGCCTTAGAGAAAAAGATATTTTCTTCAAAACAGAAGTTAAAAGTTTAACACTATTGAAAGCAAGATTACATATGACTTCTTAACTCAAAGTATAGTGGCAGTATTAGAGTATTCAAGAAAATATGGAACCAATATAGGTTATACCTCCTTTCTAAAAAACATTTATTAGTTCATTGATTTTTTAAAGATGATGATAGTAGTATAATAAGCATTCTGTTCGAATATGCTATATAACTTCTATAAGCGGTACCATAAGTGGTTAATAGGCTAACCCTGTGTTCTAAATTTGACTAATATATTTCTGGCTCTTTCTTATTCTTTAATTTTTTGTGTGTAGAACTGAGGATTAGTCCCAGGGTATTGTGCCTCCGAGTTACAACTCTGGTCATTTTTATTTTGAAACAGAGTCTTGCTATGTTGCTGAGGGTATCAAACAGGCAATCCTCCTTTGTCAGCCTCCTAAGTACTGGGAATACAGGCATGCACCACCATACCAGCTTTTTCCCCAATATTTTTACTTGGCACATAAAGATAATGCAGATGCTTATGGGATACAGTATAATATTCAGATACATGTATAGCTTGTGTGATTATCAAATCAGGTTGATTAGCCTATCTGTTATCTCACGCACTTATCATTTCTTTGCATTGGGAACATTTGAAATCCTTTCTTCTAGCTTTTATGAAATATATAATAAATTATTGCTAACCATTCTATATTGTACTTTCAAAGCAGTATTCTCCATAATTCTTTTATAGATATAAAATTCTGATGAAGAAGGTCCTTTATGTTTTAACTTCTGTTTAGCTGACTTAGAAAACTTTTTCAGAGAATGAGTAATGTTTGTAATATGGTTCAGTGTTTCTTAGAAAAATCTGCCAACAAGGGATGGAGCCAGGTTTTGTGATTCATAAAACATATTTTTTGGGGGGGAGTAAAGGAGTATCTTTAAAAAATACAAAAATGCTTTACTTTTTGCAAATTTCACAATAACATTTGATCACGTGCACACTTTGCTAGAGCCCCTCCCATCCCTAAAACTCAAACTACTTTAGCTTCATGACATACTGCCTCAGTTCCTATCCTTCCAGAAGATTCTCATACATGGCATAAGAAGGATGTAAGAAGGGTAAAGAGAGAGATGATGATGAAAGAGGTCAGTGAATTAAATACAACCAAACTTCCAGTTGTTTAAATAAGATATCTCCCTACTGCATGAAGAAGCACTAAATTTTTGAAAGCTCAGAAGTAAGGTGAGCTTTACTCTTAGACATCCCTGATTGGTTCTGTTAACATTTTTAGTTTTCCAGGTTTTGTGTTGGAAATATCTTTCTGATTTTTTTTCTGATGCTGTGTATAAAAATAGTGTAATCCAAGCTTAACCACTTAAATACATTTGCATCATTAAGGTAGAATATCTCCGCACTTGTGTTCATCTCTGAGTGCTGCTGTCTTCCTCACCCCATAGAATCCACCATTACTGTTATTTGATTATTGAAACGAGAACAGGGCTCATTCCTTAAAGTTTATTATTAACTGGCATCTTAAAGGGTCAGATAATTTAATGGTGTTGCAGAAATTCTGATTCATAAAGGCGTTAAAATGGTGCCCTTTTAAAGTTTAGACATCACCCATGAGGTGGCTATATACATTCTGCTTTAAAGGTCAATATTCCACAAATCATAACACAGTAAGTAGCTAATTATTTGGAAAAACTAGGAAAAAAATTTAAAATACATTGAATGTGTAATCTGTGCACTGCTGGCACCACCATTGTTCATGAACAGGAGTTGTGTTTGGTTATTTAATCATGTAGCTTTTGCAGTAACAGGCAATTTCTGGGGACAATTTCTTTCCTGAAAGAATTGTAAAATATAGGTTGTTTTTTAAAAGAAACCTGCTGCATGAAAACCCAAACTTTACAAAATCAGGAACATAGGGGGTGATCAACAACAAAATAACTTATTTTTCTCTTAAAAATAGTAGTCCTGGGGGTTCTTTAAATAGTATACTTTTTAAATGAAGTTCAGATTTGGTAGGAAGAAAATTTTCCATCTGTAGTCCCCAATTGACAGTGCCCCAGAAAAGCCCTTTCTGCACCTCTCTTAGTCAAGGTTGTCTCTTTGGCAAAAGAAACATCATAAACTTAGATTTTGTTCTCAGGATTTAATGATATGACATATGGGAAAGTGACCAACTTTTTTCCAACTGATCTGTGATGTTTACACCATCAGTGTTTTTCAACATGCTGACTTGGAATATTTCTTGTAAAAAAGATAGAGTTGCCTCTTTTGGATCTTTTTATTCATTTCATGGATAAATGTTTTTTTGTTTTGGTGGTGAGTTGTTTTTTATTTTTGTTGTTTTTGTTTTTTAGGTTTACTGATGACAGTTGTGGTGATAAGAATGAAAACTCTACTTATGCACATTTAAGTAAAAGTATCTTTATTGAGTTGTTTTGATTGCATTTATAAATCTGTTGATTAAAACTAACCTCCAAACATGGTGCTTTCAAACAATTAGGCAGAACATACTCTTTTTTGTGGTATTGGGGCTCTTGGAAACCCTTCTATCTCCAGGATATACTCCCAGACCCATTTTATATTTTTATTTGGAAACAGGGTCTCTTAAGCCAGCGAGGCTGGCTTCGAACCTGAGCGATCCTACTGTCTCCACCTCCCAAGCGCGGGGATTACAAGCATGCGCCACCATGCCCAGCCAGAACATACTTTTGACAAGAAATTTCTAATTTTTATTTTTTTATTAACATGAATTAATTGTACATATGATTGAGGTGTGGTGTGATATCATAACACATGCACACAATGTGCTCTGATCAAATTATGGAATCTCTCATTTCCCTCTATTACTTCTTTATATTTGGAGCCTTTAAACTCCTCTTTTATAGATCTTTATAAAAATATATAATAGGTTATTATAAACTATATTCAACTCCCTGCACTGCACAGCACTGGAATCTAGTGCTTCTATGTAACTGTGCTTTAGTACCCATTATCCAACTTCCCTGCAGAGCTAATTATATTTCTATGTGTCCTTAGCACATTTTTTGTACTACTGGGGATAGAACCCAGGGGCATTCTATCTCCAAGCTATACCTCCAGACCTATTTGTTATTCTTTATTTTGAAAGAGGGTCTCACTGGGTGCAAGGAACCTCACTATCCTTAGCATATTTTATATATTCTCAGATTGTTCATATAATTCTCTCAGAATAGACATTGAGTTACTTAAAGGCAAAGGTAATGATTTATTCAACTTTTAAACCTAGCAACTAGCACATAATATATTCTCAACAAATGTGTGTCCCATTGACCAGTAGTACTTCTGCGTAGCTACTAGTGGGAATTTCTGTTTTTTCTATTTTTCAAGTATTTATCTTCTCATTTGCTATCATTTTCCTAGGCAGTTCCTCTACCCCTAGCTCTGATTACCTGCTATCTGGTGATGATTTTTACCTTTTTATTACCAGCTCCAACTTCACTTCTGAACTTCAGAGTTCATATATCTACTTGTGTTTTAGCTATCTGTCCTATCATTTTGACCAAAGTATTTAACCAGAACAACTTAGATGAAGAAAGGTTTGTTGAGACTCAGAGGTTTCAGTCTATAGGGCAGGCTGTGAAGAATAAATGGTGGCAGCAGCAATGCAGTGTGTGGAGAAAAGCTATTCTCACATTATGGAGGCCAGAAGCTGTGTGTGTGTGTGTGTGTGTGTGTGTGTGTGTGTGAGAGAGAGAGAGAGAGAGAGAGAGAGAGAGAGAGAGAGAGAAAGAAAGAAAGAGAGAGAGAGAAAGAGAGAGAGAGAGAGAGAGAGAGAGAGAGAGAGAGACAGACAGACAGACAGACAGACAGACAGACAGGAGAATGGGTATATACATTTGCTAAGATCACACCTCCAATGACCTGCCTATTCCAATCTTGCCCCACCTATCTACCTCTCAATAAATCCATTTGATTATTAAACCCTTAACAGATTTATATACTGATGAGATTCGACCTCTGAAGTTTTTTATACTGATGAGATTAGACCTCTGAAAATTTTTATTGTCAATATATGAGCTTTCCAGAGAACATTCTATAGTCAAACCATAACAATTTGTATCTCAAAGATATTTTGAACTGAATGTTTTTAACTGAACTCATCCTCAGTTCCAAACCAATTCTTTTCTCTATTTTACGTATTTATTTTGAAAATATATCATCATTTATGCAACTCCTTAGCCAGAAACCCAGATGACATTGATGACATCTTTATCCCTCATATCTTCCACATTGAGATAAATCACGATTGTGCCAATTTTTTCACTCAATTCGTCACTTTAACTTATCTCCTTCTTTCTATTGTGATTGCTATCCTCGCCCAAGCCATCATTATTTCTCACTTGTATATTTTCCCCTCTGTTCCCATTTATGGACAGCAGTATATTCAATGTTCTCTTATGAATACATTCAAACATACAGAAAGACAGAATAGTCAGTTTTTTTCCACATGATCTTAGTGGTCCATAAATGTCACCTTTATAATTGTGACATACTGATAGGAGGCAATTAGAGCATATAAAACCATGCTGGGCGTGGTTATGCACGCCTGTAATCCCCACGCTTGGGAGTCAGAGACAGGAGGATCACGCAGGTTTGAAGACAGCCGTGCTGGCTTAAGAGACCCTGTTTCCAAATAAAAATATAAAATAGGTCTGGGAGTGTAGCCCAGACGTAGAAGGGTTTCCAGGATCCCCAGTACCACTAAAAATAAATAAATAAAATCTTATCTATGGAGTTTGTATGAATTTGTTAACTCTGTATGTATCATTAAATTTAATCATTCATAGTATTTTTAATGTTTGCTTCAAATGTCGTATTTTAAAGTAAATTACCAATATAAATGCCTCATAACCACCAGTCTCTGAATATGAAAGTATTTTCCTAAATAATCACAACACCACTGTCACATCTAATATATGACCAATGATTGAATAGTATCGAATGTTCATTTTGTATTCAAATATCCCCAGTTGTCAAATATTCCCAGTTAGAATGTTATCAAGCTAGAAGAATCCCATAAAGGACCACCTATTTCATTTATTTTTTTTAATTTTTATTGGTGCATTGTAGTGATACATTTTAATGGGATAAAAAATGAAAGAGGCATATATGCTTACATCACTCATTTACCACTTCCCCAATTCCCACCCCAATCCCTCCACTCTACTTTTTGTCATGTTTGGCTTAGTGATTGATTTTGATATGTTTATGCATGTACATCATGTACATTACAGAATTTTCCTCTTCCTTTCTCCCATCACCCTCAGGTCACCTTATTTGTTCATCTATGGTTTCTTCTTCTTCTTCTTCTTCTTCTTCTTCTTCTTCTTCTTCTTCTTCTTCTTCTTCTTCTTCTCCTTCTCCTTCTCCTTCTCCTTCTCCTTCTCCTTCTCCTTCTCCTTCTCCTTCTCCTTCTCCTTCTCCTCTTCTTCTTCTTCTTCTTCTTCTTCTTCTTCTTCTTCTTCTTCTTCTTCTTCTTCTTCTTCTTCTTCTTCTTCTTCTTCGAGTTCCTACTATGACCCTTTTCCTCCCTAGCTTCTGCATATTAGGGGTAGCATTCAATTTTTTACTTTTGGTTACTGATGAATCTCACTTAGCATAATGTTTTCCAGTTCCATCCATTTCCGTGAAAATAACGTAATTTTGAACTTCTTTATGGCTGAGTAAAATTTCATTGTACATATCCCATAGTTTTGTAATCCATTCATCTGTTCATGGATATTGTGGCTGGTTCCATAGTTTAGTAATTTGAATTGTGCTGCTATAAAAATAAATATGTATGCATTAATTTGGTAGTTTGCATACCATTCTTTTGGGTAGATACCTATAAGTGGTATTACTGGATCATATGGTAGGTTCATTTCCATTCTTCTGAGGATCTTCTATACTGTTTTCCAAAGTGGTTGCACTAATTTGCAATCCCACCAACAATGTATCACAGTTTCCACTTCTCTACATCCTCACTGAATTTTTTTTTGTGTTTTGAATGATTGCCATTCTATTTGGAGTTATGTGAAATTTCAGGGTAGTTTTGATTTGCATCTCTCTAATTGCTAATGGTGTTGAACACTTTTTCATACATTTACTGGCCATTTAAATTTCTTCTTTTGTGAAGTGTCTATTTAGTTCATTTGCCCATTTTTGAATTGGAAGATGTTTCAATATCTTAAGGTCTTCTTCAATTTCTTTTCTCAATGTTTTATAATTTTCTTTGTAGAGGTCCTTTACCTTTTTGGTTAGGTTTATTCCTAAGTATTTTATTTTTTGTGGAATATCCTGAGTGGAAGTGTTTTCTGGATTTCTGTTATAGTGGATTTATGAATGGCATACAGGAAAGCTTCTGATTTTTAAGATTTATTTTGTATCCAGACACTTTGCTGAATTTGTTAAGTTCTATAAACCTTTTGGTTGAGTTTGTGGATCTTCTAAGTATGGTATCATGTCATCTACAAATAGGAATACTTTTAGTTCTCCTTTTCCTATTTGTACTCCTTTGATTTCCTTTTCTTGCCTTATTGCTCTGGTTAGAGTCTCAAGTACTCTATTGAAAAGAAGTGGTGATAATGGACATCCTTGTTTTGTTCCTGTTTTTAGGGAGAATTCTTATATTTTCCCCCATTTATTATGATACTGATCTTTTGCATATTGCCTTGATGATGCTGATGATGCTCTTCCAGTTTTCTGTGGTGCTTTTAGCATAAATGGGTATTGGATTTTGTTAAATGCCTTTTCAACTTCTATTGAAGTGATCATGTGATTTTTGTCTTTTATTCTGTTTATGTGATGAATTACGTGGATTGATTTTAAGATGGGCCTATATCTCTTCAATCCTTCTCATGATCTGGTTTTTAAAGTTTGTATCTTTGTTGCATTTGATAGTTTTCTCTCACTTTTTAGGTGTCAGCTGGTATATATAAGGGCAAGGTGTGTTGTATTCAATGGCAAAAGTTGAGTGAGGAGGAATGTGATGAAGAAGTAAATGCAAGAATAGGGTAAAATAGTAGATAGAATTGAATAGAATGAGAGTTTGAGTTTGGTAAGGTAATACAGAGATTAGAGATGGTGAATATGCAGTAGGATTCTAGTAACCAACGTAAAATATTTAGTATAATGATATTAAGTGGATTTAATACAAGACAAAGAAAAGAAAGAGTAAAAAGAAAAGGAACAGAGAGTAGCCAAACTATGGAACCAGCCAAGATGTCCATCAACAGATTAATGGATTACAAAACTCTGGGATATGTACACAATGGAATTTTACTCAGCCATAAAAAAAAAAACTCAAATCATTTTCAGGGAAATGGATGGAACTGGAGGACATTATGCTAAGTGAGATTAGTCAGCCACAAAAAATAAGAAATCATATGCTTTCCCTAATATGTGAAAGCTAAGGAGAAATGGGTCATAGGAGGAACTCTAGATCAAAAAGGAAATCCTATAGAGCAGCAAACAAGATGACCTAAATGAGGGGATGGGAGAGGGGAAGAAGGAAATTCTCTAAAACACACAATGTACTTAAACATATCAAAGTCAACCACTAAGCCAAGCAAGGGAAGGAGGGATGGGGAGGGAATGGAGTTGGAATTGGGTAGGGGTTAAATTGGTGATGTGTCCATGTATGTACACATAAGTTTTTTACCCCAATAATATGATGTATGAATATAATGCACCAATAAAACCTTAAAAAATAAGAGAGTAGACATGTACAGGATTGGGGAAGAAAGCAAACACGCACACACAAAATCACAAAATAAACAAACCAAAACAATAACAAAATAATACAACCCTACTAATATAGGAATAATGAGCAGACTTGGTCCCTGCAGTCCTCCTGGACCTGGGTGAATTCTTTCAGCCATTTAAGGTTCTTGAGCATATTCCAAGTACTCTCATTTGCTCTGTAACTATAGTAATGATATCAGTTTATAACCCTGCTTTTGGTATCCTTCAATGATTGTGACCCTGGCCTGGTGTCTCTGTCTGTGTAGGCATTAGGTGCCACTGACACCTTTCCCTCTACAAACCTGGGCCTCTGGGTTTTCAAAAGGGACCGATATCTGAGATTCAGTCCATGTAGACAGCAGGTATCACTAAGGTTGGATCTAGTGTTAAGCACAGGTTTCCATGCTTTCCACAGATGCTGAGTCTGCTTCTCTTCCCTCCTGCATAGGTGCTGGGTGCCACTGGGACCAGACTCAGTTTATATGCAGGAGTCTGCATTCTTCACAGCTAGGGCAGGGTTGGTTTTATTTCTCCCTGGTCACCACAGTTGGATGGCCTCTGGAAATCTCTGGAGGACCTACTAGGGCTCTGAGCCCTGTAAATTGTAGGTGTTTTTGCCTAATTGGTCCTGGGGGTTGTTTGCTAATTCCTACCTCTGCTGAGTCCATAGCAGACACCATTCCCATTTCACCAGAGTGAACCACAAGGTCTCAGAACCTGCAAATTTATGGTTTGCTGCTCAAGTTCCTGCAGCCATACTGGGCAGTCTCCCGTGGGGATGGCTGGTTCACTTAAGGTGTTGTTGAGTGCTATTCTGGATCTCTGTAGGACGAGGTGAGTTTTGAAACCATTATGAAAAGTCGTTGCCAGGATCTACATAGAAATAGCCCATCACTTACAATTCTGATGATCTGCACCCACTTATTTTGTTTCAATTCGTTGGCTTTTTTGCTGGGGTCCCTGAAGGGCCAGTGCTGGCAGTCCCAGCATAGTGAGGCAAGATGGCACCGCCATGGCACCGGTGGAGGCGGGCAGGGTACTTTTCTACTCTCTACTCTGCCTTCTTTCTATCTTTGTTTCCATTGCCTTTCAATTCTTAGTGCTCTTTTCAAATTTATGCTGGTTTCTTTCTCTTGTCAAGATGCTGTTATCATGGCAATAGAGATAGAGTGTCAGCAGGATTTATATGTGCTTCTTCCCTCAGTTGCCATCTTCCTGGAACTATTGCATTTATAATTTCTTTTTATCTGGAACATGAGCCCTCTAACTGCATTTTTAATATTGGGATTTTAAAAAGAGCTAGCCATTAATCTTGCAGAATGTCTCACTTTTAGGGTTTTTGTGATTGCTGATCTGTGGGGTTGTTTAACCTGTTAGTCTCAGCACTTCCTTGGAACTAGAAGTTAGATTTAAAAGGCTTGATTGAATGCAGATTAAGTATCTTAGGCATAAATCCTGCTACAGGCTTTATTGTGTTCCATCAAAATTTGCATGTTAATGTCTCACACACTCAGTATCTCAAATTGTGACTATATTAGGAACTAGGTCCTTTTTAATGGTGGCTAAACTGAAATAAGGCCTATAGAGTGGTCCCTAATTCAATCTGACTCGTGTACTCTTATAAGAACAGGAGGATAAGACATAGAAAGACACCAGGGATGAAAAATCACAGAGAAAAGGCCATCTAAGGACATGGCAAGAAGGTGGCCATCTGCAAAACAAGGAATGAGACCTCAGAAGACACTGACACACTGATCTCCAAATTTTAGCCCCCAGAACACTGAGAAAATCAATTTGCCTTGTTAAAATGTACAACTTAGAGTATTTTGTTACAGCAGACTTAGCAAACTCATACAAACTCCACATAAGGTTTTATATGCTCATACTGCCTCCCATCAGGATGTCCCAGCTAGCGAGGTAGCACGGATGGACCACTGAGGTCATGTGGGAACATACTGACACATTTAATTATGCTTCTGCCTCACACACAGAAAACCACACACAGTGAATTCTGCCTCATAGTGTTTTGGCATGGTGCAACTATCCAGGTGCCCATGAATGTTTCAACCTAAGGTTGTTAACAAAACTTCAATTAATAACTTGGCTTAAATCACTTAATTTTTTTTACTTTTATTTGTGCATTGTCATTCTACATCATAGTGAGGTTCAAAATGATACACACATACATGCACATAGCACTTGGGGGTATTTTCTTCCACATCCCACCTTGCTCTCCACTCCTCACTCCCCATAAATGTTAGTGAGATTCTTAGTGATATCTTAACATATGGACAGAGCTTTATTTGAACTGTTTCCTTAATCAAGCCTCCTTTATTTGCCTCCAAGAATCTTATCACCTCGACAACTTTACCAGCCTTTTCCATTATCTTTTTCCTTTGGCTCTTGCTCCTGAAGTCACAAAGCCATTCTGTTCTTTCACATGAGTTAAAGAATTAAAAAAAAACTTTAGGTAGACAAACTCAACATCCTGGGATTACAAGAGGAGCTCATGTTGGATTTCAGACTCAATTTTTCCATTATGCAGGTCCCCATGTGCATGAACAACAACCTTCAGAACTGTACACGACAACTCTTATTACCCTATTCCATTCCACTCTCTATACAGCAGTCAGAGTGAACAAGAACAACCTAATCATATTACTCACTTGTTTGAAGTCAATCTTCATACTACATTTAAGAAAAGGTCTTTCAATAGCATGCAAAGTAGGCCTTTATTCATCTACCACTATCCACATTACCTTCTACCAATTGTGGCCTCTTTCACAAAACCCCGAGTAGACTATTCTTGTATTTATCAAATTTCTTTCCATTTCTATTTTCCTTCCCTCTTTCTAAAGGCTCCCGTTTTCCCTCTTATTCTTTATCCTAGACCATGTTAGAGGTCCAGCTCTCACGGTACCTTGCTTTCCTTCTGTAGCACTACCATAACTCTAATTATTTGTCATCAGTTGTTTAACATTTTCTCCTTTAACTAGAATGTAAGCTCCAGAAAGACAGAAACTGTGTATAATGTTGTCATTTTATCCTTATTGTTTTTGTACTCTGCCCAGAGTATGCTAAATGCTAATTAAGTATTTTTTAATGAAATAATGAAAGAAGCATGGCATAGCATAGTGCCAAATGGGCATACTGATATAGACTTCACAATCGTTACTGGGAGGGATTAGTAAAGAAGGATGTTCATCTGTGCCTGGCACACAGTAGGTGCTCAGTAGATGTTTCAAAAAGCAGCAAAACTATTCATAGATTCGATATTCATTATCAGTTCAAAGGTAGAAACAAAATAATGTATTGTACATGTAAAATTAGTATCATATTTTCACCTGTGGTATATCAATATATGTTTTAAAGTCATGTCACATACATCAAAGGCATTTCTTGTGGCCACAGAAGCTTCTCTTTAGACATACACTCTTCTATTAAATTTCCAGATTCTATAAGGTTGGTTTATTTTAGGATCTTAGAAGCAGACATTATGTCTGTTGCTTTTTTCATGGTTGAAATTTATTTAGGGAGATCAAGGTTTTGTTGTGTGTGTGTTAAGCTATTTTTTCAATCAAGAGTCCTCATATAGTAGAGTGGGAATAAAAATCCCAGTTTAAAGTGTAGTGAGCATCTTTGAGATGTAGGAATAATAATTGTGAATACTGGTGTTCCACTACGCCCCCTATCATTATCGACTAATGGGATCTGTAAGAACACTAGGAGAGCAGGCTTGGGGATCTGAAAGGCTTTATAAAGAGTGCTGAATCAAAGTTTGCAGTTGCCTAGGCTTTGAATCCCGCCCTCCTGCTGTCCACTGATGCCACACTGGTGGCGTTGACCTCTGGGTCACACTTCTTTAAACAATTATGTTTAATTTCTGGATGTGATTTTCAAATTTGAAAGCTCTTGGCCTTCCTCTGCTTTCCCTCTGTGGAATAATATGCATTCTCACAGACCCCATTTTAATTGTGCAGGGGCAAGTTTCACACAGAAGACACAGTCCCACATCCTGGTTAGCTGAGTGAGGAACCCATGAGACAAAAGTAGAGCTTGTAGCAATAGTGCTTCTTTTCTGAGTGTGAAAATTGCCCAAGTGTCTCAGGTTATATCTATTTTACATTGGGGGTTTTGTTTCTCTGACCAGATTGGGCAAAAAGTAAAACAGGAGGTGAAAGCCCTTACTTCTGTTTGTTAATCTTTCTTCTTCTATCTTTTCTTAAGCAGTCTTCTTTTCTTTCCTCCTCTCTTTTTTGCCTCAATAGAAAGAAAAAAAGTTTTGTCAGCACTCCTGTTTCTTTTGTTGTTTTCTTTTTCTCAGAAGTCTTTTTCTGCTTTTATCCTAATCCCAGTCATGCATGAGAGAACAGTTGTGCTCTGTTGTTTGGCTGTTCTGCTAGTTTTGAATCAGTGGGACTCCCTCTTTGTTCTCTTTATTTTCCAATCACAGAAAGGTAAAAGAGTAGAAATAGGCATTGGATTTCTTAAGGAGAGAAACCTATATTTATTTAGATTTAGTTCATTTAGGGGGCCATGGAGGTAATAATTAAGGAGTTACAGCAAATAACACTCAGACCTCAGTTTCCTCACCGAGAACATGTAATTTCACCCATATCTCTGGAAAGAATGAATTTTAACTATAAGCTTCCAATTTTGATGATTCTTAGAATCGACAATGCTTCAATGTGTGGCCGTTTTCTTTCCATTTGGAGTCTAAATCATAAATAACTTGCTTTATAATTCAAACATTCCCGAGGGGGGCACCTGCCTGGATTTTAGAATGGACTTCACGATAAGATCATATGAAAATAATACTGGAAGATTTACCTATATCTCTTACCAGGGTGCCAAAAGAGGTCGGCAGCTTTTTGTATCTACATTTCATAATTTTACAATTTTTAGAAGCATGCAGAAATAAGGTTTGTGCTTTGGATGAATGCATGAGGCCTTCATCCCTACAAAAAAGCTCCTTTCTTATGTGGTTATCTGACATGGGCTTGCTACAGGTTGTCATGGCAATAGTGTAGGCCTTAAAATGTTCACAGGCTCAAACTATGAGTTTTTCCAAACTGTTTTGATTAATTTTTCCTCCATTCCAACTTTTTTCTCACTTCCATTATTTACTCTTTTGTTTCATCTTTGATTTATGGCAGGTTGCTGTCATTTAAATAGAGGTGCATTTTTAAATTTCTTTCTTTGCTAATGCAAAAAAAAAAATAACCCATGCAAGTCATGCTCAAAGAGTTGGTTATTGTTGCTTGCTGGATTTCGACTCTCTGTGGTTGCCGGGCCTAATTCAAAGTAATTCAGGCTCCACAGTGGGGGCAGTGCATAGCTCCACAGGAAATTATGATAGCAAAAGTCTTCCTGTCGAGCTCTGCACTTGGCACTACAAAGTGCCTCTGGCTGCAGCTACGTGAATAGGGTTGAATTAGACCAGACAACCGCATCATCCCACTTCTTAATCTATTAGAGCGATATACAAGTGGCAATTGTTGATTGCAAAAATGGGATTAAGAGGCTCTTCAAGTGAATTGATTTTCTTGTGAGAACAAAAAGAGGAAAAAGAAGCCTTCGTTTGAATGACACAGCCAGAAAGTTTCATGAATGGGTTCCACTCCAAATGTTAGAATTAAAGCAATCAGTGAGTCCCCATGGGGGCTGCAGGTGAGGGAAATAAACTGCTGGAAAATAGCAAATTATGCACAAAACTCAACTTTAAGGGATCTATGTTGTTGCAAGACTCCCCAGAATTAAGAAGCCTCTGGAAAACTGCACTATAATGTGGCACAGGCAAATTATTTGTGGTGGTTCCTCTGTGGTCTTGCACATGGGTGTGGGCTTCTGCCTGAGGTTTCTGGAGACAGGTGAGTTGCAGGCATTTTTCAGCATCCACTCTCTCCCTTATTCTTATGACACTTCTTTCCCCTCCCCAGTTTGCAGGTCCATGATTTCTGCTGGGATGTTCCCCCATGAGCCAACCCTCTTTGAAAGACTTATTGAGTGATTAGGTTTTTTGCCTTTGAAGTGTCCTTAGGTTTTTGACTTTGATTACTTTGGTAGATGCACATAGATTCTCCACTGACTGGATTAAATTCCAAATCGCCTTTTCCAAAGGGCCCTGTCCTTTGGGAGACATATCTTATAGTTAATTGTCTTAGTTGAGCCTCTGACATAGGGCCCTGGAAATGTCAGCTCTGTTCACTTAACCTGAACGATGTTAAAAGCTGTAATAAACAATCTCAAGTTGATTGGAAGCCTATAAGGATCCTCAAAGAAAACATAAGATATGCCCATAAACTCTAGTATCCAGATTTCTAAAATAATATTAAGGGTCATTTCTATGGTCTATCATGTATCATGAATGTATCTAAAATGATCATTTATCTAGCAGCTTTAGCTGTCAGAAACTCCATGAGTGTGGAGAATAGAAATGACACACTGATGCCAGCTGGGGAAAAGAAACTGACCAGAGAAGATCGGGTAAGCCTCCTATTACCTCTGCCTTTAGGATCATGTCACAGACTGAGCAGCAGCAAATAACTTGGAAAGCTCCAGACCCTTGACAACACTATTGGTAACAAGCAGTTGAAATGTATTAGGAGAGGCTCCTGTTTGGTGAGATAAATATATCTGTCTATAGATTTGAGACTTCGCAGAAGAAAATTCTTTGTCCTTGAGTGTAGGAAATGAAAGCGTCCGTCCACCTTTTCCTCACCTATGGGAGGATTTAGTGATGGGGGAGGTTACCTTTGTTTACAGGCATGAAGGGGTCCTTGCTCCCATCTTCAAAGGTTGCTTTGAAGATCCTTTGGTGAAAAAATGGCACAATTTAGGCACTTGACATTACCATGCTGATGCAGTTAATCAAATGCTGGTCAGGGAGGCATTATTCATTTATTTTTTACCAATGAATTTTCCTCTATCTTGGATTTTAACTTGTAGAGTCAGTAGCCACATGAGAAATTGGTTGATGGAGTCATTACAGTACTGTGAATCCAGGAAGACTGAATCTCAGATCCTGACCTGCGGGAAGCACTATTTTTGGCAGTAATTTCCAAGGCAGTTTTGAGGGAAAGGCAGAAACAAAAGGGAAATGGAGCCAGAAGACCCCATATGGCCAGCAGCACAGTGGACAGTAGCTTAGGCTTGTTCTGTTGCATTCACTCTCTAGTCTTTACCTTGGCAGGTGGATTTTTTTTCCAAGGGAAGCCCTTGTTTAGACAACGCTTGCACAGAAGCTTTGAATAGACTCACAAATTGTGAAACTTTCCAAAGAAGAAAGAAAGAACATGCGCATTTACATGAAAATCTAATTGATAGATTTCATGTCCTTCCTTCACTGCATATTCAAGTAATTCCCTTTCTGGGCGTATTTCACTTGTAGCAGCCTTTATTTGAAGCTTAATTCAGAGGAATCACAGTTTGTTAGGTCTTTTCTTTCCCTCTGGATTTTCTCTAAACCCCGAAAGCAGAGGCATTGGCTTGCATATAACATAGCATGTATGGGATACAGTAAGTAATAATTGGATATTTATCATAATGTTGCTTTCCCAGAACACTATTCATTAACTGCCCCACATTTAATTATGCCAAAATTAGTATGGGGTGTCTTTGGCTAGTGTATTTGCACATGCCATCAATTATGTCCTAATAAATTAATTTGCTTTTCAGGATTCACCAGAGGCACTGGTTAGGCCTCTACGCTCTTGCTTGACTGTTCTGACTTTGAACAGGTTTATTCAGCTGCTGTCTGCTAAGCTCTACAAAAAAGCACAATGGCTGCTGATCGGCCTTTTATGGTTTATTGGAAACTGGTGGTCCGCACTGAGGCTCTGGTCAGTGATTAACCCGCGAGAAAACAAACTACACAAGGCTAAGTTGATGTTGGAGGAGGAATGAACTCACTTCATTAAGGCTTGAAGAGGAAACCTTTTTTCCTTTAGTGCTTGTTCAAAACTTTTCAGGTCTCTATTTAATCACGTAATTCTCTCTAAGTAGTGAGAGAAGCCTGCTGCACAGCAAGTGGTCTTTTGCCACATGACAACTTAGAAAGATAAATTATATATAAATATCTTCATGGTTTTGTGCAGGGAGGAAACCAATTTTAGTATTATTCTGTGAAACTAATTTACTTGTTTCTTTATTAAAAGAAATAGATGGGTGCACACCATGCTATTTCCTGTGAATCGAGAGTGGTCTTCTTATTACTTTTGCCCTTCTCTTTCTGTGATAGGGTTACTGAAGATTCAGGTAACAGGTGCCTTCCTTTTTTCTAGTGATTCAAAACAATCATCTGAAAGGGGATGCATAGGAGAAGAGTGAGGGCAGGGCCTCAAATAATAAAGATTATTGCAAAATTGGAAGGAAATTAATCTCTTCCTACCTAGAATAAAAGGTGGAATTGGATCTACATGACCTTGGTCTCTTTCAGGAAGTGCTGGAATTTCTAGCATCATCTAATCTCTCGTTTCTGTTTCTATCAATGAGCAAACCTTAACCTTGTGGATCATGAATAAAATTTAGTAGCAATTTTAAATGCCTCAGGTCAACTTTTGGTGATTCCCCTTTCCAGGTGTAAAGTGGAATCTTCATTGTTTTATTTGTTTGTTTTGGTACTGGGGAGTGAACTCAGGGGCAGTCTGCCTCTGAGTTACACTCTCAGCCCATTTTTTTTTTTTAATTTTGAAACAGGGTCTTGCTAAGTTGCTGAGGGTCTGGTTTAGTTTTGAAGGCTGGACTCGAACCTGCAATACTTCTGTCTCAAACTCCCAAGCATTTGGATTACAGGTACGTGTCAACACACTCATCTTATTTTGAAATTAAAGTCAATAAAGACATGTAATATATAAACATCAAGAGATTTCAACGGTGCCTTCTAATTCTACTTAAGGCTCTAACTATCCCTGTTGTAATTTTGGGAATATCTCATCCACTTTACTGATGGTAAATCCTTTTAGATGTAAGAATAGGTACTTTATTGCTAACTTCCACACACTTGCACACATGTACACACACATTTTTAAGACATTATTATGAGAAGAGGTTTATTTATTTATTTATTTATTAATTTATTTATTTTTGCAGGTCTGGGGATGGAACCCAGAGGCATTTGACCTCCGACCTACATCCCCTGCCCAATTTTTTATTCTTTATTTTGAAACAGGGTCTCACTGAGTTGCGGAGGGCCTCACTAAGTAGCTGAGGCTGTCTGTAAACCGCGATCCTCCGGTCTCAGTCTTCCAAATGCTTGGATTACAAGTGTGTGCCACCACGCCCGGCTTATCAAGAAGATGTTTAATTAATCAAGGAAATGTATAATGAATGAATAGATTGCATATTAAGGAGAAAAGTTTCACAAAATTGCCAAAATTAGTATAATCAGGCCTTAAAAAAACTCAGTAGAGAATAAATCAAGAGGAGAGGAAGGGAACATTGGAGCTGTTCTTTACCAGCTGCTCTAATGGATATTCCTAACTGGTACTTTATGTATAATCACTCCATAATCACTGATTTGTACCCTTGTTACAGTGTTTGCTAGCAGGACCTAGCTTAAGTCTTCTGATGTTTTCCATCCTCAACCATATTATCTGTATTTTTTTCTCTTCCCTTTCTTTTTCTTTTTATTTTTTTTTTCGGGTCTGGTGATGGAACCCAGGGCATTCAATTTCCGAGCTACACCTCCTGCCCGATTTTTTATTCTTTATTTTGAAACAGGGTATCACTGAGTTGCTGGGATTACAAGTGTGGGCCACCATGCCTGGATCTTCCCTTTCCATACTCCACCCTATTCCCTGATCCTACCACCACCTTTGGTTGCAGTGTAATTTTTACAAATCTCTCTGGCTCTTTGGCAGAAAAAAGTTTATGGTTTAGCTACAATCTAAATAATTTTTTTGCCACTCCCTCTTGCCATAACTGTGTAGAGTGACTCCATTTGGTCATTCCCTTTCCCCCACGTCCTTCAGTAGCAGCCATGGTGATTAACACTGTTCATTTGCTGACTTGTGGAATAGTCTTGGTTAACTCTTTTATTCTCTTTTATGCAAATGTTACACAAGCATTTTTAAGATATTGTAAGGCAAATGTTATGTCAATCATTATCCCTCTAATGTAAACAATGAATCATTAAGGCATCTTATTAAAGTATTGATTCTGACTGCAATGGTCTGGCTGAGGCCTGAAATTTTGCATTTCTAATGAGTACCCAGAGAATCATGATGCCCCTGTTCCTTGGTGACACTTAGACTGGATTTTTCCCACTTGACATTGAAAAGGAAGGTGTGTTATATGTAAATACTGGGTTGTTAAAGAACTGAACACATTAATCAAGATTTAGAAATTTGAACAAAGTTCTTGAGGACAGTTAAAAGGTATCCTAGCATCAGAGTATATGTTAAAATCTCAATGTTAACTAGGTTCTTTTAACATTCAGTATGAAATCCTGCCAGGAAACCTACACACTTTTCTACATGAAAAAAATGAATAAATAAATTCAATGATAACTGTGGGCAAAGAAAAGGCACATTATTTGCTGAAGTCCACAATTGAGAGGAAAGATTGGAGCTTGGCAAATGACCTATAATTACAGGATTTTTAAATGTTAAGGAAATTCAGTACTAAATCACATCTTGGTAGTGTTATTGTGAAGAAAATGTTTTCAGTTAAGTGAATATTTTAGGTCTATAATGACATTTCAGAAAAAGTCTTTTAATATTGCCATGGTATTTACTATAATTCATTTCAGCTTCTAAGATTTTCTGAGTGCTATGGTCTGGTAGATGAGATGCTGTACTAGCAAAGATTTTTTATAACCACTGGAAGTGATTTTTAGGGAACTTAATCATTCTTACTGTATAACGTTCTTATTTATTTCTAACCATAGTAGGTTAAGCAACAAAACAAAATTGTTATTGTTATTTTAAATATATTTTTATTTTGATTAACACAATAATTGTACATATTAATCAGATCAGGGAAATTGCCATAACTATTACTTCAGATGACTATAATTTTTATCTGTGCGAGAATATTCAAAATCCTCTCTACAAGCTATTTTGAAATACTCAATTAACTGTTACCCATCATAGTTACTCTACTGTGCTATAGAACATTAGGGGTTATTTCTCTTATCCAGCTGCATTGTTGTACCAGTTAACCATCCTCTTTCTATTCACACATACACATACCTTTACAAGGCTCTGGTAACCTCTATTCTCCTCTCTACTTCTGTGAGATCAAAATTTTAGCTTCTAAATAGAGATGAAAATATACGATATTTGTCTTTCTGTGGCTGACTCATTTAATTTAGCATAATATCCTTCAGTTACATCCCATGTTGCTGCAAATGACAGGATTAGATTAAATTATTTTTATGACTGAATGATACATTTATGTGTGTGTGTTTATCATATTATCTCCATCCATTCTTCTGTCTATATATGCTAAAGTTGATTCCATATCTTATTTGTTGTGAATAGTGCTGAAGTAAACATAAGAGTGCAGATGTCATTTTGACATATTTATTTCATTTCTGTTGCATATATATACCCAAGGGAAAGGATTGCTGAGTTTTATAGTAGTTCTATTTCTTTTTTCTTTTTTCTTTTTTCTTTTTTTGTGGTACTGGGGGGTGGAACCCAGGGGCTTTCTACCTCTGGGCTACACTCTCAGACCTATTTTATATTTTATTTGGAAACAGGGTCTCACTAAGTTGCTGAGAGCCTTACTAAATAATTGAGGCTGGCTTCAAACCTGTGTGATTCTCCTGTCTCAGACTCCCAAGTACTGGGATTACAAGCGTGCGCCACCATGCCCAGTTTAGTAGTTCTATTTCTAATTCTGTGAGAATCTTCCACACTGTTTTCCATTTTGGTTTTACTAATTAATATTCTTGTCAACAGAATATAAGTATATTATCCCCTTTATCTTCATGCTTGCCAGAATTTCCTTTTTTTGATGATACATTCTAACTGCAGTAAGATATCTCATCTTAGTTTTGATTTGCATCCCCTGATGATGAGTGATATTGAGCATTTTTATATATTTGTTGGCTAATAGTATATCTTCTTTTGAGAAACATCTATCTAGGTCATTTGCCCAATCCTTAACTGAATTTGTTTGGGCTGTTGAATTGTTTGATATCCTTAATATTCTGGAATGATCTGTTACTGAATTAATACTTAACATTTTTTCTCATTCTCTAGGTTATCTCATTTTCTATGTTTTTATCTGTGCAGTCTAGTCTCAAACCATACTCTGAATCATGTTGACAGTGACATATATGCACACCCCCACTGCCTTCCCAACTCCTCCCTTCCCCATATAGAGTACTGAGATATATTCACATATGTACACATAGCAGATGGTAGTAATTCCTTCAATGAACATCACTCTTCTTTTCCCATACCTTTAGACATTTTTCCTGATGTCTAAGGGAATTGGAGAAACTGAGATTTCTCCTTCATTATCTGGAGTCCCTCTTGTATCCCCTTTACTCCCTTGCTTGTGCATATTAGAGAAAACATATGACCCTTTACTTTCTGTAATTGGCGGATCTCACTTAACATAATGTTCTCCAGGTCCTTCATTTTTTTTTTTTGCAAATGATGTAATTTTCTTTTTTCTTTTTTGCTGAGTAGAATTTCATTGTGTGTACTTCGCATAATTTTGTAATCCATTCATCTGTGGATGAACACTTAGTTGCATAGTTTGGCTATTGTGAATTGTGCTGCTATGAATATGTTTTTTTTCCTCTGGTTTCAACTCGTTTGGAAAGAATCCCAGGAGTGGTATAGCCAGATCCTTTGATGGATCCATTCTCAGTTTTCTAAGGACTCTCCACACAGATCTCTTTAGGTTATCTCTTTATTGTTTCTTTTGTTGTATAGAAGCTTTTCAGTTTGATGGAATCCCTATGTCAATTCTTTTTGTTGTCTGTGCTTTTGGGGTCATATCCAAAAAGTCTTGGGCCAGACCAATGTCCTGAAGTATTTTCCTTATTTTCTTCCAGTAGTTTCCCAGTTTCAAATCTTACATTGAAACCTTTAATCCACTTTGTGTTGATATTTAAATATATGGTGAGAAGAGCCTTGTTTTATTCTTCTGCATGTGACCATCTAGTTTTCTGAGCGCCATTTATTAAAGTGATTTTTCTTTTTCCAATGTATGTTCCTGCTTCCTTTGTTGAAAAATCAGTTAGATATAACCATATGGATTTATATCTAGGTTCTCTATACTGTTCCACTGGTCTATGTGTTGGTATTATGGCAGTATCATATTGTTTCGAGTACCATAGTTTTATAGTATTTTTCAAAATCAAGTTGTGTAATGCTTCCAGCTCCCTCCCAGGATATTTTTGACTATTCAGAATCTTTTGAGATTCCATGTAAATTTTATGATTTTTTTCTAGTTCTGTGAAGAATGTCTTTGGCTTTTTGATAGGAATTGGATTAAATGTGTAGATAACTTTGGGTTGTATGAACATTTAAAAATATTAATTCTTCTAATACAGGCAAATGGCAGGTTTTTCCATTTGTGTTTGTGTATGTGTTTGTGCATGCGTGTGTTTCTTGTCTTCAATGTCTTTCATCAGTGTTTTGTAATTTTTATTGTAGGGAATCATTCTTTCCCTTTACTAAATTAATTCCCAGATATTAATTGTTGCAACTATTATGACTGGAATGGCTTTCTTTTTCAGCAATTTTATTATTGACATACAAAAATACTATTGATTTTTACATGTTGATTTTTTATCCTACAGCCTTACTGATACACCATTATTATCTTGTTTAACCAAACACAAAAATTTTGTAATTTTCTGCTGTCAACCTGAGAGAGGACTAAGATACCATGAGAGATATAAAAAAATGTTAAAACATGAATAAAAATAGTTGTATAAAACGATGAATACCATTAGTTGAAGTGACATGGTAAAATTTCTAGGCTATATATTAAATGAAAAAAGGACAGAGTATATAATGCTACTTTTATATAAGAATAAAAGAAATAAGGAAAAAGAATATATATGTGTGTGTGTTTATGTGTGTGCACGTGTGTATGTATTCCTGCAAAGCAAAGAAAGAAAGAAAAAAATAGGATCTATACAGATAGTAGACATTGGGTAGAGAAGATAGAAATAAAGAAATCAATTCTCTGATAACTTTTTAGATAATTTAACATTTTATCTTATTTTATTTTGCAGTACTAAAGATGGAACCCAAGGGCATTCCACCTCCAAACTACGCTCATCCCTATTTTTCATTCTTTATTTTGAAACAGGGTCTCACTCAGTAGCAGAGGCTGGCCAAGAACCTGAGATCCTCTTGTCTCAGCCTTCTAAGTATTGGGATTTCAAGCATGTGCCAACACACCTGGCTTCATTTTCTAAACATGTAAATATTTTACTTATTTCTACAAATTCAATTGAAAGAGATGAAAATCAAATTTAAAATTTAAAATTAATACAAATAGAAGCAGATAAGCCTAATTAAATATCATACTTGCAACAAACTGAGGAGAAAATAAAATGAAAATTTATTTTGAAAATTTTAACAATTTCCTGACTATTAATATCATTAGTGGAAAGTTTTCTAAGTAAAATTTTGCTGCAAAATAATAACTGTACATAGTATCATTAACAGTATTTGTGCATTTATACCATGCCATGAAGCATATCAGAACACATGTTAATGTTAGCAGAAACCAAGATTTTTTTACAAAATAAGAAAAAATATGAAAGTATAAAGTAATCAAAAGTAAGGACAAAAATCTATGAAGTTTAATTTGAAAAAGAAATAGTGTGAATTATATATATATATATATATATATATATATATGTGTGTGTGTGTGTATATATATATATATATATATATATATATATATATTTTTTTTTTTTTTTTCCCTAGGTCGTGTCACTCAAAAAGCTTAGAGGTAACCCCTTAGCTGGCTTCGATCCCAGCCTTGGTGGCCCCAGCACCAGCCTAGCCTCAAGGCAGGCTCCAATCCTGTCCTCGGAGCCTCAGTAGTGACCTTGCCTCACGGCAGGCTCCGATGTCGGCCGCTGGCCTCGGCACTGGCCTAACCCCTCGGCAGGCTCTGATCCTGGCCTCGGAGGCCCCAGCACTGGCCTTGCCTCATGGCAGGCTCCAATCCCAGCCTTGCAGGCCTCGGCACCGGCCTAAGCCTTCGGCAGGCTCCAATCCCGGCCTCGGAGACCCCAGCACCAGCCTAGCCTCACAGCAGTCTCTGATCCCAGCCTCGCTGGCCCCAGCACTGGCCTAACCCCTTGGCAGGCTCCAATCCCAGCCTCGGAGGCCCCAGTAGAGGCCTTGACTCCTGGCAGGCTCCAATGCCAGCTATTGGCCCCTGCATTGGCCTAAACGCTCGGCAGGCTCTGATCCCAGCCTCAGAGGCCCTAGCACCAGCCTTGCCTCACAGCAGGCTCCGATCCAGGCCACGCTGGCCCCAGCACCGGCCTAACCCCTCGGCAGGCTCCGATCCTGGCCTCCGGTGTCGGGGCCAGCGAGACCAGAATCGTGGCCGCCCATGAGGCAAGGCTGCTGCTTGAGCTTCCGAGGTCTGGATCAGTCCACCGGGTAGCCAGGCCACTACTGGGGCTGTCAAGAGTGGGATCAGTACTTGCAACACAGCATGCACAGAGAAATATCGCAGAAAAAAATAAAAACAGATGCTTCCCCTAATCAGCAATAACTAGGAGGAAAGGGGCAACAGGAAGAGGTTGAGCTATAGAAAGGGCCCTATAGTGAAGCAATTGATGTGACCAATCAGAGGGTATGGAATAGGGGAGGATGGAGCCTCTTTAAAACGCAGGAGGTACATAAACAAATGTATCAAAGTTAATCACCAAAGAAGCATGGGATCGAGGGATGGGGAGGGAATGGGATGGGGGCTGAATGAGGGCTAATTGGATGATGTGTGCTTGTATATCCTCTCAAGTCTTGTATTCCAATATGATATATGATTACAATGAACCAATAAAAAATAAATTAAATAAAAAAAGCTTAGAGGTAAGCCGAGCATGGTGGTGCACTCTTGTCATCCCTGTGCTTGGGAGGCGGAAACAGGAGTATTGCGCAGGTTCAAAGCCAGCCGCGCTGGCTTAAGAGACCCTGTTTACAAATAAAAATATAAAAATAGGTGTATGGGAGTGTAGCCTGGAGGTAGAAGGTTTTCCAGGGACCCCAGTATAAAAAAAAAAATAAAGCTTAGAGGTAATGACAAACCAGTTGCAATGAGCACACCTAGATCTCAAATACTGGGCTCTAAATACTCTCCTACACTAAAAATAGTACCAGGGCCCCTTAGAGAAATTACTGATTCAAGGGTTGGGGTAGATCAGCACAAGATGAGCCTGAAACATTTTACTCTATGAGAAAGACACTTATGGGGTCTAGACGGAGGACACATTAACAGAATTGAAGAGTTTCCACGATTCAACACGATTTTCTTAAAATTTCTTTTATTTTTATGTGGAATATATTAAAAATGGCATACATTCAGACTGTGCTTGGTGCCCTCCCCACCTGGCTTCTTTTCTTCTCCGAACAATGAGTGTCCAGGTTAACCATGCTATATTCATACTTTTACACATATTCGGATAGCTTCTCCATTAATCAACCTCAGCCTTTTTCTTCTCCTATCCTTCCATTTCATCTTGGTTGAGGTTTCCCCTCCATTATCTGAAGTACTTCTGGTATTACTAATACTCCTAAGTTTGGGCATATTAGAGAAAACATATGTCCCTTCCCTTTCTGTGCTTGGCTGATCTCACTTAACATAATGTTCTCAAGGTATTTCCATGTTCTTGCGAATGACATGATTTTCTTCTTCTTTACAGCTGAGTAGAATTCCATTGTGTGTATTTTCCATAATTTTTCAATTCATTCATCTGTTGATGGAGATCTAGACTCCTTCCATATTTTGGCAATTACGAATTGTGCTGCTATGAACATGGGCATGCATATGTTACTGTAGTTCTCTGATTTCAACCCATTTGGACAAATACCCAGGAGTGGTATAGCCAGATAATATATGGTGGATCTATTCCCAGTTTTCGAAGGAATCTCCACACTGATCTCCATAGCGGATGAACTAGTTTGTATTCCCACCAACATTGTAACAATATTTTGCTTTCCCCATATCCTCACCAGCATTGTTGTTATTTGACTTCTTTATGCTTGCCACTCTGACTGGGGTTAGATGGAATCTCAACATACTTTTTATTTGCATCTCCCTGATGGCTAATGATGTTGAACATCTTTTGATGTATCTATTAGTCTCTCTTCTT
The DNA here is from genome assembly GCF_963383645.1 of Muscardinus avellanarius. NCBI lineage: Eukaryota > Metazoa > Chordata > Mammalia > Rodentia > Gliridae > Muscardinus > Muscardinus avellanarius. The sequence goes on along the minus strand of NC_137792.1, from coordinate 69,688,271 downwards.
TTGTGAAGGGTATATTCAGTTCATTTGCCCATTTCTTGATTGGGTTATTTGTTTTGCTACTGTAGAGTCTTTTGAGCTTTTTGTATATTCTGGATATTAGCTCTCTATCAGAGTGGCAGCTGGTAAAGGTCTTCTCCCACTTTGTAGGCTTTCTTTTTAGGTTCTTGATAAGAAGAAAGTTTTTAGTTTGATGTCATCCCACTTGTTAATTTTTGCTTTTATTTCCTGTTGAGAAAGTTATTTATTGAGAAAGGTCTTGTTGAGAAAGTTACTGCCTGTGCCTATTTGTTGGAGTGTTGAGCCTATGCTCTCCTCTAATAACTTCACAGTGTCTGGTCTAATTTCTAAGCCTTTGATTCATCTCGAGTTGATTTCTGTGCATTGTGAGAGGTAAGGATTTAGTTCCATCTTTCTACAAATGGATAACCAGTTGTCCCAGCACCATTTGTTGAAAAGGCTGTTTTTCTCCAGTGTATGAGTCTGGCCCCTTTGTCAAAGATCAATTGACTATAGGTGTGTGGGTGTGTTTCTGTATTTTCTATTCTGTTCCACTGGTCAATATGCCTGTTGTGAAAATACCATGCTATTTTCACTACTGTTGCTCTATAGTATAAATTGAAGTCTGGGATTGTAATGCCTCCTGCATAGTTTTTATTGCTGAGGATTGTTTTGGCTATTATGGGTCTTTTCTTTCTCCATATAAAATCCATGACTGATTTTTCTAGGTCTATGAAAATTTCATTGGTATTTTGATAGGAATTGCATTGAATCTGTAGATCACTTTTGGCAGAATGGCCATTTTGATGACATTTATTCTGTCTATCCATGAGCAAGGGAAATATCAATCTTCCAAGGTTTTCTTCAATTTATTTTTTTAAATGTTTTATAGTTTTCATTGTAGAGGTCTTTTACATCTTTAGTTAGGTTTATTCCTAGATATTTTATTGGTTTTGAGGTTATAGTGAATGGAATTGTTTTCTTTATTTCTTTTCTTGTGGATTCATTGTGGCATAAAGAAAAGCCACTTATTTTTGTAGATTGATTTTTGTATCCTGAAACTTTGTTGAATTTGTTAATCAGCTCCAGTACTATTTTGTTTGAGTTCTTCGGAACTTCTAGGTAAAGGATCATGTCATCTGCAAATAAGGATAGTTTTAATTCCTCTCTTCCTATTGAATTTCTTTGATTTCCTTTTCTTGTGTTATTGCTATGGCAAAACTCTCAAGGACTATATTGAAAAGTAGTGGAGATAGTGGGCATCCTTGTCTTGATCCTGATATTAAGGGATATTCTTGCAATTTTCCCCCATTCAATATGATGTTTGCTTTGTGTTTATTGTATATTTTCTTAATGATGTTGAAATACGTTCCTTCTATTTCATTTTTCTGCAATGTTTTTTTGTAACATGAATGGATGTTGGATTTTGTCAAATGCTTTGTCAGTATCTATTGATATGATCATCCAGTTTTGTTCTCATTTCTATTTATGTGGGAAATAATGTGTATTTATTTGCACATGTTGAAACAGCCTTGTTTTTCCTGTATGAAACCAATTTGGTCATGGTGTACAATTCTCTTGATATGGTTTTGAATGCATATAGCTAGTATTTTGTTTAGAATTTTGGATCTATGTGAATCAAGGATATTGATGTGTGATATTCCATTTTTGAGATATCTTTACTTGGTTTGGAGATTAATGTGATACTGGGCTTGTTAAGAAACTTGGGAAAATTCCATCTCTTTCAATTTCCTGGAACAAGTTGTAAAGTATTGGGATTAGTTTTTAACTGAAGGTTTTGTAGAATTCAGGTGGAAACTCATCAGGGCCTGGGCTTTTCTTTGATGGCAGAATTTTTATTGCTGTTTTTTTCCATTTTTTTTTTTTTTTTTGCTTTCTATTGGTTGTTTTAGGCTTGAAGCTATTTTTTCTTGGTTCAGTTTAAATAAGTTATATGTACTTTGAAATCTATCAATTTCTTCCATTTTTCCAGTCTATTGGAATATAAATTTTCAAAATATCTTCTGAAAAACCTTTGAATTTCTCCACTGTCTGTGGTTATGTCTACTTTTTCATTTCCCATTTTAATAATTTGAGTTGATTCTCTCTTTTGTTTAGGTTGACCAGGGATTTGTCAATCTTATTAATCTTTTCAAAGAACCAACTGTTTTGTTGATTCTTTGAATTGTTTTTTGTTCTCTATTTTATTTATTTCTGCTCTGATTTTAATAATTTTCTACATCTGTTAGCTTTGCGATTAGACTGTTGCAGTCTGTCTAGGTCCTTGAGATGTGTCATTAGGTTGTATACTTGGTGACTTATCTGTTCTTCTTATGTGGGCACTCAATGCTATAAACTTAATACCGCCTTCAAAATGTCCCATAGATTTTGGTATGTGGTGTCTTTATTTTCATTTAATTCCAGAAATGTCTATTTCTCTTATTTATGATCTTACCCACTCATTCAGTAGTGAGTCATTCAATCTCCATATATTTAAATAGTTTCTTTTGGTCTTCCTGTTGTTGATTTCTACTTTCATTCCACTGTGGTCTGAAGAGATGCAGGGATTTATATTACATCCTTTGAACTTGCTGGTGCTTGCTTTGTGGCCAGGATGTGATCTATTTTGGAGAAGGTTCCATGGGATGCTGAGAAGAATGTGTATTCTGCTGTTCCTGGTTTAAATATTCTGTATATCTATTAGGTCTATTTGGTTTATGATTTTCTTTAGTTCTTAAGAGTCTTTATTCACATTTTACCTTGAAGATTGATCTAGTGATGTGAGAGGTGTGTTGAAATCTTCCAATATTATTGTATTTGTATCTATTTGAGATCTAATGTCCAGAAGGGTTAGTTTTACAAATGTGGCTGCACCCATATTTGGGATATAAAAATTTACTATCATTATATCTTCTCTGTTTATTATTCCTTTTAATAAAAGGAAGTACTCTGCTTTGTCTCTTCCAATGTGTTTTAGCCTAAAGTCTATTTAGATGGTATCAGCATTTTAACACCTGCCTGTTTTTGGTCTCCATTAGCATCATATATCTTTTTCTATCTTTTCACTTTTAGACTATGAATGTCTTTGGCTTGTTTCTTGCAAACAGCATATATTTGGATTATGTTTTTTAATCCACATTGCCTGTCTATGTCTTTTGATTGGTGATCTAAGACCTCTGAAATTCAGGGTTGTTATTGAAATATAATTTTTTCCTGTCATTTTGTGTTCTATCTTCTCTTTGGTTTAATGTTATTTTTTCTTTGCCTAATTGCCCCACTGATCAACTTCATTTCTCCTCTGGTTCTGAAAATTGCTTTTTTTTTTCTTCTTTAAGGTTTATTTCTTTAAGTATTTTCTCTAGTGTTGGCTTTGCATTCATTGACTTTTTTTGAGATTCTGCTTATCTTGAGACACTTTTGTTTCTTCATTAATTTTGAATAATAACCTTGCTGGATATAGCAGTTTTGGTTGGAAGTTGTTTTCTTCCAGGTATAAAACACATCACACCAATCTCTCCTGGCATTGATGACTTGGGTTTTATAGTCTGGAGTGATTTTTTTATTGTTTTGCCCCTATATGTTACCCGTTCTTTTGTTCTCACTGCTTTTAAGATTCTTCTGTTGGCATCTATGTTGGTCATTTTGATTATTACATGGCATGGGGAGGTCCTTCTTTGATCTTTTCTTAATGTTTTTCTGTAAGTCTACTGAATGTGTAAGTCCTAGTATCTTTCCATGTTTGGAAAATTCTCTGAAATTATTTCTCTGAGGAGATTATGAAAGCCTTTGGTCTGTACCTCTATCCTTTCTTCAATGTCTTTTATCTGTAAGTTAGGACATTTCATATTTTCCCATAGTTGTTGCATGTTTAGGTTTTGTTGCTGTAATGACTTCTGTATGTTGTTGACTGTGCTTTTGGTTTTGAATGAACTGTCTCCTAACAGTGATATTCTATTTTATATTTCACCTAATCTTCCAGAATTTCTTTCTATTGCTGCCTTCTTTTTTTATTTATTGACTCTTTCATTTCATTCCAGACCTCTTTTTTATTCTTTCTTAGTGTCTCCATTTCCTCTTTCATTTACTGTATACTTTCTTTGAGGCCTTTCATCATATTGCAGATCAGGTATAACAATTCTCCTTGCATTTCTCATAGGTAAGTATTCCTGATTTCTGTTATTTCTTCACTGTTCTTAGTTCTCCTATTTTCACGGTTTTCTGGCTTGTTTTTCTGATATTTTGACATCTTTTTTGGGGTATTATGTCTAATCCAATCTTAGTAGTAGTTATTTAGAGGTTTCAGCATGTAAGTAATATTTTTCCAGTAGTGAAGGTTGGGTAATGGGGGAGAAGCTGGGATGATGGATACAGGAGTTAGGTAAGGTAGAAAATATGATTAGGTTGAGGAAGAATTAAATATAATAAGGTAGTATCTGGTTGAGAATGAGAGGAGGTTAGATAGGACTCTCATAGTTAGTAGAATATTTAAGTATGAAAGTATACAATACCTTGAATATTACTCAAGGATATACAGTAAGGGAAAATTGTTTTGAGAGAAGAGATAGATAGGCTAGAGTGAAGAAGTTTGTAAAAGGAATGGGGGAAGGAGCAAACAAACATGAATAAAGTAACAAAACAAGATACAAATGCTAAAAATTATACATCAAAGCCAAAAAAAACCCAAAAAAATAAGAAAAAGAAAAAAAGGACAAAATAATATAAAATAAAAAACTAGAGATAGTGTGAGACAACAAAGCAAAACAATCAAACAAACAAACAAGCAGACAAACAAAACAAATAAAAGAAAGAATAAAAATCAACAGTCCTACTAATTTACAAGTTTAGGGCTAAACCCATATAATATTTTTATGTCTGATTACTGTGGTAAATTTTGTAGTATATTCCAATGTCTCTTATTTGCTCTGTACCCTATTGTCAGCTATTGGACCCACTATCTCTGTGTATTTGCACCCCTCTCTCACTTCCAGCAGGTTTGTGTTTAGGTGTCAGGGCTTCTGGTGTCACTGCTAATGATTTCCGTGTAAATCCAGGATTTTGTGTTTTTCCAAACAGTAGTTCAGGCCCTGGGCCTCTTCACTCTCCACTCTGGACTCAGGCTTGAGCTTTCCTACCTACACTGCACCTGGACTTCTTTACCTGCAGGGTTGGAGTGTATCCAGTGTAGGCTGGAATGACCCCCTATGACCCTGTGTAAGTACCGGGCATTGAGCACCTTTCCTTTGTCTCTGAAGGTTCTAATTATATTAGCCTGCCAGATCCCTTAGCTTCTCTAGGCGGTCTTTCGCTAAGTACTGAGTAATGCAAGGAATTACCTGGCTGCCCTGCTCTGGGTCTCTGGAAGGCTCACTGTGCCACTGTGGGTGGTGCCTCTTGTGAGTGCATGGGCTTTTAGTTCTTCTTCTGTGTCCCTGAAGCTTGATGCCAGGAACCACTTGCAATTTAAGATGCTTAAGTTCGCCGGGCATGGTGGTGCATGCTTGTAATCCCCACGCTTGGGAGGCAGAGACAGGAGGATCACGCAGGTTCAAAGCCAGCCACGTGCGCTGGCTTAGGAGACCCTGTTTCCAAATAAAAAAATGTAAAAATGGGTCTGTGAGTGTAGCCCGGAGGTAGAAGGGCTTCCAGGAACCCCAGTACCACAAAAAAAAAAAAAAAAAGTTGCTGAAGCTCTGTGGCCACTTTAAAACTCTTGGATTATTTTTCTTGATTTCTTGGGGCTGCAGCACTGGTGTCAACCTGAGCCTGGACTGGCAATTTGAGCCTGCTGCCCGTGATGTCACCGGCAGCCTTGCTGCATCTGCAGCAGGTTCATTGCTTACTCGGGCTTTTGGAAGTGGATCTAGCAGTTCCGAGTACTGGATTTCCTCTGCCTTGGTTCTGGTTCTGTTTTGGTTCATAAGCTGTATTTATTTTGTTTGTCAAGACATTGCCTTCAAGGTAGTTGACGTTTATTTGTTTCAGCTACTGTGTTGTGCTGTGTCCCACAGTTGCCATTTTCCAACTTCCCTCAGCACAATTTTAACATTGCAAACAATGATCTTAGTAATGGTTTGTAATCAAGTGAATTAAAATAATCAATGAGTTTGAAGATATGTCAGTCACAAAAAGTAAAAAAAAAAAAATCAGATGTTTTCCCTAGTAGGCAAAAGCTAGAGAGAAAAAGGATCATAGAGGAATTCTATATGAAGATTAGCCAAAAACCATAAATGAGCAAATAAGGTGACCTGACTGAGGAGGATAAGAGGGGAAAAGAGGAAAATTCCCTAATGTAAATAATGTAGACTCATAAATATATCAAAATCAATCCCTAAACTAAACATGAGAAGAAAGGAGGGAGAGGGAATGGGGTGGAAACTGTTCAGTGAAGGGCTAAATGAGTGATGTGTGCATGTGTGCCTCTACCATCTTGTACCCAATTAAGATGTATGACTACAATGCACCAGTAAAAATGTAAAAAAGCGATGTAGCCAAATGTGTTGGGGGTGGGGTTGGGGTGAAATGAGGGTGAATAAAAGGCTCTTATTTTCACAAAAAATAGTAATTATCAAATGTAGAAATAGTGACAGACCGAGAAACTCACTATTTCCCATCTCCAATGCAATAATAATGTAACAATAATCATTGAGTGGTGCTAAAACCATGGAGTAAAAGTTTGTTTCAGCAACAAATATTCATATTCTGTTAAGATATATCACCCTAAAAATTAATTGCCAAGTACAAAAGAACAACATAATTTTTAAATAGGGTGCTCTTATAGTCATCACTCTAATTGAATGATCAATCTTAGTATCACTAACATTATATTATGTTCCTTTTGATGTCATAAAATATCTATACAACAGTACATATGAAATACTTTTTCCAGCTGTGCGTGGTGGCGCATGCTTGTAATCCCAGAATTTGGGAGGCTGAGACAGGAGAATTGTGGTTCACGAACAACCTCAGCTACTTAATGAAACCCTTTGCAACTTAATGAGACCCTGTTTAAAAACAAATAATAAAAAATAGGGCTGTAGGTGTAGCTCAGAGGTGGAATGCCCCTGGGTTTCATCCCTAGTACCACACACACAAAAAAAATCCAAGAGTCTTTGAAATAATTGTAATAAAAATATAAACAAAGACATTCAAAATGTGGTATATTCTACAAGAAAACTAACCTGAACTCTTTTAAAAAAAAGTTTATACCAAGAAAATAAAAAAGAGAAGGGATTTTTCAAGATTAGGGAATAAAGTAGCATGACATTAAATGTTATGTACAAACATGTTTGGAAACTTTACTCGGTAAAAACAGACATAAAAGACACTTTGCTGATAATTGTGGAAAATAAAATATATATAATTTGACAATTTTACATAATGATTATTGAATTTTTAGGATTTGATAATAATATAGTGGTTATGTAGCATATTGTTCTTAGGAAAACTGTACATATGTATTTAAGGAGAAAGTGTCCTCAGCAAGCTGTATTCAAATATATGATACATGTGATATATAATATACCTGATATATAATATAAAAAACAAATGTAGCAATATGTTAGTAAGTTAAGGGTGTATAAATGAATTTAAGTTAATAATCTTCCAACTATCCTGAATATTTGAACATGTTCTTTTTTTTTTGCGGGTATGGGGATAGGACTCATGGGCATTCGACCTCTGAGCTACACTCCCTGCTCTATCATTTATTTTTTTATTTTGAAACAGCTTCTCACTAAGTTGCAGAGGGCCTCACTAAGTAGCTGAGGCTGTCTGTGAACCATGATCCTTTGGTCTCAGCCTCTCAAATGCTGGGATTACAAGCATGTGCTACCATGCCTGGCAATTTGAATATTTGTAAAACAAATATGTATGGGTGAGGGAAAGAGATTATATCATGCACAGAATTGCTGAAAAGACAGGAAAACCAGTCATAATATAGATAAAAACCAGAGTGACTAACTCTGTAGGCAGACCCACAGCCATAAACTTGTTACAAACTAGCCGGTTGTGGTGGCACATTCCTGTAATCCCAGTACTGAAAAGGTTGAGATAGTAGGATTGCAGGTTTGAGACAGCCTTAGCAAATTAATGAGACTGTGTTTCAAAATAAAGAATAAAATATAGAACTGGAGTTGTAGTTCAGATGTAAAATGCTCCTGGGTTCAATCCCCAGTACCAAAAAAAAATGTGGAGGTGTAGCTTGGAGGTAGAAAGTTCCAGTATACACACACACACACACACACACACACACACAAACTGAAACCATGAGGACATTACTGTATAGCTTCTTTTGACCCCTGTACTATAGTTTGCTATTCTAGGACACTAGGCAGTACATTTTTCTTTAGCATAGTTTTGTACCATCTCAGCTTTTGCGTGTCACCAGGTCACATGCTTCTGATTTGCCATACTATAGTAAATGTGCCCACACTTTAGCTTCTGTGTTAGAAAACTTCTTTTAGTGTCTGTGGTGAAAGACAAGCTATGTCACATTCTTTTGGTGAGAGAATCTTCAAACATGATATTCACTCAAACATCAGAAACAGGCTCATAGCTGTCTCTTAGTCTACGGTATAAATCATAAGGAGATAGATATTATAAAGTTGCTTATATCAGGTCACTCTTCCCATGTTCATCTATAATGACCCCTCACTTTTAGTTAAAAACCTTAGTTGGACTATCTGGCTCAAGATGAAGCACAAACAAAATTTAAAAATTCGAGAATATTGAAACAAAAAAGGCAAACTTAGATGTGAGCCTATTATAAAATTATCCAGGGTCCACACATCATGAATATAAAGTAAGTTATTTGCAGTAAATTATGTAACCCAATGAATGCTTTGCAAGAGACTAAGATGTTTCTCTAGAATCCACCAGAAAGGAAACAAACTTAAATGAGTTAAAAATTTAGAAGTCAAACCATCTTATAAAAGTTTGATGGCTTATGTTCAAATATAAATGGAAGCAACAACATGGAAAAAAGTACTAGGCTAAAGTGAGAATTTCTATTTCCTTGATAAGTCTCTCTCTAGAGTGATAAGGGTGACTCACAGACTCCCAGAGCTTCCTGACAGTATTCCTCAAATCAACTTGTTGTAATCATCATCAACAACAGGCAGCTATTCGGCACTTCTTGTGCACTAGCTACTGCAAATACAAAGAAAAATAAGGCCCTTGACAGGATTATGATCCAATTGGAGAGAGAGAGGATACATCCAAAAGATAAATAACGACTCCGAATCATAAAAAATGGTGACTGCAGGACACAGCACATCTCAGTATCTTGAAAAAATGAAGTTCAACTACTGAGAAGACAGCGTCTTGACAAAAATAAATAAACAAAGCAATGAAAGATACTCATGAACCAAAACACAAACGGAAACTATGGTGGAAGGAAATCTAGTACTCTGAAAGCAAAATCCACTGCAAAATGCCTTAGTGCAATACTGACCTGGTGTGGCAGCTGGCACCATCATGAGCCTCCAGCCCAAACCACAATTGCTGGATCTGGCACTGCAGCCCCAAGAAATTCTGACAAATAATCCAAGAAATTGAAAAGCAGAAAGCAGCAGCAGAGCTCCAGTATCTTAACTGACCAGCACCATGCTTCAGAGACACAGAAAAATATCCAAAGCCTGTGCAGTCACCAGAGGCGGCACCCTCAGTAGCTCACTGTGCCCTCCAGAGACCCGGCCACAGGACAGCAAGGTAACCACGATGCACACAAAGCCCATAGTGCTCAAGCCACAGTGCCTGCACAGGGTCACATGAGGTTGCTCCAACAGTACACTTGATGCCCTCTGCCGGTATGCGTAGGAAGGCACAGGTCCAGGGCAGGAAGGTGCAGAGCACAAGGCCTGAGATCACAGAACCCAGGGCAGAGTCAAGGTCAGAGAGCGTGAGCCCAGTGCCAAAAGGCATGGATTCCAGGGCCCAAGGGTATGTAGCACAGGGCTGGAAAGTGCAGAGCCCAGGGAGGAGTAACAGAACCTTGAGCATATACATAACTCTTTAACAGTGATACATGATGCTGACACCTAAACACAAAGCTGTCAGAGGTAAGAGAGGTGTGAAAACACTCATAAAGTGGGTCCAAAAGCTGACAATAGGTTACAGAGCAAATAAGAGACATTGAAATATACTCCAGAATCTACCACAGTGAACAAAAATACAGATATTATGCAGACCCGGGCCCTCTATATTTTAATTAGCAAGACTGTTTTTTTTTTCCTCTCACACTGTCGCTAGGTCATTTTGTTCTTTCTCTTTTTAAAATTTTTGTTCTTTCTTTTTTTTATTCCATTTTTTTTTCTTTTTTTTTGTCTTTGATTAAAAATTTTTGGTTTTTGTAACTTGTTTTGTTACTTTTTGTGTGATTGTTTGTTCCTTCCTCCATTCCTTTGACAAATGTTCTCACTCTAGCCTATCTACTCTCTTCTCTCAAAACTTTTTTTCCCTTACTGTACTCTTTGTTTTATATTCAAGCTATTTCATATCTTTATACCTAAACACTTACTACAAAAATCCTACTATCTAACCTTCTCACATTTTCAACCATATACTACCTTATTATACTTCAATTCTTACCCAACCTAATTTTATCCTCTACCTTACCCAACTCCTATACTCATCACCCCAGCTCCTCCCCCATTACGCATCCTTTACCATTGAAGAAAGCACTGCTTACCCATGCATGAACTTGCTGATACCTCTAATTTCCTACTGCTAAGATTGGATCAGACAGATTACCCATATAATCACACTAAAAAATGCCAAGACATCAGAAAAAGAAGCCCAAGAACCATGAAAATAGGAGAACTAGGAACAGTTAGGTAATAAGGGAAAACATGGAAACTGACCTAAAAGAAATGCAAGAAGGAGAATTCTGAATCCTGATCTTAAATATGATGAAAGGCCTCAAAAGAAGTTTACAGAATTGAAAGAGGAAATGGAGACACTAAGAAAGAATCAAATATTTGGAGACTTCAATACACCACTCACACCACTAGATCAATCTTCAAAGCAAAAGGTGATTAAAGACTCTTAAGAACTAAAGAAAACTATAAACCAAATGGACCTAATAGACATACAGAATATTTCAACCAGGAACAGCAGAATACACATTCTTCTCAACAGCCCATGGAACCTTCTCCAAAATAGATCACATCCTGGCCACAAAGCAAGCACCAGCAAATTAAAAAGATGTAATATACTTCCCTGCACCTTTTCAGACCACAATGGAATGAAAGTAGAAATCAACAGCCTAATGACACACCTCAAGGCCTAGAAAGACTGCAACAGTCTAGTTCCAAAGCTATCAGAAGGCAGGAAATTATTGAAATCAGAGCACAAATAAATGAAATAGAAAGCAACAACAACAACAAAAAAAAAAAACCAATTCAAATAATTAACAAAACAGTTGTTTCTTTGAAAACATTAATAAGATTGACAAACCCCTTGTCAATCTAACCAAAAGAAAGAGAGAATCAACTCAAATTATTAAAATTAAAAATAAGGAAACATCACCACAGATAGTGGGGAAATTCAAAGGATTATCAAAAGCTATTTTGAAAATTTATACTCCAATAGACTGGAATACATGGAAGAAACTGATAGATTTCTAAGCACATATAACCTACCTAAATTAAACCAAGAGGAAATAACAAGTCTAAACCAACCAATAGGAAGTAAAGAAATAGAAACAGAAATAAAAATTCTGCCATCAAAGAAAAGCCCAGGTCTTGACAGGTTTCCAGCTGAATTCTACAAAACCGTCAGTGAAGAATCTAGGTCTTTTCATTTACTTGCAAATAACATGGTTCTGTTATTTATTGCTGTGTAGAATTCCATTGTGTGTATTTCCCATAATTTTGTAATTCATTCATCTGTTGATGGAGACCTAGGTTGGTTGCATATTTTGGCTATTATGAATTGTACTGCTATGAACATGGGTATGCTTATGTTACTGTAGTTCTCTGATTTCAACCCCTTTGGAAAGATACCCAGAAGTGCTTTAGCTGGATCATATGCTGGACCCATTCCCAGTTTTCTAAGTCATTGCCACACTGATCTCCATATTGGCTGAACTAGTTTTCACTCCCACTAATAGTGTAAAAGAGTTTCTCTTTCTTCATATCCTCTCCAGCATTGTTGTTATTTGACTTCTTTATGCTTGCCACTCTGATTGGGGTTCGATGGAATCTCAGCATAGTTTTGATTTGCATCTCCCTGATGGCTAATGATTGAACATCTTTTGATATATCTATTGGCAATTTGTATCTCTTCTTTTGTGAAGAGTCTATTCAATTCAGTTGCCCATTTCTTGATTGAGTTATTGAAATATCTGACAAGAACAACTTACAGGAAAATGACTCACTTGAAATTATAGATTTGGAGATTCAATCTATGGTAGGTGGGCTCCAAGGCAGAGACTGCAGTGGCATGGCCCATTGTAGAGAAAATACACTCTCAGTTCAAGGTAGCCAAAATTAGGGAGAGAGACTTCCGGGAAGATGGCGACCGAGAAAAGCGGGGCTTAAGAGTCCCGCTAACAACCAATCTCCATTACCACAAAAAGAGCGCCTTTCATAGCCAGAAAACACCATCACCAGAAAAACAAAAAAACCACCAGGCTCCAGAGAGAAAGCGGACTGAGAACAGAGCTCAGGGCCACAGAGGAGACACACGCGCCCGAGGACGCGGCAGCAGCGCCATACTGCCGGCGGCAGCGGCGAACTCAGCGGACGGCTACAGCAAGCCGAGGTGAGCCGATGCGGAACAGCCAGGCAGGATCTTTCGGCGCAGACAGCATTTAAAGCTCCCAGTGGCTGAGCTCAGCACACGCTGGAGGGATTCAGAGTGGAAACCAGAGAAGAAAAAATACGCCAGCCTCATGGCCGAGGGCGTGGCAGAGGCGCCATATTGCCACCGGCGGCGGCAGCAGCAGTGAATTCACCGAGACCAGTACAGCTACATCTGCGTACTCAAGAACAGTGAGTCAAATTGCGGGCCACAGAGGAGAAATCCCAGTATTGTGCCTCCTGGGACTTGACCCAGTGAGGGAGTGGTGGTGGCAGAGATATCACACCATAGGAGAGCGTGCAACCTGGCACCCCCCATAGTTTAAAGCAGCCTCTATCGACTCCCTGGGTCGGAGACTCTGTGATACAACCCAGTAAAGGAGTAGTAGGGTCTGAGATAATACAGACTCGAGATCCAGAGCACCTTAAGTGAAGCCATAGTGACCCAAGGGAAGAACCCAGAGAAGGCACAAACCTCCGAAATCATGGGAAAGAGGAATAACACTGGAGTAATGAATGTGCACAACCCCACAACATCAGAACCTGATAAAACAGAAAATCAGAGATTTCTAGAAGATCAAATCAGGAAAATAACTGTAGAAATAATAGAGGTGCTTCGAAAAGAACTCAGAGAGAGCCAAAAAGAGATAAAGGATGCAATTAATGAAGTAAAGGTCTCAATTCAAAGCACAAACAACCGATTAGACCACATGGAGAACAGAATCTTGCTCTTAGAAGATGAGCAATCCAAAAATGAATGCATAGTTTCTAATCTAGAAAAAGATATCCAACGGCAGGAATCTGACATTGAAGAAATATGGGCCCATCTTAAGAGAGCTAACCTAAGAATAATTGGAATAGAGGAGGGAAAAGAAAGTGATACCAAAGGGATCAACAATCTCTTCAAGGAAGTAATAGCAGAAAATTTTCCAAATATAGAGCAAGAGGTCGATACACAGATCCAGGAAACTTATAGAACTCCCTTTAGACAGGATCGGAGAAGAGGATCCCCACGCCACATAATTGTCAAAATGACCAATGTGGAAGCCAAGCAGAGAATCTTAAAGGCAACAAAAACAAAGGGCCAACTGACATTCAGAGGCAAACCAATTAGAATCACTCCAGACTTCCCAAACCAAGTCATGAGAGCCAGAAGGGCTTGGAGTAACATATTCCAAACTCTGAAAGAAAACAACTTCCAGCCAAAAATTTCCTATCCAGCAAAACTTTCTATCAAATTAGATGGAGAAATAAGAAGCTTCCATGACAAACAGAAACTGAAGGAATTTATGTCTTCAAAACCAGCGCTAGAGAAAATACTCAAAGAGATTAACTACAAAGAAGAAATAGGTAACACTCACCAGAACCAGAGAAACAAGAGTTTCCATCCAACAGACAACTAAGATTGGTTATCTGTGGAGATTCATTATTTATGTTAGTCTTTTACCTATCTCTAAATTGTATTGTTTGCCTTTATTGTTGTTAATTTTTAGGATTTCTAGTTGGAATATTAATATACCTTCAGATATAGCATTTGGAAATATTTTATCCAATTCTATTAGTAACTTTTAACTCTGTTTACATTGTCTTTGGATATACAATATTTTCTTTTATTTTTTAGGGAGTTTGTATATTCTTCTGTTGCCTTTGCCATTGAAATCATATCCAAGAAATCACTGCCAATTTCAATGTTGTGAGGTTTTATGACCCAGATTTTCTCCTAAAAGTTTATAGTCTTAAGATTTATATTTAGGTCTTTTATCTAGTTTGAGTTAATACTTGTATGTGGGATTAGGTAAGGGTCCAATTTTATTCTTTTCCATGTAATTATTATTTTTCAACAATATTTAGTTAAAAGATTATTATTTCCACCACCAAATCTTCGTGGAAACCTTGTCAAAAATAACTTGACAATATAGGGAAGAAGTTAGCTCTAGGCTTGTATTTAACTCCAATGGTCTATATATCTGCCTTTAGAACAGTACTACACTGTTTCAATTATTGTAGCTTTATATGGTTTGAAATTAGAAAATATATATCTTCTAGCTTTGTTCTTTTTCAAGATCGTTTTGGGTATCTAGAATCCATATTCCATATTAGGATAGATTTTTTTTCTGAAAAAAATAAATATATAAATATATGATAGTTTCACCTAAAAAAATAGAAGAAAATATTCTCTGGTAAGAAAGAAAGCAAAAAGAAATATTGAAATGTTATCTTTAAGTCATCAAAAGCTTGGTATCAGACAAATGAAACCGTTATGTGAGATTATTAGTTTTAATTTTGGATAAATTGCTATAATACTAGATGTCAACCACTAAGCCAATCATTGGAAGGAGGGATGGGGAGAGAATGGGGTGGGGATTGGGTGGGGGCTGACTGGGTGATGTGTGCATGTATGTCTACAAAAGTTTGTATCCCACTATGATGTATGAATACAGTGCACCAATAAAAAATAAAAATAAAATAAATAAAATAAATAAAAATAAATAAAAATAAATAAAAATAGGGCTGGGGGTGTAGCTCGGAGGTAGAATCCCCCTGGGTTCAATTCCCAGTACTGCAAACAAAACAAAACAAAACAAAACCAAAAAAAAAAGAATATAAAATGGTACAACAGTTGGGAAACAGTTTGAAGCTTTCCTGTAAAGCTAAATATACATTTACTACTGTTCTAGTTATTTTACTCATAGTTTACTTATAGCATCTTTACTCAGAATACCTCAAAATTACAAACAACCTGAAGGTCCATTAACAGATAAAAGGATGAAAAATTGTGGCCTAATTTATTTACTGACCTACAGTAGAAGGGAACAGATTATTGATATACCCCAACATATTAGCATATAATGTTTTATGTTAACTGACTGAAGCCACACCTAAAGAGTTCAGAAGGTATGATTCTATTTATATAAAATTCTATAAAAGTCAAAGCTAATCAATCAATGGTTGTCTATGGCTGGATATAAAAAGAGAATAAAAACAATGTAGGGTAATGGAGATGATCTACATGTTGAGCACGAGGATGGTTATACTTGTATAAATATTATTATGGCTCATAAGGCAATATATTTAAATAGGTGCATTTTAATTACGCTACTTTTACCCCAATAAGTTGATTTTTAAAAATGCATAGAAGATTGAAGCAAAGTCCAATATAACATTTAATAAGTTTCCAAAGGCAGATAACATAAAGAATTGAGATGAATAATTTTAAGAGATAATAGCTGATGAGTTAAAAGATTTTAATTTTTATATTTGTGAAGCACATATTTTGGTCAGGAAAAATAAAACAAATACATATTTGGACATTAGTTCTTAAAATCCAGGATTTCAAAGACAAAATAATACTTAAAACAACCTATGAGGAAAAGCAAATGACCTTGCAAGAAATAGGATAAAGAAATCGTGCACTGTGGCACACATCAGTCAGTAATAATAATACTTGGAAGATGGAGATAAGAGGATTACAAGTTTGAGGCCAACCTTGGCAAATTAGTAAGACCCTGTTTTAAATTAACAAATACTGTAGGGCTGAGGGTGTATCTCAGCAGTATAATCCCCCTTGGATCAACTCCCAGTATCACATACACAAAAATAGAAAAGAGATGAATAACAGACTTACCAAAACTGAAGGCATATGACAATGGAAAAATATCACAATATTCAGCAAAAATAGATTCAAATTAAAATTCTGTGCCATTCAAAAACATTTTCAAAGTGAGGCATGGTGGTGCACACTTGTAATCCTAGTACTTGGGAAACTAGCACAGGAGGATTAGAGATTCATGGCCAGCTGCAGCTACTTAGTGAGACCCTCTGCAATTTAGTGAAACCCTGTTTCAACATAAAGTTTACAAAATAGGGATGGCGGTGTAGCTCCAAGGCAGAATTCCCCTGGGTTCAATCTCTGGTACCACAAAACAAAAAGACAACAAGACATTTCCAACCCAACCTTGGTGGCATATTCCTATGATCTCAGTACTTGGGAGGCTGAGATAAGAGGATCACAAGTTTGAAGTCTATCTCAACAACTTAGTGAGACCCTCTTTCAAAATAAATTATAAAATGGCTGGAGGTGTAGCTCAGAGTTAAGAATGCTCTTGAGTTCAATCCTCAGCACCACACATAGACAAAAAGAAGAAAACAAAACCAAAAACATTTTCAAAAAATTAATGATGGCTATGAAAGTTTATATATGGTCTTTACATATATATGTAATATATATATAAACAATTTATTAACCAGAACAGTCAAAAATTGTGCAGTTTACTGTTTGAAAGTTATGTTACAGTAAAATTTTATTTTTTCTGTCTTTAATTTTTAATTGTTTTTAAAATTACAATGTAATATGGTAAAAATTGAAGTCAATAAAATTGAAATATAATTAATTTCAATTAACTTTTTAAATATTTTCAGCCATATAATTTCAGGCATAGTGGTTAACTTCGATGGGGAGGGAATGGGGTGGGAATCGGGTCGGGGTTAAATCAGTGATGTGTACATACATGTATGTACACACAAGTTTTTTACCCCAATATGATGTATGAATATAATGCACCAATAAAATAAAGAAGAAAAAAAAAGAATTGCAGGCATAGGATAAATACACACTATAAAAATTATCAAAAATAATCCTCCGAACAAAATCTTAACAAAAAGCAATGAGTGATGTTCAACAGTTGAGAGCAAAGGAAATGATAATCACCTGGGTAAAAGTAAACAAGGAAAGACATCAGACAGCACTCATAATAGCATATTTAAATATTTATAAAATACCCTTTTAAAAATATCTTCAATATTTGTAAAATTGGGATATATACCATATATGTTGATATGTCATGGTTTAATTAGCTGCATTTTTATTATTTCATAAGATGATAGTACATCTTAAAATCAATAATAACTTTGATTCACCAAATGCAATTATAATTACTAATTAGAGAAACATAATACCAAAGTGAAACATTTATTTAAGATGGGAGTTTGGAATTTAAATGTTCCAAGATCCTCTTTTATATATATAGAAAAGATAACAAACAGATTTACATTTTATTAAGTCAAAATGTTTTTGCCATGCTGGGATTGGTCCCTGAGCCTCAGAGATGCCAGGCAAATACTCTACCATAGAATTTCACCTCTAACTCATGACTACAATGTTTAAGGGGATCCTAACTATATAGCATAAACACATAGGGGAAATAAATTTATTTTGCAGTACGAGGGATGGAACCCAGGGTCACTGTACATTTGAGCTATACCCCCAGCCCTATTTTTCAGTTTATTTATTTATTTATTTATTTATTTATTTATTTATTTATTTTGGTGGTACTGGGGGTTGGAACCCAGGGGCTTTCTACCTCTGGTTTATACTCCCAGACCTATTTCATATTTTATTTGGAAACAGGGTCTCACTAAGTTGCTGAGAGCCTCCCTAAGTAGCTGAGACTGGCTTCGGACTTGTGCGATCCTCCTGTCTCAGCCTCCCAAGCGCGGGGATTACAAGTGTGTGCCACCATGCCCGGCTCAGTCTTTTTATTTTTGAAACAGGGTCTCACTGACTTGTAAAGGGCCTCACTACTAAGTAGTTGAGGCTATCCACGAACCATGATCCTCCACTCTCAGCCTCCCCAAATGCTGGAATTGCAAGTGTGCACCACCATACCTGGCTTGGAAATAGTCATTTTGAGTGACATTAAAATACACCATTTTTGATTGTGCATTACAAATGAAACATATCCAGTGGACAAAAAGAGCCATGAGGAAATTTCAGTTTGCATTAAGTGTTCTACTTTTTGGTATTACAATTGACATTTCAAATCTGTCAAGTAATGGAATGCAATATTGTGATTAGGAGCTGATATTTTAGTCAGATATGATGATGCATGCTTGTAATACCAGTACTTGAGTGGCCGAGGCAGGAGAATAGCAAGTTCGTAGCCAGCCTCATCTACTTAGTGAGGTTCTCCACAACATAGTGAGACCCTGTTTCAAAATAAAGAATAAAAATTAAGGCTACGGTATAGTTCAGAGGTTCCACACAAAAAATTAGATTTTTAAGATAAGACACACAAAAATGTATACTTAATTAATTAAAACCTGTAACCTCAGCTAGGTGTGGTAGCATGCATGCTTGTAATCCAAGTGCTTGGGAGGCTGAGAGACAGAATGGGGATCCCTGGTTCACCACCATCAACTACTTAGAGAGGCCCTCTGCAATGTAGTGAGACCTTGTTTCAAAATGATGAATGAAAAATAGGGCTGGGGGTGTAGATTGGAGGTAGACTGCCCCTGTGTTCAATCCTTAGTACTGCAAAAAAAATTGTAACCACAAATATGAATTGAGAATATAGTTAAGACTTTATGGTTTATTTTTACACACACACACACACACACACATATATATATATATATATATACACACATATATATTACTAATATATATAGTAATATAATATATATAATATATATAATATAATATATAATATGATATAGTAATATATATGTAAGTGAAAAATCAACTATATATTAGTACTAATATATATAAGTGAAAAATAAACCATATATACATATATATATATACATATATATTTCTTTCATTGAAAAATACTAGAAATAACAAAATCACAGTAGCAATGATTTGCCCTTAGCACTCATATTCTAGTTTCTAATTTTTCCACTGAAGGGCATTATCAAGGATATCTTAGAGGAATAACTCATTTCAAGTTTGGAGTAAAAATGGACAATATTAGTCTTTTACATCCTTGTATGCTATATAGCAAAAATGATATGCAAGATTAGAGGGTCTTACAAAAATGACACAGAAACTAACTTTAAAGGACTAGACGTCAACTCACCAAAAATGGGACTATTTGAACAGTGACAAGAACAGAGGCTATGATAGGTGAAAACACATAAAAATATATAAAATCAATGAGATGGTAATAATAATTCTTAAAATATTGATCACTGGAGCCTGGAAAGAAGGATGAATGGGAAGTGATTTTTAACAGATCTGAAGTTCCCTCTGGAATGATAAAAATACTTTGGAATTAAATAGAAATGATGACTGTAATGGTAGTATTTTAAGTGTTCTTAATATGACTAGACTATACATTAAAACAATTACATTTGGCCGGGCATTTTGGCACACGCTTGTAATCCCTGTGCTTGGGAGGTGGAGACAAGAGGATGGTGCAGGTTCAAAGCCAGCCACGCTGGCTTAAGTGATCCTGTTTCCAAAAATTAAAAAATAGGTCTGGGAGAGTAGCCCAGATATAGAAGGGCTTCCAGAACCCCAGTACCACCAAAAAAAAAAAAAGAATTAAAAAAATTACATTTATGTTATAATAATTTTACCTAAATGAAAAATAATGTGTGATGAGTAAGTTGTAGCCTGTTACCTATTTTCTTTATTTTTATACATATTTGAAAATGACCATGGGTCAAACAAAAAAAAACATAATAGAAAATAGAGCTAAATCATAATAAAACACTGTATATTAAAACTTATGGAATCCGATTACATAAGAAATTAGGAGATAAATTTATATGAAATACAAAAATAGTAAATTAATAAGCTAAGAATTCAATTTAAGAAATTAGAATAAAAGCTGGGCATGGTGCTATACATGAGACAGGAGGATTGCAGGTTCAAGGACAGCTTCAGCAAGTAGTGAGACTCTCATCAACCTAGTGAGGCCCTATTTCAAAATAAAAAATAAAATAGTTCTGGAGGTGTAGCTCGAAGTTAAAAGAACCCTGGGTTCAATCGCTAGTGCCAAAAAAAGGAGAAAAAATGAGAATGAGAACAAAAGAATTAGAATAAGAGCAAACAAATAATTTGCAGTATAAGGAAAAATTTAATAAAAATAAAATTAATTGAAAAGAAATTAAAAATATTATAGGGTTAGTAACGACAAGAGTTGTTTCTTTTATCAAGAAAAGATAAATTTCTGGCACTATAAATAATGAGAGAAGACAGAAAGCATAAATAAGATTATGAATAAAAATAACAATAAACCTGATAAATCTCTAAGAAAATATAACTTAGTGAAACAAACTAAAGAAGAAATCGGAACCTTTAACTGTTTCCTAGATTTAAAAAAACCTAGTTGGGTGTGGTGGTGTATGCCTGAAATCCCAGTTCTTGGGAGCCTGGAACAGGAGGATTGCAGGTTCAAGAACAGTGTAGAGAATTTGGTGAGACTATGTCTCAATATAAAAAAGGGCTGGCTGGAGTTGCCCCTGGTTTTAGTCTCTAGTACTACAAAACATAATAATCTCTCCACAAAGATAACAACAGACTCAGTGGCTATATTGATTATTTCTAAGAAGACTTAGTAGCATGATAGTGTTAATCTTATTCACTTTTCTAGTAACTTGAAAAGGAAAGAAAGATATTTAATTATTTCATGTCCTGATCTAGGAAAGTATGAGAAAGAAAAATTATGAGCTAATGTTGTTTGCAAACAGTGACATATACATTAAGAAGAATAATTTGCAAACTGCATCCAGTAAAATATACAACAAAATATTTTGTATCCATAGATTCTTTAAGACAAGAAGAAAATGAAGAGCTTAAAACTAGAAAATATGTAAATTTTATTTACTATATAAAAAGATTAACAGAAGCCTAGTATGCGGGTGCACATTGGAGTGTTTGGAAGGCTGAGGCAGGAGGATCAATTGCAGGTTCAAAGTCAGTCTCAGCAACTTAGGAAGACCCTGTTTCAAAATAAAAAATTTAAAAACACAAGGGTGTGTAACTCAGAGCTAGAATTCTCCTAAGTTTAATTCCCAATAGCAAAAATAAAAAAGATTAACAGAGAAAAAACATGATCATGTCAATGGATACAGACAAAATTAATAAATTTTAATTTTTTCATAATTGGGAGAAAAATTGCTTGCCAAATAAAAATAGCAAGTAACCCAATACTGTGTATCTATTTCTGCCATCATAAATATAACACAACAAATATTATTTTTAATGGTGAAATATTAGAAATATTCCCCTCAAATTCAGAAAGAAGACAAGGGTGTCTATATGTAATAATGCTTGTTAAACAAATTAACAGTTCTCTTGACAATTAATTGACTTTCCAAAGTATAAATCTCTCTCTATTGAATTGACAAACCCATTGTTATTTTCTTGAGTTTTGGGGCCAGGCTTGAGGTTCTGCTTGAGACTATCTTTTCTTTTTTGCTTAAGTAGAAAGAGTGGGCATTTAAGCAAAACTCTGCTGCCTATTAAAATTCAGTACAAGAATAATGATTGGGTTAAGGAACACTGTTTTGGCCTGAAAAAAAAAAAAAAACAAAATCAATGACTCCTCCAAACTTGCTCTTCATACAGCTACTTTATTTGAGGAAGGAGCCCTTGACTAGTCTCTCTTTCCTTGGCTCCCTGGTGTCTAGCGCCTTTGCTGCTAAAAATTCATCATCATATTTAGCTGTACATCAACCAGCTGTGCTAGTCACAGGGTTTTTCACCTGTCACTGAATTGGCTTGCTCTATCACTGTAAGGTACAGGTGTTCTGAAACCTCGTGAAGAATAATGTTTCAAGTCATAGTTCTAAGCAATATTTCAAGATGGGACTTGTGGGAAGATGGAAACCCAGGAAAATAGCACAAATCAGTCCTGCTAAAAACTGATCTCCATTGACTTAAAAACCACCATTTTTCTTTAAAAAGCAAGAAAACTGCCGGGTGTGGTGGCACACGCTTGTAACCCAGCATTCGGGAGGCTGAGACTGGAGGATTGCGGTTCGCGGACAGCCTCAGCTACATAGTGAGGCCCTCTGCAACTCAGTGAGACCTGGTTTCAAAATTAAGAATAAAAAGTAGGGCAGGGGGTGTAGCTCACAGGTCGAATGCCCCTGGGTTCCATCCCCAGACCCCCCCCCCCAAAAAAAAGCAAGAAAACCCTATAACTTTACAATGGACATGAAAAGTAAAAGGCAGCAGAAAAAATAAAAACCTAGAAGACCAATCAGAGAACAGAAAAGAACCCTGCCTGCCATCAATGGCTATGGCTGTGGGTACTGCGACGAAGCCATCTTCCCTGCATCCAACTCCAGAGACTCACATGAAAATAAACAACAACATGAAAAGAAGTAAGCGGCTACAGAACAGTAAAATGTAAGTCATCAGTTTCTTCTGCACAAACACCAGCTACAACTTGTAGCAGTGGTGGCCGAACTCACCACACCCTCCAGAGATTCAGAGCATCGCTCAACAATGGCATAAGTGAACCCACCCTCCCTGCAGGAGAATGCCCAGTGCAGGGCCCCCAGGGACTCATGCAGCAACAATAAACTCTCTGGGTCTGAGAATTTGCAGTTCATCCTGGCAAAGATGGGGATTGAGTCTGCTGTTGGACATGAACAGAGGCTTGGACAGACTCAGGCTCTGCAGCAGTGGAAAGCCTGGAGGGAAACCTATGCTTAACACTAGATCCAAATAATAGGATCTCCAGGATCACCACAGAAGACCCAATTGTAGTGAATGGGGGAAAGTCAGCCCAGCCCAGCTCTAGCTGTGGAGAACAGAGCCTCTTTTTTCAGAGGCATCTGCCACCTATACAAGCAGGAAGAGATTCAGGCTTCACATCTGTGGAAAGTGTTGAGGGTGACCTATGATAACACTAGATCCAGATCTATTGATATTGGTCATCTGCATAGACTGAGAAAGACTGAAAGAACCAGGCTTGCAGCAGAAAAGGTGCCTGTGGCACTCGATGTCTCCACAGAGAAAGACTGCAGAGGCCAGATATGCTGAATATTCATATATTTGTAGAGTTGTATTATTTTGTTGTTGTTGACATTTTGTTTTGTTTTTTGTTTTTTATTTGAGTGTGTGTGTATGTTTGTTTGTTGCTCCCTACCCAAGCCTTCTCTCAATCTTTTTCCTTCTACATACCTACTATTTTCTCTCCATCCTTTTTATTTTTTTCTTTTCTTTTCTCTCCTTTGTCTATATTAAATCCATTTTATAGCTGGGCGTGGTGGTGCACACTTGTAATCCACGCGCTTGGGAGGCAGAGACAGGAGGATTGCGCAGGTGCGAAGCCAGCCGTGCTGGCTTAAGAGACTCTGTTTCCAAATAAAAATATAAAAAATAGGTATGGGAGTGTAGCCTGGAGATAGAAGGGCTTCCAGAAATCCCAGTACCACCAAAAAAATAAAAATAAAAATAAATAAATAAATAAATAATTTCACTTTATATCACTATACTAAATATACTACATTGTTTACTAGATTACTAATATATATTCAATATATTTACTATATATTACCTTACCAAATGTATACTCATTTTATTCAATCATATCTGTGGCTTTACCCTATTCTTGCATTTATGACCTCACTTTCTTCCTCACTCAAACTTCACTGTTGAATACAACAAAACTTGCCCTTGGATATACCAGGTGACACCTATAGACTAAGAGAAATCTGTCAAAAGCAACAGATTAAAACTTTTGAAATTATGAGAAGTAGGAATAACAAGAAAGCCATGAGCTCCCACAACCCTGCAATAACAGACCCTGACAACACAGAATTGCAGAGATCAACAGAAGAACAAATCAGAAATGAAACAGTAGAAAATATACAGGACTTCCAAACAGAATTTAGAGAGAGACTGAAAGAAATAAAGGATGCAGTCATTGAAGGAAAGGCATTGATTCAAATTATAAACAATCAATTAGACCACAGGGAGAATATAATCTCACTCCTAGAAGATGATAACTCCAAAAATGAATACATAGTATATAACTTAAAAAAACAAATTTACAGCATGAATTGGACACTGCAGATATATGGGCCAATTTTATTTATTTATTTATTTTAAACAAATTTTTATTGAACACAAATGGTATATATTTAAACTATACTTGGTGCCCTCTCCCCTGGCCCCATTTTCCCTTCCCCCCTCCCACCAATGGTTGTCCGGGGTAACCATGCCATATTCATAATTTTATTTTATTTTTTATTTTTTGGTGATACCAGGGCTCCTGAAAGCCCTTCTACCTTAGGGCTACACTCCCAGACCTATTTTATATATTTTTATTTGGAAACAGGGTCTCTTAAGCCAGCATGGCTGGCTTCGAACCTGCATGATCCTCCTGTCTCCGCCTCTCAAGCGTGGGGATTACAAGCGTGCACCACCAACACCCAACATATGGGCTCATTTTAAAAGAGCTAACCTAATAATAATTGACATAGAAGAAAGAATAGAAGGTGAAAACAAAAGATCAACAATCTTTTCAAAAAAGTAATATCAGAAAAATTTCCAAAAACAGAGTAAGATACACAGGTAAAGGAAACTTATAGAACCCCCTTTAGACAAAATCAGAGAAAAAGTTCACCATGCCACATAATAGCCAAACTGACCAATGTAGAAGCCAAGGAGAGAATCTTAAAGGCAACAACAACAAAAAAGGCCAGGTGAAATTCAAAGGCAAACCAATTAGAATCACTCCAGACTCCCCAAACCAAGTCATGGAAGCCAGAAGGGCCTGGAGTAACATATTCCAAACTCTGAATGAAAACAACTTGCAGCCAAAAATTTCCTACCCAGCAAAATTATATGGACCTGTTAGACACATATAGACTATTCCATCCAACTACAACAGAGTTCACATTTTTCTCAGCTGGGTATCGAAACTTCTCCAAAATAGATCATATCCTTATCCACAAAGTGAGCACTAGCAAATTAAAAAACTATGACATACTTTCCTGTGTCTTTTTAGAACATAATGGATTGAAACTAGAAATCAACTATAAGAAGACCTAGAGAAACCACATAATCATGTGAAGACTGAACACCACACTGCTGAATGAAGAATGGGTCATAGAAGAAATATGAAGTGAAATAAAGAAATTTCTAGAAAAAAAACAAAAAAATTGAGCTTCAACATATCAAAATTTCTGTGATACTTTGAAGGGAGTATTAAGAGAAAATTTCATAGCACTGAGTGCCCACATAAGCAGAAATTCACCAAATAAATGACCTGATGACACACCTCAAAGCCATTGAAAAATGGGAACAGTCTAGCCCCAAAGACAATAAAAGACAGGAAATTATTAAAATAAGAGTAGAAATCAACAAAAAAGAAAATAAAAAATACAGAAAATCAAACAACCAAAAGATGGTTTCTCAAAAAAAAATTAACAACATAGATAAACCACTAGCCAACTTAACAAAAAAAGTGAAAATCAACCAAAATTATGAAGATAAGAGATGAAAAAGGAGATATCACCACAGATAGTCTTGAAATATAGAGGATTTTTAGAAACTACTTTAAAAAACTATAATCCTACAAAATGAAAAATCTGGAAGAAATTGACAGCTTTCTATATACAATCCTTCTAAACTGAGTTAAGATGATATAGAAAATTTAAACCAACCAATATCAGTCAAAGAAATGAAGCAGCAATAAAGAGCACAGAAGCATAAAAAAGCCAGATGGTTTCCTATGAGACTTTTATAAAACCTTTATAGAAGAGCTAATCCCAATACCCCTCAATCTATTTCATGAAATAGAAAGAAACAGGATTCTTCCAAGTACATTCTATGAAGCCAACAGCATATTAATATCAAAACCAAATAAGGGCACCTCAAGGAAGAAAAACTATGGGCCTATATCATTGATGAACTTGTATGCAAAACTGCTAAATGAAATACTAGCAAGACACATTCAAAACTACATCAAGAAAATCATACACCATGACCAAGTAGTGTTCATCTCAGGGATGTAATGCTGGTTCAACATATAAAAATCAATCCATGTAATTCATCCCATGGACAGAACAAAAGACAAAAAATCATATATGATCATTTCAATAGTTGCTGAGAAAGCATTTGACAAAGTCCAACATCCATTTATTCTAAAAGCCCTTCTAGTCCTTCTATCAGAATGTAAGGAACATACCCCAACATTATAAAGGCAATCTACAATAATCCCACAGCCAACATCATATTAAATGTGGAAAAACTGTTAGAATCCCTCTAAAAACCGGAAAAATACAAGTATGTCCATTATCGCCACTTCTTTTCAATATAGTACTTGAGACTCTAGACAGAGCAATAAGGTAAGAAAATGAAATCAAATAAATACAAATAGGAAAGGAAAAACTCAAACTTTACTATTTGCAGAAGACATGATACTAAATTTATAATACCCAACAAACTCAACCAAAAGGTTTATATAACTTAAAAAATTCAGCGAAGTTTCTGGATACAAAATCAATCTTAAAAAATCAAGAAGCTTTTCTGTACACCAACCATAAATTTACCAAAAAAAATCCAGAAAACAATTCCAGTCAGGATATGCCACACACACACACACAAAAAAAAAAAATACCTAGGAATAAACTTAACCAAGGAGGTAAAAGACCTCTACAAAGAAAATTATAAAACATAGTTTTCTAATCCATTCATCTGTTAATTGACATCTTAGCTGGTTCCATAGTTTGACAATGGGGAATTGTGTGGTTATGAACATGGATACACATGCATTAGTTTTGTAGTTTGTTTTCTATTTTGGGGGATTAGATAAGCAGAAATGGTATTGCTGGATCATATGGTAGGTTTGTTTCCAATCTTCTGAGGATCCTCTCTACTATTTTCCAATGTGGTTGCACTAAATTTTGTCTGTGTGGATTATTTCAGCCATTTAAGGCTCACATCCAGTATTACATTCTCGAGCCTGTTCTAAGCACTTTTACTCTTTCTATAACCTATAGCAATGATGTCAGTTTGTAGCCCCATTTTTAGATCTCCTTCAATGACTGGGATCGTGGACTTGTATCTTTTTCTGTGCAGATGCCACGTTCCACTCCCTCTGTAATCCTGGGTTGCTGACCTCTTTGCAGGGCCTGTTTCTGAGTTTCTCTCTTTATTCCAGCCAGTATCACTGATGCCAGATCCAGTGTAAGCACAGTTCTCCATGCTTACCACAGATGCTGAGCTTATAACTCTCTCTTTCTACATAGTTGGAAGGTGCTGCTGGGACCTGACCCAGTGTGTACATAAGGGTCTGCATTCTCTGCAGATAGGCCTGGGTTGGTCTGTTTCCCTGTCACCACAATTAGGTGGGTCTGTGGCAATTCCCATAGGTCCTACCAGGGCACTGTGCCCTGCAAACTATTGGCCTCTTTTCCCAATTGGCCCTAAGGGCTCTCTGCCAATCTTTGCATCTGATTCACCCCCACCCTCACCAGGGTGAACCACAAATTCTTCGATCTTGCAAGATTATTGCTTGCCGCACAAGTCCCTATGGCTCCACTGGGCAGTCTCCTGAGGGACAGGCACCACTGCCACAGGTTCTAGCTGAGATGGCTAGTTCAGTTGCAGTGTTTTTGAGCACTACTCTGGATCTCTTGAGGACATAGTGAGCTCAGCTCCTACTACAACAGGCACTAGCTGGGTGTTCAGGCAGTAGCATCTCTGTGGATCATGGGGAAATTCTGATGAGCTGTAGCCACTTACAGTGCTTCAATTCATTGGCTTTTTTGATGGGGGATCTCTGGAGGCTGCAGTGCCCAAAGTCCCAGTACAGTTAGGTAAGATGATGCCACAACAGCTGTCCTGGCTCCTGTAGCCTCAGCTGCTCCCTAGGGGAGGCAGGCAGAGTTCTTTCTGTCCCCAGTTCTGTCTTCTGGCTTTGTTTTTTATCCCCTTCAGATTTTTTAGTAATTTTTTTCTCTTGTCAAGATGCTGTTTTCATGGCAATAGAGATTGAATGTCAGCATAACATGAGCGGCTACCCTCAGTGGTTATCTTCCCAGGAGTTGCTATACTATCCAATCTTTTGAAAGATTTTAGGGGAAAAACTTATTTCCCTAAGGAAAAATAAATTTTACCTCTGGCCTGTATTGTTGGGGTATAGTCATAGAGTTTCCAGCCTTCTGTCATGCCCTATAGATCATGGACTGTCCAGCCAGACCCCCAAAATTGATAGTACAATTTTCAAATATATCCTACTTGTTCCATTTCTTTGGTAGAACTGAACTGATATACTGTGGTATATCTATACAATTTAATATGATTCCACAATAAAGAAATAGAATTATTAATTCTTTACAACATATAAATGATTTTAAATACATTTTCCTAAGTGCAAGAAGTTGGATTTAGAAGGCTACATATTGCATCATTCAACTTCTTGACATTATGGAAATGGCAAAAGTATGCGAATGGAGTTTGATGTTTTTAGGAGATAGAGGAATAACTATGAATGGGCCACATAAAAAACATTTTAGGCTATGTTAGTCAGCTTTTTGTCACTGTGACAAAAATACCTGATAAGAGGAGTGAGTAATATTAATATCATGCACTCTGATGTAATGCAATGAGCAGGTCACTTCATATTTGTGCTGTTTTTCAAAACAAATCAACCTATAATCTCAGTATAATCATGAGAAAAAGCCCAAAACAAACCAAAATCGAAGGCTGTTTTGCAAAATGCATGACCTGTACTTTTCCAAATTTTTAAGATCATAGGAACAAGAAATGCTAAGGAATTATCACAAGCAACATTATAACTAAGTGCAATGTGTTACCCTGCATTGAAACTTGGAACAGCAAATGGGTTTTAGTGGAAAAAATGGAGAGAGCCAAATAAAACCTGTAGTTTAGTTAATAGAGGAGTATCTGTGATAATCTATTTGTTCTGACAAGTGAGCCATAGTTAATGAGAGATATTTAGTGGATACTGAAGGGTACAGGGGAACTCTCTGTACTATCTCCAACTCTTTTCTGTAAGCCTAAAATTATTAACAAATGAACATTTTTTTAAATAAATAAGAGATTCAAGTAGGCATTTCACCAAGGAAAATGTACAAATGGCCAGTAAATACACAAAGATGCTCAAATACATGTTTTATCTGAAAATTTCAAATGAAAACCACAAAGACAGACAACAATAAGTAGAGAAATTGGAAACAATTGGCAGTTCATCAAACAGCTAAGCATAAAATTACCATATGACCTAACAATTCCAATCTCCATATTTTTAAGATGATATAAGTGTTATGACTAAGTTTCTTTTAACTGTCCACACCTAGAGCTATGAATATGACAGTGATCAGCACACACGTGGCAATTGGAGCTGTAGGAGGAGAGGAGTTCCCCCATATTTCTGGCTTTAGTAAGTAGATATTTGAGAGTGCTTTCTACCTACTGAAATAGAAAAGACTAGAAAATAATAAGGTTTGCGAGGAGGAGAATTCAGGAATTCTATTTGCAGTCATTATGTTAGAGATACCTGTAAAGAAATATTAAGCACAAATTTAGATATCTGTAGGCAACTGTTCCAGGGAAGGATGTGAGGAAGTAGCTACTGGATTCCTGATTTTAGACCCTATGACCTTGGGATCCATCCTGGAGACCCAGGCGTATACACTACAGCCACTCATCCAAACAAAGACTCTCCTTTAGCACCCAGCAAGAGTACAGCCCCAGAGGGGTAGTGACCCCACTGTTTAAGCGCTGAGGGATTTTCAGTGGGGTGTTACTCAGGTACTAGCCCCAGGAAAGAAAAGAGCATATTGCCACAAATTTCCAGTTGTTTTTTAAGAGAGAGAGAGAGAGAGAGAGAGAGAGAGAGAGAGAGAAACAGAGAGAGAGAAACAGAGAGAGAGAAACAGAGAGAGAGAAACAGAGAGAGAAAGAGACAGAGACAGAGACATGAGACTGAATAGGACTGGTTGTAAACTTCATTATTTTGGTGAAATTGCTCTAGCACTTATTAGTATATGTTTAGGATTTATTTGTGCTAATTTAGAAAGAGCTCTTATGAGTCTATTAAGGTTGATTTTAATGATTCCTGTTTTCTGTATAGAAACTATTGAGATGGTGTGTTTGGTTATGTGAACTACAGTGTCATAGTCACTTCAACTGAGATGACTGCTTTCCAAGGACATTTGTCACCTGCTAATGATAATTCTCTAACACAGTCTTAGTCTGCATGAGGAATGTTGCTATTTGAAACTGCCATCAGTTTTTAGGCAAGGATAGACAAGTTGGTCCACCTCACCTAAAAATTCAGGATCAGCTTAAGGGTTAATTATGACTATTCCTGGTTACTGTAGATGAATTGCACAGCCACTGTGGGCAGTGACCCATTTTAGATGAATACATCACCAACACTTTTCCTTTTAGAGTAGAGTACTATTGAATATTACAGAATGGTGACCCTCTTATTCTTGTCCCTTCATAGAATGGCTCTTGGGGCTGTCATGCAAGGTTGGATTGTCTCAGATAGATGAGGCTGGGGAAGACAGTATTATTGTCCTTGAAATAGAGGTCTTCTGGGGGTAGCAAAGAGTGTGTGATCCTAGATTGAAGGGAAGTTTCTGTAAGGGATATAGTTGGTGAAATTTGAATATGGATTGTATACTAGCTAATAATATTTTATCAGTGCTAAATCTCTCATGTCTAATAATTAAATGAAATTTGGACTAGAGAATGTGCTCCTTAATAACAGATTGACAGGGAATATTTAAAGGAAGAAGTTCAGGTTATCTGTGACTGACTTTCAAATGGCTTGCCAAAAACAATAATACTAGGTGTGGTGGCACATGCCTGTAATCCCAGTACTTGGGAGGCTGACACAAGAGGATTTTAAGTTTGAAATTAGTCTCAGCAACATAGTGAGCCCCTCAACAACTTAGTGATAACTTACTTCAAAATAAAAAATAAAATGGGGTTTTTATTATTTTTTGGCCAACAATTTAAGCAACTCTTCATTTTTAATTTATCAATGAATGGTTAATTTAACTACTTTAAACTTTTTTATAAGTGGAACATATTGAGAGTGGTGTACATTTATGTTGTGCTTCATGCCCTTCCCCCTCCCTTTCCCCTCCAATAGAGAGTGTCCAGGTTAACCATGTTATATTTATACTATTACACATATTCGTATGTAGCTCCTTCATTGAACAACCTCAGCTTTCTTCCTCTCCTATCCTTCCGTTCAAGCTTCGCTGAGATTTCCCCTCCATCATCTGCAATCCCTCTGGTATTACCACTACTCCCTAGCTTGGACATATTAGAGAAAATATATGTCCCTTCTCTTTCTGTGCTTGACTAATCTTACTTAACATAATGTTCTCTAGTTCCTTCCATCTTCTTGCAAATGCTATTATTTTATTCTTCTTTATAGCTGAATAGAATTCCATTGTGTGTATTTCCCATAATTTTGCAATCCATTCATCTGTTGATGGAGATCTAGGTTGGTTCCATATTTTGACTATTACAAACTGTGCTGCTATGAACATGGGTATGCATAAGTTAATGTAGTTCTCTGATTTTAACCCCTTTGGAAAGATACCTAGGAGCGGTATAGCCAGATAAAATGGTGGATCTATTCCCAGTTTTCCAAGGAATCTCCATACTGATCTTCATAGTGGCTGAACTACTTTGCACTCCCACCAACAGTGTAAAGGAGTTCCTCTTTCCAACGCATTTTTGCCAGCAATTGTTGATGTTTGATTTCCTTATGTTTGCCACTCTGATTGGGGTTAGATGGAATCTCAGCATAGTTTTGGTTTTCATCTTCCTGATGGCTAGTGATGTTGAACATCTTTTCATGTATCTATTGGCCATTTGTATCTCTTCTTTTATGAAATGTCTATTCATTTCAGTTGCCCATTTCTTGATCGGGTTGTTTGTTTTGGTAGTATAGAGTCTTTTGAGCTCTTTGTATATTCTGGATATTAGCCCTCTATCAGAGTGGTGGCTGGTAAAGATCTTCTCCCGTTCTGTAGGCTTCCTCTTTAGGTTCTTGCTGGTTTCCTTTGATGAGAAGAAACTTTTTTTGTTTTAAGAGATCCCACTTATTAATTCTTGCTTTAATTTCCTGTGCTTTGGAAGTCTTATTGAGAAAGTTACTCCCTGTACCTATATTTTGGAGTGTAGATCCTATGCCTTTCTCTAATAACTTCACAGTCTCTGGTCTAATTTCTAAGACTCTGATCCATCTAGACTTGATTCCTGTGCATGGTGAGAAGTAAGGATTCAGATCCAACTTTCTACAAATGTATAGCCAGTTGTCCCAGCACCATTTGTTGAAAAGGCTGTCTTTTCTCCAGCATATGAGTTTGGCCCCTTTGTCAAAGATCAGTTGACTATAGATGTATGGGTTTGTTTCTGTATCTTCTATTCTGTTCCACTGGTCAGTCTGCCTATTGTTGTGCCAATACCATGCTGTTTTTACTACTATTGCTCGATAGTATAATTTGAAGTCTGGGATTGTAATCCCTCCTGCCCGGTTCTTGTTGCTGAGAATTGCTTTGGCTATTCTGGGTCTTCTCTTCCTCCATACAAAATTAATAACTGGTTTTTCCAGGTCTGTGAGAAATGTTATTGGTATTTTAATGGGGATTGCATTGAATCTATAGGTCACTTTTGGCAGAATGGCCATTTTGATGATGTTAATTCTGCCTATCCATGAGCAAGGGATATCTTTCCATCTTCCAAGGTCTTCTTCAATTTTTTTCTTTAATGTTTTGTAGTTTTCTCTGTAGAGGTCTTTTACATCTTTGGTTAGGTTTTTTCCTAGGTATTTTATTGTTTTAGAGGTTATAGTAAATGAAATATGGTTAGGTTTTTTCCTAGGTATTTTATTGTTTTAGAGGTTATAGTAAATGAAATAGTTTTCTTTATTTCTTTCATTGTGGATTCATTGTTGGCATAAAGAAAAGCAACTGATTTCTTTAGGTTGATTTTGTATCCTGCAACTTTGCTGAATTGGTTAATAAGCTCCAGAAGTCATTTGGTTGAGTTCATTGGATCTTCTAGATAAAGAATCATATCATCTGCAAATAAGGATAGTTTTAGCTCCTCTCTTCCTATTTGAATTTCTTTGATTTCCTTCTCTTGTCTTATTGCTGTGGCAAGATTTTCAAGGACTATATTGAAAAGGAGAGGTGATAATGGACATCCTTGTCTTGTGCCTGATTCTAAAGGGAATTCTTGCAGTTTTTCTTCATTCAATATGATGTTGGCTTTGGGTTTATTGTATATAGCCTTAGTGATGTTGAAATATGTTCCTTCAATTCCAATTTTCTGCAGTTTTTTTTTGTTAACATAAATGGGTGTTGGATTTTGACGAATGCTTTTTCAGCATCTATTGAAATAATCATGTGGTTTTTGTTCTTAGTTCTATTTATGTGGTGAATAACATGTATTGATATGCGTA
The DNA here is from genome assembly GCF_963383645.1 of Muscardinus avellanarius. Lineage (NCBI taxonomy): Eukaryota > Metazoa > Chordata > Mammalia > Rodentia > Gliridae > Muscardinus > Muscardinus avellanarius. The sequence goes on along the minus strand of NC_137792.1, from coordinate 69,654,268 downwards.
TGTTGAACCAGCCTTGCTTTTCTGGGATGAAACCAACTTGGTCATGGTGTACAATTCTCTTGATATGGTTTTGAATGCGTATAGCTTGTATTGTGTTTAGAATTTTTGCGTCTATGTTCATTAAGGATATTGGTCTGTAATTTTCCTTTCCTGAAGTATCTTTATTTGGTTTTGGGATTAATGTGAAACTGGCCTCATAGAAGGAATTAGGGAGAATTCTATCTCTTTCAATTTCCCAGAACAAGTTGTGAAGTATTGGTATTAATTCTTCACTGAAAGAATTCAGCTGGGAACCCGTCTGGGCCTGGGCTTTTCTTTGTTGTCAGAAGTTTGATTGCTATTTCTATTTCTTTGTTTGCTATAGGTTGGTTTAGGCTTGCTATGTCCTCTTGGTTCAGTTTAGGTAGGTTATATGTGCTTAGAAATCTATCGATTTCTTCCATGTTTTCCAGTCTGTTGGAGTATAAATTCTCAAAATAGTTTCTAATAATCCTTTGAATTTCCCCTCTGTCTGTGGTGATGTCTCCTTTTTCATTTCTGATTTTAATAATTTGAGTTGATTCTCTCTTTCTTTTGCTTAGGTTGGCCAGGGGTTTGTCAATCCTATTCATCGTCTCAAAGAACCAGCTTTTTGATTTGTTGATTCTTTGAATTGCTTTTTGTTCCCTATAAAAAAGGGTTTTTAGTGTAGCTCAGAGGTAGAACATCTCTGGGTTCAATCCCCAGTACTACAAATTTAAAACCAGAACATTAATAATTATGGCATTATGTGTGCATATACATATGTACATTTGTATGCAAGTGTATAGAAAGCAAGGAAGAGAGAGGGAGAAATTTGCTGTGTCAGATGTGGCAATATGTTAATCATTAATAAATTAAGAGTTTGCTTTATGACTGAAATTCTTCTGTAAATAATAAGTCTGGCTTAGGAGGACAGAAAATCTTAGATTTAGAAAAGAATGAGGAAGAGGCAGATGAAAACATGAAGGGCTCTAGAGTAGCCTTTCAGTGAAGGTAGTCGTTATTATTTGTTTTTTTGTGTCAAGAAATGAACCCATTGTGAGTGAAAAAAGGCCTGAAGCAGTTCAAAATTGCTTATGAAGGTGAGATTAGATGGGTTGTTTTGCAGGCTACTGATGGGAGTAATAATACATTTTTTTCAAAATTCCTTTTCAGAAAGATAGTATAGGGACAGCAAATATGTCCATACCTTTTTAAATTTACTTCTATTTCTTGCTATTAATATGCTTAATCTACACACATGGAGCTCAAAGCACATGCACAAACTTTTTCTGGGTAGACAAAGTTTTTAATGTGATGTTATTGGGGCATTATAGTCCTACATCAAAATGTATATTACATTGACAATGACATACATGCACAAAGCACTTGTTGGACCACCACCACCCCAACCTCCCTACTTCCCTTTTTCCCAATACAGAGTGCTGAGATTGACATTGGTATATTCACATGTATACATATTAAATGATACTGTTTCCATGAATGAATCTCAGGCATCCTCCTCCCCACCCTTAGACCTCCTCCCTGGCTCCACTGGGGTTTCTCCTTCATTATTGGGAGTCCTTCTCTATCCTGCACATTTAGTGAAAACATATGACCCTTAACTTTCTGTAACTGTCTAATTTTACTTAACATAATGCTCTCCAGCTTCTTCCATTTTCTTGAAAATGACAAAATTTTATTCTTCTTTATGACTGAGTAGAATTCCATTTTGTGTATTTCCCATAACTTTTAACCCATTTATCTGTTGATAGACACCTGGGTTGGTTCTATAATTTGTCTATTGCTAATTGTAATACTATGATTATGCATATGTTACTGTAGTTCTCTGGTAACCCAGTAAAAATGGCATGTGAACTAAATAGACACTTCACAAAAAATAAAATTCAAATGGCCAATAAATGTATAAAAACTGCTCAACATCATTAGCAATTAGAGAGATGCAAATCAAAACTACCCTGAGATTTCACCTAACTCCAGCTAGAATGGCAATTATTCAAAACACAACAACAAATGCTGATGAGGCTGTGGAGAAGTGGGAACTCTAATACATTGTTGGTGGGATTGAAAATTAGTGCAACCACTTTGCAGAACAGTATGGAGGATCCTCAGAAGAATGGGAACAAACTTACCATATGATCCAGCAATACCACTTCTGGGTATCTACCCAAAGAATGGAAAACAAACGACCAAATTGATGCTTGTGTATCTATGTTCATAGCTTCACAGTTCAGAGTGCCAAACTATGAAACCAATGACAATGTCCATCAACAGATGAATGGATTACAAAACTATGGTATATGTACGCAATGGATTTCTACTCAGCCATAAAGAAAAATACAATTACATCATTTGCAGGGAAATGCATGGAAATGGAGAACATTATGCTAAGTGAGATTAGTTAATCACAAAAAAATAAGAAATTGGATGCTTTCCCTAATATTCAGAAGCTAGGGAGAAAAGAGGTCATAGGATGAACTCTAAACAAACAAGGAGATACTATAGATGAGAAAATAAGGTGAACTAACTGAGGAGGATGGGAGGGGGAATGAGGGAAATTTTCTAATGTCCATGATATACAAACATATCAAAGTCAATCATTAAGCCAAACATGAGAAGGAGGGGGGAAATGGGGCAGGAATTGAATAAGGGCTAACTGGGTGATGTGTGCATGTATGCCTATACCATCTTGTACTCTACTAAGATGTATGACTACAATGCACCAATAAAAATTGAAAAAATAAAGATACCCAGGAGTGGTATAGCTGGATTATATGGTAGATACATTACCAATTTTCTAAGGAATTGCCACAATGATCTCAATAGCAGCTGAACTAGTTTGCAATCTCACCAACAGTGTAGAAGAGTTTCTATTCCCCCACAACCTCAACAACATTTATTGTTATTTGACTTCTTGATGATTGCCATTCTAATTGGGGTTAGATGGAATACCAGTGTAGTTTTGATTTGCATCTCTCTGATTATTAATGATGTTTAACATTTTTATGTATCTATTGGCCATTTATATCTCTTCTTTTGTGATATGTCTATTCAATTCAGTTGCCCATTTCTTGATTGCGTTGTTTTTCTAGTGTAAAAGATTTTAAGTTCTTCGTATATTCTAGATATTAGTACTCTGCCAGAGGGATAGGTGGTAAAGATCTTCTCCTATTCTGTAGGCTTTCTCTTTAGACTTTTGATGATTTTCTTTAATAAGCAGACACTTTTTAGTTTGATACAATCCCACTGATTTATTCTTGCTTTAATTTACTGAGCTTTGAGGGTCTTGTTGAGGAAGTTTCTACTTGTGCCTATGTGTTGGAGTTTTGGACCTATGCCCTCCTCTTGTAGCTGATCTAACTTCCAGGTTTTTGATCCATCTCGAGTTGATTCCTGTGCAAGGGGAGAGGTAAGAATTTGGTATTCTGGGTCTTTTTTTCCTCCATATAAATTTATGGCTGATTTTCCTAGGTCTCTGAAGAATGACATTAGTATTTCTAAAGAGATTGCAATGATTCTGTAGATCACTTCTGGTAGTATGATAATTTTGATGATATTTATTCTCCTTATCCAAGAGCAAGGGAGATCTTTCCATCTTCCAAGATCTTCAATTCCTTTCTTTAGTGTTTTATAATCTTATTATAGAGATATTTTACCTGTTTGATTAGGTTTATATTTAGGTATTTTAGTGGTTTTGAGGTTATTGTGAATAGAACTGTTTTCTGTATTTTTTTCTCTGTGGATTTATGGTTTGCATATAGAAAAGCCACTGATTTTTTTTAGGTTAATTTTTTATCCTACTACTTTGCTGAATTTGTAAGTCAGCTTTAGTAGCCTTTTGATTGAGATTTTTGGGTCTTCTAGATATAAAATCATGTCATCTATAAATAAAGATAATTTTAATTATTTTGCTATTTGAATTCCTTTGATATCCTTTTCTTGTCTTACTGCTCTGGCAAAATTCTCGAGGACTATATTGAAAAGGAGTGGTGATAGTTGGCATCCTTGTCTTGTTCCAGATTTTAGAGATAATCCCTACAGTTTTCTCCATTCAATATAATGCTGGCTTTGGCTTTATTTGTATATTTCCTTAATGATGTTTAGATATGTTCCTTCTATTTCAACTTTTGCAATATTTTTAACATGAGTAAGTAAGTGTAGGATTTGGTAGACAAATTTTTGAGTCATCTCTCTATAGATGGTCGTTAAAACCTTAAATATGAAGTGCAAAGATAAAGAGGGCTTCAGAAGAACCCCACACTAGCAAGAAAAAAAGTCAACAAAGAAATCTGAATGGGAATCCTAAAGTAACTCAGAGAGGAATGACACATAAAGGGCAAAGAAGGAGAAGGGATCAGCCTATGGCTAGAGCTGCCTTGGCCAAAATGGTAGCCATGAGCCATATGTGACTATTTAAATTTAAATAAAATAAAATTAGAAACTCAGTCCTCTATCATACTTGCATTTCATTTCTCAGTCACATGTGCCTAGTAGCTACCATATGGAAACTTTTGTGGGACAATGTTACACAAAAATCAAGCTAGATAGGACCCATCCAAGTAGGCAGTGGAACTTAGTGATATGGAGATCACTGGCAATATTGATAATAATGCTGTTAACGGAGATAAGGAAGCAAAAACAGAATCAACAACATCCTAGGTAAGGACAGAATTAACTACCTGTCTTTACTAGCAAACATTTTGTTCACAATCTCTGCTAACTAAAGAAGCAATTTTTAGAATGCATTTAGATGCTTAAAAGTTTACATGACTATGGCATACATTTTTACACTTTCTCCTGTCAAATTTCCCTTACGTATTATAAATTAAAGTCTTTTCAAGATGGGCATGGTGGCACACACTTGTAATCCCAGCATTCAGGAGGCTGAGGCCAGAGGATTGCGGTTCACGGGCAGCCTCAGCTACTTAGTGAAACTCTCTGCAACTTAGTGAGACCCTGTTTTAAATAAAGAATAAAATAGGGGAGGGGATGTAGCTTGGAGGTCAAATGCCTCTGGCTTCCATCCCCAGACCCGCAATAAATAAATAAATTAATTAAAGTCTTTTCTTTCTTTTTTATAGTACTGGGAATTTAGCCCATTAAAAATTATAAGTAAAAGTCTTTTTTTCAGTTCTGGGAATTGAATCCAGGGACATTCTACTTCTGAGCTACATCCCCAGCCTTATTTCTTATTTTTTAAATAAATAAATATATATATATATAATTTATATAATTTATAAATAAATATATATATATATATATAATTTTTTATTGGTGCATTGTATTCATACATCATAATGGGGTAAAAAATTTGTGTACACATACATGCACACATCACCCAGTTATTCCCTACCCAATCCCCACCCCATTACCTCCCCCATCTTATTTTTTTAAATTTTGATGCATAGTCTCAGAAAGTTGTGGAGGGGCTCACTAACTAGCTGAGACTGGCTGTGAATCTGTGATCCTTCTATCATCCTCCCAAGTACTGTGAGTACAAGTGTGTGCCACTATGTCTGGATAGTTTTTTCTAAAAAATAGATGGAAGTTTCAAATCTTATGGAGAATACATATAAGGTTTTAAAGGTAAATAATTAAGTCACAAAAGTAACCCATTCAATTGAAATTCCTGAAAGGCTAGAAAGGCCTAAACTCAGCGCTTGGGGGCATCTTACCTTGAAAGAGAGGCACCTTCTCCATTTGAATTGAAGAAAAGAAGAACTGGGCAAAAGTACAGGCAGGTCTGTAGATTAAATAGGCAGATGATTAAAGAAGATCTTTCTGAATCCTATCATTTTATGTAAATCTAAAAGCCAGTTAATTTACCAGAAGTGAGGGCTGAAGTGGCAATAGTAACATTGGTTATGAGTTTAAGAAAGGCAGTCAATAACTTCTTTGAAAAGTAGAAGAGAGAACACTGGTTAGAGCTGTAGTTTTCAAACTTAAGCATGACCAAGAGTCTCTTGGAGGGCTTGCTGAGACACAGAGTGTGGGACTGCACCTTAGGGGTTCTGATTCGGTGGGTCTAGGATGAACTGGAAATGCACATTTCAAGCAGGCACCCAGGTGGGTCTGCACTGCTGGTCACTGGGTTTGCCAACCAGTGTCAATATTGGAAAACCTAAATTTTGATGGTGGTGGTGGCAAGGCAAGATATGAGGATTGTTGTGAAGTTTTGAAACTGAGGAACATGTGAGAGAGCTAAATAGAAGATGGTGAGAGTGTCACTACAATAGAACTTAAATTAGAAATTTTGACTGAGGTATAAAGATACAATAGGTAACAAAGTGATTATTGAGACAGGTAACCTCCTACAGATTTCAAAATAGAGAACCAATAACTGAACTTCAAACATGTAAATCCTTCACCTACAGTAAGGGTTTAAGAAGGTGTGGTTGTTGAAGAGAGTGATATTTATTTCCAGAGTAATGTGTGTGCTTTAAGCCTTCCTCTCCAAGAAGAAGGGGTGCAGCATGCCCCTCTCTCCACATCAAATCAGAAGAGAGGAATTTTTTTTATTATTTTTTTTATTGGTGCATTATATTCATACAACTTATTGGGGTAAAAAACTTGTGTGTACAAACATGTACTCATCGCTGATTTAACCCCTACCCAAATACCACCCCATTCCCTCCCTGTCCCTCCCTTCCTTGCTTGGCTTAGTGATTGACTTCGATATGTTTAAGTACATTGTGTGCTTTAGAGATTTTTCTCTTCCCCCTCCTTTCTCTTCCTTTAGGTTATCTTGTTTGCTCCTAGAAGAGAGGAATTTTAAAGAAATACTTAAAGATCTTGTATGTGTCTTTTGCTGTTGAAAAGGTACTGTGAAACTGTGTCCAACTCATCTGGCAAATGTAAAAAGCTGTCCAGTGCTCCAACAGCAGGAGCAAAAGTTACTGTTGTGTTGAAGTATGATAGCTCTCCCAGAAGCTGTCAGAGCAAGGAATGCATGTGCATGCCGCAGAGGTTGGACAAGAACCTCATATACAAGAGAGATCTGCAAGTTAGTGTTTCTTTGTTCTTTGGGGAGTCACAGAAGGAACCACAAAAACATTCATGAAAGATCCACCTCTGAACACCTTCTGGGCCCATATTGTGAAGAGCCAGTTTACAACAGAATCATTCAAGAAAGATCTTTCTTGTCTCCCTTACCTCTTTTTCTCCTCCTGGATTCATCTCTAAACAAGGGCTGCCAGATACAGTGATCAAGACTCAGGATACTTAGATAAACTGGAATTTGAAGTTATCCGTAAAAACCTTTTTCACAGTATACATTTAATATTGTGTACATGTGCAATATGTACTTAATACTAAAAACATTATTCATTGTATATTTCATGTTGCAATTTAACCAGGCATCCTGTAATTTATTTATTACTCTACACAGAATCAGAAACTGTACTTACTGAATTGCAGAGAAGGGCTAAAGATCTCAATTAGGGAGAGAGAGAACCGTGGTCTAATTATATAGGCATCCAGGTGTTAGCTGGAATAGAAGTAGTTCTAAGTTTAAGTTCAAATCTTTGCCTACTTCATGGAAGGAAAATTTAGGTCATTGCTTAAAACTGTTTTGTTGCTTAAAGAGACAGAGAGGGTGAATACAACCTTGAAGGTGGTTAATGATTTCATTCCATAATTTCTGTTCAATTTACTGATTACATTTGTGTATATACAAAAGAAAAGACAGAAACTTGTATACCAAATTGCTAGTAGTGCTTATTTCTCAGACAGTGTACTTTTACTTTCAAATATCTTCAATTTTGTTGTTTGAGCCATTATAAGCATGAATCACTTTGATTCTTAAAATTAATAAAAATTTGTTCAGTTTGTTTTTTTCTATTTTTTATATTCCAAACATGATTCTATGTTAGTGTTCTTCTGTAAAGTGGGTTCTATAGATGTTTTATATCACACTGTATGAGTAGCATAACTTACTCAAGACCCTAATTCAGGGTGTCTTCTCCTTTATTAATGTACATAATAATGCAATGAAATCCTCATAATTTAACCTTTATGAGCATCTTTACTTATTACCTTTGAGTACATTCCTAGAAATTTAATGAATGAGCCCAACAGTTAAATTCATGCTTTTAAGATTGACATAATTTCTTTAGTAAAGACTGTCTACCTATACAAACTCCACTACAGGTAATTATCAATATTTATCTCATTGTTTTGACTGCCATTCTGTTTATGTTGATATAAATATTTTTGTTTGTTTCCTGGCCATTTGTATTCTTCTTATTAGTTTGATAGATGATCAAATGATTAACATTAAATTGATAGAAGTATTATGGTGACTTTTGTCAACACTGGAACATTAACATACACACATGCACACACACACACACACATACACTTTTAATGTATTACAGTCAATAATGGTGATTATATGAATACATACATAAATTGATTTATTATTTAAATATCATGGCCAAAAAAATAATTCCTACTTATTTTCCTATCAACATTATCATGCTTCACTCAGCAATACTATAAACAGTATAGAGTACCTACTATATACATGGGTCAGTGCTAGCCCATTTAAAGATAATAAAGTTTTTATCTGTACCTATGTGTGGTAGTGTTGGACCTATGCCCTCCTCAAGGAGTCTCAAGGTCTCTGGTCTAATTTCTAAGTACATCTTCAATTGACTTGTGTGCAGGGTGAGAAAGTGGGTTTAATTTCCAATTTTCTGCGTATGGTTAACCAGTTTTGTCAACACCGTTTGTTGAACAAGCTATCTTTTTTTCCAATGTATGTTTTGGGCCCCTTTGTCGAAAATCAATTGGCTTAAAGTGTGTGGGCTCATTTCTGGGTCTTCTGTTCTGCTCCATTGGTCTATGTATCTGTTTTTGTGCCAGTACCATGCTGTTTTTATTTATATGGCTTTTTAGTTTAGTTTAATGACAGGTATTGTAATTCCTCCTGCATGATTTTTGTTGCTGAGAACTACTTTGGCTACTCTGGGTTTTTGTTATTCCAAACGAATTTAGGGACTGATTTTTCTATGTCTGTGAGGAATGATCTTGCTAATTTAATGGGTATTTTGTTGACTCTGTAGATTATTTTTGGAAGTGTGGCCATTTTGATGATATTTATTTTGCCTATCCATGAATATGGAAGATCTTTTCATCTTTTAAGATCTTTGATTTTTTCAATGTTTTATAGTTTTTTTGTAGAGGTCTCTTACCTCCTTGGTTAAGTTTATTCCTAAGAAATTTATTTTTTTGGGGGGGGGAATCCTGAGTGGAAGTGCTTTCTGGATTTCTTTCAGTGGATTTATGGTTGGTATACAGAAAGGCTTACAATTTTTTTATGTTGTTTGATGATGGTTGTCAACAGATTTCTCTTTCAGCAATAAAACATTTTTGAGCTGTGTCCAAGTCCAGAAGCATGAAGATTCTGGAAGGTCAGCTACCAGACAGCAGATGCATTGTAGAGTAGCTGGCATCTCATGAATGGGAGACCCTGGTGTGTAGTTGGATCCACACATAGCTCTTGAAGGCTGATTTGACAGATTGCCAAGTCAATTCTTCTCTCATGCCATTGATAGGGTTTTCTGAAGATGTAGTTTTTGATATCCACTAATTCAGGTTTTGTAGAAATTTTCCCATCAGTATCTATACCTGTCAGTCTCAGCAAGAGGCTGATATCAGGGACAGCATCTCCCCTGTCCTCATCCATGATTTTTTGGTTCTAAGACTTCAGGGATGGAAATCCTAGAACTTCTTCACGACACTTTTTGGATTCTGTATTTTTTAAGCATATGAGGAACCTTATCTTCCTTTCTTTTTTCTTTTATTTTTCTTCCATTTTCTTTTCTTTCTTTCTCTTTCTTTCTTCCTTTCTTTCGTTCTTTCTTTCTTTTATTCTCTCTTTCTTTCATTCTCTTTCCCTTCTTTCTTCCATACTGTGGATTGAATCCAGAGACATTCTACCTCTGAACTATATACACCAGCTCTATTTTCTTTTCTTTTCTTTTCCTTTTTTGGAATCAGGGTTTCACTATGCTCCTGAGTCTGTCTTCAAGCTTGTGATCCTTTCTTCTTAGCCTTCCAAATACTGCAATGACAAGTGTGTGCCACCAGGCCCAGTTTTTGCACTTTATTAACAGTAATGGAACCCTAAACTCAAAGATGGAGTTGTCTAGGAAGAAAGAAAAGAACAAAAAAATGTTTTCAGTAGCCTCAAACACAGATGAAATGAGTGAAGTAAGAAAATCCTCAAGTTTGGGGGTCTTGGTATATCTGGGAATTCTGACACAAAAAATGAGCATGGAAAATTGTTTAGGAAATATCTAGTCTGTGCCCACTTTAACTTCCCTTCAATGTTGTGGAAACCCTTCTTTCTTCTGACAGTGTATTCAGTTATGATGTATGATGGGGGTGGAGAACAAATCAGGAAATGCTGATACCGGGCTACGATGAGAAACTCTGGAAGGGGAAGGCAGAGGGAGAAGAGGGAGGGAAAGGAGTTGCCAGGCACAATGGCATGCTCACAGAGATAAGCAGCAAGCGCTTTCTGTCAACAACTGCAACCTCCACCAACACAACAAAAAGCCCAGTCTTTCCTTACAGACATTCCACCTGCCTTTGACCCTGTCACCACATGTCTGGATTGTTGGTATTTCAATGAAATCACTGGCCCGTCTGGAGTTCAGAGGGGAAAATAAGGAAGTAGGTTTTGCCTCTTCCTTTTTTACAGTAGCCCCCCCAAAGAGCTTGCATTTGATAAGGGCCAAAGTCTGTTTGTGAAAAGAAATTTCTGAGGGGAGATAGAGCACCTAAGACCAAAGACCTTAATTTGGCCTCAAATTTTGGCTATACTGTTTCTATAGAGACCAAAGAGGAGCTGTGGCTCCCCCACTCAGCTATTAAAGTTTAGTGCATTGAAAACTGTCTTCATGCTGTGATACCCTTTCAGGGAGGAGAATAGGGTCTGAACTAATCCATGAAAGTTGTCATGCTATGAACTAGTAGTCAAGCTTTTTCCTTTCAATTGAATCTAAAACTATACTGTACTTCACACTTGATTGGTCCTTCAGATGGAAGGATTCAATATCCCTGTTGGAAATCAGCTCGTCTTCTTCACACAGTGCAGTTGAACGTGGAAAGAACTTATTTCTGAGGCATAATTACCAGCTCTAACATATGAAAAGTCGTAAGGATATTTCTTTTTTTTTTTTCCTTCTCGGAAATTTCGCTCAAACTCTTTACAATGCTAACTTTGATCTCCCCCTTGGAAGAAGCTTGTTTGCTAGACTGTGTCTCCATGCTTGGGTTTGCTGTTTGTCAATAGATGTTGGGATCTATACACGCTCACCAGCCTTTCTTTCCTCAGGATGATAGACAGACATACAGCAGAAATGTATCGAGGACAAAAAAATATCTTCTGAATGCAGCCGTCAGCGAGCCATTGAATGTCCTGTAGCAAAGGTAACGGGTCACTTATTTACCATGAAGACTGGGACAAGAACTCAAGGAATCTGAGCTGTGCTATGTCAATTGTTTAAGGGAAAGGACGCTTTTCCTTTCCCACTCAAAGAGCTAGCTTCGTTTGTTTGCACATGTTTTAGATCAATAACTGGTAATAGTAAAGGCAGAACAAAAGCTCTAATAACCATGAGCCATCTGTAGTGTGAATCGACATTTCCTAAGTTAAACACAACGTCTTGTGAGTGAATACATACAGTGTATATGATTTAAAAAAATAACTTGGGAAAAAAAGTCGTGGTCTAGCTATACCAAAAGGGGGCACCAGGGTATTAAAGAAGTTATGGTGTTTTCGGAGTCTACAAATAAAATTATGTGAAGTTTGGAGAATTTTTAATATAATTATTATGTGCATGGTTTAAAAACTTATTATTTTAGAAAGTTGGCTGAGTAATTTCAAGGATTTCACTAAGGCCATTTTGATAATATGAACAAATTTTTCTGTTAGGATGGAGTCCTTTATCTTTGAAGTTTGACGGAATAAATGTCAGTGAACAAATCATATTTTATTTGGCAAAAATAATATGAAGAAAAATTAATTATTCTGTCTCTTTAGAAATGATATTGGTATAAATACAGTATTTTCATGAAGATTTCAGGTTATTCAATCTTAAAATAGAAATCTGTCTCTTCTTTGTTGTATAAGAAACATGGTAAATGTAAGAATACTTGCTTTTCTGTATTTGTGTTTAGATGGCAAAAATTAGCTTTCTTTATTGCTTTTTCCAAGAGGTTGCAGAAAGTGGAGATCTGTGAGTTATGGCAAAGAGTAGCTAATTTAGAGATCAACTACTGCAGGTCCAAGAATTTGGGAGGATCAAATAAAGAGAGCAGAAGGCATTTCCACATAGGTTTTCAAAATGCACATTTTGGTTAATGCTACCTCATCTCTGTGGTTTCAGTAAAGGGAATTAATGGAAAAAAACAAACAAAATACTTTTAATCAGGTTGTAAATATCTGGCATGCAAGTACATGCCTCTTGTACCTTAAGTCATCTATGAAGAGTAAAAAAAAAGTTCAATTTCTAATTGCATTAGTGATTAAGTACTATTTATATTGTTTCTCTCATCAACCAGATCCTGTGCCCCTTTCCCTCCTCCATGTGAAATAAAGACCTTTTACAGTATGTAATCAAATCTGAAATGGTTGGTTAGCTAATAATTCCTCTTAAAAATGGAAATCAGTGGCTGCATGATCTTGTTTTCCCTGTATATCTGCACCGTTTCCAAAGATGGCTGCAATCTAAACATAATGATTTGTCTTTTGTGGGAAATCTTTTCTCCTTTTAATTTTAGATGTCTAGCCACAGCCTCTTGAAAAAAAGATAAAATGATAACTTCAGTGGAAATTGTTTTATAGTTTAATTTTTACCCAGCCTTAGGTCTTTTCCATTGTTTTGTGCTTGGTGATGATGATTTATTAAATCATATATTACGTGATGCAAAGCAATTTACTAGCTGCTATTACATCCATATAACTGTTGTGAAATATGTGTCTAATTAGTATATTGTTTAACTGGGAGAATTAGATTTAAAAAGTCTTTCAGGTTTATTTGAAACATATGGACTTTATTTAACTGAAGTAATTATTCAGGTACAATAATTGTTATGTGTAGTGCCTGAATAAAGCTGTAATTTTATTTTTAAAATATAGCAACATTGAGAAGTTTTATGACTATTGCTTATTTGAAATAAAAATAGAATAAGATGATTGAATTTCATATCCTCTTTTATTATCACTAGTGTAGTGATTAGCATGAACTGAAATTTCCACTGAAATGCAGGGAATGAAAGTTACACTGCTTTTGTCATTGCTGTTGTCCTCAGGATTTGCCCAACCTGTATTCTAAAAGATACTTTGTTTGATCATGGAATATTTGAAATGTGATTGAAAAACAGTTTCACTTAATATGATATTTTAAAATTTGAATTTTCTATTTTTAAATTAGTAATTGTTTTGTTAGTAATAATCACAGTATATTGCTTCTGATTTGAAAAATGTTCCTTAGTATCACTGGAAAAAGAAAAATCCTCTTTTCCAGGGTAATGCTTTCTAAATTGTGTATATACAAAATATTATACATACATATATATATATATATAAATATCAATGCATATATTCTATTTTTCTGTGTATGCTCTAGGTCCTGTCATTTTGAAAAAGAGTTGCTATGACTGGTTAATTCAGGTGTTATACATTTTTAGAATAACAACAATAACAAAATGCAGTTAATTATGATGCTGAAGACCAGTGTTTTGTTGTGGTCTCAGTTTAGGCTCTAGAAAGACTTGCCTTGGCTTTAAAATATTGCTCCAATTTGAAGAAATATTCTTATGGTAACATTTGTATGAGGTCAGGATATGCAAAAGAGTAAAAAGTAGGTCAAATTCCAATCTGTTTTTCATCTCCTTTGTCTGTCATTTTTCATGACAAGATTTCACATCACTAAGCCACAAAACCTTTGTTCTGGCTTTATTTTTTTCAAAAAGTCAATTTATTAATGATTAAAAATCTGTCCATCCACATGCTTGATGGCTTATTTTTGTGTTGTTTTCAAGTCACCTCACTATTAAAGCAAATTAGTGGCCAAGTAGAGGTTATGAAAGAACCTTGAATCAGAGAAAGGTCTCCAAAGAGACTATTTTCCTTTAGGGAAGCTATCTCTGGATTTAAAAAAAAGGAATCGAAACCACAGCTGCAAATGTCCCTAATCTGTTTCCTGGCATGATATAGTCATTGAAGACTCTGAATGTAGAGATTTCACATTAAATAGGTCATTTTTTTGTTTTCACAAATTGATTTGGCTACACAGGAAAATTGGTGGGAGTTTTCAGTCACAAGTTTCACTTTCCTTTTTTTTATCATCTAGCTCAATCTCTACATGAGAAGTGAAAGGGATATTTTGGCCTCTTTGATTATAAAGGCAGGCAAAAAGTATAGAAATATTAAAGGAATTAAGCAACAATAGTTTTCCAAAGCAAGTAATCAAAAAGCACAACTTTCTCCTAATATAAAACTGTATGATATTTTAAAACCAGACATTTTACACCAAAATCTTACCAAAAGAGGATACTTTCAGAGACTAAAAAAATGTGCACACTGACCAGATTCCTGCAGCACCTCCTAGAAGCTGAATTTTTGTGTTAGAGTCAGTAAACTAAAACCACAAAACAGAATTCAATTGTATAAAAACCACAGGGCCATATGTGATTTTCTTCAAAACAGACGAAGCAGAGTAACTGAGATAAAACTGGAGGAATGGTTCGGTTTATCATTCAGCAGAGCTGTAATCTCTAAATTCACAATAGACTTTCCAGCTTAACTGGCATTCACCTACTTGTGTATTTATAAATTGTAGTGTTATTGGTTAGTGTTGCTTAAGTAATGTGATGAGGAGAGAAGCCTGGAAGGAAATTAAAGAGGTGTTCTAAACTTAACAATTTAAAACATTTCCCTGAACTGATGTGAAGACAATACCAATCTCCCTATTTATAAAATTGAGTTCACTTAGTTTTAATACTGAGAACAAAGGTGCTAATCTGTAGTTCTAAGAAAAGCCAGTTGTGCCCTCTGCATCAGACAGGCCTAATATGATTCTAAATAATTGCCAAATCAGATGCACATGAATGTACTTTTATTATTTACCCCACACCCATTAATGCAGTATTTATATCATGTGGAAATGAGTAAATTTGCAAATAAATTCATATATATATATATATATATATATATATATATATATATATATACTTGACCTTACCTTAAAAAAACATAAAAGAATATTTCAGATTTGTATAAGTCTTTAATACTGTTGTTCTTATTTCAAACCCGCTGTTGAGATGGTTAAACAAAACAACCACAGCTGGAATGTCTCAAAAATCTCAAGCTTTGCATTTAAAAAAATGCTTCTTAGCCATTTTCACATTTTTAAACTCATAAGATTTCCTATTATAGTTTGAAGTAAACATAATACACATTTTTCAGTTGGAGAGAATGAGGCCCAGAGAAACCAAGTGACTTTTCCTAAGTCACATGGCCTATTAAGTTGCAAAACCCACCCTTGTCCTGCTGTTAAAACAAGTATAAGTTGGCAGCCTACAGGCTTTTGAAGTGTGCTCACTGATCATTCTTGTTTGGCCCTTGAAGAATGTTAAAAATGTTTTTGTCTAGTTTTGTTGCTAACATTAAAAAATTAAGATAGAATCACATTAAAAAATTTTCTGGATTTTGTAGGAGAATCAAAGGTTTGGCAACCCTGGATCATCTCTCTAAGTTAATTAGGACTGAGTTTTGGGTTCAGATAAACCTTCTTCACCTTGGCATACTTTACACCAGACCTGCCTTGCTACTTGAGCATTTGAGCTTAAAATCACCTACAATCATACAGTGATTATCAACCTTTCTGGAGTATAAAGCCCCTTTCTGGAGTATAAAGTCCCATTTTAAACTGAAGAAACAAAAGAGTTTGCTGACCCCTGATTTTCATCTCTGTTTTTTCCACCAAGCAGAGAAATCTTCAAGGGCAAGAGCAGAGTGGCATTCCTCTTTTGGAGCCTGCCCAAATCATAGCAAAATGACTAGTACGCAATGTGCCCTTAGGAAGTTGTTAGGGCAGAAGGGACATGACAGTTGATTTATGTCTAGAGTTATCATAATGTTGATCTGTAGAAAAGTTTTGTAAATGCAGTTCTAAGAAGGGAATCAGCTCCATTAGCCTTCAGAATTACAAATCCTAATAACTCCTAATTAGAAGAAAAATTTTTTGAAAAATATTCAATTTGCTCATTTGATCTGGAGGTTGTGTCTGCAAAATCCCAATCAACTGTGAGCAAAATGCATTATTGAGCTGATACTTTAAATGTGTGTGTGTGTGTGTGTGTGTGTGTGTTGTGTATATGCATGTGCACGCTTCCAGTTGTGCAGACTCACCTCTGTGGACTGAGTACTGGAGCCCCGGTGGATGACTCAGAGTATGGAATAATCATGAGGGCTGCTTGCTTTTTTGTGATCATGGGCTTAAAAGTACCATTTTCAATTTTCCAAATTTTTCACCTAGAAATAATTTAATAATTTTAAGGTGCTATAACACAAAACCATGTATGTGTTCTAGGAACGAAGAGGGCTATAGAATATATTCATTCACAAAAGCCTCTCCCCTCCTCTGAAATTTTCCAGCAGTTAGGTTCATATACTCCTGGAGCATTTGCATTCACAGAATTAGAGTATATCACTCAATCTCACATTATGGTTATAAAATGAAGACCCAGAGAGACCTGTGTGTAAATTCTATGTGCTCTTCTTAGATGACATACTCCTTGAGGGCAGGGTCGAGCCTTATCTTTTTTATTCTTTTTACCAAACCCAGCACCTAATATAGTGAATCTTACGTGTAATGAGTGCTGGGTCATACTGAGTTCTCATGATATTTTCACACTGACTTATGACACAAAAGCAATATGGTTTCTCATTTCAAGACAAGGGGCTTCAGCATGTAGCCTTTTGATTGAGCCAAAGCCAACTATTTGATGGAAAATTAAATGGCCACTGAAGACATGCATTTGGAAAGGACCTGGTTCTATTTTTTAAGAGTTTTTTTGGAAGTGTAGAAAGGACCAGATATTACTGTTGTTTTTTCCCTTGTTAGTGATCTGGTATTGTATCGTTTAAAAAATACTATACACAGAATCTGAAGGCTCCAAACTGATCTGACTCATTAGATTTAATAAAATCCAAGATAAAGTACTTCCTGAGTTCTTTCATATTATCCTTTACCTAATTCTTTACAAGTGATATTTCAGCTAGTAAGTGCCAGAAATAGGCACATCTGCAGAAAGTGATCACATTTTCCTCCACAATATGACAATGCTATCTGACAGCTATTAGAACTTGAAATTCAGAAGCTTGCAAAGTAATTCTTCAAGTGTAGCTCATTTCCAATAAAAGCATTCAGTGTTCTTTTTTCCCCTTCATTGAAATTCATTTAAAATTTTTCTGCCATGGAAACACTTTTGTTTTTCTATACTTCAGGTACATGCTTTATGATCTTATACTTTTTATAATTTCTTATAATGCCATGTGAAATTTTTGTAAATTCAAACTGAGATGACATGAACATGGCATGTAGAAATGGTGTTTTGCTTTTGAAAAATATCTTAAAACTATTTCATTGTTTTTCTCCCTTGCATTTGGCTTTTGGTGTTGTCTGCTCCAAATTCAGTTCCCATTATCAGCTACTGAGAGATACTTAGGATGGCAACTTAGTGCTATAGTGCATTCACAACTGGCTACTTTCCAAAATGGAAGCAATCATCAGATTTCAGACAGTTTTTTCCTTCCAAAGAAAGTACCATTTCACTTTCAGTCAAAATAAAATGGGTTCCAGCTCTACCTCTGCCACTTCCAATTAATAAGAACTTCAGAGGTCACTTAACCTTTCTAGGCCTTTGGGTCCTCATCTATAAAATAACAAGGACCAAACCCATAGGGTTGATGGGAACATTAAAAAACTAATGCAAGTAAAGTGCTTTCCCCAGTGCCCAGCACAAGAAAGAGCATTTAAAAAATTATTATCAATAATAAAGTTTGAGTTCTAGTTCAGTCCTAAGTGGTGTTTGAAACTCCAGTTCAAGAGGGCTGGGAGGAAAGAAAGTAGCTTCTCTGGTTGGTGCTATAAAAAGATGTGAGGCTTTTAGAAGTGTGGTCCATAACTATGTACTCATCTCCAAGAGGAGTAGCACGAGACAATCAGGCCTGCACAAAACCACCCTTGATCGCAGCAAAATAAGCCTAAATAGCTCTAGGTTGCAGTTACCAGAACTAAGAGCATTCCCTTGCCTGCCCTAAAGCTTCCCACCCACTTTAGCTAGCTATCTTTGAGGCAGCAAAGAGTTGGTACTTCTGTACCCATGAAGCATTCAACATAATTTTTTTTTTCTGGGAAGACATTATCTTGAGAACCTACAGAGCAATCTTTGTCCAGTTTTCTGTGTAATCATTTACCATTTTGCTAAGCACCTTTGAAGACCAGGGGAAGAGTGTGCTCTCCAGAGCTGCAAAAAACTTCAGACTTTTTTATTTTCAATAATGGAAATTGTCTTAGAAGTGCTTTGTTTTTTTACTTTAAATCCACATTTTCCACCAATGTGTGTGAGAATGATTTTAGACTTGGAAAATTCATATCACATTTGGAAGTGGCTTTGGTCAGTCTGGGCTTTATGGTTTCCGGGCCTCACCTCAATGCCCTCTGTATCATGAGAGATGCTTTGCACTTTGGAAGGTAAATGAGGAAATGGCAAGAAGGAGAAATAGAACTAGCAGCCATCTGCTGGGAATTTACCTAAATCCACATACTATGATAAATGGCTCTCATTATTTCATGAATTCCCCCAACAGTATTATGTTGTAGGATGTATCATATTTATTGGACAGATGAGAAAACCTAGGCTCAGAGAAGTTAAGCTATTCTCTTTCCTTAGGGCCACATGGCTAATAAGTGATAGAAATAGAGATTCAAACCAGGATAGTTTTACTCTTGTGCCGTACTTTTAGACCATTGTACCGTACTCAACAAATAAAACATTGCGTTCCCTTCCCCCACTCTTCATTAAATCAGTTTTGATCTCTTTGAACTGTGGCCTTACTTCCCTTGTTGGATTGAAGAATATAGTTTCTTCTTGTGTAAAAGAATAAATTTTCTACCTTATATAACTGATAAGAGGATTTCAAATCATACTGGAGAGAGAGAGAGAGAGAGAGAGAGAGAGAGAGAGAGAGAGAGAAGGAGAAAGAGAAGAGAGAAAGAGAGAGTGATAGGAAGAAGAAGAAGAAGAAGAAGAAGAAGAAGAAGAAGAAGAAGAAGGAGGAGGAGGAGGAGGAGGAGGAGGAGGAGGAGGAGGAGGAGGAAGAGGAAGAGGAAGAGGAGGAAGAAGAGGAGGAAGAAGAGGAAGAGGAAGAAGAGGAAGAAGAGGAGGAAGAAGAGGAGGGTGTGGGAGGAGAAGGAAAATGAATAGAGAATAGAAGAGGAGATTCAGCTTAGAGCCCAAATTACAGCCAGAGTTTGGATCACAGTAAGGCAACTTTCTTAAGCTTTCATTGCCTATGCTGTAAAATGGGGTCAATATTAACACTCACCTCCTCATAGGTGCTTCTGTGTGAGATAAGTGAGTTCATATGCGTAAAGTATTCAGACAGGGTCTGTCCCATAACAAGTGTTCCATTATTTTGCTATTATGCAATGTATTTCACACATACACA
The DNA here is from genome assembly GCF_963383645.1 of Muscardinus avellanarius. Classification (NCBI taxonomy): domain Eukaryota; kingdom Metazoa; phylum Chordata; class Mammalia; order Rodentia; family Gliridae; genus Muscardinus; species Muscardinus avellanarius. The sequence goes on along the minus strand of NC_137792.1, from coordinate 69,634,497 downwards.
CTCTCTCTCTCTCTCTCTCTCTCTCTCTCTCTCTCTCTCTCTCTCTCTCTCTCTCTCACATACACACCACCACCACCACAACCACCACCACCACCACCACCTTATTGTTACAGTGTTGGCCAGCAGTTCCACTTCTCTTCTGGAATGTTCCATTGCCACACTGTTTTCAAGAACTCCTTAACAGAGATCTAGCTTAACTTTTAAGTCCTGAGCAATTTGCAGCTGTCTTTTACCCAAACGGAAAGCCAAGGAAGAGCCTTTGGCTCTTACATCACATCTATAAGCCCAGGCAGAGGGAGGCACAAGAGTGAATAATAATGTGTATCCAAGGATCTGCATGTGTGGTGGGGCTGAAGAGTGGAAGGTCTTCAGAGTCTCTCTGGAGGAGCTCTTCCTGGAATGGTGGTCATTTCTCATCCACAAGATTGGTATCAACAGAGCTGTCCTTACACCTTAGCACATGTTTCTTTCCTCTTGGGCCTCCTACAGTTTCTGGGAGATGCTCTCTTTCTCTTAAAGTGCAGGAAGAAAAACCCAGAAAGGTCAAGAGGATGTGGATGCCCACTCCAGAATAGATTCTCTGAATTGGGGTACAGGTAGATTACTGAGGATGAGAGGGGCAGCTTTTCACTCAGGTGAAGAAAACATCCAGAGGTTTCTTTTTCCAGGTGGTTCCCAGGTATGCCAGAACTCTGAGGCAGTTTTAGGTGCAGGCTGGTGAGCCACCTACATAGATCATGCACTCTATGAAGACAAGGATGGAATCTGTTTACTACCACATGTCTAGCCCAGTGCTTGACACAAAGACAAAGTTCCATGAATGATTAACATGTTTCTCCCTTGGAAGGGTTGAGGAATCTGAGAGAAAGCATTGTTCGGCAGTAATACTTGACAGACACATGTATTTATCTGTCCCCCCCCAAAAAAAAAGAGCACAGGGATGTTAAGTCTCACCATCAATTAGTTACCTCTAGGCAAATATAAAAAAAAACTTTTCTGAAATTTCTCTTCTTTCCTCAGATTTTCTGCCAGACAAAAGCAATTTAGGCCTGTTATTGGTTCTCCTCAATTTGGAATACAAGGATTTTTGTCAATTTTCTTTTTTCTACAGAAACTTGATTGTGGCTACGTATAACATTTATGTAAATTTCAAGTGCCACTCCTATTTGTCACTGGGCTAACCTAATGGTTTATGTTAATCTCAATCATGTCTGCCACTCAGTCTTCTTATACCCTTCACCTTTCACTTAATTGCCAATTTCCTCAAGGACTCGGCTGTGGAGACACTTTGGAAACCTTCTTTTCCTTCCTACATGTATTCCTTCAACCTTGAACAACTATTCCATTTAATTGTTCCCACAGCAGTGAGTAGATGGCTTCATGTTTTCCTGACACAAGACAACTGCAGACAACCATCATAAAACTGCCTAATTATTTCCAGAATGGTCTACCTACAGTTATGTACAATAACAGGGGTACAGTTATGTACAATAACAGGGGTAGGGGTGGGTGTTCTCAAAAGAAGAAGCCTGACAAAAAAGATAACATAATATTATACTACAAGACTCCATTTACATATAGTCCAAAACTAGACAACAGTGATCTGATTAACCTTTAGAGGGCAGTGACTCAGAAGGGAAATCAAGAGATTTCTGAGGTACTGGTTATATACTTTCTTGTGCTCAGCATATTGGTTGCAAGAGTGCTTAAGTTTTGACAATTCATCAAATGGAAAACTTATCATTTGTGTACATTTTTGTTCAAGGTTATACTACAAGAAAAATAGATCTATTGAGGATCTATTGAGCCCTCTCTATGTATAAACTCCCACGCTATGTGATACTGGCAATTCTTTTCCCTTCTAAAAAGATCAAATGATAAAATCTGAAATAGGCAAAGGACTCTTTGGGTTTCACCTTGATGGTTATAGTGACTATTGACAAGTTTGAGTCCATATTTTGTCCTCTCTACAGCCCCTTCCAAGTTTCATTTAGCCTTCCTTGTTTTCTATGGCCCAATTGCTTTCTTTTATGCTGTCCTAGAGTGAAACTTACCATTTTTCAGTGAATTTGTCTAGGTTCAAAGCAGGGACCCAGTTCAGATATTTGTCAATCTCCACAGTATGGCATGACACAGGGCTGGGTATAAATGCTCACACTGGAGATTAGACAAAAGAGACTACAAGCTGGGTGTGGTGGCACACACTTGTAATCCTAGCATTCAGAAGGCTGAGACTGGAGGACAGTCTCAGCTACTTAGTGAGGCCCTTTGAAAACTCAGTGAGACCCAGTTTCAAAATAAAGAATACAAAATAGTGTTGGGGGTGTAGCTCAGAGGTAGAATGTCCCTGGGTTCCATCCCCATACCGCAAAAAAAAAAAAAAAAAACTCCAAAAATCAGGCAGGATAGAAAAGAAGTTCTTTTATATTGAATTTGGTTATCTTTACTCTCCCATTCCTAGGCCTACTCAATATATTCTCTGCTTTCCCATGTAATTCTGTGTGTGTGTGTGTGTGTGTGTGTGTGTGTGTGTGTATTTGTGTATGTTACTGAGAACTGAACTTAGGGACATTTACTTCCACACTGCATCCCCAGTCCTGTTTTATGAAGCAGGATCTTGTTAGGTTGCTGAGGCTGGTCTCAAACCTGTGATCTTCCTGTCTTAGACTCCCAAGTTCTAGGATTACAGGTATGTACAATCACTTGACTGTGATAATCCTTTCTATTGGTGCATTGTAATTATATTTAAGAGTGAAATTCATTGTTACAAATTTGTACATATTCATAATTTGGTCAATTTCATTCCTAGATCACATGCCACTCTGAGTTACTAGTTTTACAAATTTCACACTAACATAATGTAATTTATTTTTTGAATTAGGATCAGTGACTCAAATACATATCTGAGTTGGCTGAGGCTGTCACTTTAAAGAATCAGTAGAACCTGGGCCTTTTTTTGATATAACATTCATACTATCAACTACTTATGAGTGGGTCTTAAAGAACCTTGACATATAGTAATTTGTAATTTTGCTGAGGAATAAATTAAAATTGCACATATTTAAAGGGTAGTGTTATTGGAGCAATTGATTTAGCATTTTATGGTTCTTAAAAGAAAAAAAATAGAAGAATTTTGGAGGAAAAATACATAATTGTGGGATTTGTAAGTAGAAAAGTGGTTGGGAAAAAGTTTTCTAGATTTCCCTTCATCAATGTCAAGGGCTCATTGTACTTTTTTTCCTCATTACAAAAGTCAGAGGTTGAGCTTTCAGTGTCTGTATCTTTGTAGACTTCATTTAATTAAAACTTTCCTAACTGCAAGACATATAAGTATATGGTTATCAAGGGGTGAGAACCCATTCAAAAGAAAAGAATCAGATTTGTATAATGAAATAGAGAGAACAAAAAATGACACTAAGTGAAGAAGTTGAGAATGAACAAACTAGGCTTTTAGTCCCAGATATGCACTGTTTATTTTTTTGGGGGGAGTGGTATATGAACTGATTAGTGTTGTGGCTTTAGGCAGCTTACTTTCCTTTTTTAGACTCAGTTTCTCTATCTGTAAAGTGAGAAATTTGGAACAGATTTTCACTTAGGTGCTTCCAGGTATGATCTTACAGGAATATTACTTGAAGCTGCATTTTTGTATTCATTTCAAATTTTGTCTTGTTGATGCCCTCCAAAAGAAATTCACCAATGTCGTTGCTGAGTATTCATTCAGCTACTGCCTTCAGAAAATGAGGCTGCATTCCCAACTAGCTTTTTACTTCAGGAAAGATGTGTACAGTTCCTAGAGCACAATCAGATTTAAATAAACAAACAATCAAATTAACGAATGACTCATACATTTTCATAAATTTAGAATCTTCTGAAATTCTTTGAATTTTCTTTTAATGCAAAATAAATATTTTTGCACTCTCTAACATTTCTTCTGAATTTTACTGTAATCTTCTAAAACTAGAAAAGTGGATTAAAGATCTTGTCTTTATTTCAGGGGTCTCAGTAGATAAAATGCAGTAGCCCAGAAAGATGGCTACCTCAAAAGTTGGGGGTGGCAGGTAGAAACAAAGTTCAACACAAAATCACAATCTTGTCAGAAATGGAAGAGAATATAACATTATCTCACAAGATAGTGGACTAAACAGAAACTTATTGATAATGAGTGTCTTGCAGTCTAAATTTATTTCAAATACATATAATGATACATAATGGACTACCATTCAGCTGCAAAACTGAATGACCCTCTCATTTGTGACAATTTGGCTGAACTTGAAAGACATTAGGTCAAGTGAAACAAGCACTCATGCGGCCGAGCGTGGCGGCACACGCTTGTAATCCCTGAGCTTGGGAGGCAGAGACAGGAGGATCGCGCTGGTTCGAAGTCAGCCTCCCTGGCTTAAGAGACCCTGTTTCCAAATAAAAATATAATAAAATAGGTCTGGGAGTGAAGCCTGGAGGTAGAAGGGTTTCCAGGAACCCCAGTACCACCAAAAGAAGAAGAAGAAGAAGAAGAAGAAGAAGAAGAAGAAGAAGAAGAAGAAGAGGAGGAGGAGGAGGAGGAGGAGGAGGAGGAGGAGGAGGAGGAGGAAGAGGAAGAGGAAGAGGAAGGAGAAGAAAGAAGAAGAAGAAGAAGAAGAAGAAGAAGGAGGAGGAGGAGGAGGAGGAGGAGGAGGAGGAGGAGGAGGAGAAGAAGAAGGAGAAGAAATAAGCAGGCATGTAAAAATAAACACTGGATTATCTCATTCATATGTGGAATATAAATATTTTATCTTATATAAGTAAAGTAGAATAATGATTATCAGGAGCTAGGGTGGTTGAAGAGGGGTTGGATAAATGTTGGTCAAAAATAAAAAATTAAACTAAATAAAAATAATAAGTTTAAGATCTATTGAACAACATATTTACTATAGTTAATAATACAGTATATGCTTAAAAATTGCTAAGTGTTCTCACCACAAAATGATTACTAGCAGTCCATGTGATAATTAGCTAGATTTAGTCATTCTGCAATGTAAGTGTGCCTCAAGACATTATGTTGTACATGATACATACATATAATCTTATCTATCAAAAATGAATTTCAGAGCATGGCACAGTGTAGTACACTTGCATTCTCAGTACTTGGGGAGGTTGAGACAGGAGAATTATAGGTTCGGGGCCAGCCTCAGCAACTTAAGTGAGGGCCTCTGCAACTTAGTAAGACCCTGCTTCAAAAGGAAAAATAAAAATAGGGCTGGGAGTGTAACCAAGAGGTAAAATGCATCTGGTTTCAACATCCAGTACCATATAAACATTAAAAATTTCAAATATGTAGTGCTATATAAAATAAACTATATTATAAAGTAACATATTAATATATTTATTATAAATATAACTGCATGTTATAAACATGTTGTGTATTTTATATAAACATACAATATTATATATCTAAAATATTATATATATATTATATACCTGTACACACACACATATATATATATATGTGTGTGTATATATATATATATATGTATGTGTATGTGTTTGTGTGTGTGTATGTACATGTATGGTACTTAATATATGTCAAGTGCTGGGGTTATAGCAATGAGCAAGACAGGCAAAGACTTAGCCTTACAGAGATAATTAAGTGAGACTGACATTAATGAACCACACAGATAAATATGACAAGACCTAGGAAGGGGAGGTATATGGAGCCATGGGAACATGGTGTGGGATGCAGTGCTTGTTAAGGTCAGGAAAATCAGTAAATGTCATCCTGAGAGAATGATGCTATGGTGAGAGCTGGAGAATAAATAGGGGCGAGCCAGATGTCACAGAGATAGCATGTTGGAAAGTTCTATGACCACACAGAACACAGTATGAGGAACAGAAAGCAAGCTATTGTGGGCAAAGGGGAGAGCACTTAGGTAAGGGTCATACAAGAGAAGGATGCAGCCATAAGCAGGAGCCAGTAATCCACAGAGCAAAAGAGGCCTTTGAGCAAGAGGAGAACCTAGTTAGATTTGTATTTTTATTCAGGCTACTATGAGGAAATGTGACAGATGAAGCTGGGGAGGAAGTCTGCAGTTAGTTATTAAAGGGTTTGAATAACCAGTTAAGGAATTTGAGTTAGGTTGGGAGGTAGGAGCCTATTAAAAGTAGAAACTATCAAACTGGGTCCATCCAGGAAGCCATTTATAGAGGAGTTCTGTGTGAACTCAACAAAGGTTATGAATATTTGGTAAGTTTTCTGAAATTAGCTGCTGACTCAGATAATCAGTTAAAGAACTTGGCCTTCATCCAATAAAAAGTGTGATGCTAGTGCCCAGTGTGGTGGCACACACTTGTAATCCCAGCATTTGGGAGGCAGAGACCAGCCTCAGCTACATACTTAGGGCCTTCGCAACTCAGTGTGACACTGTTTCAAAAACTTATGACCAAAAAATAGAGCTTGGAGTGTAGCTCGGAGGTAGAATGCCCCTGGGTTCCATCTCAGTACCACAGGAAAAAAAAAGTTTAATGCTATTTCTCCAAACATGTAGGTCACTGAAAATATACAAAAATATAATTCTCTCTTGCGTACCTCTGACTCAACAAATATCTATAAAGCTCTTTCTATGAACCTAATAAATAGGTTAGTGCTATGCAACAAACTACTCAAAAATATGCAACTATGATGAAAACATATTTTTAAACTTTCTTTTCTACTAGGGGTTGAACTCAGGGAAATTCTGCCTTGGAGCTGCAATCCAGACCTTTGTTTTGAAACAGGGTCTTGCTAAGTTGCTGAGTCTGTCTCCAAACCTGTGACCCTCTTGTCTCAGTCGTCCAAGAACTGGGGTTATAGGCATATACAACTTTTATCTTAGTTTCTGGGGCTCAGAAATGGAGACATGACTGATTTGGATTCTCTGCCTCAGGGTCTCTCACAAGCCACAATAAAATTTGGGGTCTCATTTGAAAGTTGGGCTGGGTAATAGCCTGCTTTCAGGCTCGTGTTGTCATTGGCAGAATTAATTTCCTGGATGGATCATTAGACTAAAAGCCTTGCCAACTGGTGACTGGTGGCTACTCTTAGTTCCTTGCTCTTTGGGCCTCTCCAAGATGGCAACTTCTTCATTAAAATGTGGCCAACAATGGAGTAATGAGCAACACTTGATATGTGTTCTCAGGGACTTTGCAATCTTCTTGAGGAGGCAATATCTATACATAAAAAGCAGTTTGCAAACAGTGCATATGCCAGACTTCAATTAAATGCCCAAATGCTTCATTATAGGCCATAAATGATTGGTAAAATTTTTATGAGATGTTTAGTGACACAGGAAGAAAGAAAGCATTCCAGAAAATCTATATAGTAAGTGCAATGATGTGGAGACAGAAAAAATGTGGTATATTCAGAAAATGGACCAGCAGCCTGGATGGAATAGAGGGTAAGATTTGGGATGCAACAGAAAGCAGTAAAACTAAACATCAGATTCCAAGCCTACCTCAGAGAGTTAAGAAAGAATCTGACTTGTTTGAGAGAACTGTCATCTTTTTAAGAAATGTTTCTGTCTATGTCCAAGAGGGTGACCATGAAACTAACTAATCCTCAAAGATATATGTGCTGATGAATATGAACTTTGACAAGAATTGTGCTTTTTAGCAGTTACAGTGTAATTTTACTTAAGTAATCATTGTTACTTTCAAGATATTTTTCTGAACACTGTCCTTCCAGAACAAAATAATTGGGTAGGAGATCTTGCTTTCTTTCTTTACATTTCTTTTGTTCCCAAATAAAAATGAGACAGTATTTTTTCTTTTGTTGTATACAATTTCGCTTTGAGGTCAATATCAGAGTATCTTTCTCTTCCGTCTGGCTCACTAACCCCAAACAGACTCACCCTACTTTCAATATACAAGGTTTCAAACTAATCAAGTCACTATCATTGCTAAATAGTTGAAAATGATGGAGTTTGTGCATTTTATTTCTACCTCTCTATGGGGATTAAAAGTGATTTGGGAAAATAATTTTCTTTGTTCCAGTCCCTAGCACAGTGACACATAGCATCTGATAAATGTGCCCAACAGATGACTGAGCGCAATGCAAGTGATTTTTAAATGTGACAAGGAATTTAACTTGACCGGGCACAATTTTACCCAGTTCCTTTTGCAAAATGAGAAATCAATCCAGATGTGAATTGCATTTGTATCATTTTAAACTGTTCTGGGGAATCTCCACCTCCCAGGTAGTGGCTCCATACAACAATAAGCCGGTTTATCAAAGATGGGATTTACTGCTCGTTGTTTTTCTATTAGGGAGGAATTACGCAAAGCCCAGCAGCAGACATTTTGTGTTACCATGGCAGCCCATATTTCCTGCAGGGTTGTGACCTCTAACGACTACAGTGGGAAGGCAGGAAAAATAGAGACTCTTTGAAGATTAGTAAATAAATGCATTACTTATGCAAACCGTCTCTGAGATGGCCCCACAGTACAGAGAAGAAATGAGGAAGCTCTTCGGATTGAGCAAATGGCTATACGTAAATATGTGCATTGGAAGAAAACAAATCACCTTTCATTTGATTATTCCTTTAAAAGTCTGTTTGGTCTGATAATGAAAGTAGTATAAACTGGACTTCATACTGAGAAAATAGTATTATTGTGCATGAAAATACAAACAGACATTGATGTTTTCCTTTTACTCCCAACAGCTAATTTTTTCCATTGGCTCCCTGACTATAATATGTCTCCTGGAATTATTTTTCAGTGTCCCTGTATGGGTTACAGGCTGGGGGAGGGGAACAAATGAGCATTTTAAACTCCATGTAATCATCAAGAATTCAGTCCATCTTTTCTTGTTGAAAGTGGTTTGGTGTTATTTTTCACTGATTTTATTTGTCATAATTAACGTGCTCCATTTCTGAATGATGAAAATGGGATAGAAAAGCAAACATTGATTAGGCTCTATGATTAGTATATATTTCCCTTGAAGTCACATCTATATTTATTCACATAATAAATATTTATTCAGTGCCTATTATAGTACTGCTGTTCAAGGCACTGTGTTTAGTGCCTATTAGTTGTGTAGATCAAGCACAAGTGGATGGTATTTTCTTGTATCATGTATTGCTCATCAGATTATTTTGTTGGGTATAAAGAAAGGAAATATGGTATAAAGTAGATTAACCACATGTCTAAGATTTTGCTGATCCATTTTTCTTATAATGCATTTATATAAAAAAAAACATTTGTTTACTGAGACCCTATGATGTACCAGGCAGAGCTGTACCCATTGGATATAAAGCCATGAGCAACACCTAGCCTTTGTCCTTAAGAATAGTATATATGTGATTAGCAGAACACTTGAGTTGAAAGTTTGCCCTGCTTGTATTCTGCACTCAGAAGGGGCTATACTTGGGAAAGTGTTGCTGGTGGTGAGGATTGATTTATACTGACCAATCAGTAGTATCTAATCTGATTCTCTTTGTGCCAAAAGCATTAATCCAGGTTAGGCAATGTTCACATCCTTTCTCTTCCTCAGTACTCTTATGCTATGTTCTACTGTACTTTCTGTGCATTCACTCCAGTCAGGAAAAGTTTGAAGATATTGACATTGTGTAGATGATATTTTTAAGTGCTAGGAATATTGCTATTCTACACATAACCTCTGGCCCTTTTAGGAGCGATTCTGATAAACTTATCCTTCATGACCCCATCCCCAGAAAAAAAAATCATTGAGAAAAAACAATCTAGGGTCATACAAAAGTCTCCTTAAACCTCCACTCTTCAATTTTGGCTTTAATAACTTTCCACAAGTCTAGAAAAATATGCTGGATTAATCAATATATATGTTGTGGTATTAAACCCAGGGACATTCTACCTCTGAACTGCAATTCCAGTCCATTTTATTATTTTTTTATTTTGAAACAGGATCTTGCTAATTTGCTAAAGGCCATCCTAAAATGTTGAGGCTGGCTTCAAACCTACAACCCTCCTGTCTCAACCTCCCAAGTCCTGGGATTACAGGCATGAGCTAACAAGCCATGCTCATCCAAAATTTAAATTCTTAAAATTCTGTGGCCAAAGGTGCTAAATACATTTTTTGTAGTACTGGGGGTGAAACCCAGAGGCTTTCTACCTCTGGGCTATACTCCCAGACCTATTTTCTATTTTATTTGGAAACAGGGTCTCACTAAGTTGCTGAGAGCCTCACTAAATAGCTGAGGTTGGCTTCAAACCTGTGTAATCCTCCTGTCTCAGCCCTCCCAAGCGTAGGATTACAAGCGTGTGCCATCACACCCGGCCTAAATACATTCTTAAATGCTACCACTCTAAGAAGTAATATTTAATATAAGCATGCACATAAGGTAGATGTCCCTTTGCATGATAAAAACAAAACCTTCATTCATGAACACAAATAAAATATATTGTTATATGTTAACATAAAGATAAGGTTGGAACATTCCATTTCTTGCATAAAAAAATCTGTCAGACCAATATTGCCTTCATATCCTCCTCAAGTGTTTCTGGAGAAGAGAAGGGAGTTGAAACCAAAGAAGACAACAGTGAGAAGGGGGTGCCTTGATGCTGTGTCTCTGTGCTAATCATCCGAGGGGTGATAAAGTCTTGGCTTGGTGGAATTCGCCACGCAGAATTGTGCTTGCAGCTATCATTATGAGCCATCCATCTCATGGCCTCTGAAGCTGCCTCCTACTGCTCATCTGTAAGGCTGAGAAATAAACATCTCTATTCATCAAGCAAGGGCCCAACAGACCATAACTCTATTCCTATCTTCCAGAGACAGCAAATTAGCATCATAAGTCATGGTGAAAATATTTATGAAAGTCTTCTTCCAACTTAAAACTGTTTGATTAGATGATAAACTCTCAGAGAGCTGTTTCTAAAAGAACTTACTTAGTATTCTGTCCTTTGTTGCCTCTGGCTTCCCATAAAATAATGCCACACCACTTTATAGACCATGGCCGGAGCAGGAATATAGAGTCTTTCTCTCTGTCCTTCTGTAAATTCTGAGCTGATGAGGCTTAATTTAACAGCAGCTGTGCAGCTGTCAAACACAGGTTTGGGAAAGCACTAGAGATTGGAATGGGGAAGTGGGCATATTGAGAGGGATTTACACCCATGAAAGGGAGGTTGTTTCCTCCACCTGGCCTCTACCTATTCCCTCCAGGTGCCATGTAACTTTACCACACATTCCAGTGCACTTGAAACAAGATTAGTGGAATGGCCCATTGTAGGTTCTCCTAACCTGCAAAAGGAAAGTGATAAGCAGGGCATGGTGGTGCATGCCTCTAATCCTAACAATTGGGGACTGAGACAAGAGGATCACAGATTCAAGGCCAGACTCAGTAACTTAGCAAGGTTCCTCAGCAACTTAGTGAGACCCTGTTTCAAAAATATAAGATAAAATATGGCTAGGGGTGTAGTTTGAAGGTAAAATGCCTCGGGTTCAACCTCCAGTACCAAAAAAACCAAAAAACAGACAAAAGCAAAAACAAAGAATGGTAGAGGGGAAAACTACTTTCTGCAAATTTTCCTGTGTTGGGCCACTGGACTCAGGTGGGCTCATTCCTGTTGTAGCTGGCGCACACATGTAATCCCAGTACTTGGCAGGCTGAGACAGTGAGACAGGAGGATCTCAGGTTTTAGGCCAGCCTCAGCAACTTACTGAGACTCTGTTTAAAAATGAAAATAAAAAGGACTGGAGGCTATAGGTCAGAGGTAGAATGCCCCTAGGTTAAATCTCAAGTAACACACACACACACACACACACACACACACACACACACACATACACATCTATTACTTCCTTGTAAATGGAATATTACCTGTAAGAGGTAATAAGAAGATGAGCAACTACTCTTGGGTCATAGATTATAGAGAAAACCTTTCAAAATCATATGTGGATGGATCTGAGAGCAGCTTTCTTTAGCTTGGCCAGAAGTGCTCACGAGGGAAAACAGATTTTAACAATGTTGTAGCATTCAGTAATTACTTTTTAGGCAATCTCCATGACAATCCTGTTAGTGGAATCTGATTTCAATTCTACAGGGAGGAAAGAAAAATAGGGCTGTTAAAAGAAATTGGGGCTTAGAAAATGGAAGAGGACAGGACATGCAACAGATGATTGATATAGCACGCCAAGTTGCAGAAGGGCTCCCAGAAGAGGATTCTATGAAGTGACCAGTGATGATTCAGCAGGCAACAGCTTGAAATCCAGGAGTAGTTGTGAGGGAATGGCTCTCTAGTTGGCCACTAGGTCCCAGGATAGAGTTTATTGAAAATAATAGAAAGGACAGTTTCACTGGGTCAGTAGAGCTGGAATGGGTGTGGATAGCAGGTTCTGTTCACATAAAATCAAATTTTGCTTTCTGTCTACAAATATTCTAATAGTAATAATTTTGGGGATTGTGGAATATTATGTAGAAACAAAAAACTTTTCCAGGCATGGTGGTGTACACCTATAATCCCAATACCTGGGAGACTCAGAAAGGAGGACAGCAGGTTCAAGGTCATTTCTTGGTAACGTAGGAAGACCTTCAGCAACTTAGAAATACCCTGTTTCAAAATAAAAAATCAAGCAATATTACTTCTAGGTATCTACTCAAAAGAATGGAAACCAAATTACTGAACTAATGAATTCGTGTACCTATGTTCATAGCTACACAATTAACAATTGCCAAACTATGGAACTAGCCAAGATATCTACAAAACTATGGAACTAGCTAAGATGTCTACCAACATATGAATGGATTATACAAATGTGGGATATGTACACAATGAAATTTTACTCAGCCATTAAGAAAAACACAATTACATAATTCACAGAGAAATGGATGGAATTGGAGAACATTATGCTAAGTGAGATTAGTCAGCCACAAAAAGTAGGAAATTGGATGCTCTCTCTAATATGCAAAACCTAGGAAGAAATTGGGGTCATAGGAGGAACTCTAGATGAAGAAGGAGATACTATAGATGAGCAAATAAGGCAACCTAAATGAGGGGATAGGAGAGGAGGAAAGGGAAATTCTCTATTGTTCATGATGTACTTAACAATCATATCAAAGTCACTCACTAAGCCAAACATGAGAAGTGGGGGAGAGAATGGCGTGGGGTTTGAGGAAAGGCTAAATGTGTGATGTGTGCATGTATGCCTCTACCATCTTGTAATCTATTGACATATATGACTACAAAGCACCATTAAAAATAAAAAAATAAAAGGGCTGAAGGCATAGATTGGAGATAGTACAGCCCTGAGTTCAATCTCTACTACCAAAAAAGAAAGAATCTACAAATAAATTATGAACATAGTACAGAGATCATCACAATGAAATTTTAAATGCATCCTTCTGGATTTTTCACTCTAAGCCCATATATACATATACATACATGTATTTATATACAGTTATTAAAAATCTGGAATGTTTCATCAGCTATTTTACCCTGGCACACACAAATAAATAATAACATGTTGTGATTGTTCATCATCTGAGTCCTACTTATCCCTCAAGGACCAGACAAAGCCTCACTTGCTGTCAACAAATTCATCGAAACCCTAAATAAAATGTAGTTCCCATTTTGTGCTTGATTGGTACCTCATTATTGATATTTTTAAAACACTCATTATACATGCACATTTTTGTTGCCTCAATGAGTGTACATGTCTGTCATAGTCACTATATCACCTAAACCTAGCCCATACAGGAAATACTAAAAAAAATGTTAAATACATGAGTGAAAACATTTTTTATTAAATTTAATTTTTTATTGGTGCATTGTATTCATACATCATAATGGGGTAAAAAATAATTGTGTAGGCATAAATGCACACATATCCCAGCCAGGCCCACCCAGTCCTTACCTCACTCCCTCAACATCCCTCCCTCCCATGCTTTTTTTAGTGGTTGACTTAGATATGAACAAGTTCATCATGCACTTTAAAGCGTTTCCCTCTCCCCACCTCCCATCCCCACAGTTAGGTTCTCTTAATTGCTCTTCTATAGGATGTCTTTTTTCACCTGGAGTTCCTCCTATGACCCCATTCGCCCTAGCTTTCACATATTAGGGAAAGGATCTGATTCCTTACCTAATGTGACTGCTAATCTTAGCATAATGTCCTCAAGATCCACCCTTTTACCTAAAAATACTGCAATTGTATTTTTTATGGCTGAGTAAAATTCCATTGTGTACATATCCCACAGTTTTGTAATCCATTCATCTGTTGATGGACATCTTGGCTGATTCCACAGTTTGGCTATGGTGAATTGTGCAGATATGAACATAGATACACATGCATTAGTTTGGTAGTTTGGTTTCCTTTCTTTTGGGTAGATACCCAGAAGTGGTATTGCTGGATCGAATGGTAGATTTGTTCCCATTCTTTTGAGGATTCTCCATACTGTTTTCCAAAGTGGTTGCACTAATTTGCAATCCCACCAAGAATGTTTTAGAGTTCCCTCTTCTCCACATCCTCGCCAGCATTTGTTGTTGTTTGTGTTTTGAATGATTGCCATTATAGTTGGAGGTAGGTGAAATCTCAGGGTAGTTTTGATTTGCATCTCTGATTGCCAATGATGTTGAGCACTTTTTAAAGCATTTATTTATTTGAAATTCTTCTTTTGTGAAGTATCTATTTAGTTCACTTGCTAATTATTTGATTTGATGATTTGTTTTTTTAGTGTTGAGTTTCTTGATTTCTCTATATATTCTAGATATTAGTCCTCTAGCCCACAGCCAACATCATACTAAATGGGGAAAAACTTCAATATTTCCCGCTAAAAACAGGAACAAGACAAGGATGTCCATTATCACCACTTCTCTTCAATATAGTACTTGAGACTCTAGCCAGAGCAATAAGGCAAGAGATGGAAATCAAAGGAGTACAAACAGGGAAGGAAGAACTCAAACTTTCACTATTTGCAGATGACATGATACTATATTTAGAACACTCAATAAACTCAACCAAAAGGCTTATAGAACTGATCAACAAATTCAGCAAAGTGTCTGGATACAAAATCAATCTGAAATAATCAGAAGCTTTTCTGTACACCAACCATAAACCCACTGAAAAAGAAATTCAGAAAACACTTCCACTCAAGATCACCCACAGAAAAATAAAAAACTTAGGAATAAACTTAACCAAGGAGGTAAAATATCTCTACAAAGAAAACTATAAAACACTGAAAAAAGAAATCGAAGAAGATTTTAGAAGATGGAAAGATCTTCCATGTTCATGGATAGGCAGAATAAATATTATCAAAATGGCCATACTTCTAAAAGTGATCTACATATTCAATACAATGCCCATTAAGCTACCAAAATCATTCCTCATAGACATAGAAAAATCAGTCCTTAAATTTATTTGGAATAACAAAAGGCCCAGAATAGCCAAGGTAGTTCTCAGCAAGAAAAAACATGCAGGAGGAATCACAATACCTGACTTTAGACTATACTACAAAGCTATTGTAATAAAAACATTATGATACTAGAACAAAAACAGATACATAGACCAATGGAGCAGAATAGAAGACCCAGAAACAAGTCCACACACTTTCAGCCAATTGATTTTTGACAAAAGGGCCAAAAACATACAGTGGAAAAAATATAGCCTGTTCAACAAATGGTGTTGGCAAAACTGGTTAACCATATGCAAAAAAATGGAAATTAATCCCACTTTCTCACCCTGCACAAGAGTCAATTCAAGATGGATAAAAGAGTTGGAAATCATATTAGAGAGCTTAAGGCTCCTTGAAGAGGGCATAGGTCCCACACTGCAACACATAGGCACAGATAAACACATTCTCAACAAGACCCCAAAGTCACAACAAACCAAAAGGTGCATCATTGCATGGGATTGAATGAAACTGAAAAGCTTCTGTTCAGCAAAGGAAACTGTCAAGAACCTCAACCAAGAGCCAACAGAATGGGAAAAGACTTTTGCCGCCTACCCCTCTGATAGAGTGAAGGCATATTTATCTGTTACTTAGAGCCAACTTGAATGTTCAAAGTTGAGATCTAGGCTGTGATTAAGGAAATGAAGCAACAGTGAAAGTCAGAGTGCTTGACTAATAAATGGTTACTCTATTCCATGCTAGCCTCCCCCACAAGGCTGCACACCTACAGCTAATATGTTGAATTCACTCCTTTATTGCAGTGACCAAAGTACCAGACACACACTACAGAGAGGAGGAAATATGTATTTACCTTACAGTTTCAGAGGTATAGTCCACCTCTGTACTGTTGGTTAGACAATTCTAAATAGACATCATGGAAATATAGAGTGGCAGAAAAAGCTGAACTCAACTCAGTGACAGCCAGTAGTGAAGAAAGAAAATAACCAGTGACAGAATCTCCAAAATCACACCCCCAGTGACTTGCCTCCTTCAACCATATCCAACCTGTGTGAGTTAACATCCAGTAAATCCATTCAAATTATTAACCTTCAATGGATTTACTTATTGAGATCAGAATCTTGATTTAATTATTTCACTACTGAATATTGTTGCATTAGTGACATGCTTTCAACTCATCAGCCTTTTGCGTGACATTCCAAACCTAAACTATAATATCATATGATCCACATATACCATAAAGGCTCCTTACTTTGCAGTCAGGTCACTTTACTTTCAAATGGATGATAGGGCTATTCTATGTGGAGTTCCCAGAGCATGATGGTCCAGAGGTCAGTGTGCTATTGGAGTGCTTCTATTTGTTCCTCTCATCCCCTTAGGTAGTGGCAGTAGTGGGAGCAGTAGCAGAGAGCAAAAGCAGCAGAAGAACCTGGACATATCTCTTAGGTAGATATGAGCATGGGTCCAATATTGAAGGGCTGACAAACGTAATTCATTGGGACCTTAAGCCCCAAATTAAGGAGCTGCTGGGTGTAGCCTGAGAAAAGCTTATCTAGGTGGTGAAAACTCATTGGCTTGTGTATTTAATGGTATAATAGAAAATCATGGCACAGAGAAGGATTTAGATTCATTTCAGGAAAATGAGACAGCTCTGCTCAGAGTTTTGCTCATGGCAGCCCTATTCAATTTTTACTTAAATGATCCAGTCACTGACTAGTTTCTTCACATACTTTTGATGAATCTGGAGATTGTAAGCTTTAAAATAATTTAACTGACAAGAATTTTTCTTAATTCAAGAGTTTTATAAACTCATTTTCTGCTATTGGTATTACGTTGGCAGCGATGAAGTTAACAAAAATGATTGGGTGGATATTGTCAATGAAAAAGTTATTAAAAGACACTTCTTAAAGCATAGAAAGAGCCAGGCATGGTGGTCAGCGTTTGAGAGTCTTAGACAGGAGGATCACAGTTCAAGGACAGACTCAGCTAGTTAGTGAGGCCCTTTACAACTCAGTGAGACCCTATTTCAAAATAAAGAATAAAAAGTAGGGCTGGAGATATAGCTCAGAGATAAAATACCCCTGGGTTCCATTACCAGTACCCCCAAAAAAGAAAAAAGCATGGTAAGAAACATTTAATTTGAGACCATAGTAATAGGTGAGGGACCACTGCAATGGGATTTTAGACAAAGGAAGAGAGATTGGGTTCAACTCTGAATATAGCATGTGCAAGTGGAAATTTAGAGCTATGGAGGAGGTTAAGGGTCAGTGGATAAAAATAACTGAGAGGTTGAATCAGTGCAAAGCAAGTTTCTAGTCTAATGGGTGTGGTAGTCAGTTTTGAATCACTGTGAGAAAAATACCCAACAAGAACAATGTACTGGAGGAAATGTTTATTTTGGCTCACTCAGAAGTCTCAAATCATGTCAGCCAGCCTTATTCTGAGCATAAGGTGAAGCAGAGCATCATGGTGGAAAGATACGGCAGAGGAAATCTGCCATGAGAGGAGGTGGGGAGAGAAAAAGAGATAGATACGGGAAGAAGATAAACCCTTCCAGGGTATGCCCCATTGACCTAATTCCTGACACTAGTTCCCACCTCTTAGTAGTTCCAAAAATATACTCAGCTATACAATAATTAATTAACATAATTGATTAATCCACTTATAATGTTAGAGGCCTCAGATCCACTTATTGCCTAAAAGCCCTACTTCTGAACCTGTCTTCATTGGGGACATGTTTCAACCCATGATTTTTGTGAGGACTTTCTAGATCAAAACCATTACATAGGTCTAATAGTATTATTTCTAAAGATAGGACACGTAGTGGGGGATAAGGAGCTCTATCAGATGTTGAGGCTGATTAGGCATAGAGGTTGGGAGAGTCTACCTAATCTCATCTAGTAAGATTCTTGATTAAAAATGATTTTTACAAGAATTGTGCATAGAATGATCCAGAACAAGTTTCAGGTAGCTGACTAAAATTTGGCCAAGCAAAGAATCCTTGTCAATATCTGATGAGGAGAAAAAAAACTATAGAATGGAATTTTTAAGTCTGATCATCTGAGAAGACTATCCTGGCATGTACAGGGCCAGCCATCTTTGTAAAAGTGGCAAAGCAAAGCCAGCCTTCAAGCTGTGTATGTTTCTTGTACATTTCTCTAGTTAATTGCCTTTCTTGTTTTCATGTTTCTACCCAAATCTAGGATGACACCAAAATGTTTTATAAATCTTGAAATAATTGTGGTTTGGACTGTTTCTACAAAGAAAGAATCCCTCTCCAAAGTCTACCACACATCACTTCATCTATTCAAAAGGCTGCCTTGTGTAAATTTGGGGCTAGGAGCAGAGTGAAAGTGCTAGAACCAGGGCCTCTGCTACCTAGAGGCTCACAATGTTGATCTTCAAGAGCTTCAGTGTCAACGTTCTGCTTAGACATTAAGTGGCCCTTTGCCTTTGAAGATAATATGATGTCAACTTGTTTAGCTACTCTTTCTCTTCTCCTCTTCTAGCCTCTATTTACATATTTCTTTTGTATGACATTCTTGATGTGCTATCAACATGCCATGCACCCTCCCACCTTCCTATCTTCTCAGTTAACATCTTCTTCCATCTGCTCAAGGCCCGGCCCCAAACCTATCTTCTCCAGCTTTCTTCTTTGCTGTACATGAAGAGCCAGAGTTTAACCACTCTCCTCTCTCTACTTCAGCCTCTGCCATCTTTCCCCAGAGCTATGTATAAGACCTCTCTCTGCTTTAATTCCCATGCACCAAAATCCATTCTCAAAACAGATGAGTCTTACCATGTCACCAGTCTCCTCAGAACACTCCATCATCTCTGGTTTTTGCCTCCACATGATCTGGTCCCTCTGTTACTTTTATGACCTAATTTCTTAGCATGCTTTCCCTCTTTTTTGAATCTCAGAGGATCTCAACCCAACTCAGAGGATCTCAACCCATTCTGACATACTCTTGACTTAAAGTCTCTTTAAAGTTTCTTTTGTTATCTTAAAATGAAATGTATAATCTAACTTGGCTATGCATGTATTTTTAAAGATCACTATGTAATGCCTACACAGTAGCGTAAAGTAAAATATGAGCAATAATATATAATAAATTAATACATATTTTAATATGTAAATTCTAGCATAAGGCTACATCTGAAGATGACGTGAAGTAGTAAAAAGTTTTGTGCCTGCTGTGAAAGATCATAGTCAAAGAGATAGCTCTAAATGCTGACTAAAAGAGGCATGCTCTAGGGGCTGTTCAAATACACAGAGCAGTACTACTGCCAAAGATATGGTTCATTTTGAAAAATTAGCAAATTTTTTTTATAATTTGTAAATATACAATTAATTATTACTTATTATAGTCACCATTCTATGGATTAGGTCACTAATGATTCTTCTTCATGTCTCATGGAAAATTTGTACCTTTTGATTAGCATCCCCTTTCCCAAGCCCCTCTCCCCCAGTCTGTGGTAACCACCATTCTCCTCTCTACTTTTTTGAGTTGGACCTTTTTAGATTTCTCACATGAGTGAGATCATGTGGTATTTGTCTTTTTGGATCCGTCTTATCTCACTTGGCAAAATGTTCCTCAGGTTAATCCATGTTGTCTCAAATGGCAGGATTTTGATTTTTTTAAGGCTAAAGAATATTCCATTGTGTATATCTATACCACATCTTCTTTATCCATTTGATAATTATTCACTTGTCTATTGTGAATAGTTCTGCAAGGACCACAACATATAGGTATCATTTTAGCACGCAGAATTAATTTCCTTTGGATATGTACTCAAGAGTGAGATTGCTGGATCATATGGTAGTTCTATTTTCAGTATATTGAGAAAATGCCATACTGTTTTCCATGATGACTATACTAATTTACAATCTCACCAACAGTATGCAAGTGTTTCCTTTTGTCCATAGCCTCACATGGTGAATATTTTTCAATAAAGTTCCACACAATATGAAGCATTTTGTTAACTCCCACAACTCTACCTCCAGGTAGGCTACTCTCATCAAAACAATTAGAAAAAAACAAAGAGATGTGTACTTACATTTTCAAAATTCCCTCTAGGGGGTGATAATGTCCTGCGAAGAGGTATTGCTCAGCCCACTGGCCTTGCTTGTCTTTGTCCATACAAGGCTTGTTCCTGCATCAGGACCTTTGCACTTGCAGTTGTTCTCTGTCTGGAAAGCTCTTTTTGCAGATATGTAAATGACTTTCTCCCTTACATCCTTCAGATTTATTCCCAAATAACACTACTTTAGAGAGTTTATACTAGATTATTTTGTCTAAAATGTTACATTACCTCTGTCCAGTCTACCTCTATCTTTGCACAGTGCTTAATTTTCCTTCATAATATTGTAATACCAATATTACCTCATATATCTCTTTTATTGTGTACTTATTGCCTAGATTCTAGTGAATAGAAGAAAATCTCTAAGAGGTGAGAAACTTTTCCTATCTTTTACATGGTTCTGTTTGAATAACCTATAAACAGTGCCTGGTATATAGTGTATTTTCAATAAGTAGTTTAAAGTGTGTCTCGTTGGCAATACTGCTTTCTATGTGTTCTCATGCAAGTCTGCCCTAACATGGTCAACACTATTGTAGCACATAACTGTGGCCTCCGCAGGGTTAGTAATGGTTGTCTTCCCTGTGACTTTTTTTATGATGAGCAGCTGCCAGAGTAGACAGCCAGTCATTTGTTCATACTGTGCCTCTATTTAGCATTTTCTTTGGTTCTCATCAACGATAGAAATTTATAAATCAGAATTTGAATTGTCCACAAAAATGATGCTATTGCACTGTTTAGAAGTGGAACATTTACCATAAGGCATGTTGACACATGCACATAATCCTAGTACTTGGGAGTCTAAAACAGGAGGATCATGGGTTTCAGGCCAGCTTCAGTAACTTAGTGATGTCCTGTTTCAAAATAAAAAAGATAAAATAGGCCTAGGGGTATAGGCCAGAGTTAGAATATCTGTGGATGGTTCAGTATTCAGTACAGGAAGAAAGAAAGAAAGAAAGAAGAAAGAAAGAAAGAAAGAAAGAAAGAAAGAAAGAAAGAAAGAAAGAAGAAAGAAAGAAGAAAGAAAGAAAAAAGAAAGAAAGAAAGAATCTTTCCTTCTTTGATTTACTTAGTAGTTCAATAAAGTATACAAGGTGCTGATGTCTGACCCTCCATGCAGGAGAAGGGGGTTATATCCACAGTCTCTTCAAAGCTATATTGAATTTATTAGCTATAGTGAGAAAATTTCCCAGATGTTCCATGTAAAGTCATGCTAATATCCTCACCATGAATCTTACCTGAGAGCAGCACATGTGTACCAGGCTGAAGTTTGAGATCCTTCTCATTGGGACAGTCCACAAGCAGAAGCTGGCATGAGCTGAATGCTGAACCTACAATATCACAGACACTCCCTCCTTACATTCTGGACTTCTCTCCAGAATGAAAATTATCAGCATAATGAACATTGTCAATATAATCAACATTCTGAAGTTTATTCTTATTCACTTCCCTGTACTAAATTCAGCCTCTTTCTGTTCAAAAAAGGTGCCAGTCCCTACCCAACCCCCTCTGCTCCAGCTTATCTCAACACATCTACATTAAAGTCCCTGTGTAAAGTTGACCATCAAAATCCTGATTCCTGAAAGAAATTAAAGAAGACCTAAATAGTGGAGAGTAATCCTTTGTTCAGGAATTAGAAGACAATATTGGTGATCTGGCCCACTATACAAACTGATCAACAGATTCACTCCAATACCTACCAAAATTACAATATTTTTAAGTAATAAAAAGATACTAAAATTTATGAGGAATTGCAAGTAAACTTGAATAACAACAAAAAAATTCTGGAAAAATTTGAAAGACTCACATTTGCAATATCAAAATGCATTACAGAAGTATGGTAGTCAATACTGTATGGGACTCACATAGTCAGAGATATAAATCAATGCAATAATACTAAGAATATCGAAACAATCTCATACATCTATAATCTAATGGTTTTCAAACAGGGTGCCAAAATCTTCCACAACTATTGATGAAATACCATCTCACAACTACTAGGGTGACTATAATTCTTCTTAAAATAGAAAATAGGTCCTGCTGTAGTGATGCAGGCCTGCAATCCCAGTACTTGGGAATCTAAGACAGGAAGATCACAGGTTCAAGGCCAGTCTCATCAATTTAGTAAGGCCCTCGGCAACTTAGTGAGACCCTGTTTCCAAATAAAAAATAAAATAAGGTTGTGGGTGTGGCTCCAAGGAATAACACCCCTGGTTTTAATCTCTGGTATGACATACACAAAAAAGGAAACTAAAGAGTATTGACAAGAGTATAAAAAAATTTGGAATCTGGACATTGCTGGTGAGGATATAAATGGTGCGGGCACTATGGAAATCAGTTTTTTGTTTCCTCAGACACGCAGAGAATTACCATATGACTCAGAAGTTCTGCTACAAGGTTTATGCCCCAATGTTTTGAAAACAGATACTCAAATACCTTTAAAAAGTTTTGATAACATAATTATTGAGCAAACCAATAAGGTGAAAACAACACAAATGTCTACACATAAAAAGTCACATATCATATGATTATTTTAAATGGAAAATCTAGAATAGGCAAATCTGTATTTTTGTGGCACTGGGGTTTGAACCCAGGGCCTCAGCCATGCTAAGTGAGTATCTTGCCACTGAACTAATCCCATAGCCTTCAAAATAGGCAAATATATGGAGTTGGAATCAGTTTAGTCTTTTCCAAAAGCTGGGTGGTGTGGAAAAATATAGGATTGGACTGCTCAAAATATATGGTATTTGCCTTTGGGATGATGAAACGTTTGGGAGCTAGCTAGAATGAAAATAGTATATAATTGTGAATATATAAAATTACACTGAATTGAATATTTTAAAATCATTATTTATGTGGTTTACCTTAATGAAATAGTCTTGCCCCCATCATATGAAGCAATGTCACCAAGAGGATCTTTCTCCAAGCACAAAGTAGTTGGGAGCTGCAGGGATCAGGCACAATACCTCTGCTGTGTTGGCTTTTCATATTTTTGGAATGGGCTTTGGCAGATTCTCTAAGATCTAAGTTTTTAACCATCAGGTATCTTTGACTCAGGAACATAATTCAATTGCCACTGCCCTGTGCATATAAACAATGACACTGAGTCTTTCAAATGGGTGTGTGTCAGACTCAAGGTGAACATGTAATGGCTACCTTTGAGTCACAGAGCAAAGCCTGCACCCTATTCTTCCATGATCACTTTCAGGATTTGAAGTTGTCTCTATCAGAAGGTTCACAAGGCAACCAACTTTGGAGTTTATGGTCTTGAGGATGTTCCTTTCCCTTGGAAGCAGGGTACAGAAGATTCTGTCTTCGACTTCAAGGTCTCTGCTGAATTTCTTTTTTTTTATGTCAGTGGAATCAGGTTTGTAAATGATTCTGATATGCTGAAAATGAAAAATTGTATCTCTGCTTCAGTGAAGGATAATGTTTATTACATATTAAAGAGCATTCATGGAGATGGCAACTAATACAGAGGTTGTATGAACTTGCACATCATTAAAAATTGTAATTAAGCCAACTCCCTAAGCACCAATATAAGACTCAATGAAGTCATTTGAGGAAGGACTAGGTAGGTTACAGTTCCATGATGGGGAGAGATTCATGGCAGGATCTACCCTGGTAGCCAAAGTGCTGGTATTGTCTATGATCCTCAGAGCAGGAAGAGCTGGGGGAATTAGAGACAATGTGATTCACTTGTTTGGGTCTAGGAGCTGGCCAGAGTAGACATGGAAGCACAGATAAACATGACTAGAAATTATCAGCAAGTTACTAAATGAGAAACTAAATGCATTTGGTGACCTATGAAATAATTTCTAAAGAAGACAAAAAATTGATAATTTTTAAGCAAACTTTCATTGAGTGTTTGCCATGTGCAATCACTAAGCTGAGATCTTTATGGGAAATACCTCATTTATTTTTAATTTTTTATTTTTTGGTGGAACTCAGAGGCTTTATACCTCTGGGATGTACTCCCAGACCTATTTTATATTTTATTTGGAAACAGGGTCTCACTAAGTTGCTGAGAGCCTCACTAAGTAGCTGAGGCTGGCTTTGAACCAATGTGATCCTCCTGTCTCAGCCTCCCAAGTGCGGGCATTACAAGCATGCCCAGCTGAAATACCTCATTTCAATCTGACAAGTGAGTAAGTTGAACTGTGAGTATTGGCTCAAATTTAAAGATGGGGAATCTGAGACTCTGAAAACTAAGTCACCTGCTCATAAATTGTAGACCCGGGATGCAAGTCTAGGACTGTTGACCCCAGGGCAGATAAAG
Source organism: Muscardinus avellanarius (assembly GCF_963383645.1). Taxonomy (NCBI): domain Eukaryota; kingdom Metazoa; phylum Chordata; class Mammalia; order Rodentia; family Gliridae; genus Muscardinus; species Muscardinus avellanarius. The sequence goes on along the minus strand of NC_137792.1, from coordinate 69,609,813 downwards.
TGGGGATTTCTCCCAAGACCTTCTTTGGGGATGAATGGGTGAAAGATGGAAATCAACTTCGATTGATAACATAATTTGAGTTATTTAATCTTTGCAGCATCCTTGCAAAGTGAGTCCTAACCTTCTCTCCTGCAGAAACTATGAAACTCCTCAGTGGCTCTGTTTGGTGGCAAGGACTTTCCCACATGGTGAAGGACTTTCAATCTTAGGAAGAAGCTAAGGGCACCCCTTTGGGTATTCTGTACCTCCATTGGATAGTTGCAGGCATAATCCTAGGCTCCAGGATTCCACTGACCTGTCTTGCTGTTCAATTTATGGTTTGTGCACATACACACATAATGCTAAGGATAAAATACATTGGTGGGTATGGGGCCCAGTTACTGGGACACAACTAGCCTCCAAGTGAATTGGAGGGGTAAATCATGCTCAAGTGAGCAGCCCTTTCTGGGGGATCTGCAACATGGGTGGGGAAGGCTCAACTTTGATACTATAATATTCAAATAGTCTGCTAGAAAAGTCCTGGCTACTGCCGGGCATGGTGGTGCATGCTTGTAATCCCAGCATTCGGGAGGCTGAGAACAGAGAATCACAGTTCTCAGACAGCCTCAGCTACTTAGTGAGGCCCCCCACAACTTAGTGAGACCCTGCCTCAAAATAAAAAAAGAAAAAAATAGGGCAGGGGGTATAGCTCGGAGGTCAAATGCCCCTAGGTTCCATTCCCAGACCTGGAAAAAAAAAAAGTCCTGGCTACTGAGAAGTCAAGGTCAAGGATGAGGACAGAATAGAGGAGTTCCTGAAATTGGTCAAAGGAAATAATGGGAACTTATTTGGTTAGTTCATGGAAAACATGTTGACTCCTTTTTCTTAGCCACTCAAACTGCAATCTGAAACACCTCCATGTGTACCACTTTCTGGGTTGGGCTGGACAGTGAGTGGAAAAGAGGACTGTATTAGCAGTTACTTGACATAATCAGATAAAAAAGAAAGACAACAGCAGCAGCTAAAGTCACTGAGCAGCACTCTGCTTTTATGTCCTCATATGGTAAGGCAGGACCAGATCTAATCATAATAGCCTTATATAGTAGACACTGTTACAGCCCCTCATTACCCTCCCCCATTATTACTAATGAGGCTCCTGAGACCCAGAGAAAAGTCAAGTGATCTGTTTAAGGACACAGAACTGGAAAATGGCAGATGCAGGATTCAAATGCCACCTGCCAATTTAGAGCCGGTGTTTCCATTTCATGGGGAATACAGGACTCGAACTGGGTTCCTTGGTGTCATTTTGTCACTTTTCCCTACCCCTTTGAGGGTGTGTTCTTGAGGCTGGAATACTGAAGAGATTGCTTTGAGTGGGGTCAGAGGACAGGCCAAGAGGTTGGAGTGACAGATGCTGCTGTGAACAGGAGGGGTTGGGGTGGGATGCAGAGTCCGGCTGATGGGTGGTTAGACAGTTTAAGCTGAAAATTGCCAGCTTCTTAACTGCATCAGTAAGTGGAGTTGGGGTGAATTAAATAAAATTGTTATTCATCTTCCCTATCTTTTTTTCACTTTTGCCCTAAGAGGGCAATTAAGGAAACAAATGGTTTGTGAAGATTAGCTGACTGGTAGCTTTGCATATTAATATAATGACACTTGGCAATACTAGGCTGACTTTCTATTTAAGGTAGCTTTGTCCTTTCAGGCTGAAGAGCTGATTTCAGAGAATTAGGCCCATTGCAGATGAAAAATAAAATAAAATCAGCCTGCCCTTTATATCTACCCTGTTCATGGCCCCTGCCAAGGAAAAAAGGACTGTATGCAAAAAGCAAAAGGCCATGTGCAGGCTGAGTACTCTTCTGCCAACAGCCTTTGTTGTGCCACAAGCCAGAGGAGGCAGGAGTGTGAGGCCAGGTGGGGGCAGGGGCAGGTGTCATTCCTACTCAGGAGACCTCCTCACGACAGGAGTCAGAATGTAATTGCATTATGCCAAGATACAGCAAGCCTCATATTTGCTCACACTGCAGATCCAGAGACAGTTAACACAGGCTCACTTGTCTTGCCCTATCTAACCTAGTCTGGGAGGACACATGCATTGTACTACCATTTTTATCTGGGGTATCAGGGAATTGTTGTCTGACTCAGAATAAAAGAACAAAGAAGACTTGTACATCTATGGTGCCCTCAGTTCATGGTGAGCCCTGTGATGCACACACTACGCACATAAAAACCTGAGTACCACAGTGCTGCCAGCCTAGCATGGATCCATTGGCAGTCTGGGGATGTGTGGCTTAGCTAAATCTCAAAACCAAAACTGAATCTTGCTTCATGCCTACTTTTCCTCTACCCACAGTTTCATTTAGAGGACAGTTTTGAAAGTAAGTCTATGAACTTTTGAATCAAATTAATCTGGCCTAGAATTCTAATTCTCTAGGCTGCATGACTTTGGACAAGTCACCTTTATGAGCCTTCCTTGACTTAGTTCTTCAGGTGAAAAATAGGAATAAATAATACCTATTTCCTTGAGCAGTTGTGAGAACTGAATGGAATTCTGTTAGTTGAATACAGATGTCTGCTGCTAAGATCTTCTTACCTTTAAGACCTAGATAACATTGGCTCAGACTGCCATTCTCCCTCTTTAGGGTTGCTGTAAATTTATGTAGGTTTACAATTGTATGGTCACCTACATATCTGCCTTTTTCTACCTGCCACTTCCGGTTCTTCATATTATCACCACTTGAGCATTTTTAGCCCTGACCTTAGAATCCAAACTCTTGACATCTGCAACAACACTAGCATCACCTCAAGTATGAAAGGCACCAAAAGCAACAATTCACAAAACCTGTATGTGCATATATTGTTGAAGGTTGAAGAAGAAAAAGTTGTTCCAAACAGCTTAAAATCAAAATTGTCCTTTCCAGTCCTTTGGCATATTGCACAGTCTGCCTTCTCAACACTCTAATCTGCTCCATCTTGGAAATCAAAGAATTGGATTTTTCTCACTTTCTGATGCAGAGCAGTTCAGGCATCTATAGCCTGTAATCCTCACGCTTAGTATTGAGTTTTCATTTTGAAAAATAAGGGCCTAGTTGAAGCTTTCACTGACTTGCTAGGATAACTTAATAAGCTGTAGGCAAGTTGCCATTTACCTCCCTGTTCTTATGAGGTGGGGGGTGACCTTTTCTCTCATTACAGATATAAAGCACTAACACAAAAATCTCACAATAAAAGTATACAAAATTCCATATGGAGCATACAATAAAATAACAGCTGTTGTTATTGTAGTGACTGTGACACACTGAAGCAATTTCAGCACAAATTAATGAATGTACTATACCTATGTTAGTATAAGCATCAAAGGAAATTTTCTCTGTAAGAGACCTTAGCTTCACATTTTTCAAAAAAATATTTCTTGGAACATTTTTCACAGGCTATTTACAGATCATCCAAGATATAAGGAAACTTATATTAGAGCATTACATATTATAGCCCACTCTTGGGAATGTTAAAATTGTATTAGGCTCTTAAAGGCTCTGAGAAGTCCTGCCAAAAAGAGAATATATTTAACTTTGTTTAGTTTTATGTTTGCCAAACAATTTTGACCACAAAATTATTTGTTTCCTAAATAAGTGTTTTGGTTACCGCGTCATGAAACTGACTTTTGGATATATGTTAACCTAGCTCTGAGCCATCATTTTATAAATGCTCAAAGTAAGATTCAAAGAATGGAAGAACCTAGACCACAGGCATCCAGCTAGCTAGTAGTTTCTGTGGCTGACACATGGAGACTGCGAAGAACATGTCATAAAATATCTAAATATACCCTACAGTCCTACTACTCACCTGTTCCAGTAGATAGAGTTTAATGGAGTTGCACAAAATCACTCAGAAGAATTGTAACTGTTCTCTATGTTCTCTGTCTACCTCTCTTTAGCTTCTCCAGTCCACATGAATCAGGCTTCAAATCCTGCTGTCCAACTGAAACTGTTCTGATCAATGTCATCATTCATATCCATGTTAAGAAATATAATGTTTAGCTGTGCACAGTGGCACATGTCTACAATTCTAGTATTTGGGAGGCTGAAACAATAGGGTCACAGGTTCAAGGCCTTCACACGGTAACTTAGTAAGATTCTGTTTCAAAACAAAAAATAAAATATGGCTGGGATATAGCTCAGAGGTAGAGAATATTCCTGGCTTCAATCCTCAGTACCACAACCAAAGATCCAATGGTCACTTCTTCATGATCATCTTATATGACCTCTTGACAGCCTGTAACATAATTGGCTAATCCCTGTTTGTTGAAATATTTTTCTTTTCCTCATTTGCCATAAAGTGAGTCTTCTGGTTCTCCTCTAACTCTTGTTACCAGGGTTTGTTTTTGTTGCTCTTGATAATTGATGTTGTTTGATGACTTTGAAGTCCTTATTCTTCTGGTTACTCTGGTCATTAGCCAACACTTGGACAGAGATTTCATTAGACATCTAAGTATATGAAGTCTCCTAGTGTCTGTTGAAAAGCTAAAAGGAAATATCCAAATATGCCTTAAACATTTCATCAGTCCATTGTCAGCTCTACTTTAGCCCCCAATCAGGCAAGGTTCAGAGGTAGTATATGGCTGGAGGTGGTAAGTCTCTGGGGGTGTGGCCTTGAAAGAATATATATATATATATATATATATATATATATATATATATATTCCTAGGTGTTGGTATTTCTTTCTTTTTCTGCTCCCCCGATGTTATGAGCTGAGAATCTTTCCTCCATCATTCTCTACCATTATGATGTTTCTGCCCTGGGTCCAGCAGACCAAGTACTGAACCTCTGAAACTATGAGCCCAAATAAACCTTTCCTCCTGTAAGTCATTCTTACCATGTAATTTGGTCACATAAATGTAAATCTTACTGATACAGAAACTGGTATTCATAAGTGGGGTTGTTACTATGATATGACCACATGGTTCAGAATCTGTCTTTGGAACTGATGTGTGAGAAAAGTTTGGAAATTTTTGGAGAAGCTTTAGAATTTTGTAAGCAGAGTCTAAGAAATCCATCACTCCCAGGAAGACCAGAGCAGTTTGTTACCTACTTCATGAACACTGTGACCTCTAGTCAAAATACTGTTGTCTCCATTCTATACCTTAACCTTCCATATGAACATTCAACTTTTAGAGAGACCCTCCCTGACCAGACCACACTACTGACCACAGGTTTTTATGGTTTTACTCTCCCATAATTCTCTTTTACTAGACTATACTTTGTGAAGATTTTGTTTAATCATGTATCCCCAGCATCCAGACAAAACCTGGAACATAGTAGGAGCTCAGTAAAAGCTTGTTAAATGAGTGAGTGATAAACCATCATAGGTTGATCTGCCACTTGTAAAACCCAAAAAAACTCTGAAAACATGGTGGCAAACTACTCACAGCACAATCTGAAGCTGGCCCACACTTTGCATTTATATGAATGAGAAAAGAAGATCCCTCAATTTGGGCACAATTCTGAAGAAAAGTGGACTGTTGTGCAGAGCACAGACTGTATTCTGGGTCCCTTTTGTCTCACTCTGAAGCCATGTGGCCTTGTTCAGGTCATAGGCTGCATAACTGGAAGTTAGAGTCCTGACTTGAAGGGGAAATGTGTAAGCAAGGACAGAGGAAGAGTGATGAGAAGAAGAAATGGAGCCCCAGGGAATGCAGAACTCATCTCTGGTGACAACAACCATTCTTTCACAAGTAGTTGTTAAAAGATATTGCAAAAAGTAATAAGAGAATCTGGTCCAATTAACTCGACTCATGTCAGTTTCTAAACATAGAGAACATGTGCTCCAGAACCCCACAGGCCTAGGCTTGCATCTGAACTCTGCCTTTCATTAGCTGTGTGACCTTAAAGAAGTACCTGAATTTTCCCATCTTTGAAAAGAATCCTAAGTTGGGCATTGTGGCACATGCCTGTGACATTGGTACTTAGGTGGCTGAGATAAGAGGATTTTTGGTTGGAGGACAGTCTCAGCAATGTAATGAGATTCTGTTTCAAAACAAAATATAAAGTGAAGGTCTGGGTTGTAGCTTGGATGTAGAATGCCCTTAGGTCCAATCCCCAGTAACACACACACACAGACACACACAGACATATACACACATTCAAAAAATAATAAATTCGATGTGGACATTAAGATAATCTATATAACATATTTGTATTTTTTATTATTTATTTATTTATTTGCAGGTTTAGGGATGGAACCCAGGGGCATTTGACCTCCGAGCTACACCCTCTACCCTATTTTTTACTCTTTATTTTGAAACAGGGTGTCACTAAGTTGCGGAGTGCATCACTAAGTAGCTGAGGTGGTCTGCAAACCGCAATCCCTATTCTCAACCTCCTGAGTGCTGGGATTACAAGCGTGTGTCACCACGCCCAGCAACATATTTTTATCAAACATTAAATAAATAGTAATTACTGATATGAATATTATATTATATGAAATATATAAAATATTATATATCTAAGAAGACTTTGAAGTAGGTTTCAAAGATAAGTTTTGTTAATACTAGGGACTGAACCTAGAAGCACTCTATTTCTAAGCTATGTCCTCAGCCTTTTTTATTTTGACTTATTTCATTTTTTTATGAAATCCACTGAGAGATGCAGCTGTAGATAGAAACTGCCACAGGAAGTATGGCTTTGGGTAAATAGTGTGGGCCCTGCCAGCCTGAGGCCTGGACAGTTAGAAAGCCAGGGCAATCAAGACACCAGCCTCCCTTTCCTTCTACCCTTCAACCTTCTACCAGTGTTTCTAACTGACTAAAATATTAAGGATCCCCAGTGATTGGGTTCACTTGAATCAGCCTCTTGGAAAATATGTAGGGTGAGGAACGGTGGAAAGTTCATCCAGAGAGGCAAAAGGAGGACATTCAGCCTGCTGATTGTCACAAAGTTGTGCAGCAAGACCAGTGCCAAGTTGACAAGAGGACTTTTAGTGAGTCTGGGTTCATCATTTGAGAGCTGGTGCTTCTAAGCCACCTAGCCTGGCCAGGCATTCAATGCAAGGCCAATTTCTGATTAACCTTCCTTGTTCTTATAATTTCTGCCACAGGTGCTTTTATTCTTCTTTTGTCAATGAGCTTGAAAAGTAAAAACATCTCTAAAATTGCTTAGTATTATTAATTAATATTTGGTGACACTTCAGTTTTAATTATGCTTCCCATAGACGATTAATGAGTTAATAGAGGTCTGGGAAGATGGAGACCAAGAAAAGTGGGGCTTAAGAGCCCCGCTAACAACCAATCTCCATTACCACAAAATCAGCGCCTTTCATAGCCAGAAAACACAATCACCAGAGAAACAAAAAAATCACCAGGCTCCAGAGAGAAAGTGGGCTGAGAACAGAGCTCAGAGCCACAGAGGAGATACAGCGGCCTCACGCCTGAGGACGCGGCAGCAGTGCCATATTGCCGGCGGCAGCGGCAAATTCACTGGACGGCTACAGCAAGCCGAGGTGAGCCACTGCGGAACAGCCAGGTGGGATTTCTCACCACAGGTAAAATCTAAAGCTCCCAGTGGCTGAGCTCAGCACAAGCCGCAGGGATTCAGAGTGGAAATCAAAATCAAGAAGAAATACGCCAGCCTCACGGCCGAGGGCGTAGCAGCAGCGCCATATTGCCACCGGCGGCAGCAGCAGAGAATTCACCGAATGCAGTACAGCTACATCTGCGTACTCAAGAACAGTGAGTCAAATTGCGGGCCACAGAGGAGAAATCCCAGTACTGTACTCCCTGGGACTTGACCCAGTGGGGGAGGGGCGGTGGCAGAGATATCACACCATAGGAGAACTTGCAACCTGGTACCCCCCACAGTCTAAAGCAGCCTCTATCGACTCTCTGGGTCGGAGACTCTGTGATAAAACCCAGTAAAGGAGTAGTAAGGTCTGAGATACTACTGACTCGAGATCCAGAACACCTTAAGTGAAGTCATAGTGACCCAAGGGAAGAACCCAGAGAAGGCACAAACTTCCGAAATCATGGGAAAGAGGAATAATACTGGAGCAATGAATGCCCACAACCCCACAATATCAGAACCCGATAAAACAGAAAATCAGAGATTTATAGAAGATCAAATCAGGAAAATAACTGTAGAAATAATAGAGGTGCTTTGAAAAGAACTCAGAGAGAGCCAAAAAGAGATAAAGGATGCAATTAATGAAGTAAAGGCCTCAATTCAAAGCACAAACAACCGATTAGAACACATGGAGAACAGACTCTCATTCTTAGAAGATGAGCAAACCAAAAATAAATGCATAGTTTCTAATCTAGAAAAAATATCTGACAGCAGGAATCTGACATTGAAGAAATATGGGCCCATTTTAAGAGAGCTAACCTAAGAATAACTGGAATAGAGGAGGGAAAAGAAAGTGAAACCAAAGGGATCAACAATCTCTTCAAGGAAGTAATAGCAGAAAATTTTCCAGACATAGAGCAAGAGGTCGATACGCAGGTCCAGGAAACTTATAGAACTCCCTTTAGACAGGATCGGAGAAGAGGATCCCCACGCCACATAATTGTCAAAATGACCAATGTGGAAGCCAAGCAGAGAATCTTAAAGGCAACAAAAACAAAGGGCCAAGTGACATTCAGAGGCAAACCAATTAGAATCACTCCAGACTTCCCAAACCAAGTCATGAGAGCCAGAAGGGCTTGGAGTAACATATTCCAAACTCTGAAAGAAAACAATTTCCAGCCAAAAATTTCCTACCCAGAAAAACTTTCTATCAAATTAGATGGAGAAATAAGAAGCTTCCATGACAAGCAGAAACTGAAGGAATTTATGTCTTCAAAACCAGCACTAGAGAAAATACTCAAAGAGATTAACTACAAAGAAGAAATAGGTAACACACACCAGAACCAGAGAAACAAGATTTTCCATCCAACAGTGAACTAAGATTGGTTATCTGTGGAGATTCATTACTTATGTTAGTCTTTTACCTATCTCTAAATGGTATTGTTTGCCTTTATTGTTGTTAATTTTTAGGATTTCTAGTTGGAATATTAATATACCTTCAGATATAGCATTTGGAAATATTTTATCCCATTCTATTAGTAACTGTTAACTCTGTTTACATTGTCTTGGGATATACAATATTTTTTTAGGGAGTTTGTATACTCTTCTGTTGCCTGTGCCATTGAAATCATATCCAAGAAATCACTGCCAATTTCAATGTTGTGAGGTTTTATGACCCAGATTTTCTTCTAAAAGTTTATATTCTTAAGATTTATATTTAGGTCTTTTATCTATTTTGAGTTAATACTTGTATATGGGATTAGGTAAGGGTCCAACTTTATTCTTTTCCATGTAATTATTATGTTTCAACAATATTTAGTTAAAAGATTATTATTTCCACCACCAAATGTTCGTGGAGACCTTGTCAGAAATAACTTGACAATATATGTAAGAATTTAGCTCTAGGCTTTTATTTAACTCCAATGGTTTATATATCTGCCTTTAGAATAGTACTACACTGTTTCAATTATTGTAGCTTTATATGGTTTGAAATCAGAAAATATATATCTTCTAGCTTTGTTCTTTTTCAAGATCGTTTTGGGTATCTAGAGTCCATATTCCATATGAGGATAGATTTTTTTTCTGAAAAATAAATATATAAATATATGATAGTTTCGCCTAAAAAATAGAAAAAAAATTCTCTGGTAAGAAAGAAAGTAAAAAGAAATATTGAAATGTTATCATTAAGTCATCAAAAGCTTGGCATCAGACAAATGAAACTGTTATGTGAGATTATCATTTTTAATTTTGGATAAATTGCTATAATACTAGATGTCAACCACTAAGCCAAGCATGGGAGGGAGGGATGGGGAGAGACTGGGGTGGAGATCGTGTGGGGGCTGACTGGGCGATGTGTGCATGTATGTCTACAAAAGTGTGTATCCCACTATGATGTATGAATACAGTGCACCAATTAAAAAAATAATATTAATATTAAAAATGAGTTAATAGAGGAGATAAATAAATAAAATCTCTGTGGTATTCCTGCAGCCTATGCAAATTAGAACTGAACTTATAGATTTTTCTGAAAGTTTCAGTGGATTATGAATTAGAATTATGAGAAAATTTGTTTCTGCAGGATGTAGAATTTAATTGCCTAGAGAAGTGTTGGTAAAGGATAAAAGAATGCTGACATGTCTGCTACAGGTATGACAGGCAGCAGATCCTTGCTTTCCAGGGCCTGGCCACTCAGCCTCTGAGCTTTTAGGTGACCCCTTACCAATGTATACTTGCCACACACAGATCAGGAAAGTTGGTTCTGAGGTCATCCAGGTATAAGTTGGTTCTCAGGCTCAGTATTCCTTTGCTCTATGGTCTTCTCTGAGTTATTTAATCTCTTGAGTCATTTAATCTCCCTCTGAAAAAAGTGAGGAAATAATCCAGAAGTGGTGGCTCAAGCCTTTAATCCCAGTACTTAGGAGACAAGAGAATCATAGTTTTGTGCCTAGCCTCAGCAATTAAGTGAGACCTTGGCAACTTATCAAGACTCTGTCTCAAAATAAAAAAAAATGAAAAAGGCTGGGCAAGGCCCTGTATCAAAATAAAAAAATAAAAAGGGCTGGGGGTATAACCCAGAAGTAGAACACCTGAGGGTTCAATCCCTAATACAAAAAACAAAGTGAGGAAATGGTGTAATTACCTTTCAGAGCTGTTTTGAGAGTGGAATGAGACCATGCTGGGTAAATGTTCAGGACTCCATAAATGACACAACCATTACAGGGATTCAGGCCTTAAGTACTTATTTCTGGCTCCCACGTAGTACATATTGCATCCCATTTTCTGGCTCTAATTCAATTTCCACACTCACTGTCAGATTCTTTGCATGCAACACCCTCTCAACACATTTTGATTTTTTTGTTGTCCTGTGTGCTTTTAGCTTCACTCTCTGCCACAGAACCCACCATATTCCTTTTGTGCTGCTACGACAAAATACCTTAGACTGAGTTATTTATAAACAACATACATCTGTTGCTCACAGTTATGAAGACAGATAAGTCTAAGACCAAGGCACTGTCAGATTTGGAGTCTGGTGAAGACTTGCTTACTGCTTCATAAATGGAGGCTTCTTTCTGTGTCCTCATATGGCAGAAGGAGCAAAAGGACTCCCTAGGGACTCTTGTGTAAGGGCCCTAACCTCTTCATGACCTAATCACCTCCCTAAGGCACCATCTCTTAATATCACCACATTGAAGATAAGGCTTCAGTGTATGAATTTGGGGGAGGGGCTGAAATTCAGATCATACACATGTGTCTCAGGTCAGGAATCCTCACTGCAAATTTAGCCCCCTGCCATTCATGTTTGAGAAAGGCCAGCAGCCTCTGTATGCCCAGAAGTTAAGGGGAATGGATGGTAAAGTCCATGCAGCAGTCATGGAGCCAGTATCAGACCCTTACACACAGAAGCAGGTTTAGGGAAAAGCATAGGTCCTTGTATCAGTTTGCCCTTGGTTCCAGTCCCAGTCTAGCACCTACTAGCTGTATAATTCTTCTTATTATATTATTATATTATAATAATTACATTTTGTGTATGTGGTGCTGGAGATCGAACCCTGGGGCATTTTACCTCTGAGATATAACCCCCAGTCATATTTCATTTTTTATCTGAAAATAGGTTCTCACTAAGTTGCTGAGACTGGCTTCAAACCTGTAATCCTCCTGTCTCAGTCTCCCAAGTACTGGGATTACAGGTGTGTGCCACCACATCCCATTTTATGTGATATTAATATAGTATAATACATAATATATAGCATTTTTATAGTATCTAATATACATTATATAAACAGCATTATATTATATATACTATATGTAGTACTACTATAGTATAATGTATAATATATAGCATTATTACAGTATTACCTATTATTTAATGCTATTATATAGCCTAATTTGTATATGCCTATATATACCTATTATATATACCTATATATAACATTAGTATAGTATGATATATACTACACATAGCATTGTTATCTATCTCCATTCAACCCTTAGAATTTCCCTGCAGCAGTCCCCAGCTTCCCACATCTAGCAGATTGAGAGAAGCCCAGGGAGCAGAAGTGAAGTAACATTTCCAAGTTCACTGATCCATGCAGTTGCCATGAAAATCTTAGTGGCTTCTCAGTGTAGGAGTCATTCATAACATGTGACATGCTGAGCAGTTGAGAGGGGCTATGAGAGATTAGGGTTTAAACCCCAGCACTACCATGTGTTACCTAGTTGAATCAGGCAGATGATATTGCCTCATGAACTATCTTCTGTAAATGGAAAGATTGGCAGCTTCCTCCTTACAGGGTTGTGAAGATTCCAGGCAGCCTGGATCTGAAGCATGATTACTTGTGGCTATATGTGCAGCCTGAGGGACTTTGAATTTCCCTACACTGTGAGTGAAAGTGAGGCCACGGTGCTGCATTTCATTGGCCTATTGTACCCACTAAATGATCAGAGGCTGTTAGTCCCCACTACACTTTGCCTCAGATGGCCTAGAGGGTTCCATCAAATCCATTCATGTTTCTCTTCATGTGAAAGGGGTGGCAGACCAAATACCAGTTCCCAAGTGAAAATGGTCCTGATTATTTTATTCTCCCTGTGCCCAAGCCAGACTGTGTCCTTCGCAGAAAGGCAGCTACTCAGCTGTGAATGGTGGTGTACTCCTGTAATCCCAGTATTTGTGAGGCTGAGATAGGAGGATTGCAGGTTCAAGACTAGCCTCAAAGACTTAGGCCCTCAGCAACTTAGTAAGGTCCTTGTCTCAATATTAAAAAAATAAGGGTGGGAGTGTAGCTCAGAGGTAGAACTAGCTCAGAGGTTCAAACTGCAGTGCCATATAAAAGGCAGCTACTCTCCTTACCTTGCTACTTCTACCAAGGAGCTAAAAATTAGTCTGTGCTGCCAGATTGGCAACTATAAGCAGTCCTGATATTATTGCCCCTCCCTGCCACATTCCATCCTTACCAGGGGGCCCCTTGGTGCCATAATCTATGTAAAGCATAAGGCACTGAATACCACACTGTTCCCATACCACCCAGATATTTCCACATGGATTAATCAGTTTTGACCAAAATACATGACAAGAACAACTTAGGAGAGGAAAGTTTTATTTGGGCCCTCAGTTTCAGAGGTTCAGTCAATAGTTAGCTGCCTCTAAGGCAGAAACATCATGGCATCAGGGAATGGTGGAAGACAGCTATTCAACTCATGGCAACTGAGAAACAGGGGGAAGGGAATAAGGACAGACAAAATCCCCAAGGCCTAGCACCCAGTGAACTACTTCCTTCAGCCACACCCTACCTGCATACAGTTTCAACCCAGTAAATTCATTGAAGTTGTTAATCCACGAGTGGATTTATTCACTGATGAGATTAGAGCCCAATTCAATTATTTTACCTCTGACTATTGTTGCATTGCCATCACATATTTTTCAGAAGGATGCCACTTATCCTAACTACAATACTGTCCCAGAGCCTTTGTGCTCATGGTTTCCTCAGCCTGTAAGTCTTCTGCAGTTTTCACATGCCTTTACCTTCATCTGTTTCAGGTTATCTTTTCAATAAGGTGTACCCTGACTACCCTATTTAAAATTGGTACCGCCCACTGCCAACACTGCAATACTCTTGCTCTGGTGCATAAACCCACAGCATTTATCATTATATAACATGTTGTATATTTTACTTATTATTTTTCTGTGTCCATGAAGGTCAAGGTTTTTGTCTGATTTTTCTCTCTGCTATATCTTTAGAACCTAGCACCATACCTGGAACATAGTAGTCACCAAATAAATATGTGATGAGTAAATGCAGAAGGTCATGAGGTAGCTGCTATTTATTACTCCCACTTCAAAATAAGGGCACTGAGAATCAAAATTAACATGTCTAACACCACACAGTTGAGATCCAACCACAAAGCAGGCTGATTTTAGAAATGTAATGCAAAATGACCACATTGTTCATTGGAGACAAAAAGCTTTTTGCCAAAGCCACAAGTAAACTCTCCAGCTGGACTTGATGGTGCAACTGGAAGCTTTCCTGACTATGCACTTAATCCTTTATTATTACTCTGGGAAAGCAAAGGATGAGTCACAGACAGGTTAAAATATCCCAGTACCATAGACTGTAAGAGCAGGGTTCAACTTCTGAGCAGGGAATACTTATGCAGGCGACTAACTCTTTTATTCAGCACTACACTAGTCTCCCTGACAGACATCTCCCAGAGACAGAAAAAGATTCAAATCTGAGTCTTGCCTTCTTTGTCTCTCATTCCCACTGAAAAGACATAGTGTTTTCTTGATATTGAAATCTGTTTAGCCCATGCCCCTGCTACCCACCATTCTTTTTTTTTTTTCGTTTTTCTTTTGGCTTTTATTGGTGCATTATAGTCTCACATCATAATTTAAATCATGTGACAATGACATACATGCACACAGTACTTGGTGACCCCTGCCCCACCTTTCCATTTCCCTCCCTCCCAATACCAAGTACCCAGATTGATAATGGTACATTCACATATGTACACATAGTCATTGGTAGGATTTCCATTAATGAACCTCATTCTTCCTCCTCCCCTACTCTCAGATCTCCTCCCTGGATCCATTGAGGTTTCGCCTCCATTATCTGGAGTACCTTTTGTATCCCAATTACTGCCTATCCTACACATATTAGAGAAAACATATGACCCTTCACTTTCTGGGATTGGCTACTTTCACTTAACCTAATGTTCTACAGGTCCTTCTATCTTTTTGCAAATGACATAATTTTGTTTTTCTATATTATTATTTTTTTAATTTTTATTTTATTTTTTAGTTGGTGCACTGTATTCATACATCATAGTGGGATACATACTTTTGTAGACATACATGCACACATTGCCCAGTCAGCCCCCACCCGATCCCCACCCCGTTCTCTCCCTATCCCACCTCCCATGCTTGGCTTAGTGATTGACATCTAGTATTATAGCAATTTATCAAAAATTAAAAATGATAATCTCACATAACAGTTTCATTTGTCTGATACCAAGCTTTTGATGTCTTAAAGATAACATTTCAATATTTCTTTTTGCTTTCTTTCTTACCAGAGAATCTATTTTTTCTATTTTTTAGGTGAAACTATTATATATTTATATATTTATTTTTCAGAAAAAAAAATCTATCCTAATATGGAATATGGACTCTAGGTACCCACAACGATCTTGAAAAAGAACAAAGCCAGAAAATATATATTCTCTGATTTCAAACCATATAAAGCTACAATAATTGAAACAGTGTAGTACTATTCTAAAGACAGATATATAAACCATTGGAGTTAAATAAAAGCCTAGACCTAAATTCTTCCCTATATTGTCAAGTTATTTTTGACAAGGTTTCCACGAACATTTGGTGGTAGAAATAATAATCTTTTAACTAAATATTGTTGAAAAATAATAATTACATTAAAAAGAATAAAATTGGGCCCTTACCTAATCCCATATACAAATATTAACTCAAAATAGATAAAAGACCTAAATATAAATCTTAAGACTATAAACTTTTAGGAGAAAATCTGGGTCATAAAAGCTCACAACATTGAAATTGGCAGTGATTTCTTGGTTATGATTTCAATGGCACAGGCAACAGAAGAGTATACAAACTCCCTAAAAAATAAAAAACATATTGTATATCCAAAGACAATGTAAACAGGGTTAACAGTTACTAATAGAATGGGATAAAATATTTCCAATTGCTATATCTGAAGGTATATTAATATTCCAACTAGAAATCCTAAAAATTAACAACAATAAAGGCAAACAATACCCTTTAGAGATAGGTAAAAGACTAACATAAATAATGAATCTCCACAGATAACCAATCTTAGTTGTCTGTTGGATGGAAAATCTTGTTTCTCTAGTTCTGATGTGTGTTACCTATTTCTTCTTTGTAGTTAATCTCTTTGAGTATTTTCTCTAGTGCTGGTTTTGAAGACATAAATTCCTTCAGTTTCTGTTTGTCATGGAAGCTTCTTATTTCTCCATCTAATTTGATAGAAAGTTTTTCTGGGTAGAAAATTTTTGGCTGGAAGTTGTTTTCTTTCAAAATTGGGAATATGTTACTCCAAGCCCATCTGGCTCTCATAACTTGTTTTGGGAAATCTGGAGTGATTCTAATTGGTTTGCCTCTAAATGTCACTTGGCCCTTTGCTTTTGTTGCCTTTAAGATTCTCTGCTTGGCTTCCACATTGGTCATTTTGACAATTATGTGGCGTGGGGATCCTCTTCTCCGATCCTGTCTAAAGGGAGTTCTATAAGTTTCCTGGACCTGCGTATCGACCTCTTGCTCTATGTCTGGAAAATTTTCTGCTATTACTTCCTTGAAGAGATTGTTGATCCCTTTGGTTTCACTTTCTTTTCCCTCCTCTATTCCAATTATTCTTAGGTTAGCTCTCTTAAAATGGGCCCATATTTCTTCAATATCAGATTCCTGCTGTCGGATATTTTTTCCTAGATTAGAAACTATGCGTTCATTTTTGGATGATCATCTTCTAAGAGCGAGATTCTGTTCTCCATGTGTTCTAATCGGTTGTTTGTGCTTTGAATTGAGGCCTTTACTTCATTAATTGCATCCTTTATCTCTTTTTGGCTCTCTCTGAGTTCTTTTCGAAGCACCTCTATTATTTCTACAGTTATTTTCCTGATTTGATCTTCTAGAAATCTCTGATTTTCTGTTTTATCGGGTTCTGATGTTGTGGGGTTGTGAGCATTCATTGCTCCAGTATTATTTCTCTTTCCCATGATTTCGGAAGTTTGTGCCTTCTCTGGGTTCTTCCCTTGGGTCACTATGACTTCACTTAAGGTGTTCTGGATCTCGAGTCAGTGTATCTCAGACCCCACTACTCCTTTACTGGGTTTTATCACAGAGTCTCCGACCCAGAGAGTCGATAGAGGCTGCTTTAGACTGTGGGGGGTGCCAGGTTGCACGTTCTCCTATGGTGTGATATCACTGCCACCACCCCTCTCCCACTGGGTCAAGTCCCAGTGAGTACAGTACTGGGATTTCTCCGCTGTGGCCCGCAATTTGACTCACTGTTCTTGAGTACGCAGATATAGCTGTACTGAATTCGGTGAATTCGGTGCTGCTGCCGACAGTGGCAATATGGTGCCACTGCTACGCCCTTGGCTGTTGGGCTGGCGTTTTTTTTTTCTTGGTTTTGATTTCCACTCTGAATCCCTGCAGCGTGAGCTGAGCTCAGCCACTGGGAGCTTTAGATGTCCTCTGCGCCGAGAAATCCCGCCTGGCTGTTCCGCAGCGGCTCCCCTCGGCTTGCTGTGGCCGTCCCGTGAATTCGCTGGTGCCGCCTACAGTATGGCGCTGCTGCCGCGTCTGCCGCGTCCTCGGGCATGAGGATCTCCTCTGTGGCTCTGTTCTCAGTCCGCTTTCTCTCTGGAGCCTGGTGATTTTTTTTGTTTCTCTGGTGATGTTGTTTTCTGGCTTTGAAAGGTGCTGATTTTGTGGTAATGGAGATTTGTTGTTAGCGGGGCTCTTAAGCCCCGCTTTTCTCGGTCGCCATCTTCCCGGAAGTCCCCACCATTCTTAAAACTTTCAAAAGCCTCTAGAATATTTGTACTATCCGCAGTCTCTTTCACTTATGTCTCATACACTTTCTGCTCTTGTCACTTGCATTATCATTTTGGGCCTTCTGTCTGTTCATGTGATGGCCCTGAAAACTTGGAGGGTTTTGTGTTCCATGGAGTTATCCTCACTTTAATTAATCTCCAGCTTTTCCTCACTTCAACCATGTATCCCATCAAAGGCCTCTTAGAAACACTCCCACCCATGATTTCAAACTCAGAAATCCAAACCCCATCACTCATGACCCCCTTTGTCCTAAAAAATTGGCATTAAAATGGCTCTTGGTTCATACTCCTCTCACTCTCCACCCCCCACCATGCTCTACTTGAACCCTTCCCTTCTTCCAGACAAAAGATAAAATTTTTCTTGGCTTCCACCATTTTATCCCCTCTGGTCAGGATTTCTATAACTTCTTTTGTCTGATCTTTCATAGGGACTACCTTGTCTATCAAACTCCACTCTAAAGCCAGTATTCTACCTCTACTCTCCTGTGGGTATCATCAGGAGCAGAATATTTTCACTGAAAATCCTACCATGCTAGGTCAGGAGCCAAAGGGGGGCCCATCATGGCCCTCATATGGCTGTCCTTCTCTTTCCCTCCTGGGAACCCTGCAGCCCTTTTCTGATACCTCTCACCACCATTTGCAAACTACCGCCCTGAAAAAAAGAAGGTAATTTGAAAGCCAACTGCTTAAAACACATAGAAAGATCCAGAGTCCGGCTAGTTATGGCAGGGATGGAAAGGGGAAGGTCCATGTTGCTCTAATTTACAAGCAAGTATTTTTTCTCATAAATTCAAACAAGACACTTTCTGAAAATGTACTATATTGTAATCTTTTGGGGGAAATTGAGTAAGTGAGAGGAAAATGAACAAGGTTAATTTTATAGGTCTAGATTTTTGGGAGAGAATATTCTAGAATGGCTTTCTAAAGTTTCCTTCCCAGAATGCTGCAAGTTTGTAACAGCATCCCAAAACAGCATTTTTCAAGGTCCTAATAAGCTATTAAAACATACCTATCAAGCATACCTATTATACTATTGAAATTGTATGTTCAAATCAAGTGAGAATATGTATCTTGTGATATATCTCTGTATCATAAAAGTAATTGTATTTTTACCTGCTTGTCTTAAGTCAATAAGCAACTCCTTTTCACTTCATGATGTTTTCTACTTTTCTCCCTATATTTATTATCACTGCCCTATAGTTCCTTCTTGCCAAAGAAACCAGAAGAATCTTCCAACAACATACTAGGGCTGGGGTGTAGCTCAATGGTAGAGTACTTGCCTAGCATTCGTGAGACCTTGCATTTGATCCCAGCATCACTTCAGAAGACAAAGAAGGAGAAGGAGGAGGAGAAAGAGATGGAGTAAGAAGGGAAGGAGGAGGAGGAATCAAGGCATGTCTGTTCATTGTTCTCAATCTTTCAATAGCTTCCCATTGTACTTAGTATAAAATCCCCTTTCTGTTCTATGGCCCTCCAGGAACTGGCATATATTCATCTCCACTACTTTATCCTCTCCAATTCTCCTGTTTATTCAGTATAATCTGTCATAATCCAGGCCACCTCCATCTTGCTCCTGTCTAGCTATAGTAGCATTTTCTCTGGTCTCCTTGCTTCTACCTTTCCTCTCTGGGGACCATGCTCAACTCAGCCAACACAACGATCATTTGAAAACATAAACCTAACCACTTAAACTTTAAAATCTCTAATAGGTTTCCTTCATAGCTAGAATAGTACCTATAGTACTGGGGTTCCTGGAAACCCTTCTATCTCTGTGCTACACTCCCAGACCTATTTTTCATATTTTTATTTGGAAACAGGGTCTCTTAAGCCAGCGAGGCTGGCTTCGAACCTGTGCAATCCTCCTGTCTCCGCCTCCCAAGCATGGGGATTACAAGCATGCACCACCACGCCCAGCTCATGAACCCTTTATTTAATGTACATAGTCATATGTGTCATTGTGGATGCTCCAAGATGAAGCAAGCACATCTTTCCTCAAGGCCTTCCCAGTCCAGGGGAGCTTACTCTGACAATGATGAATAGAAACATGCCTCCTTGTAAATATTGTGGGAGATTTTGGAGGTAAACTTGGAAAATTCCTGAAACCTAGTGCACACTGTGAAAATTCCTGAACTCTATTGCATTATTTCACATACCTATTGAAATGTGGAGCCTTTTCCTATTTTAAAATTGAAATTAAATGCATTCCATAACTTTACACATCAAAACATTGGTGGTGTAGCATGGGAACCTTTGAATTTTAAATTCTATATGCAAGTTGCATTCAGTTGTCTCTGGAGAGCATGTTGTGGGCCTCCTAGGATCCTGCAGCCCCTTGATGGAATCTATGTAGTGGTAAATTAATTTCACCAATAACCCTCTTACTCAATTTTCTTTCATAAGGTCAAGCCAGTTCTCTGACATTTTTCTGCCAGCACAATTTTTGTCCAAGGAAATAAACTTTACAATGGCTCTGAAATAGCTACTCCTATTCAAGTATTTACTAAAAGTGATCCAGTAACTCATCACCAAAAAATTGCCTTTTAACAATCTATTACAGTGGTTTTGATTATAGTAGTCAGGGGTATAGTGAATTAGAATATCCTTTGGAATTAAAAATTAACATGCTGTAGGTCATTTTATACTAAAGGCATATGCCCCTTTCTGCCAGTACTGATCTGAGTATTACTATTTTATAGCTATACATTTTTCCTAGCTTTCCCTGGAATATTTTCTTGAAGAACTATGGCTATGATTCTAGACTGTTAGTTTCTATCCTCTCTCCACATATTTAAAACATATGCTACATCTTTTACATCATTTACACATGTGGTTCATAGAGTCACCTTAGATAGGGAGTAACACCTGGAGTCGTGAAAATCACAGAGAAAAGACTCAGTACAACTCAACAACTCTTCATTGACCCAATGTGGCCAAAATAGTGCGTATGACCCAGTAGATACCACTGAGAACAGGCATCTTCTGTTCTCATGAACTCTCTAGCTCAATCTCTAACTTTGCCACTAATTTGTTTGCCCACCCCAAGCAAGTCCTTGATCTGCTTCTTTCTGTTTCCTTATCTCTCAAGTGCAAGGCTTTGGGCACATGGCTTTTAGGACTTTTGTGTTTCTTCTACTATAAAGACAATGTTTTCATAAAACTCTGACTCATTACCTTTGTTAGGATTTGAATATAGAATGTCCTCTGAAAGAGCTAATGTATTCAGAATTGATATGTTTTGATGATGAGGATTGTAATCTCATCATTGAATGAATCTACTGTAATGTATCTATTGGATCATAAACTAGGCTAGTGGAGTGTGGTTGGAGAGGTGGGTCACAGAGTGTGGCTTTAGAACTGTGATTGTGTCCTTGAATCCCCTTGCTTGTGTCCTATTACCTCTGGCCTCCATGATGTGAGAACAAAGCCTTTGCTCTCTGCTTTCCACCTCCATACCCTGAGCTCTGCCAAAGTAACCTACCTGACATAAACCGAACCCCTGAAATCTTCAGAAATGTGAGCAAATAAATTTTCCTTCCTCTAAGTTGTGTGTTCAGATGTTTTGGACTACAATAATAATTCTGCTAAGACAATGCTGACTAAAAAAGTACTTATATCATAGGTCTTCTCTGGACTGCTTAGTAGCAGTAAACCATCAATCAAGAATCCACATACCCCTGTCGACAACTATGAACTGGGAAAATACTTGTGCTTCTTCTGCTATCCTCATTCTTCCTAGGTTTATTTCACAACTTCCTGCATGCTCTTAATTCCACCCTGTTTCAACCTACATCCATAGACTTCAGGAGGAGATCAGCAATCAGGGTCTCCAGTGAGCAAAGGATTCATAGATATGTATGCTTGGCAGCTTAAAGATACTCCTGTACTAGAATATTCTTCTCTTGGAAAGAGAAACAGCCCAGGAAAAGCTCACTATTTATATACCCCCAAGTTACCAAATTAAAGTAGAAAAAAGGTTTATTGCAGCTTCTCAATCTCAGACAATTCAGATGTTCTGTCTTCCTACATAATACTAGAAAACAGCAGAATTAAAATCCACTTTGTTATATAAAAGAATGTTTCTTAATGGCTATACTTGTCTTTTCATTATACATGATCATAGGTTTTATTAATAATAAATTATATATTGCTGAATATAACTAATCATTATCGTATTTTTAGGCATTTTATTTCTTCTTTTACTTGGAATGACCTATATTTTCTACAAATGTTACCCTGGGTATTTTAATAAATGGCTTGCTCCATCCCTCAAGTAAATGTGCATTCCTGAGATAATGAAAAAATTACTGGTAGAAATATTTGAGTGGGAGATGACTCACATTCTCCCTTGAATGTGTATTTCTTTTTTTCTAAAGAAACCTTGGTATTTCAAAAAATAAAGGAAGAAAGGAAGGAGGGAAGGAACGAAGGAAGGAATGAAGGAAGAAAATATTTATGAGAATAGCTATGCTGAACACAACCTCTTTTTCTGCTTTTGTCTTTTTAGGGGTGGGTGGCTATGTTCATACTATTTTATTTTATTTTATTTTCTCTGAAGCATTATAAAAGTTTATTGATGATCCATGTTCATTTTGACCTTGGAACTGAGTGAGAACATTGGTTAGTTATAATCCTCTGAAAGCTTTTTCATTTTTAGTGAACATTTAGCTAAAACTTTTCTGCATTTTACCTTTTCATTATGAGATATAATACAATATCCATCCAATTTAGTTTAAAATTTTAATTAGATTACCACCTGTCCTTTTTATACTTTAATTTTTTGGTGCATTGTATTTATACATCATAATGGGGTAAAAACTTATGTAGGCATAAATGCATACATCACCCAGGCAGGCCCCAACCATTCCCTACCTCCCTATCTCCCCATCCCTCCCTCCCATTATTCGTTTACTGATTGACTTCAATATAACTAAGTGCACCATGCGCTTTAAAGCATTTCCTTCTCCCCACCTCTCATCTCCAGAGTTAGGTTGTCTAATTTGCTCCTCTATAGGATGTCTTTTTTTTACCTGGAGTTCTTCCTATGTCCCCATTCGCCCTAGCTTTCACATATTAGGGAAAGCATCTGATTCCTTACCTTATGTGACTGACTAATCTCACTTAGCATAATGTCCTCAAGATCCATTCATTTCCCTGAAAATACCGCAATTGTATTTTTTATGGCTGAGTAATATCCCATTGTGTACATATCCCACAGTTTTTTAATCCATTCATCTGTTGATGGATATCTTGGCTGGTTCCATAGTTTGGCTATGGTGAATTGTGCAGCTATGAACATGGATACACATGCATTAGTTTGGTAGTTTGGTTTCCTTTCTTTTGGGTAGATACCCAGAAGTGGTATTTCTGGATAGAATGGTAGATTTGTTCCCATTCTTTTGAGGATTCTCCATACTGTTTTCCAAAGTGGTTGCACTAATTTGCCATCCCACCAACAATGTTTTAGAGTTCCCACTTCTCCACATCCTTGCCAGCATTTGTTATTGTTTGTGTTTTGAATGATTGCCATTCAAGTTGGAGTTAGGTGAAATCTCAGGGTTGTTTTGATTTGCATCTCTCTGATTGCCAATGATGTTGAGCAATTGTTCATGCATTTATTGGCCATTTGAATTTCTTCTTTCATGAAGTGTCTATTTAGTTCACTTGCCCATTTTTTGGTTGGATTATTTGTTTTATTAGTGTTGAGTTTCTTGAGTTTTCTATATATTCTAGAAATTAGTCCTTTATCAGAGGGGTAGGTAGCAAAAATCTTCTCCCATTCTGTTGGCTCTTGGTTGAGGTTCTTGACAGTTTCCTTTGATGAACAGAAGCTCTTCAATTTCATGCAATCCCATGTATTGATTCGTCTTTTAATTTGTGTGTCTTTGGAGTCTTGTTGAGAAAGTGTTTATTTGTCCCTATGTGTTGTATTGTTGGACATATGCTCTCTTCGAGGATCCTTAAGCTCTCTGGTCTAATTCCCAAGTCTTTGATACATCTTGAATTGAATCTTGTGCAGGGTGAGAAAGTAGGATTAATTTCCAGTTTTCTGCATATGGCTAACCAGTATTGCCAACACCATTTGTTGAACAGGCTATCTTTTTTCCAGTGTATGTTTTTGGCCCCTTTGTCAAAAATCAATTGGCTGAAAGTGTGTGGACTTGTTTCTGGGTCTTCTATTCTGCTTCATTGGTCTATGTATCTGTTTTTGTGTCAGTACCATGCTTTTTTTTCATTGCAGTGGCTTTGTAATATAGTACAAAGTCAAGTATTGTGATTCTTCCTGCATGATTTTTGTTGCTGAGAGCGACTTCGGCTATTCTGGGCATTTTGTTATTCCAAATAAATTTAAGGATTGATATTTCTATGTCTGTGAGAAATGATCTTGGTAGTTTAATGGGCATTGCGTTGAATATGTAGATCACTTTGGGAAGGATGGCCATTTTTATAATATTTATTCTGCCTATTCATGAACATGGAATATCTTTCCATCTTCTAAAATCTTCTTTGATTTCTTCTTTCAGTGTTTTTTAAAATTTTTTTAAATTTTTAAATTTTTAATTTTTTTTCTTTTAACAATTTTTATTGAACATAAATAGTATACATTTAAACTATATTTAGTGCCCTCTCCCCCCCCACCCCCGTTTTCCCTTCCCTCCTCCCACCAATGGTTGTCCAGGTTAACCATGTCTTATTCATAATTTTACACATGTTCAGATGTAGACCCTCATTAATCAAGATCAGCCTTCCTCCTCTCCTATTTCTCCATTCAAACTTTGCTGGTATTTCCCCTCCATTCAGTGTTTTATATTTTTTTTGTAAAGATCTTTTACCTCCTTGGTTAAGTTTTTCCTAAGTATTTTATTTTTTTGTGGGTGATCTTGAGTGGAAGTGTTTTCTGAATTTCTTTTTCAGTGGGTTTATGGTTGGTGTACAGAAAAGCTTCTGATTTTTTAAGATTGATTTTGTATCCAGACACTTTGCTGAATTTGTTGATCAGTACTATAAGCCTTTTGGTTGAGTTCATTGGGTTTTCTAAATATAGTATCATGTCATCTGCAAATAGTGAAAGTTTGCATTCTTCTTTCCCTATTTGTATTCCTTTGATTTCCTTCTCTTGCCTTATTGCTCTGGCTAGAGTCTCAAGTATTATATTGAAGAGAAGTGGTGATAATGGACATCCTTGTCTTGTTCCTGTTTTTAGGGGGAAATATTGAAGTTTTTCTCCATTTAGTATGATGTTGGCTGTGGGCTTATTGTCGATTGCCTTTATGATGTTGAGATATGTTCCTTCTATTCTGATTCTCTGCAGTGCTTTTATCATAAATGGATGTTGGATTTTACCAATGTTTTTTCAGCATCTATTGAAATTATCATATGATTTTTGTCTTTGGTTCTGTTTATATGATGAATTCATGGATTGATTTTCCTATCTTGAACCAGCCTTACAATCCTGGATTGATCCCTACCTGGTCGTGATGTATGATTTTCTTTATGTATTTTTGAATGCGTGTTGCTAGTATTTTGTTTAGCAGTTTTGCATCCAAATTCATCACATATATAGGCCTGTAGTTCTCCTTCCTTGAACTGTCTTTGTTTGGTTTTGGTATTAATGTTATGTTGGCTTCACAGAATGTATTTGGAAGAATTCTGTTGGTTTTTTTTTTTTTCTATTTCACGAAATAGATTGAGGAGTATTGGTATTAGCTCTTCTATAAATGTTTTATAGAATTCACTTGGGAAACCATCTGGTTCTGGGCTTTACTTTGATGGTAGGCTCTTTATTGCTGTTTCAATCTCTTTGTTTGTAGTTGGTTGGTTTCAGTGCTCTATAGCTTCTTGACTCATTTGAGGAAGGTTGTATTTATCCAGAAATTTGTCAATTTCCTCCAGATTTTCCTCAAAGTAGTTTCTGATAATCCTCTGTATTTCTACACTGTCAGTAGTAATATCTCCCTTTTCATCTCTTATCTTCATAATTTAGGGTTGATTCTCTTTTTTTTTTTTTAGTTAGGTTGGCTAGTGGTTTGTCGATCTTGTTAATTTTTTTGAGAAACCAGCTTTTGGTTTTGTTGATTTTCTGTATTCTCTACTTTGTTAATTTCTGCTCTAATTGTAATAATTTCCTGTCTTCTACTGGCTTTGGGGTCCAATTGTTCCTTCTTTTCAAGGGCTTTGAGGTGTGTTATTAGGTTATTTATCTGATTATTTTCTGTTTTTCTTATGTGAGTACTCAGTGCTATAAATTTTCCTCTTAATACTGCCTTCAGTGTCCCAAAGCTTTTGATATGTTGTGTGTTTATTTTCATTTGTTTCTAGAAATTTATTGATTTCACCTCTTTCATCTTCTATGACCCATTCTTCATTCAGAAGTGTGGTGTTAGTCTCCACATGTTCATGTGGTTTCTTTGGGTCTTTTTATAGTTGATTTCTAACTTCATTCCATTATGGTCTGAAAAGACACAGAGAAGTATGTCACATCTTTTGAATTTGCTAGTGTTCATTTTGTGTCCCAGGTTGTGATCAATTTTGGAGAAAGTTCCATGAGCAGCTGAGAAAAATGTTTCATCCGCTGTAGTTGGGTGAAATATCCTATATGTATCCAACAAGTTCATTTGATTAATACTGTTCTTTAGTTCTGAGGCATCTTTACTGACCTTTTGTCTAGATGATCTCTCTAATGGTGTGAGAGGGGTGTTGAAGTCTCCCAGTATTATTGTATTGGGATTTATGTGTAGTTTAATGTCACAGAGTGTTTGTTTTATGAAAGTAGCTGCACCTATGTTTGGGGCATAAATGTTGATTATTGTTATTTCCTCTTGTTGGATTGTTCCTTTTACCAGTAAAAAGTGACCTTCTTTGTCTCTTCTAATTATCTTGGGCTTGAAGTCTAACTTGTCTGATACCTTAGTTGCCACTCCTGCTTGCCTTCGAGTTCCATTGGCATGGATTACCTTGTTCCATTCCTTTACCTTAAGTTTGTTTCTATCTGTACTTGTAAGGTGTGTTTCTTGCAAGCAGCAGACAGATGGGTTCTGTTTTTTTAATCAATTTTGCCACTTTATGTCTTTTTATTGGGAATTGAGGCAATTTCCATTCAGTGTGATTATTGAGAGATGATTTTTAATTCCTAACATGTTAAGATTTTATTTCTGTTTGAAAGACTCTTTTTTTTCTTAGTTGTCTGCTGGATGAAAGTTCTTGTTTCTCTGGTTCTGGCATGTATTACTTATTTCTTCTTTGGAGTTAACCTCTTTGAGTATTTTCTCTAGTTCTGGTTTTATAGACATAAATTCCTCAGCTTCTATTTGTCATGGAAGCTTCTTATGTCCCCATTTAATTTGAAAGATAATTTTGCTGGGTAGGAAATTTTTGGCTGGAAGTTGTATTTTTTCAGAGTTTGGAATGTGTTACTCCAGGCCCTTCTGGCTTTCATGACTTGGTTTGGGAAAACTGGAGTGATTCTAATTCATTTGCCTCTTAATGTCACTTGGCCTTTTATTTTTGTTGCCTTTAATATTTTCTCTATGGCTTGTACATTGGTCATTTTTACTATTATGTGGCATGGGGAACCTTTTCTTGGGTCTTGTCTAAAGGGAGTTCTATGTGTTTCCTGAACCTGTGTATCCACCTCGTGTTCTATGTTTGGAAAATCTTCTGGTATTGTTTCTTTGAAGAAATTTTTTTTGTGGTACTGGGGTTCCTGGAAGCCCTTCTACCTCCGGGCTATACTTCCAGACCTATTGTTACATTTTTATTTGAAAACAGGGTCTCCTAAGCCAGCACACGCAATTGGCTTTGAACCTGCGCAATCCTCCTGTCTCTGCCTCCCAAGCTCGGGGATTACAAGCGTGCACCACCACGCCCGGCTCTTTGAAGAAATTTTTAATCCCGTTGGTTTTACCTTCTTTTCCCTCCTCTATGCCGATAATTCTGAGGTTAGCTCTCTTAAGATAGGCCCATATTTCTTCAATGTCCAATTCCTGTTGACAAATTGTTTTTTCTATGTTATGAACTATGCATTCATTCTTGGAGTGATCATCTTCTAGCAGTGAGATTCTATTCTCCATGTGGTCTAATCGATTGTTTATAGTTTGAATCGATGCCTTTACTTCAATGATTGCATCCTTTATTTCTTTCATATTCTCTTTAAATTATTTTCTAAAATTCTGAATTATTTCTACAGTTACATTCCTGATTTGGTCTTCTGGAAATCTGCATTTCTGTGTTATCAGTTTCTGTTATTGTGGAGTTGTGGGAGTTCAGTGCTCTGTTGTTGTTCCTCTTTCCCATGATTTCAGAAGTTTTTACCTGTTGCTTTTGGTAGATTTCTTTCAGTCTCTAGGTGTCAGCTGGTATATTCAGTGGCAAGTTGTGATCAACAGTGAATGTTGAGTAAGGAGGGAAGAAAGGGAGTAAATGGAAGAATAGGGTAATGTCCGATATGGCTGAATAGTATGAGTGTATGAGTTTGTTAAAGTAGTATATACTAGGGATTAGAGATAGTATCAATGTAGTAGAATTCTAGTAACCGATGTATAGTTTCTGGTATTGTGATATGAATTGGATTCAATACAGGACTAGGGAGTGATAAAAAGAAGAAAATAGATAGATGAGAGAGGAGAGAGTAGGTTTGTACAAGGGAAGAAGCTTGGGAGAATATTTGGTATGAGGGTTGATAAACAAACACACCAAAATAAAAATCATAAAAACAAAGCAAAAGACCCACAAATCCCTTCCCCAAAAAAAGCAATCAGGTACACACACACACACACACACACACACACACACACACACACAGAATGAAAAACCCCAAACAATCCCACCAATGAGTTGATGCGACACTACAAACAAATTCAGCAGTCTTTCTCTATGTAGATACCGATTGCTATGGTGACCTTTCCCTCTGTGAGTCTGGTTCCCTGAGTCTTTTCAGTCTATGCAGATGGACAATATCAGTGGGATTGGAATTAATATTGAGTGAAGGTCACCCTCCACACTTTCCACAGACTTGGAGCTTAGGTCTTTCCCTGCCTGTATTGGCAGTGCATGCCTCTGAAACCAAACCCAATGTATTGGTCTCAGTTCTACACAGCTCGGGCTGGGCTATTCTGACCTCTCCCTGTTCCACACAATTGGAATGTCTGTGGTGGTCATGGCAATCCTGCTCATTGGGTTTAGAGTAAAGTGTAAGATTCCCCCTACACTTTCCACTGGTCTGAGTCTGAATCAGTCTGGGCTTCTGATATGATCAACAGCAGATCCCACTCCCACCTTCTCTGAGTTCTTCTCCAATTTAGCAGGACTTCACTTATTGTGCTCTGGATCTCTGGGGGTATGGTTATCTCCGCTGCCACTGCTCCTTCCCTGATTTTATCGCAAGGTCTCAGACCAAGGGAGTTTGTCACACCTGAGCCAGACTCTGAGGTCGCTGGGCTGGGGCTTTCCTTCAGGGAACTGCGATTAGGGTGTAGCAATTTCTGCCACCCCTATTCCTGCATTGCCTTGAACCACATGAACTCAGACCCAGAGAGTTTATCAAAGCTGGTTGAGTCCCTGTGGATGCAATGCTGGGATTTCTCCTGTAGAGGCCGCCATTTAACTTACGATTGTATTGGTGCTCCACTGGCGCTTTCGCTGGAGCCTTTGTAGGCATGGTTAACTCACCGGGTTGCTGGCAATATGGTGTCTCTGCCATACCCTCGGCAGTAAGGCTGGCATATCTCTCTTCTGGTTTGAGCTCCACTCTGAATCCCTGGAGACAGTGATGGGCTTGGCCGCTGAAACTTTTAGCTAGTCTTCGCGCTGAAAGAACTGCCGAATCACATCCACCTGGACTGCATCTGATCGCTTCAGCTACTTATCCTCCCTGGAGTCTGAATCTGTGAGTCAAGGTGGCCTTGGCAGGGCGGCCCCCACCATGGCGGACCGCTTTCTTTTTGCTTCTCAGATTATTTTAGTCTTCTTTTTTCTGTTTCTTGTATTTATAGCTTTTATTTCTCTATTGATAGTAGTTTCTGACTCTGTAGGGCATTATTTTTGCCACTATGGAGATCGAATGTCAGCAGTGTTGATAGAAGCTACTTTATTCAGTTGCCATCTTCCTCCATATTCCCCCGTACTCTTTCAGAATGAGAGAAAAACTCTTCTTGGTGTCTTTGGTAATTTTCATAAAAACTTTGTCAGGGTACTATTAATATCTCAATTTGGAGTGTATACAAACAATATAAAAATAATTATATAACTCAAATTCACACAACCAATTTAGTCCCAGGAGAAATATTTCAATACCAGGGGTATCTAACTGGAAAGTCCATAATCTTTTGTTCTCAAGTTAACACATTTCCTTCAAATTCTAGCTCATCTACTTACTAATCATGTGATTTTAACTTACATAATCTCAATATCACTTGCCTCCTCTGTACAAAATACTCCCTACCTCCAAAAGTACATTAATCTTCAAAAAAATGAGTTAATGCATCAAATATCAGAATATCTGGAATGGGGACAAAACATCTGTAGGGGTGTGTGTGTGTGTGTGTGTGTGTGTGTGTGTGTGTTTACTGGAGATTGAATTTAGGACCATTCTAATCCTGCGCTTCATCTACAGCCTTATTTTATTTTATTTTTATTTTGAAAAAGGATCTCATTAAATTGCTAAGGATGGACTCAAGCCTGCAATTCTCCTATCTCAGACTTTCAAGTACTGGGATTACAGGTATACACCACCATGCCCACCTAACTCATGCATAGTTTTAAAAAGCTATCCAGGCCTTCTGAGGTGGCACATCCCAATACATGACAAGCTAAGACAGGAAGGGTGAAGGTTCAGAGTCATTATATAGTAACTTAGGGAGACCTTGTTTCAAAATAAAAAATACAAAGGGCTTGGTGGGTGTAGCACAGGAAAGAATGCTAGAATGCCCTGACTGGGGATTGGGGATTGGTTCAATACTCAACACTTGAAAAATAGCTATCCAGGCAATAAAAATACACAACTAGAATCTCAATTCCTTTTTTGTTACTACAACAAAATACTGGAGCTTGAGAAATTATAAAGGAAATAGGTTTGTTTAGCTTATAGTTCTGGAGGCCCATGAGAATGGTGTTGATATCTTCTCCATTTCTGAGAAGCTTATGGTGAAAGGGCAATATGGAAATGAGAAACATAGGTGAAAGAGAGCAAGAAAAAGTGCTAGGTTTATTTATCCATTCTCTTGAGAAAGACATTTATCTAATATAGGGGGCTATTTCTTCATGAACTGACTACCTTTTAAAATTCACACCATCTCTCAACACTGTTAATCTGGGGATGAAACCTCAACATGAATTATGGTGCTGACAAACCACATCCAAACAGCAATCATTTTATTCTAATATATAAAACAGTGAAGTAATAAAAATTAAGTATTAATTTCAAAATTTAGTCCATAATAAGTGGCTGTAAATGATCGACTTTCTTTTTAATTGTTTTATGGATACATTTTTTTGCAATGCATTGCAAATAAATAAATCAGGATCAAGTGTAAAATATGGAAAACCCAAATTTTTTACGCTGTCTACTTCCAAATACTTTTGAGTCTCACCATCACATGCTACATTGTAAAATAGCCTACAAAATCTAAAATATGCATAGGTAGGAAATTGGGAAAGATGGTGTTACTTTTGGCATGTGATATCATAGAGAAAGTATTGTTTATATGATCAGAGTATGTAAGGCTTAAATCCCAGCTTCACCAGTTAATAGTTCTGGGATTTGGAGGTTGGGGAAGAGCAAGCCATGTAACCTCTAATAACTTCACCTGCCTCCTATTTAAAACCAAATTAGCATAAACACCTTTTATTTAAGGATGGAATTGCTAAATAAGAAAACATTTAAAATACCTAGGAAATTTCCCAGCACATAGTTGTTAATACAGAATAATATTCCAGTAAAAAAGATGAAGAAAATAATTTAATTTTATAGACTCATTCCTTTGGACATACTTAACAGATTAATAAAAAGGGACAATAATGAGATTAGGTAGAATATTGAAAACTATTTAATAAATGACCATTTGGAATGTAATGGTCATCTTTTTCAGGACAAATTCATAGCTGGTTTTTATGAGAAAACTGAAAGCTGTACATGACTGTGAGACTTCTGTGTGCTGGGTTAAAGGGAGAATAGAAATGGGCAACTTTTATGCCAAATGACACCAACATGAATGTGTTAGTTTTTTGTAGCTCTGATCAAAATACCTGGCATAAGCAGCTTTAAGGTGAAAAGGTTTATTTTGGCTCATGGCTTCAGTGGTTCCAGTCCATAGTTGTCAGCTTTATTCCTCTGTCCTGAGGTCAGGCAAAACATCATGGTGGAAGGGCCTGGCAGAGGATAGCTGGCAGAGGATAGCTAATGGCACCCAGGAAGGAGAGGGAAAGAGAGAGAGGAAGGGGAAACAAGATATAGTTTCCTATATCTCGGGCATGCCCCTGGTGACCTACTTCCTCTAACAGTGCCCTATCTATAGATGCCCATAGTTTCTAAGCCCTCCTAGTTAGTACTACATTAAAAGTATTGATACAGTGAATGGATTTATTCACTGATGAGGTTAGAGCCCTCATAATTCAATAGCTTCCCAAATGCTCACCCACTGGTACATTGGGGACCAAGTATTCAACACATACTTTTGGGGGACAATCTAGATTAGAACCATAGCATTGGACATACAAATATAGATACTTCTGGCTCTTAAGATACATGCTTGAGTAACTAAATAACTGGAACCTCATATTCTACAATATCTAAATTGTTAAAACTGCCTCTTAACACTGATGGAATTAGCTAACCCTCACTTTGTACTATGGGCTTTTTTGGAAGTTGAGCCAGTCAGTGAGTACAGAAAGTTATAGAAAGAGAACATGTAGCAACTCCACATAATTGAGTTTTCCAGTTACAAGAACTGTCAGCATTTTGGTCAGGTCCTTCCATCTGACTGATACAAACCAGAACAGTACAAGGATTGGTACAAATCAGAATTAATGGAAAGTGTCATTGCCTTAAGTGATACGTCAAAATCCAGCCATGCAAAACACTGTGCACATGTACTTTCAAAATAATGATTGTAATTAATTTGGTTTTGGCTTTAGCCAAACAAATAAAAAGCCTCAAAACAAACTGTTTCAGCCTCTTTTGAAAAAATAGATTTTGTTAACATTTTTATGTAATAGAAATATATTTGCTGGGCTTGGCTCATAGACTACATCCTCTCCTAGAATTTCTTTTTTACTCCTTTGCTCTTACAGTGAATTAATATCTAACAATCTCAAAATCAAAGGTCACAACATGCTTCATCTTAGCTTTTTGTTAATTTAGATATTCATCCACAAAATAAACTATGTAGAAATAAGTAAAAAGGTGAAAGTAATTTCATTACTCTATCACATACACACAGGCGACATGAAATAATAGCTTTATTATACAACCAAAGGAATCTTTTATCTGTTTTATTTGCTTTAAAGAAGATAAAGTCATGACTAAGGAACAAAACATACTTTTAAAAATTCCAATTTGCTTGATAGAATCAAGTACCATATATCTTATACCTTTTGTTCTGTTATGGTTTGGGTTTGTATTATACCTGGCAAAGCTCATGTGTTCAAAGCATGGTCCTTGTTGTAGCAAAATTCAGAGGTGGGGCATGGCTGGATGAAGGGGGTCCCTGGGGACATGACCTCAAGGACTGTATCAGTTCTCAGGCTGTTTCCAGTGCCTCTCTCTGCTTCTGGCCACCATGAGTGGACAGCAACTTTTCTCCACCATGCCTTCACCATGTGTATGCCTTGGAGACAGCCAACGATATTGGAAATTGTGAGCCCAAATAAACCTTTCCTCTTTCAAGTCATTCTATTCAGGCATTTTGGTCAAAGGAACAAAAAAGGAAATATACCTTTGAGAGAATGATATATTTTTATACTGACCATTTATCTTTTCCAAAGAGTTTTAGAGATTTTATTACTAATAATTCCCAAAGAGCTCCTGAACCAAACATAACAAATTCTCCCTGAGTTTCCATGTGAAAGACTGTAGTGGATGGGAGGCTGTACAATGAATCTTCCAAGAGGCCTTGAAAATCTCCAGGAGCAAGATGGGGATGTCTGTTCTTCCTTACCATGGCCACTATTCATTAATCACCTACTTTGTGCATGTTCCTATGTGAGAGAGTTTCACATTTTTATTATTTATTTATTTATGTAGTACCAGTTGTTGAACCCGGAGGTATTCTACATTTGAGCTACATCCCCAGCACTATTTTTTATTCTTTAATTTCAAACAGGGTCTCACTATGTTGTAGAGTGCTTCACTAAGGAGGTGAGGCTGGCTGTGAACCTATTATCCTTCTGTCTCAGCCTCCCAAGTTCTGAGATTACAAGCATGTACCACCACACTTGGCTTTGACTTTAATTTTAATCTTTTAAGATTTAACATGTAATAATTGTACACATTTTGGGATACACTATGATATTCCAATACCTGTATACAGCATATACTGATCAAATGAGAGTAATTAACATTTTTATATCATTATCATTTGTTTATGTTTGGGGCTGTCCTACTCCTCTCTTTTAGTTCTTAACATATATAATAAGCTACTGTAAATAGTCACCCCACTGTACTACAGAACACAATAATTCATTCCTTGAATCTGTCTGTGTTTTAGTTTAATCCTTTCAACAACCCTGAAAGGTAGATCAGATTTCTCCTAGCACTTGTTTCTGTAACTTCATATCCTAAATTGTTACAAGCCAACAAAAGTAAAGCTGTGTTTTTAGTTCTTGCTAAAAACAATAATTGTAATTATGACTCCAGTGATAATTAACTAATTTGTGCCTCTGATGGAAATGTGGAAAAGTTCAATTGGAAAAGTTGACTAAAATTTATGATGGGAAAAATTGTTTTCTCCTGCCCTGTCTGAAGAAGAAGCTTCTATGAGTTCTACTGCTGCAAGAAAATAAAATGTGAGATTGGAAAAGGGACTCTAGCCTTGGAGCCCAACACTGACCAACAACTTCAGTGCCAACTTGTGAGCTCCTGAACACAAGACACAGCTAAGATGTCCCCAGAGTCCTGATCCATGAGAAATATAATTATCAAGTGTTTTTGTAAGCCACTCAGTTCATGGTAAGTTGTTACCCAGAAATAGAAAACTAACAGAGGTCATGAGCTTTACTCCTCCAGTTTGGGTATTGATTGAGAACTCAGCTTCTAGAGTGAAAGTTGCATTCTGGGAGCAGCCCGGACACTCGCTAGCAGCTTGACTTTAAATAAGTCGTCAGATCTCTCTGAACCCACCTGTGATACCATTTGCCATGCCTATGTTTCTGTTGCAGTTTAACAAGGGGAGACAAGGCATTACAAATAGCTTGATGTACTTACGCAGAAAAAACAGTGTCTAATTGGGAACAATCCATGTACTAAATCTTTGTTTTTCAGTACTGGGGACCAAAACCAAGGGTTCTCTAACAAGAGTGCCACATTTTCAGTTTATTTTGTTTTAATTTTATGGTGCTGGGGATTGAATCCAGGGGCATTCTACCTCTGAGCCACACCTCTAACCTTTGCTAATTGCTGAGGCTTGTCTTAAACCTGTTATCCTCCTGTCTCAGTCTCCTCAGTACTGGGATTACAGGCATGTGCCACCATTCCCAGTTACTTTATTTTATTTTAATATAGCATCTCCCTAAGTTGCCCAGGCTGGTCTTGAATTTGCTATCCTCCTGCTTCAGCTTCCTGAATCACTGGGATTCCAGGCATGCATCACCATTCCAACCAGGCTAGGTTTTCAATGAGGAATGTTTGAATTTCTAGGCTACTATTATTTTATTATATTTTTAAATTTTATTTTATT
Source organism: Muscardinus avellanarius (assembly GCF_963383645.1). Taxonomy (NCBI): domain Eukaryota; kingdom Metazoa; phylum Chordata; class Mammalia; order Rodentia; family Gliridae; genus Muscardinus; species Muscardinus avellanarius. Next base: position 69,574,297 of record NC_137792.1, on the reverse strand, counting down.
GGTGCACTATAGTCTCATAATGTGGATCATGTTGACAGTGGCATATATTCATACAGTACTTGGTGCACTTCTCTGTACCCCGCTTCCCCTTTTCCCTCCTTCCCAATACTAAGTGTCCAGATTAACAATGTATACACATGTATACACATATTCAAATGTAGCTTTTTCATTGGTTAACCTCAGCCTTCTTCCTTCCCTACTCCTCCTTTCTGGCTTTGCTGAGGTTTCCCCTACATTATATGGAGTTTCCTCTTATACCACTAATGCTCTCTAGTTTGAGCATATTAGAGGAAATATATGTCTCTTATGTTTCTGTGTTTGGCTAATCTCACTTAACATAATATTCTCCAGGTTTTTCCATCTTTTTGCGAATGACATGATTTTATTCTTTATTGCTGAGTAGAATTCCATTGTGTGTATTTTCCCATAATTTTTTGTGGTACTGGGGGTGGAACCTAGGGGCTTTTCTACCTCTGGGCTATACTCCCTGACCTATTTTATATTTTATTTGGAAAAAGGGTCTCACTACGTTGCTGAGAGATTCACTAAGTAGCTGAGGCTGGCTTCAAACTTGTGTATCCACCTGTCTCAGCCTCCCAAGTGCTGGTATTACAAGAGTGCTCCACAATGCCTGGCTTGTATTTCCTATAACTTTGCAATCCATTCATCTGTTGATGGACACCTAGGTTGGTTCTTATTTTAAAGGTGGTAGAAATAGTGAGGATAGGGACTGATACCAATTCATTGTAGGATATTTTTAGTTTTTTACATTTTAGGTTTCTGGAATTAGTCCAGTGTTTGCAGACTACATTTGTTCCCTGTCTGTTATCCAAGGGCAAATAAATAAATAATTAAATATTAGCAAGGAGAAGTGGCTCTTTGAAATCACAGCCCACACACATGTCAGAACAGAGACAAGAATTCAAGTTCTTTGGGCCTTTTTGTCCTGCTTCTTCAACTATATCCTCCTCCTCCTCCTCCTCCTCCTCCTCCTCCTCCTCCTCCTCCTCCTCCTCCTCCTCCTCCTCCTCCTCCTCCTCCTCGAGTTTCTTTTGATTGTTCTGAGGCCCCTAGAAAGTGATTTTCACACATAGTTTCTTTCTTTGTTATTTTGCCCCAGGCTTGTTTTCTTTAACTTGATTACATCTTGTCTCCCTGCTAGGAAGTAATTTCAGTAAGAGCTTACTGTAATATTCGCTTCCCATCGTGGACTGCAAGTGCCCACTCACGAATTCCACAGTGCGAGTCATCTTAAGGATTACATTCCCTACTCACTCCATGATGTATAGATTATGTGAACTTTCTGTGGAGAAGGAAAAGTAGGAAGAAAAGACAAAGAAAAAACCCAACTCATATGGCATTTGTTAAAAAGTGAAGATTGGGTATGTGGGTTTCCTGGAAGTACGGTATTATTTCTCCCGACAAATTCCTACTCATCTCATCATACGTGATGCCTCATCAAGCATCCTTTCACTGTTCTACCCCAAACAGACTTTCACTCTTTATTGTGTGCATTGTAATTTTACATCATATTGGGGTACAGAGTGTTAGAAATATACATACATACTACACTTGTTGCACTCCCCACGGGACACTTCCCCTCACCCTTCCCCCAAAAGTCTCTAAAATTGCCTTTTCTTTTCTTTTCTTTTCTTTTCAGTGTGTGTGTGTGTTTGTGTGTGTGTGTGTGTGTGTGTGTGTGTGTGTGTGTGTTGCTCAGGATTGAATGCAGAGGCAGCCAACCTTTGAACTGTACCCTCAGCTCTTTTTATTTATTTTTTACTTTGAAACAAGGTCTTGCTGAGTTGCTTAAAGGCCTTGCTAAGTTATTGAGGCTGGCCTCAAATCTACAATCCTGTCTCAGGTTCACAAGTACTGAAATTGCAAGCATGTGCTACCCTGCCCTACAGATCTTAGCTCTTTCTTAAACTCTTTGTGCCCCCACAGCATTTTGTCTGGATCTCTTCTTTAATATTTATCACAAATTGCTTTGTATTCAAGTTATACTCCCCAAAACAAACATATTCAGAGAACAGAGCCCAATTTTTATTTATCTTTACATCATCATCCATATTGCAGAGAGGAGGCATTCGATCACTGTTTGTGAGTTGAATCTAAAATCAACTTTTTTCAACTTTGAAAATTGCTGCAGCATAGTTTTGACAAAGTCTTTTTAGTGATTAATGAAACTGTTTACATTTTGGAGCTTAATCTCTGTAGGGTGGGTGCACAGGCTTCTTCTGATTATAAACTTTTATGAGAACTTCCAGAAAGAGTGAGTTTTCCAGCCATTCTTTGAGGGCTACTGTAAATTCTTTTCATGAGGAAGAAGAGCCGATATGATGGGACTTTTGCAGTTCAAGGCAGTTTAAAATGGTGTTCTCTTTTCACCCATGTGGTTGAGTTGAAACTCTCTAGTGCAAGTCATTTCACTACAGAAGGATCATGCAAAGGAACTTTGCCATGGGTATCTTCATAACCTTCACTAGGCTGCAACATGGCCTTTGTTGTGTTGTGACACTGATTAGGAACCGAAGTACACTGTGCACTACAGCAGCTAGTATTTATTGCCTCAATTAACATGCACTGGTGTCCTGGCCCATGGAACCACAGTGTTTTTCATTATGCAATAGTGCTGGGTCTGCAAAAGTCCAAGATGTTGTTCTTCAGATATGTTTGGAACCTGAGTGTTCTCTTTCCACTGCCAGGAGCATCTTTAGTCTGGTTCAGATGAGGAAACATCAGAGAAAATAGGAAACAAAAGGGAAGGGAAAAAAGGAGAACTGGTAAAGGAAACAGTTCAAACATTCCATATATGAAGCCATCACTATCAATCTCACTTAAATGTACAGAAAGGGGTGGGTAGTTTGTGGGAATCAGAGGAAAACACACCAAGACCTATGCACATGTATGCTTGCATCATTTTGTACTTCACTATTATGTCTAATACAGTACAATGGTAAACGTATAAAAAAGTTAGGAGCAGCAACTTTGAAAAATTTAGGATGCCTCAGAAAGGTATTCCCTTATGTCTTTATAAAAAATAGTAGTCATTGAACAAAAAATTTAAGGTTCTCTGTGAGTATATCTATTAGCATTCTTTTAGCCATACTTTAAATATCTGATCACATAACTTAGAGGAAAGAAAATTTATTTTCATTCAGTTTCAGGCTGAGTCCATGTGATTATGGACTCAGGGTATGGTGAAGAGGAAGCACATGGGGTGTGTTCACATCATGTAAGCTGGAAGAAAGAGAGAGAGAGAGAGAGAGAGAGAGAGAGAGAGAGAGAGAGAGAGAGAGAGACTTTTATATAATCCTCAAGGCTATATCGCTAGGGACAACCTCCTCTAGCCATACCCAACCTAGGTAAATCCATTACAATGGAGTTATTCACTTCTGGGATTACAATCCTCATGACTAAATTACATCATCTCCAAACTTTAAGTGAGATATTTAGGAAATATTTTATATCTAACTATAACACTGAAAAAGGAAGACTATTTCCTCTCTCAGCAGAAGCAACTCTACCTAAGGGAGTCAAGGAGTGTGGGCTTTTTTTATTAATGTCAGTGGCAGAAGTTCTGTGTAACTTAGTGAACACCTGATCCATGAAAACACAAAGAAAGGCCTCAACTGTCTTATCCACCACTGTATCTCGAGCCAAGAAAAGTGTCCAGTGTAAGTGTTCAAAATGTAGTTGTTGAATGAATGAAATGAGAAGAGATTAATTCAAAATTTCTCATCTTTGGCTAGGCTATTTCAAATCACCTATGGCCTGGGGTGTAGCTCAGTATTAGATCACCTGCTTATCATGCCCAGTGCCCTGGGTTTCATTCCAAGCACTGGCCCAAAAAAATTATTTTCAAGAGTTTTCAGTTAGCCAAGAACTATAAATTTGACCCATGAGAATCTCTGGGTATTTTTTACAAGTTCATCAGAAACATACATAAATAATTATCACAGGTAAGCCCAGGAGACATAAGGAATCTGTCTCAAGAATTTCCCTGATTTGCTATTTGAATTTAGGCAAACGATTTCATTCAGCCTCAATTTGCTTTCTTACAAATGGGGCTATGAGTCTTTTTCTTAAGTGCCTTGGAAAATTGAAAGGCTCAAGTAACTCAGTAAATATGGAAAAGCTTGTGAATCACAAACTGCATGTATGAAACACACATATGTGCATTTGTGTTTATGTATGTCCATGTAAAATAAATCAATATCAGTCACATGTTTCCTGCCTGGCATAAAGACTTAGTCCTCTTTTAGCATGTAATTTTTATAATATTCCCTTTGCACATATATTCCCAAATACTATTTCAGTACAAGATAAACTAATAGCCACATCTGAATAATTGCTGACATATGAGGAATATAATCTGCATATCTCAGTGAAGGATTGAAAAGCTTATTTAGATAACCAAATCCTCTGTCATCCAAGGTAAACCAAATGGCTCTCAGGGGTACAGAGAGAAAAGTTGCTTTCACAGATTCTGGAACTCTTTGGACTGTGTAATGCAAATATCCTTCTAGGTTGCTTCACTCCACATAATAGTTGGCTCCTTTTGACTATGTGTACATTTTAAGTGCAAGAGATACTTGTTAATTCATTCACTCAGTCATTTCTGTCTAGAAATCTCTTTTCCAATAACTTGATAAAGCAAAAATTACCTTTTAAAGGGAATATTTAGCTTCCCACTTTCCTAGTCAGTCAGTTTTCATCTACTGGGTGCTTGTCATTGTGTCAGTTCCTGTTTAACGAATGGCAAGGGACATGGTGATGTGTGAGGAATGGTCCTTGTTTGTTTGTTTGTTTGTTTGTTTGTTTTTGGTGGTACTGGGCTTTCTGGAAGCCCTTCTTCCTCTGGGCTACACTCCCAGACCTATTTTATATTTTTATTTGGAAACAGGGTCTCTTAAGCCAGCATGGCTGGCTTCGAACCTGCACGATCCTCCTGTCTCCACCTCCCAAGCACGGGGATTACAAACATGCAGGACTATGCCCGGCATGGTCCTTGTTTTAAGAGAACTATAATTAAGCTGGAATTAACCAGAATAAACGGTATATTCATTTTTTTATTTCTGCATTACAAATTACTGCAACCATTGTGATTTTAAATCATGCCCATTCATTAGCTCCAAGTTCTGCAGCATATGCTCACATGATTTCTTTGCTCAAGGTATCACAAGGCTGAAATCAAGTTATCAATCAGGCTGAAGTCTCTTCTTGAAAATCCAAGAAAAACCTAGTTCCAAGTTTATTCAGGTTGTGGGATGAATTCATTTCACTGAGATATAGGACTGAAGTCCCTATTGCATTGCTAACTGTCAGTCAGAGGCTACCTTGAGCTCCTACAGCTGCCCACATTTCGTGTTATGTGGTCCCCTCTATCATCAAAGTAGTAATGATATGCCAAATCCTTCTCAAACTATATCTATGACTTCCTCTTCTGCAACTAGCTGAAGGAAACTCTATTTTCCAAGGTCCCACTTGATCAAATCAGTCTATCCAGGTGATCTCCCCTTACAACATAATGTAACATAATCATGGCAGTGAAATCTTGGTTGCCCTCTGAGCATCTTGCCTATCACAAGTTAATGTTCAGGTAGTCCTGGAAAACAGCAAGCTTTAAATCCTACAGAACCATGTTGGAAAGTTCTAGATAGAAGGCACAGTTTTCCTGCTCCTGGCCTCTCTGCTTGTTTCTTTTATTGTTTCCTGACTATGGTCGTCCATTTCTAGGATTACTGAATACCAAAGATGATCAATTGGAAAGTTAATATCTATATCTTGCTTTTGGGCCGCAAATAAATTCTGCCCTAGGTGTGGCCTTCTGCATAGCAAATTGGGGCAATGCTTCTCTGTGTAAATTCCTACAAAGTAAGCACTGTGTTTGACTCCCTTCATCTCACCCACAAATAAAGCAAGGCAAAGTGACAAACACTCCCTGACCATTGGATTTCTGACACATTACTCTCCAAACTTTACACCCAGGTTTGGAAAGGATTACCAATGTTTTTCTTCTCTGACTCCTTGCTTACAAATGACTCTTCCACTCACTGCAAACTAGCTGCCACTCCCACAATTCCATTTAGTTTATACTCAGAATAAACTGACCTGGATTCAAAGACCAGGTTATACACTGTGATGATTAATATTCATGTCGAATTGACTGGGTTAAATGATACCCAGATAGATGTTAAAATATTAGTTCTGAGAAAGACTGTGAGGATGTTTTCAGAAGAAATTAGTATTTGAATCAGTATACTGAGTAAAGAAAATGGCCCTCATCAATGTGGGTTGGCATCACCGAGTCTGTTGAGGACACAGATAGAACAAAAAGGCAGAAGAAAGGAGAAATTTTTCTCTTTTTTCAGCTGAGACATCTATGTTCTCTTGTCCTCAGATATCAGAACTCCTTGTTCTCAACCCTTTGTACTCTGAGACTTACACTAGCAGTAGCATATAGTGGAACTTCTCAGTCTCTATAATCATGTGAATCAAATCCAATAATGAACCCTCTCTTATATATCCATATATTTCTATCCTATTGGTTTTTTCATTGGAGAACCATGACAAATACAGTCACTTGCCCAATGTGTCACTCTCTCACCCTCAGCTTCCTCTTTTACAAAAGGGGATGGTATCCATGCTAAAGTTGTGGTGGCACTATTATTTTTCCATCATTCCAAGTTTCTTGGTAGCACAGGGCAGTCTGATGCATCTGTTTTCACATTGACATTTTGATAAAGTAGAAGCAGCAGGTACCCAAATCCAAAGAACCTATAAAAAATTCACACTAAGAAGCATGCATCTGTATCATCCCAATTTCCTTACACAGTGCTTGACACATAATCCAATTGCCTTTGATATTTGTCAATGACAGAAAAGATAAATATGTTTATTTTTTTCATGTAAATTGTATGCTCATTGAGGGCAGATAATTTTTTCTTGTCATTAAAATGCCATATGGTTTGTTCTTCCAAAAGAAAATACTAGTTTTATCATGAATTTTTCAAAGAATAAGCAATGTTTGCCCATGGACAATTCCTTCACTCATCCAAATTCTCAGCCTTAGGTGAAATCTGACGTAAGGTAATACCTGAGCATCCCAATAAGAAGATTATCTTTTAAATGTTTAAGAACCATCAGGGATGAAGAGATCCCACATCCTTCAAAGTTATATTAAATAGAAGGAAGACAATAAGGATTATTACAATCCCACATGCTCTATGTAAGTCATTTTCTATGTGCTAATACGGTCCCTAGGAAGTCAGACACTTCCTTCTTCCTTCTCTCTCCTGTGTTTGGGGCTTTACTAGGCAGACGTGAGAAAAGGCTGCCTGCCCTGTCTAAGGTCTGGAAGGAAAATGGGTTCCCCCAGATAATCTCAATCAAAGATTTATTAGAGAGGCTAAGAAATAGAAGTTAGTGTTTATTTTTTTTTCATCTTTTTATTTTTTTATTTATTTTATTAATTTATTTTTTAAATTGGTGCATTGTAGTCATATATCAATCACATTGGAGTACAAGACTTGAGAGGATATACAAGCACACATCATCCAATTAGCCCTCCTCCAGCCCCCATCCCATTCCCTCCCCCTCCCTCCATCCCACACTTCTTTGGTGATTTACTTTGATACATTTGTTTATGTACCTCCTGCATTTTAAAGAGGCTCCGTCCTCCAGTATTACATACCCTCTGATTGGTCACATTAGTTGCTTCACTATAGCGCCCTTTCTATAGCTCAACCTCTTCCTGTTGCCCTTTTCCTCCTAGTTATTGCTGATTAAGAGAAGCGTCTGATTTATATTTTCTGTGATATTTCTCTGTGCATGCCATGTTGCATGTACCGATCCCACTCTTGAAGGTCCCAGTAGTGGCCTGGCTACTCAGTGGACTGATCCAGACCTCGCTGGCTCAAGCAGCAGCCTTGCCTCATGGGAGGCCCCAGGTCTAGTCTCGCTGGCCCCTGCACCGGTCTAACCCCTAAGCTGGCTTCAGTCCTGGCCTTGGAGGCCGCAGGAGTGGCCTTGCCTCACGGCAGGCTCCAATGCCGGACTTGCTGGCCCCAGTATCGGCCTCACCCCTCAGCAGGCTCTAATCCCGGGCTCGGAGGCCTCAGTACCAGCCTTGCCTCATGGCAGGCTCCGGTGCCGGCCTCGCTGGCCCCAGCACCGGCCTAACCCCTCGGCGGGTTCTGTTCCCGGGTTAGGAGGCCCCAGCACTGGCCATGTCTCACGGCAGGCTCCGATGCTGGCCTCGCCTCACGGCAGGCTCCGATGCCGGCCTTGCTGGCCCAAGCACCGGACTAGCCCTTCGGCAGGTTGTTATACTGGCCTTGGAAGCCCCAGTACCGGCCTTGCCTCACGGCAGGCTCCGATGCCGGCCTCGCTGGCCCCAGCATCGGCCTCACCCCTCGGCAGGTTCCAATCCCGGGCTCGGAGGCCCCAGTACCAGCCTTGCCTCATGACAGGCTCCAGTGCCGGCCTCGCTGGCTCCAGCACCGGCCTAACCCCTCGGCCGGCTCCAATACTGGCCTCGGAGGTCCCAGCACCGGCCATGGCTCACGGCAGGCTGCGATGCCGGCCTCACTGGCTCCAGCACCGGTCTAACCCTTCAGCAGGCTCCTATCCTGGCCTAGGAGGCCCCGGTATCAGCCTTACTTCACAGCAGGCTCCGATGCCGGCCTCGCTGGCCCCAGCACCTTCCTAACCCTTCGGCAGGCTCTTATCCTGGCCTCGAGGCCCCAGTACCGGCCTTGCCTCAAGGCAGGCTCCGATGCCGGCCTCACTGGCCCCAGCACCGGCCTAACCCCTCGGCAGGCTCTGATCCCGGCCTCGGAGGCCCCAGCACTGGTCATGCCTCACGGCAGGCTCCGATGCCAGCCTCGCTGGCCCCAGCACCGGCCTAACCCCTTAACAGGCTCTTATCCTGGCCTCGAGGCCCCAGTACCGGCCTTGCCTCACAGCAGGCTCCGATGCCGGCCTCACTGGCTCCAGCACCGGTCTAACCCTTCAGCAGGCTCTTATCCTGGCCTAGGAGGCCCCGGTATCAGCCTTACTTCACAGCAGGCTCCGATGCTGGCCTCGCTGGCCCCAGCACCTTTCTAACCCTTCGGCAGGCTCTTATCCTGGCCTCGGAGGCCCCAGTACCGGCCTTGCCTCAAGGCAGGCTCCGATGCCGGCCTCACTGGCCCCAGCACCGGCCTAACCCCTCGGCAGGCTCTTATCCTGGCCTCGAGGCCCCAGTACCGGCCTTGCCTCAAGGCAGGCTCCGATGCCGGCCTCACTGGCCCCAGCACCGGCCTAACCCCTCGGCAGGCTCTGATCCCGGCCTCGGAGGCCCCAGCACTGGTCATGCCTCACGGCAGGCTCCGATGCCAGCCTCGCTGGCCCCAGCACCGGCCTAACCCCTTAACAGGCTCTTATCCTGGCCTCGAGGCCCCAGTATCGGCCTTGCCTCACAGCAGGCTCCGATGCCGGCCTCGCTGGCCCCAGCACCGGCCTAACCACTCGGCAGGCTCTGATCCCGGCCTCGGAGGCCCCAGCACTGGTCATGCTTCACGGCAGACTCCGATGCTGGCCTCGCTGGCCCCAGCACTGGCCTAACCCCTCGGCAGGCTCTTATCCTGGCCTCGGAGGCCCCAGTACCGGCCTTGCCTCAAGGCAGGCTCCGATGCCGGCCTCGCTGGCCCCAGCACCGGCCTAACCCCTCGGCAGGCTCCGATCCCAGCCTCGGAGGCCCCAGCACTGGTCATGCCTCACGGCAGACTCCGATGCCGGCCTCGCTGGCCCCAGCACCGGCCTAACCCCTCGGCAGGCTCTTATCCTGGCCTCGGAGGCCCCAGTACCGGCCTTGCCTCAAGGCAGGCTCCGATGCCGGCCTCGCTGGCCCCAGCACCGGCCTAACCCCTCGGCAGGCTCCGATCCCGGCCTCGGAGGCCCCAGCACTGGTCATGCCTCACGGCAGGCTCCGATGCTGGCCTCACTGGCCCCAGCACCGGCCTAACCCCTCGGCAGGCTCTTATCCTGGCCTCGGAGGCCCCAGTACCAGCCTTGCCTCAAGGCAGGCTCCGATGCCGGCCTCGCTGGCCCCAGCACCGGCCTAAACCCTCGGCAGGCTCCGATCCCGGCCTCGGAGGCCCCAGCACTGGTCATGCCTCAAGGCAGGCTCCGATGCCGGCCTCGCTGGCCCCAGCACCGGCCTAACCCCTCGGCAGGCTCCGATCCCAGCCTCGGAGGCCCCAGCACTGGTCATGCCTCATGGCAGGCTCCGATGCCGGCCTCGCTGGCCCCAGCACCGTCCTATCCCCTCGGCAGGCTCTTATCCTGGCCTCGGAGGCCCCAGTACCGGCCTTGCCTCAAGGCAGGCTCCGATGCCGGCCTCGCTGGTCCCAGCTCCGGCCTAACCCCTCGGCAGGCTCTTATCCTGGCCACGGAGACCTCAGTACCTGCCTTGCCTCACGGCAGGCTCCAATGCCGGCCTCGCTGGCCCCAGCACCGGCCTAACCTCTCAGCAGGCTCATATCCTGGCCTCGGAGGCCCCAGTACCAGCCTTGCCTCACGGCAGGCTCCGATGCCGGCCTCGCTGACCCCAGCACCGGCCTAACCCCTCAGCAAGTTCCGTACCCGACCTCGGAGGCCCTAGCACAAGCCTTGCCTCATGGCAGGCTCCAATGCCGGCCTCGCTGGCCCCAGCATTGGTCTAACCCCTCTGCAGGTTCCAATCTTGGCCACGGAGGCCTCAGTAGTGGCCTTGCCTCACAGCAAGCTCCGATGTCGGCCACTGGCCCCGGTGCCCGCCTAACCCCTCAGCAGGTTCCGATCACTGTCTCTGTGGTTATTATTTCAAAGGTTCCAGGTGTAATGTATCAGATCTCTGCCTCCCCTGAGTATTGGCCACTGGCATCGCCACTGCCTCCACCGTTTCAAATCCTTCCCAGGTGCTTTTTCCACTCTGAATGTTGTCCAGTGTTCCTAAGCATGCGTGATGGTAGCATTCGACATTTGGTGTAATTTCTCCAAAAAAATAAAGTTGGTAAGATCCGGTTTCTGCTTCTCCTGAATACAAGTCTCCACCACTATCGCGGAGAACTCTTTCAACACCGCATTTCTCCTTGGTCTCCGCTAAACTCTCTCCTTATATGTGATGTCTGAGATTCTTAGCAATATAGAGAAATAGCAGTCCTCTTTCCCGGCGAATTTTTCCATAAGTTCCAGTGCATTTAGATAAGTTTTGTCTGCATCTCCAGTGTCCTGGCATCCATAACGGCTTTCTTATCTCCTCTCTGATATTTTTCTTTATCTTTTTCTGTTCTGGGCCCGGTTTCTCCAGGGGTCTGGCGTGCTACTCGCAGTTAGGCCTGGGGCCCAGAGTCCCGCGACCCGGGCCCCAGCTGGCGTGCCCCGCGACCCCCGCCCAGAACCCAGCATCTTACTGGGCCCGGTTTCTCCAGGGGTCTGGCGTGCTATGCGCAGTTCGGCCGGGGCCCAAAGTCCCGCGACCCGGGCCCCAGCTGGTGTGCCCCGCCCGCGACCCCCGCCCAGAACCCAGCTTCTTACTGGGCCCGGTTTCTCCAGGGGTCTGGCGTGCTACGTGCAGTTCGGCCGGGGCCCAGAGTCCCGCGACCCGGGCCCCAGCTGGCGTGCCCCGCGACCCCCGCCCAGAACCCAGCATCTTACTGGGCCCGGTTTCTCCAGGGGTCTGGCGTGCTATGCGCAGTTCGGCCCGGGGCCCAGAGTCCCGCGACCCGGGCCCCAGCTGGCGTGCCCCGCGCGCGACCCCCACCCAGAACCCAGCGTCTTACTGGGCCTGGTTTCTCCAGGGGTCTCGAAGTTAGTGTTTAAAAAAATAGATTCTGTTACAGATTAAAGCACCCCCTTCTGATTTGGGGCAGAAATTTCTTTTACCGCATCTCAAAAATAGGACTGAAAATAATATCTTCTTCAAGGATGGTCATTCAGATTAAACAAAAGAATTCACATAAAGGCTTTAGCACATGCTCATCAGGTAGTAATAAGTATTTAAGTATTAAGTTTTATGCTTATTAAGTAAGTAATAAGTATTTATATCACAAGATGAACTCTTTTAGCAAGGGTGTTTTACTACCTAAGTTGTGATAATGAAGGTATCCCAAGTTTTTGCCTCTGTTAGTAAAAATTAATGCTACTGTGTGGAAAACATTCCAAAAAATCTCTTTATAATTTATCAGGATTAGATTGTCATTTTGTGATACCAATTGTATATCTGTGTGAAGATTGCATTTAGACACATCTCCAGGCACCACGCTAGACACTTTTGGCTTACAGAGATAGATAACACAGACATCCCACTTGGTGTAAAAGACAGGATGAAAGATGTGTACAACTAAGTACACCTGAGGGACCAACATAGTAAAAGGCTGAAAGAGGTACAGGTAAAGGATAAGAGATTTTGACAAAAGGAAATATCACTTTTAGATGTGCCTGTGATGTACCCACAACTTTCTCTAAGTTCCCACCCAAAAACCTCTTTCCTTTAAGTCTTGACCTCTATTGCCTGCTATGTAAAATGGAGATGATACTCAAACCTGCCCCATGCAGTGGTAAGGACTGTCTCATACGTCATTGGTAAATGTAAAGCATCACACTGCTCTCTACTAAAACTTCTCAGGCTCAATTTACTGTGAAGTCAGTTCAGAAGTTATGTATATACAGGTACTTTATGGAGGTTTCAGATCATGTTCATTTTAAGTAGGGTGAATCACTGTACTGACAAAACTACCATCTTTTCCTTTTAGTGTGGCTTAGTTTGGAAAATTCACAAAGACATCAATAGCATTCTAGTTTACTCTAATATTTGAGCAGCTTAGCTGTCCTGAAACTTTGAATTGGGATCTTACATATGCTCATAAAGTTGAGAAACATGTTATGGTTGTATTAAGAATATCATAGGATGCTTTCAACTGTATCTAAAGAAGGCATAGACATAGCATCCTCCCAGATCCTGAACCCTTATGTTGGGGTCAGCAAGGCAACTTCTTTTTCAATAACACACTCGTTATCCCTTTACTTATCTGGAAATAGCAGACACATGCAATATGTGCTTATGTTTCAATTGAGTTGAAGAAACACCTCATACTTTAGAAGTTCAGATATTTCCTCAAGCCTTGTAAAGTAGTATTTTATTGATGTACATAATGGTAATTTTTTACAAAGGAGAGATATAGGAATTGACAAGTATTATCTCAATTCTCTAGTTAATATTAGTCAACACTGAGACTAATGTTAACTCATGACTTTATGATTTTGCTACAACTGCTTTAATTTTCATCATACACATAACTTAATGTTACTGATAATGTGAAAGTATCATATAATTTGTATGTCTTAATATTGCCACAATTTACACCTGAAACAGAATTTGGGTTTGGATGGGGAATTTCTGCAGGAATGGAGGGAAGTGCAACCTAGAAAGGAAAGAGATGCTAGAAGAAATGGATTCTTCACTATTTTTGAAGGCCAAAAGTTAGACATTTCTTGTTGATAGACTGGAAAATGGTTTTCTGCAGTTATACTGTAGCAACAGGCTACATAAAACAAGTGATAAAGGCTTCCCCAAGTGTTAGTCAAAACTCAACTACTGGGAAAGTCCAGCTCAATGCCTCCCCCTCTCTCTATCACAAAACTATAACTTTAATATACTCATATAATCATGTTTATATAATGCTGGGAGAGATGGTAGCATTGCTTTTAGAATCATATTGAACAACATGAAGAATCAAGATTCTGTGGAAAAAGCCTGTCTGGTTATTAATAACTATAAAAAGCAACTGGATTTTGAAAAGCTAAATAGTAGAAACCAACTAGAGCTTTCTTATGAACTGTCATATTATTGATTTGTATCTCAATATTTAGTAATATAAATACAGATACACAGGGTCATCTTGAAATATTCTTTAGTAAATTTCCTTTAACTCTGATTTTTTTCTGTGCAGTTTGTGCTTTTATATCTACTAGTAAACTTTTCCACATGTCAAGAAAGGCTCTTTCACAAGTTTTGCTTACCATGCCCTCCTAACACCTTTGTGAGACAGGTAAAGCCTCCATGGTTCAGATAAGGAAACCGGGTCTGAAACATTACGTGACCTACCCAGAGTTACACAGTAACACATGTTGAGACCTAGACAATGATCCTCATCTTCTAACTACTGAGGAAATATTATTCCAACTATTCTGCCTGGATATGTGTATCTGTATCTGTCCCTTTGAATAAGCTGGGCTCCTGCACTGGCCCTACAAACCTGTTCTGTAGGCCTCTGCTTTGTGCCTCCCCTGGAAGAAAACCAGGTCTAGTCCTGTGATTTTTCTGCTCACTCCCAGATAAGGAGAAGTTCTCTTGTCACTTCAGGTCATAAAAAACATCCTATAACCTTAATAGAGAGTCAAGAGAATGGGAGAAGTTCTTTGCCAGCTACTACTCCTGTAGGAGACTAATATCTAGAATACACAAAGAAATTCAGAAACTTATCACTAAAAAACAAAAAAAAAACTAATAAAAAATGGGCACTTGAACTAAATAGACACATCACAAAAGAGATACAAATGGCCAATAAAAGCCGGGTGTGGTGGCACACACTTGTAATCCCAGCATTTGGAAGGCTGATACAGGAGGATCGCGGTTCGAGGACAGCTTCAGCTACTTAGTGAGGCTCTTTGAACTCAGTGAGACCCTGTTTCAAAAATAAAGAATAGACTTCCGGGAAGATGGCGCTGGAGGAAAGCGGCACTTACAAGTCCTGCTAACAATCGAACTCTATTACCCACAAAACCAGCGCCTTTCAGAGCCAGAAAACACCATCAGCAAAGAAATAAAAACTGTAAATACAAGGGACAGAGAAAAAGAGGGCTGGAAAAACAAGACACCAGAAAGAAGCCAACCTGAAGTGTCGTGGCCACCATGGAGCGGAGCAACCGGAGCCGCAGCACGAAGAAGCAGGAGCAGCCAGAGCGGCCAGAGCCGCGGCATGGAGCAGCCAGAGCCGCGGCACAAAGCGACCAGAGCGGCCAGAGCCAGGGCGCAGAGCAGCCAGAGCCGTGGAGCAAAGTGGCCGGAGCGGCTGGAGCCACAGCACAGAGCGGCGCAGCCTACATCTTCCCTAGCAGCACCAGGCTCCAGAGAGAAGGGAAACTCAGAACTGAGCTCAAATCCAGAGAGGAGGTACACGGGTCTCGCAGCCTAGGATGCAGCAGCAGCACTTTACTGCTGGTGGCAGCGGCGAGTTCACCAGACGGCTCTAGACTAACGCACTCAACCAGCCACCAGGTGCCAGAGAGGAGGGGTGGAGAGTGAGCTGAGGTGAGCTGCTGCTGAACAGCTGGGCGGCAATCAGCAGTTTTTTCGGCGCAAGGAGCGTCTAAAGCTCCCAAGGGCCAGGATCAGCGCACCCCACAGAAACACAGCGGAGCTCAAAACCAGAGAAGAACTACGCCAACCTCACAGCCGAGGACGCGACAGCAGTGCCTTACTGCCAGCAGCAGCAGCGAGTTCACCAGATGGCTGAAGACCAACGCACTCAACCAGCCACCAGGCTCTAGAGAGGAGGGGTGGACAGCGAGCCGAAGTGAGCAGGTGCTGAACAGCCGGGCGGCAGTCAGCAGTTTTGTCAGCACAAGGAACATCTAAAGCTCCCAAGGGCCGAGCACAGCACACCTGGCAGGGACTCAGAGCGGAGCTCAAAACCAGAGAGGAAATATGCCGCATCACGGCCGAGGGCGTGGCAGTGGTGCCATATTGCCCGTGGCGGCAGCAGCGAATCCACCAAGTTCACTACAGCTCCATCAGCGCACTCAACAAGCGTGAGTCAAATTGCGGCCCCTAGGGGAGAAATCCCAGTACTGTACTTCCAGGGACTTGCGCAGAGTCTCCCTGGGTCGGAGATTTTAACAGTGCAACCCAGTGGGGGAGTGGCGGTGGCAGAGATATCATACTATAGTCACAACTCCCCACTGGAGAACGCCCAACTTGACACCCCCCATGGTCTGGGCAGCCTTGATTGACTTCCTGGGTCTGAGACTTTGTGATACAACCCAGTAAAGGAGGAGTGGTGACTGAGATACCACAGACTTGAGATCCAGAGCATCTTAAGTGAACTCGTAGTGACCCAGGGGAGAACGCAGAGAAGGCACAAACTTCCAAAATCATGGGAAAGAGAAATAACAATGGAGCAGTGAATGCCCACAACCCCACAACATCAGAATCTGATAATATAGAAATCCAAAGATCTCTAGAAGATCAAATCAGGAAAATAACTTTAGAAATAATAGAGGACTTTTGAAAAGAATTCAGAGAGAGTCAAAAAGAGATAAAGGATGCAATCATTGGAATAAAGGCCTCAATCCAAAGTATAAACAACAGATTAGACCACATGGAGAATAGAATCTTGCTTCTTAAAGATGATCATTCCAAAAATGAATGCATCGTTTCTAATTTAGAAAAAAAAATCTGACAGCAGGAATCTGACATTGAAAAAATATGGGCCCATTTTAAGAGAGCTAACCTAAGAATAATTGGAATAGAGAAGGGAAAAGGAGGTGAAACCAAAGGGATCAATAATCTCCTCAAGGAAGTAATAGCAGAAAATTTTCCAAACATAGAGCAAGAGGTCGATACACAGGTCCAGGAAACTTATAGAACTCCCTTTAGACAGGATGAGAGAAGAGGATCTCCACAACACATAATTGTCAAAATGACTAATGTGGAAGCCAAGGAGAGAATCTTAAAGGCAACAAAAACAAAAGGCCAGTTGACATTCAGAGGCAAACCAATTAGAATCACTCCAGACTTCCCAAATCAAGTTATGAAAGCCAGAAGGGCATGGAGCAACATATTCCAAACTCTGAAAGAAAACAACTTCCAGCCAAAAATTTCCTACCCAGCAAAACTATCCATCAAATTAGTTGGAGAAATAAGAAGCTTCCATGACAAACAGGAACTGAAGGAATTTATGTCTTCAAAACCAGCGCTAGAGAAAATACACAAGGAGATTAACTGCAAAGAGGAAATGGGTAATACATGCCAGAACCAAAGAAACAAGAATTTCTATCCATCAAGCAACTAAGCAAAGAAGAATAAACAGTATCTCAAACAGAAATAAGATCTTAACATGTTGGGAATTAAAATTATCTCTCTATAATCACACTGAATGTAAACGTACTCAACTCCCCAATAAAAAGTCATAGAGTGGCAAAATGGATTAAAAGCCAGAATCCATCCATCTGCTGCTTACAAGAAATACACCTTACAAGTAAAGATAGGAACAAGCTCAAGGTAAAGGGCTGGAGCAAGGTAATCCATGCTAATGGTACTCGAAGACAAGCAGGAGTAGCAACTATGATATCAAACAAGTTAGACTTCAAACCCAAACTTATTAGAAGAGACAAAGAAGGTCACATTTTACTGGTAAAAGTAATAGTCCATCAAGAGGAAATAACAATAATCAACATCAATGCCCCAAACATAGGGGCATCTACTTTCATAAATCAAACTCTTTGTGACATGAAGTCACACATAAATCCCAACACAATAATACTGGGAGACTTCAACACACCTCTCACAATACTAGACTGATATTCCACATAAAGGGTCAGTAAAGATGTCTCAGAACTAAAGAACACCATTAACTAAATGGACCTGTTGGACACATATAGAATATTTCACCCAACTACACCGGAGTTTACATTTTTCTCAGCTGCTCACGGAACTTTCTCCAAAATAGATCACATCCTAGGACACGAAATGAGCACTAGCAAATTTAAAAAATGTTACATACTTCTCTATGTCATTTCAGACCATAATGGAATGAAACTAGAAATCAACTATAAGAAGACCCAGAGAAACAACATAAACATGTGGAGACTGAACACCACACTTCTGAATGAAGAATGGGTCATAGAAGATATAAGAGGTGAAATCAAGAAATTTCTAGAAACAAATGAAAATAAAGATACAACCTATCCAAAACCCTGGGACACTTTGAAGGCAGTATTAAGAGGAAAATTTATAGCACTGAGTACTCACATAAGAAAAACAGAAAATAATCAAATAAATAACCTAATAACCCACCTCAAAGCCCTTGAAAAGCAGGAACAATTGGACCCCAAAGCCAGTAGAAGACAGGAAATTATTAAAATTAGAGCAGAAATTAATGAAATAGAGAATAAAAAAACAATACAGAAAATCAACAAAACCAAAAGCTGGTTTCTTGAAAAAATTAACAAGACTGATAAACCACTAGCCAACCTAACTAAAAAAAAGAGAGAATCAACCCAAATTATGAAGATAAGGGATGAAAAAGGAGACATTACTACTGACAGTGTAGAAATCCAGAGGATTATCAAAAACTACTTTGAAAAACTATACTCCATCAAAATGGAAAATCTGGAGGAAATCGACAACTTCCTAGATAAATACAACCTTCCTAAACTGAGTCAAGAAGATATAGAACACTTAAACCAACCAATAACAATCAAAGAGATTGAAATAGCAATAAAGAGCTTACCATCAAAGAAAAGCCCAGGACCAGATGGTTTCCCAAGTGAATTCTATAAAACCTTTATAGAAGAGCTAACCCCAATACTACTCAAACTATTTCGGGAAATAGAAAAAACCGGGATTCTCCCAAATGCATTCTATGAAGTCAACATGACACTAATACCCAAACCGAATAAAGATAGTTCAAGGAAGGAAAACTACAGGCCTATATCTCTGATGAACTTGGATGTAAAACTATTAAACAAAATACTAGCAACACATATTCAAAACTACATCAAGAAAATCATTCACCATGACCAGGTAGGGTTCATCCCAGGGATGCAAGGCTGGTTCAATATACGAAAATCAATCCATGTAATTCATCATATAAACAGAAGCAAAGACAAAAACCACATGATCATCTCAATAGACGCTGAAAAAGCATTTGATAAAATTCAACATCCATTTATGATAAAAACACTGCAGAGAATTGGAATAGAAGGAACATATCTCAACATTATTAAAGCAATCTACAATAAGCCTACTACTAACATCATATTAAATGGGGAAAAACTTCAAGAATTCCCCCTAAAAACTGGAACGAGACAAGGATGTCCACTATCACCACTTCTCTTCAATATAGTACTAGAGACTCTAGCCAGAGCAATAAGGCAAGAAAAGCAAATCAAAGGAGTACAAATAGGAAAAGAAGAACTCAAGCTTTCACTATTTGCAGATGACATGATACTATATTTAGAAAACCCAACAAACTCAACCAAAAGGCTTATAGAACTGATCAACAAATTTAGCAATGTATCTGGACACAAAATCATTCTTTAAAAATCAGAAGCTTTCCTGTACACCAACCATAAATCCACTGAAAAAGAAAGTCAGAAAACACTTCCACTCAGGATCTCCCACAAGAAAATAAAATACCTAGGAATAAACTTGACCAAGGAGGTAAAAGATTTCTACATAGAAAATTATAAGACACTGAAAAAAGAAATCGAAGAAGATCTTAGAAGATGGAAAGATCTTCCATGTTCATGGATGGGCAGAATAAATATCATTAAAATGGCCATCCTCCCAAAAGTGATCTACAGATTTAATGCAATGCCCATTAAACTACCAAGATCATTCCTCACAGACATATGAAAATCAGTCCTTAAATTTATCTGGAATAACAAAAAGCCCAGAATAGCCAAGTAGTTCTCAGCAACAAAAACCATGCAGGAGGAATTACAATACCTTACTTTAAACTATACTACAAAGTCATTGTAATAAAAACAGCATGGTACTGGCAAGAGAACAGATATATAGACCAATGGAGCAGAATAGAAGACCCAGAAACAAGTCCACACACACACTTTCAGCCAATTGATTTTTGACAAAGGGGCCAAAAACATACACTGGAAAAAGATAGCCTCTTCAACAAATGGTGCTGGCAAAACTGGTTAACCATATGCAGAAAATTGGATATTAATCCCACTTTTTCACCCTGTACAAAAGTCAACTCATGATGGATCAAAGACTTGGAAATTAAACCAGAGACCTTGAAGCTCCTTGAAGAGGGCATAGGTCCAAAACTACAACACATTGGTACAGACAAACATTTCCTCAACAAGACCCCAAAGGCACAACAAATTAAAAGGAGAATCAATACATGGGATTGCATGAAACTGAAGAGCTTCTGTTCAGCAAAGGAAACTATCAAGAACCTCAATTGAGAGCCAACAGAATGGGAGAAGATTTTTGCCACCTACATCACTGATAGAGGACTAATATCTAGAATATACAGAGAATTCAAGAAATTCAAAACTAAGAAAACAAAGCATCCAATAACAAAATGGGCAAATGAACTATATAGACACTTCAAAAAAGAAGAAATTCAAATGGTCAATAAATGCATGAAAAAATGCTCAACATCACTGGCAATCAGAGAGCTGCAAATCAAAACTACCCTGAGATTCCACCTAACTCCAACAAGAATGGCAATCATTCAAAACACAAACAACAACAGATGCTGGAGAGGATGTGGAGAAGTGGGAACTCTAAGACATTGTTGGTGGGATTGCAAATTAGTGCATCTACTTTGGAAAACAGTATGGAGAATCCTCAGAAGAATGGGAACTAATCTACCATTTGATCCAGCAATACCACTTTTGGGTATCTACCTAAAAGAAAAGAAACCAAACTACCAAACTAATGCATGTGTATCTATGTTCATAGCTGCACAATTCACCATAGTCAAACTATGGAACCAGCCAAGATGTCCATCAACAGATGAATGGATTACAAAACTGTGGGATATGTACACAATGGAATTTTACTCAGCCATCATAAAAAACTCAATTACATCATTTTCAGGGAAATGGATGGAACTGGAGGACATTATGCTAAGCGAGATTAGTCAGTCACAAAAAATAAGAAATCAGATGCTTTTCCTAATATGTGAGAGTTAGGGAGAAATGGGTCATAGGAGGAACTCTTGAAAGAGGAAATCCTATAGAGGAGCAAACAAGACAATCTAAAGGAGGAGAAAGGAGGGGGGAAAGAGGAAAATCTCTAAAACACACAATGTACTTAAACATATCGAAGTCAATCACTAAGTCAAGCAAGGGAGGGAGGGACAGGGAGGGAATGGGTTGGGAAATGGGTAGGGGTTAAATTAGCGATGAGTACATGTTTGTCCACACAAGTTTTTTACCCCAATATGTTGTATGAATATAATGCCCCAATACAAAAATTTTAAAAATAAAGAACAAAAAATAGGGCTTGGGGTGTAGTTTGGAGGTAGAATACCCCTGGGTTCCATTCCTAGTACCACAAAAATGGCCAATAAATACATGGAAAAATGTTCAACATCATTAGCAATCAGGGAGATGCGAATCAGAACTACACTGACATTCCATTTAACTCCAATCAGAATGGTGATCATTAAGAAGTCAAACAACAATAAATGCTGGTGAGGTCGTGGGGAAACTGGATCCCTTCAACAGCATCACTGCTGGTAAGATTGCAAATTATTAAAACCACTATAGAGATCAATGTGGATATTTCTCAGAAAACTGGGAGTAGATCCACTATATGATCAAGCTATACCACTCTTGTGTATCTTTGTAACAGGACTGAAATCAGAATATCATAGTAATACATGCATGTCCATATTTGTAACAGCAAAATTCAATGGCCAAATTATGAAACCAACTTAGGTCTACATAAATAGATGAATGGATTACAACATTATAGGATATATACACAATGGAATTTTTCTTAGCCATAAAGAAGAACAAAATTATGTCATTTTTAGGAAAATGGATGTACCTGGAGAATGTTATATTAAGTGAAGTTAGCCAGTCACAGAAAGTGAAAGATCATAAGTTTTCTCTCCTATATGGAGGAAGAAGCTAGGGAGTAATCAAATACCAGGGATGCTTTAGGTAATGGAGGAGAAACATTAGAGTAGCAAGGGAGGTGGTCCAGTGGAGAGTGATGGGAAGGGAAAATTAACAAAGGAGGCACTTCCACTGACATTATGAACATATATGAGAACACCAGTGCCAATCTTTGTATTATGTTTGGGGAAGGGGAAGGAGCAGGGGAAAACTCACCAAGTGTGTGCATGTATGTCCCTAACACTCTGACCTACATTATGATATGAGACTACACTGCAATAATAAAAGTATATTAAAATGAGCCTGTAAGCAAAAAATATTTAAAAAGCCAATAAGGTTGTTTTAAAAGTTGTAGCCAAAAGTTCATGGATAGTTTTAATATTTCAAGTTAATGTATTTATTCTTTTTTCTTTCTTTCTTTCTTTCTTTTTTGGTGGTATTGGGGTTCCTGGAAGCCCTTCTACCTCCAGGCCACACTCCCAGACCTATTTTTACATTTTTATTTGGAAACAGGGTCTCCTAAGCCAGCGCATGCGGCTGGCTTCGAACCTGCGCAATCCTCCTGTCTCTGTCTCCCAAGTGCGGGGATTACAAGTGTGTGCCACCACGCTCGGCCTAAGTTAATGTATTTATAATAATATGAAAATTTTTCATTTTCATTTTCAACATTTTTTAAAATGATAAACATCTTGAAATTAAACAGAAACTATTTACCTTCAGAAACAAATCACATACTATATGACCTAACAATAGTGCTCCTGGGCATATTCCCAAAGGAAACAAACTCAGAATATTATAATCATACTTAATATCCATGTTCATCGAAGCACAACTTAAAATAGACAAATTACAGAACCAGCCTAGGTGTCTATCAATGAGTGGATCACAAAACTTTGGTATATACCCACAATGAAATTTAGTAAGCTATAAAGAAGAAAAAAACACACCATTTACAGGAAAATGGATAAAATTTGAGAGTATTACATTGAGTATAGCCAGTCCCAAAGAATGAATAGATGTAAGCTCTCTCTTATATGTGGAAGGTATAGAGATACTAGAAAATGATGACAACATTAGATGAACAGAGACGCCGAGGGAATTACTGAAGGGGATTAGGGAAGGGAGGGAGGATAAAGTCATAAATAATGCAATACTAGAAATAATCCTATGAATGTATATAAAACTACCAATTCCAATTTTAAAGAGGGAGAGGGAAAGAGGGGCCCAGTAGAGAGGATACCAAAAGCTATGTGCATGTATTTTTCTGATGTTCTATACCTCAATATGATATAAAATTTCAACCTACCCAATTAAAAAACACCATTTTCAGTAGAGTCCAACCTCACTTAGAAATCAAAACCTCTACTTTCATTCTAAGCTAAAATTTCTCCATCCCCTCAACTGGGACCTGCAGTAGAAAGGGGGATAGTGGTCACATTACTCCCAGTTTCCACACAGTGTAGATCTACTCCTTTCTCCCACCTGGCTATCCATGACTTCTGAATTCCTCAAGGGTCAAAACAGGGACAGAGAATGGATGTAAGGAGGGCTGCCATGATTATCTAGCATTGGTGCTTTCTGGTTTTAGCAGATATATAAAGCTGTTTCTTAGTCTCTGGTTATTTCATGAGTCATCCTTAATGCCCTCAATGTTAAGGAGAAATTCATAATGAAAGGCCAGTTTGTAAAATCTCCTTTGTCTTGGGGTCTCAAACATAGTTGACATGAAACTAATTTCATTATTTCATTGTAGCAGTTTATTATAAATATCTGATGTATTCGCTCAAAATGTGTCTAAATCACAAGCTATTTCTTGTGGCAGTGGGGATTGGATCCAGGGGTGTTCTACCAATGAGCTACATCCTCAGCCCTTTTTTATTTTGAGACAGGATCTTGTTAAGTTGCCCAGGCCGGCCTTGAATATATAATATATCACAAGTTTTGATGAAGCCTGACTTTGAATGCAGGGTGTGACATTAGGAAGCTTCCCTATCTACTCTGTTTTATAAATAGGTAAAATGAATATTATAATGCTTTGTAGGCATTCTAAGATTGAGATAATGCATATTATTTGCTTGGCATAAAATAGACACTCAATAATTGGTAATGGTAGTAGCTATTTTTGTAATATAGGCAAATCTGATCCTTATATACATTTCAAGGTACATAATGCTTGTCTTAGCATCTCCTTCATCCTCTGATGCTTCCTGATACCTCAAAGCCTTCTGGATTCTTCTCAATTTCCCACCGTGCTAGAAATTCTTCACTAGGTCTTGCTAATTTGCTGAGAGGCTGACATCAAACTTGCAATCCTCCTGTCTCAGCCTCCCAAGCACTAGGATTACAGATGTGCACTACCATGCCTAGCTCACTCAAACTCTTTGAACATCAATTTTCACATATGCAAAATGGAGACTATAATAGTGTGTGTTTGCAAGCTTACTGAAAGAATTAAATCATATGAAGTATGTAAAGCATTTGGGATAAGTTCTGGATCATAGCAAATATTCAGCAAATGTTATCTGTTCTTGCTTTAATGTTACACATATAATAATTATTTATCACCTACCTATCACAAGGTTCTTTTTGTGCTATAATTAGGAATTAAAAGATAAAATAAATGTAGTGAGTTTTGAAATTTGAAAGTGTGAGTCCTTCGATATTCTCCTTTCAAAATTGTCTTGGCTATCTGGGATCCCTTGGAATTCCATATAAATTTTATGAGCAGCTTGTCAGTTTGTAAAAATAAATGAGCTTTTTTGTGGTACTGAGGGTGGAACACAGAGGCTTTTTACCTCCGGGCTATACTCTCAGACTTTTTTTATATTTTATTTGGAAGCAGGGTTTCACTAAGTTGCTGAAAGCCTCACTAAGTAGCTGAGGCTGGCTTCAAACCTGTGTGATCCTCCTGTCTCAGCCTCCCAAGCGCAAGGATTACAAGCGTGTGCCACCACACCCGGCTGAACTTTTGTTTTTAAAGACAGAAATTAAGTTCTCTGTATATTCTAGATATTTGTTCTCCATCAGAGGAGTAGGTGGAAAAATCTCCCATTCTGTTGGCTCTTGGTTGAGGTTCTTGACAGTTTCCTTTGCTGAAAAGAAGCTCTTTAGTTTCATGCAATACCACATATTTATTCACCTTTTTAGTTTGTTGTGCCTTTGGGGTCTTGCTGAGAAAGTTTTTATCTGTGTCTATGTGCTGCAATGTTGGTCCTATGCCTTCTTCAAGGAGCCTCAAGGTCTCTGGTCTCATTTCCAAGTCTTTGATACATTTTGAATTTACTCTTGTGTAGGGTGAGAAAGTGAGATTAATTTCCAATTTTCTGCATATGGCTAACCAGTTTGCCAACATCATTTGTTGGAGAGGCTATCTTTTTTCCAGTGTGCTTTGGAACCCCTTTGTCAAAAATCAACGGGCTGTGTGTGGATTTCTGTCTGAGTCTTCTATTCTGCTCCATTGGTCTATGTATCTGTTTTTGGGCCAGTACCATGCTGTTTTATTACAATGGCTTTGTGGTATAGTTTAAACTCAGATATTGTGATTCCTTCTCATGGTTGAAACTCAACATTAAAAAAACAAATTATCTGATCAAAAATGGGCAAGTGAACTAAATAGACACTTTAGGAAAGAAAAAATTAAAATGGCCAATAAGTGCATGAAAAATGCTCAACATCATTGGCAATCAGAGAGATGCAAATCAAAACTACCCTGAGACTTAAACCTACCTCCAACTATAATGACAATCATTCAAAACACAAACAACAACAAATGCTGGTGAGGATGCGGAGAAGTGGGAACTCTAAAACATTTTTGGTGGGATTGCAAATTATTGCAACCACTTTGAAAACAGTATGGAGAAACCTCAGAAGAATGGGAACAAATCTACCATTTGATCCAGCAATACCACTTCTGGGTATCTACCCAAAAGAAAGGAAACCAAACTACCAAACTAATGCATGTGTATCTATTTTTATAGCTGCACAGTTCACCATAGCCAAATTATGGTACCAGCCAAGATGTCCATCCACAGATGAATGGATTACAAAACTGTGAGATATGTACACAATTGAATTTTACTCAGCCATAAAAAAACACAATTACGTCATTTTCAGGGGAATGGATGGAACTGTAGGACATTATGCTAAGTAAGATTAGTCAGTCACAAAAAAGAAGAAATCGGATGTTTTCCCTAATATGTGAAAAGGAGGAATGGGTCATAGGAGGAATGCTAGATGAAAAAGGAAATCCTATAGAGGAGCAAATAAGACAACCTAACTGTGGGGATGGGATGGGGAAAGAAGGAAATTCTCTAAAGCACACAATGTACTTAAATATATCGAAATCAACCACTAAGCCAAGCTTGGTAAGGAGGGATGGAGAGGGAATGGGGTGGGGATTGGATAGAGGCTAACTGGGTGATGTGTGAATGTATGTCTACACAAGTTTTTCTACCCCATTATGATGTATGAATACAATGCACCAATAAATTTTTTTAAGTTTGAAATTAAGCCAGGTGTGGTGGAGCATGCTTATAACTCCAGTACTTGAGAAGCTGAGATAGGAGAATCTCAGTTTGCGGCCTGCCTCAGCGACTTAATGAGGCCCTCTAAAACTTAGTGAGACCCTGTTTCAAAATAAAGAATAAAAAAATAAGGCTGGCGGCATAGCTCAGAGGTAGAATACCCCTGAGTTCAATCCCTAGTACCTCAAAAAATTGAAATTAAATTTGTACATCTTTTTGGGAGTATCACCATCTTAATAATATTAATTATTCTAATACATGAGTAATAAAATAGATATGAAAGGCAAAGACACAGTTCCAGAACTCACAGGATTTACATCCTTTATCAGTGGCTCTCAAATTTGCATATTAGTTAGGGGGCTTTAAAAACTCCCAATGTTGCATCTTAACAATTAAGTCACAATCTCTGTCTCGAGATTTGAAATTTGAAAGTGTAAGTCCTTCAACTTTCTCCTTTTCAAAATTGTTTTGGCTATCTGTGATCCCTTGGAATTTCATATAAATTGTATTAGTCACTTCACAATTTGTGTCAAGAAGTGATAGAGTCTCTGCATGTAACTTGGGCATCAAGAGATTATCAGGTGATTTGATTATAAAGCCAGAGTTGAGAAGAACTGGTCTAAAGCAGGGATTGATAAATATTCTTTGTAAAGGCCCAGAAAGTAAATACTTAAGATTTTGTGGCCAGACATTCTCAGTTACAATACTCAACTCCAATTAATGGAAGTTCAAAAGCAGCCACAGAGAATAAATAAGCACAAATTTGTTTAGTATAACAGTATTTAACAAACAAGAATCAAGTCATAGTTTTTTTATTCCTACTAAAGTATTAAAAATATATAAAATTATATAATCCAACATGGCAAGTGCAATGATAACTGAGAATCACATTTTGAAAGTTGTGAAATTGAAAGCAAACCTTAAAGAATGTGGAAGAGCTAGTTAAGCAAAGCAGGACAAGGCAGGGTTCTGGTAGAGGAAAGGTCTTCAAAAGAGTTTAAAACAAGATATCAGTATTAAGTGATCATGGAGAGTTGATGGACCTGAAGATGGTTGATATAGATACAGTCTACAGTGGGTGTAAGGGTAGAGGGAATAGATTACCCTGGACAGATACAGATAAATATTCAGGAACTGTACCAGGATGAACTTTATATTGGGCTCAGGATTCTAAAGTTTATCTTGAAGACCATGGGGAAACAGTGGCTTTACCAAATCTTACTTTGAAAAGACCACTCTGGCAGGTGAGCAAGCAGACAGGGAGGATGGTGCTACACACTAGTAGCAGTTAGGAAACAATTGTAGTGATAATGTAAGAAGTAATGAGAATCTGAATTATTGCATTGATAAAGAGAAGTGGAGGAATCTAAAATAAATAAGGAGAACAGACAATAGGAGATAGATTGATTGAACTGAGGGAACACAATTTGGAAAAGCAGTTCAAAAGAAATAGAACCCAGATTTCTTGTTTGTGTAGCTGATGCCATTTGGTTTTATTCATTGGTAAAAAGAAGAACTGGACAAAGAGCAATGAAAAAAGGATGATCATGAATGTGGTTTCAGACATGTGTAACTTGCAATAGCAATGGACATCAGGATGCTCTATAAAATTAGAGGTCTTGTGCATGGGAGGGAGGTTTGGATGAATGATAAAGATGGAAAATTAGTAGCATATAGATGGTAGTTAAAACAGTAGGTTTTTCTGGGCATGGTATTACACGCCTATAATCTCAGTACTTAGGGCAGGCTGAGACAGGAGCATAACAGGTTTGAGGTAAGCTCAGCAACTTATTTGGATCCAATGCAAAATGTCCCTGGGTTCAGACCCCAATACAAAAAAAAACAAACTTGTGTTTTTGTGAGTTCAACCATGCAGTATGGATAAATAAAAGAAGGCATGATTATGTTAGTCCTGGGAACACACAGACATGGCTTTCATTTATAGGGTACTTTCCAGTGTGTCAGGAATTGTACCAATCACTTTATACAGATAATCTTATTTCTAACAACCATATCTGGTAGATAATATTACTATCTCAATTTCAAGTTTAAGGAGAGTGATACCAAGAATATTTAAATGATTTGCTCCACAGCACAGAGCTGGGCTGAATTTATGTCTCTGACTCTGAAGGGCATGCTGGTAACTACTATGCTTTCCTGCCTTCCTTAGGAAGTCAAAGCTCAGGAAAATTTCTGGAGGAATAATTAGTCTGTGTATAATGTTTCAGAAGCTACATAGAGTGAAGACAAAAACATGTGTCCTTTAGATTTGTCAGGAGGTAGTCTACAGTTAATCAATGAGCAAATGGGTGGAGGGGAGTAAGAAAATTCTTGCAAGGGTAGACGACTTTATCTAGACCTTGCCAGTGATGAGGAGGAGAAAGGTAGTGGGAGAGCCCTCAGGGTCAGTAGAGAAAGTGTTCTATTTTGTTCAGTTAGCTTTCGATACAGGAGATGTTCAACTGTGTTTAAATCTTAAATTAGAAGAAGCTGAGGAATTCTAGATGAAAAAGGAAATCCTATAGAGGAGCAAACAAGACAACCTAAAGGAGGAGAAAGGAGGGGAGAAGAGGAAAATCTCTAAAACACACAATGTAATTAAACATATTGAAGTCAATCACTAAGCCAAGCAAGGGAAGGAGAGACAGGGAGGAAATGGGGTGGGAATTGGGTAGGGGTTAAATCAGCGATGTGTATATGTTTGTACACACAAGTTTTTTACCCCAATATGATGTTTGAATATAATGCACCAATAAATTTTTTTAAAAAAGAAGAAGCCTGTAAAGGGAGAAAGCTCAGAGATATATGATGGGATGACTGGTAACCCAAAGTCACAGGAAATCCAGGCATGGGACTGGCTTAATTGATAAGAGGATGACAACCACCATTTTCATTAAGATGGGAAAGAAAAAAGTAAGGATGCAAAATGATTTAGGGAAGAGTTGGAGAAATGGGGAAAATCCTAGCCACTTATGTACTTTCTCTGCACCAGGACATCTTTGTCTCCAAATCCACCTACACCTTTATACTTCCTGATCTGTAAAGTGAAGGCTAGCCTGTGTAGGGCTTCAAATTATAATGGGAGGCAAAAGAGACCAGGGTATTTATTCCCTGGTGTCTGTTTTATGGGGTTGCTTAGCTCACTATTTCTCTCTACAAAAGGCTACAGCTGTGGTAAGGTATTCATTTCTATATATATACCCTCTCTGGGTTCTGATGACCATTTGCTTTCCTTCTCCTTACAAAGATGGGGGTTTAACACTCTCTACTGTTGTTGGATCTAAGGTCTATATTGTGTCACAGTAGTATTCCCAAACTCTACCCTCCCCTTTATGGTCCCCTCATTAAACTTACTCTAATTAAACAGTTCGAATCAGATTGCCAACAGGGCCCAGATGGATAAAGGAGGCAAATAATTTATTGATAATGAGGAAGGAGATAGTTGAAAAAACCAGAGAATTTTGGAAATAACTGAGATGGGGAAGAAAAGGCAGA
This sequence comes from Muscardinus avellanarius, assembly GCF_963383645.1. Classification (NCBI taxonomy): domain Eukaryota; kingdom Metazoa; phylum Chordata; class Mammalia; order Rodentia; family Gliridae; genus Muscardinus; species Muscardinus avellanarius. The sequence goes on along the minus strand of NC_137792.1, from coordinate 69,544,370 downwards.
GATGACAAGAGACTCATAGGATTGTCTGACAGCATTGAGACAAAGGTCCAACTGAAGTCCAAAGTTGCCCTTATATTGAGTCAGTTTAGAAAGCACTTCATTGCTTGATCCATGAACAGAATTTTGCCAAAGGCCAAATAAGTTCAGCATATTGGTAAAAGTAAAATTGAAATGCAGGCTCACTCAGGAACTGACTGGAGAGAAATCCAAAGGATAGCTGGTTGCTGAGAGACTGAGGGAAATATATACTATAATGACAGAATTTCTCTCTTATAAGGACACAATCAAATAGTCATTTAAGAACAAGGTTTGTTTGAAGAGTGAAAACCTCTTCACATCTTAGTTATCTAGGCCAGGATCAGATTAGGACAGAATAGAAAATGTGCCTAGGAGACATATGCCACCCCTGCATTTGTACAGTTCTGACATTTGATGCCCTCATTGCCTACCCTAGCCCAAGCCCTGAACACGTTGTTGTGACCCCATAGGCAAGGACCAACACTTGGGCACATTTTCTTCTGGTCTGCCTTCCAAATCAGTTATCTTTTTTCACTAAGTTGAGACTTTACTGCTCAAACAAATTTGTACCTAATCTTATTTACATGACATTATAATGAAATTGAATCTTCTCCAGAACTGCTTTTATTATGTCTCTGCTCACTGATAATATATATTCACTGCAGCAAAGTCAGAAAGTAGAGATAAGCAAAAGGAACAAAATAAAGAATCATCTGTAATCTCACCATCCAGAGACAATGACTGTCGTCACTTTGCTGCATACTGAGATTGATTCATAATACAAAAATGATCTCTGAAGCAGAAATATACTGCCAGCATGTGGAAGTTTGTGAAAAGAATATTTTCAGTTAGCCAAGTGTAGTGAAGTTGGGAAAAGGGTTTGGGGATGGAAAGAAAATCATCAAAGCCACAATTCTGACTGAAAAACAAGCACACCCCATCTAAGGGCCCCAACTTCCCACTCTCTGAGATTCGATTATCACAGCCAACATGAAAAGGCTTCATTGGTAGGGAAATAAGGTAGATACCAGTACACATGGAAAAAATGTCTTTATTTGGAAATCTTATCATTGAGATATTCTTGATAACAAGGTTCTTTGATAACAGGTTTCTTGAAATCTCATATACATGTTTTTTGGGAAAATATCATCCTATAGTTTTCCAAGTGAAAGATACACGTCACAGTCCCAGGTAACAGGCAGAATGTGTGATTGTGGCTATATTAAATGTGATTATAGTCATTGTTCTTGTTTATCATAATTTTAAATTCAACTACAAACCTTTTCTCAACAGTTTACCAGAACAAACAAACAAAATGACACGAATTATTCCTCCAAATGTCAGATACATAGATTTATGAGTTGGAAGACAAAAAATATTAACTTCAAAGAGTTCATCTTTAATTATGAATTCGTACTACATTTCTACAAACACTGGTGATAACAAAAGAACACGCTGAATAGACATGATCACTATGAATATGCATGTAATGATCCTGCCAAAATGCACATCTTACTGCTTGGTCAGGTAAAAATGTTTATATTTATAAATGTTTTTAATAAATGCTTGAAATTATATAAAAGTTGAAAATGTAATTTAACAAAGTTTACATGAAAATGGAGAACAATGAAGCTAGTTGAATTCTTTTGGTTTTTTTATTACAAATGATATTCTTATGATTCTCCAACTCTCAGAGGATGAAATATATCTCCACGACCAATTTGGATGAAAATTTTTGTTTCCTATTGTCTTGTGTCAGAGTGACTTGCAGATCTGGTTTTGCTTCTAATCTGGCTTGGTGCTTTTCTTGACCTGGTTTTCCATAGATGCACACATCAAGGAATCATCACATAGAATCTCCCAGTCTTGGCCTTCCTCTAAATTCACTTCAGTCTGTTTGGCTTTTGAGTTCTTCCCAGTTGAAAATTTTTCATTCATACTTCCTTGTATTCCTCTTAAGACACTGATGAATCCTTCTTGGAAACAACTGATATTAACTTCTCACACCTTCTAATAGAGCCTGAAGCTTCTTAAACTTTTTCATCAAAGTTCTTTTGATGCTTCTGAGCAGGTTTCAGTAACTACACTATACCTCTCCTGCAGTTCACTGAAGATTTCTCCTTTTTAGTCTCTTCCCACTCCTGCTTCTTATCGATCTCTTTTCTTCTGTGTAGTCTTTCTTGCTTTAACTTTTCATTTTCCTTTTCCAGCTTTTCGTTTTGGTAATGAAGGTGATTTGCCTTTGGGAGTTTCTCATTAAGGATTTTAGCCATGGCATCTTCCCAGACATTTTAGACCCAGAACTTATTTGCCACTTTCATATTCTTTATCATGGGGTTTTACATCATCCTCATTGTCAGCCTCTATTTGCTTTATCATCAGATAACGCTTTTCTAATCTAAAGCTTTCTACAGAATCTCCATTGTTAAAAGCATCTTTGCTGCATCTTCCAACTCCAATGGCCTTGACTACCATTTCCATCTTCTCTTTTAGGTAAAATTTTAGCTCTTTCCCCACATTAATATGTGAATATATATTATGTATTTTATTTATTTATTTATTTATTTATATTATTATTTTTAATTGGTGCATTGTAATCATATATCACATTGGAATACAAGACTTGAGAGGATATACAAGCACACATCATCCAATTAGCCCTCATCCAGCCCCCATCCCATTTCCTCCCCCTCCCTTGATCCCATGCTTGTTTGGTGATTAACTTTGATACATTTGTTTATGTATCTCCTGTGTTTTAAAGAGGCTCCATCCTCCCCTATTCCATACCCTCTGATTGGTCACCTTAATTCCTTCACTATAGGGCCCTTTCTATAGCTCGACCTCTTCCTGTTGCCCCTTTCCTCCTGGTTTTTGCTGATTAGGGGAAGCATCTGATTTTCATTTTTTGCGATATTTCTCTATGCATGCCGTGTTGCAAGTACCGATCCCACTCTTGACGGCCCCCGTAGTGGCCTGGCTACCCAGTGGACTGATCCAGACCTCGCTGGCTCAAGCAGTGGCCTTGCCTCATGAGAGGCCCCAATTCTGGTCTCGCTGGCCCCGACACCAGCCTAACCCCTCAGCTGGCTCCGATCCTGGCCTCGGAGGCCCCAGTAGTGGCCTTGCCTCCTGTCAGGCTCCAATGCTGGCCATTGGCCCCGGCGTTGGCCTGACCCCTCAGCAGGCTCCGATCCCGACCTCGGAGGCCCCAGCACCAGCCTTGCCTCATGTTGAGCTCCGATCCCAGCCTTGCTGGCCCCGGCACCAGCCTAACCACTCGGCAGGCTCCGATCCCGGCCTCGGAGGCCCCAACACTGGCCTAGCCTCACAGCAGGCTCCGAAGACGGTCTCGCTGGCCCCAGCACCAGTCTAACCCCTCGGCAGGCTCCGATCTGGCCTTGGAGGCCTCAGTAGCGACCTTGCCTCACAGAAGGCTCTGATGCCGGCTGCTGGTTCCGGCACTGGCCTAACCCTTCAGCAGGCTCTTATCCTGGCCTTGGAGGCCCCAGCAACGGCCTTGCCTCATGGCAGGCTCTGATGCTGGCCGCTGGCCCCAGCATCAGCCTAAACCCTTGGCAGGCTCAGATCCCAGCCTCAGAGGCCACAGTAGTGGCCTTGCCTCATGGCAGGCTTCGATGCTGGCCATTGGCCCCAGCACTGGCCTAAACCCTCGGCAGGCACTTATCCTGGCCTCAGAGGCCCCAGCACCTGCCTTGCCTCATGGCAAGTTCTGATGCTGGCCTCACTGGACCCAGCACTGGCCTTGCCTCACGGCAGGCTCCTATCCCAGCCTTGGAGGCCTCAGTAGTGGCCTTGCCTCACGGAAGGCTCCGATGCCAGCCACTAGCCCCGGCACTGGCCTAACTCCTTGGCAGGCTCCGATCCCAGTCTCGGAGGCCCCAGCACCGGCCTTGCCTCACGGCAGGCTCCCATGTTAATCTGGGCATGGGAGTGAATGCCTCTAATCTAGTAATTGGGGAACTCAGACAGGAGGATCACAGGTTTAAGGGCATCTTCAGCAACTTATTGAGGCTTTCAGCAACCTAGTGATATCCTATGTCAAAACAAAAATTAAAATTAAAATAATGGCTGAGAGTACAACTTGGAAGTAGAATACCTCTGGGTTCAATCACCAGTTCAAAAAGAGGATTATAGAAGTTTTAAATTAGAAAAAATATGAATTTTGATGGCTTCTCCATTACCTAGAGAGAAGAAATCCCCATACTTTCTTATAATCTGGCCTTGGGCTAGCTTTTCAACTTTTTTCTAACTTTTTCAGGACCATTCCTGCCACCATCATTATCTCCTTATCTACCACTAACTCCTCTTCCTCTTCACTTATAATTACGAACTAATAGGATTAGGCCCTTGGACTAAAATTTACTCCTACTCCTCACCTTCCCTGCCTTGAATCTATGTTCATAGCTGCACAATTCACAGTTGCCAAACTATGGAACCAGCCAAGATGTCCATCAACAGATGAATGGATTATAAAACTGTGAAATATGTACACAACGGAAGTTTACTCATCCATAAAGAAAAACACAATTACATAATTTACAGGGAAATGGATGAAACTGGAGGACATTATGCTAAGTGAGATTAGTTAGTCAAAAAAATGAAGAAATAAGATGCTTTCCCTAATATGTGAAAGCTAGGGAGAAATGGGTAACAGGAGGAACACTAGATGAAGAAGGAGATCCTATAGAGGAGCAAATAAGGCAACCTAACTGAGGGGATGGGAGGGGGAAGAGGGAAACTCTCTAAAGCACATGATATACTTAAACAAACATATCAAAGTCAATCACTAAGCCAAGCATAGGAAGGAGGGATGGGAGGGAATGGTATATGTCACCCCAAGTCTTTTATCCCATTAAGATGTATGACTACAATCCATCAATAAATTTTTTTTAAAAGGCTGGGCATGGTGGCGCATGCTTGTAATCCCCACTCTTGGCAGGTGGAGGCAGGAGGATTGGTCAGGTTCGAAGCCAGTCGTGCTGGCTTAAGAGACCCTGTTTCCAAATTTTTTAAAAAATGTATAAAATAGGTCTGGGAGTGTAGCCCAGAGGTAGAAGGGTTTCCAGGAACCCCAGTACCACCAAAAAAATTTCAAGAAAAACCAAGAAGCAATCACTATAGGAAAAATATAAACAAATAAATATAACTGGATTTAAATTTAAAAATTTCATTTCAAATTTTGCTTCTGTATTCCTAGAAGATATTAGTCTATAATTTTGTTGTTATTATTATTTTTCTTGTAATGTACTGATCTGGTTTTATTCCTGACCTCATAGAATGAGTTTGGAAGTATTCTCTCTTCTTCTATACTTTTAAGGAGTTTATTTGATCAGAAAAGACCAGCTATGATGTTGAAAGCAGCCCTACTCTAGAGAGAAGCCCACATCTCAGGGAATTGCTTGAAAGATGATCTTTACCATTTTCAAGAATTACATATCTTGTGATGACGAATTTTCTTTTTTCTTTTTTGGTACTGGGGATTGAACTCTAGGGTAATTTACCACTGAGCTACATCTCCAGTTCTTTTTGTAAAATTTAAGACAGGGTCTAGCTAAGTTGCTTATGGTGGTCAGAAACTTGTGATCCTCCTGCCTTATCCTTCTGAATAGCTGGGATTACAGATATTCACCACCAGGCCTGGCTCAATTTTTTCAGTTATTTTATGTCTTAATAAGTCTTCATTTTGCCTTCATTCTTAAAATATACTTTTACTGCTTATAGAAGTTAAGGTCATTAGGTTTTGTTCCTTTTTTAGTATTTTAAAATTATTGCCTCAACATCTTTTTGCTTGCACTCTTTCTTTTAAGAACTCTTCTGAAATCCTTATTTTAGTTGTGCAATTTAATAATAGTATTCCTCCATACGTTTTCATGTTTGGGATTTTTTGCGGATGTGTGATCCATAGATTCACAGTTATATCAAACTTGTAAAGTTTGAGCCATGATTTCTTTAACTACTATTTCTTTTCCCTCTACCAGGCACTCTACACATGTATTTGTTTACTTGAAATTGTCCCTCAGCTCACCAAAGTTCCTTTTTATTAATGTTTTTTCTATGTGTATAATTTGCATATTTCTGGTAGTTGTCATCAGTTCAGCAATTATTTCTTTTGCAAAGTATAATATGCCATTAGTGCTACTCAAGATAGTTTTAAAATATACTTTTGGTACATTGTGATTATACATCATAGTGAGTTTCAAAGTAATTCATACATACATGCACACAGCATTGGATGTGTTTTCCTCCAGACCCCACCCCCCACTCCCTCCCATACACGTTAGCGAGCTTGGTAGTGATACTTTCAAATATGGACATAACACTATTTGAACCATTTCCTTCATCAAGCCTTCTTTTCCTCTCTCCAGTCTTGTCCACTATTCTACTGGTCTCTATCCTCATTTATCTGAAGTCCTTTTTGTTTCTTATTTTCTGTCTAGCTCCCACACATTTTTCATCTCAGATATAATTTTAGTAAAAATTCCATTTAATCTTTTTTTCTATGTCTCTATGCAATTTTTTGTGGAATATATATCATGAATGGATATGGAGAGTGGCCTCATTATCCCTGGATGTTTGTACTGCAGCTCTCTACTGTCCCTTTTCTAGCACCATCCCAGTGGGAGAATTGAGTGTCTCACGAGGTTAGAAGTCTAAGCTTTCCATTTGGCTTTTGCTCAGGTGGGCATGGGTCCATAGTTTGATGATTGCTAGCTATTGTGGAGTATCTGTCATCTAAATGTTTTCTGTCTTTGTAGGCTTCCCATTTCCTGGTCCTTTGGCTATGGGTTGGCTTTTTTTAGGACATTTGTTGTCTGTTCCTATCGGCATTTCTGGGCTGCCAGCTTCTCCAACACCCAGTCCTAGATATGTATGGAAAAAAGAAAACCCAGGGACCACAACTGTTTGTTGTTCCTTGGGTCTTGAGGTTTGTAGCTGGCCTTTCTTCTCTTGTTCACATATAACACAAAGGTATTAGCTATATTTGGGAAGCAGGAATAAGAAAACAATATTAAAAGTCTCAAAAACTTTACCCCTAGTCTGGAAGTAATGACCTTGTTGGTGTGAAACTGAAAAATTTACTCTTCAAAGACAAGAAACTGTGATTTTTTAAAAGACTCCTAAAATATAGGCAGTTTGGTACTTTGGGAAGATACGGAGAGGTTTATTGTAAAGGAGAGATTTTGGCAACAGTCTCAACTGATAAGAGCATAAACAAGATTGGTGACAGTATTAAGGATGGAATGAGCAAAATGAATGTGAAACATATTTGAATGGAGACTATGGTTTTAGATAAAAGGTTCAAAGGTTAGTTTGATGTGAAATTTTTTAGAGCATTGAGTACCTTGCAAAGAAAGTTTCACCTTGGAAAACTCGCCAAAGTCTTCTTTTGCTTTGTTTATAAGACAGATGATCTTTAGGGGCTGATATTAGTCTTAGACTGCCATAGAATATAACACAGAATGGGTAGCTTAATTCAAGAAGCTAAAAGTCTAAGATCAGGGAGCCAGCACAGTCAGTTTCTGTTTCTGATAAGGATGCTCTCCTGGCTTTCAGGAAATCTTTTCTCTGGGTACTCTCATGGCCTTTCTTTTCTTTGTGTGTGCCTGTGAGGGGAGAGAAACGAGAGAGAGAGAGAGAGAGAGAGAGAGAGAGAGAGAGAGAGAGAGAGAGAGAGAGAGAGAGAATATCTGATCTGCGGTGCCTCTCTTTCATCTTAGGAGGGCACTAGCCTTTATTTAACCTTGTTTAATTTCTTAATTTCTTCTTCAAGGCATTATCTTCAATATATTCAAATTTAAGATTAGGGCTTCAACATATGAATATTGCAGGGACATAAACATTCATCCCACAACAAAGTGATTTCAAGAAAGATTACTAAAACATTGTAAAAATTTTTATGGGCAAAGAATTATGGTCATGGTAGATATAATTTAGCTGATGTGGATCATGGTTTTGCAGATCTGTGCTAAGTATGTCTGTGTAAACATTGTATACATGTGTTGAAATATCACATTTTATCCCATAATGCATAATATTTCAATAGTAATAATAATCATCATAGTAGTAATAACCATCCTAAATATAGAAATTTAGAAATTAGTTGAGCATAACTATTCTCATTTTAGGTCCTATAATAGTAATCATAATAGAATTTACTAGTTGCATTCCTTAGATTTTTGAGGTAAAAAGAATTATCTTTGATCAGTAATGCAGTTGCTGATATGTCCATGACGTAGAAACCACCTGAATTCTTTTTAAAATAAAATCCTTCACAGATGAGAGGTTAATTCTTGTAAGAATCACATTAATTGGAAGTGGATAGTATCTGATTACTGACCTCCGTAGTGTATTAAATAGCTTTTACTTAACATCAAACTATCCTAAGCTCTGACGTGAGCTATTATTCTATAAGGTCACCTTCATTGAGAATTAGTACAGGGGCTTGAGAAGGAGTTCAATAGTAGGATGTATTCTTGGTATATGTGAGGCCTGGTATTTAATCCCCAGCACTTCTTCCAAAAAGAGAAAATTAGTGCTTAATGATGAGAAAATCGAAGCTAATACTACATTGTGGGTAACCGATCTTGGAGAAAGAATAGTAATGTGCATTAGATAAACATAATAAAACCCTTAGACTTTCATTTATCTCAGGCACCTCGCTTTTTCTTTAGCACTTAATGAGGGATGTTTCCCTGACTTTCTCACAGACTTTCTCCTATTTGGCTTCACCAAGGTGCTCAAAATGTCCATGCTGGATACTTCTGGGATTATATAGACTCAACCAAAACCACTTCTTCTTTATGACCCTTGGCCAGTGATTTCCAAGTCATTTCTATTTTCTCTGCTCATTAAGTTTATTCTTTCTTTAAGAGCAACTGGAACCCAGGTCCCTCTTTCACCCCAGGCTTCAGTGCCAAGGACAATGTCAAGTGCTGACTCCTCAGGTCACAGCCCAAGAGCAGGAAATCCAGCTTCAGGCTGCAAGATAGATAGGTGCTTCCTGGATTATTTTTCACAGGTATTCTCTTACCTTAAAAAGAGGACATCCTAGCCAGGCATGGTGGCACACGCTTGTAATCCCAGCATTTGGGAGGCTGAAACAGGAGGATAGTGGTTCGTGGACAGCCTCAGCTACTACTTAGTGAGGCCCTGTGCAACTCAGTAAAACCCTGTTTCAAAATAAAGAAAAAATAGGTCTGGGGTATAGCTCAGAGGTAGAATGTCCCTGGGTTCCATCCCTGTTACTGCAAAAAGGAAAAGAAAAGAAAGAAAAAAGAAAGAAAAGAAAAAAAAAGAAAAGAAAAGAAAGACATTCTGAAAACAAAGAGTAAAAACATGACTGCTACTACTGCCAAGAGAGCAGAGACAAGATTAGAAGTGTGGTCTGTGGATGAATGAAGAATGACCATGGGAATTGGGTATTTACTGTTGTTACCACCACTAACAGCCTTCCTACAACAATGGCAGTTTAACAGTGGCAGACTGAAGAATGGCAGAGATCTAATAGATCTAAGTCTTGAGGGCTTAGGTAATTTCTCTGCTCTTGATTTGTTGATGACCTTTGACTTTAGCATTCTGTTTTTTTTTCTCCCTCCATGCCTCCCAAATATAGAGCAGAACATCATAGTACAGTGAAGTGGTGTATCAGTTATCTGGAACCTTCATTCCTAGGGGCTGGAATGCCACCATCTCCTATGTATTTGGCCTGCACTAAAAGTTATTTATCAAAGGCTCTGAGCCTCAGTTTCTTTCTCTAGGTAATAGATACATACCACAAAAGGATCTTTGGGTCCTAAGAGGTTTCTATTTGTATTGGATCTATATGAAATATTACATGTGTTTCAGTGCTCTTGAAGTTAGTTAATGTACTGGGCAACATGATTTTTATCATTTTTGGAGGGTGTTTTTATTAAGTTGAATGAAGTAACTGGGAAATTTTCAGGCTTTGTATTTCCTGAGCTTATCTTCATTGTATGCCAATCAGCTCATGTTACATTGTAGTGAATGAGAAAAATTGGGAATGCTGCGTCTAAATAAGGAAAGAAGATAGACATGGTGGCACACGCTTGTAATCCCCATGCTTGGGAGGCTGAGACAGGAGGATTGCACAAGTTTGAAGCCAGCCTCAGCTACTTAGTGAGGCTCTCAGCAACTTAATGAGACTTTGTTTCCAAATAAAGTATACAAAAGATCTCAGAGTTTAGCCTGGAGGTAGAAAGCCCTGGAGTTCCACTTCCTAGTACCACAAAAATAATAAATAAATAAATAAATACATACATACATAAATAAATACATAAATAAATACATAAATAAGGAAATATAGTGGAAAAAGGAAAACCCTTGAGGATATTCAGCCTCAAAGCTAGCATATTTCTCAGTATTTATTATATTCCTGGCACAGAACACTTATTATTTTCTTTAATCATCTCACCAATTCTGGGAGGGGAACTAAGCCTGAAATAGGTTAAACAAGAAGCCCAAGATCAAACCATTAATAAGTGCCCAAGGAGGATTTTGGAGGCTGTTACATTGATTGGCTTTCAGAAAACCTTCTTCTCCACCATGGCTAGCCAGAAAGCTTGAACAGCAAGTGACCATGAGCTTCCAAATTGCAGATACTTAAAGCAAGCATAAAATTTTGCCTCACCGCAAAAATGTTTTAGTGAAACTCATGTTTACTCAACTATATAATTTACTAACTTTCAAAATAGTATTACAAATCACCTGGTGTGAATTCATCTGCATACATGCATGTGTGTTTGCATGTGTATATTGGGGGGGGGAGATGGGGAAGGAGACTAAAGCAAGAGTAAGGAGATGGAGAGATGCACATTTGTATAGTAGAACTCCCCCTTTTAAAATTTCCCTGCATTGTCTACTCAAAGCCTTCACAGTAGAGTCAAGTAAAATAACATGTAATTTGCTTCATACTGTTTTTCTCATTGGGATCTCAGTAAGCCATCAGGTATTCCTGGAGATGATATTAGCAGGAGACAAGATGTTGCCAAGGAAGGAAACATGGGCCTTGGAGCATGTAAGAGACTAGTTATAAAAGAGTTGGGCAGTCCTAAGAATGAATCCTCACTCTGCAACAAGCTGGCCATACAGAGCCTGTCCCTTTCCCCAAGTGACCCTCCACTTGGGCCCTTTCTGAACCTAATGGCAGCTTTGCCAGAACAACATCTCATACAAGTTCATAACTGACACACATTATTGTAGGCTTTTTGTTTATTTGTGTTTGCTTTGGATTTTTCATACTTTGCTTTGGTTTTTTATACTTTGATTTATTCTTTTTTATTTTATTATATTTCTTTTGGTGTTACTAGAACTGAACACAGGGACATTCTACCTCCAACCTACACCTTCAGCCCTTTTTATCTTGTGTTTTTTGAATCAGGGTCTCACTAGTCAGCTAAGAATTTTGCTAAATTACTGAAGCTAATCTTGAATCTGTGATCCTCCTGTCTTGGCTTCCCAAGTACTGGGATTACAGGGGCATGTCACCACACCTGGCTATACTTTATTCTTTTAAATTTGTCTCAGTCATCAGTTGTGAATTGCACTAGAAGGGAAGATTATGGCTGGGCATTGTGGAGCATGTCTGTAATCCCAGTACTTGAAAAGCTGAAACAGGAAAGTTGCAGGTTGCTAAATTCAGCAATTTAGCAAAACCCTTAATAACATAGGCTCTGTTTCAAAATTTAAAAAAGAGAGATAAATAGAACGGCTCTGGGTTCAATCTCCAGTACAAAAAAGGGGGGGGGATGAGGTAATTTTTTTTTCTCAGGCTTTGAAATGAGGCCTTAACCTCCTATCCAGATAGAACTCCCTCTCTTTTTCCTTGGCTCCTGTTTCCAGTCTTCTGTTCAGAAAGTTCAGTATTTCTTACCCCTACTCTCAACTCTCCAGATGGGAGAGGCTTAATCCAGGTATGGGTTTTTCTTAGTGACCAGATGCTGTGTTTCTTCGTAATCAGTGGGAAATTTTCTTTACCTCCATGGAGTCAGGAATTGTACTTTGCCAACACAGACATAAATATAACACTCAAATTTCAAAAGACCAGAACTCAGAAAGGTTCTCTCATTGTCACAATGTATTCTCCTATTCTCTATAAAAAAGTATGAGGAACTCAAAGGGCATTTTTGGATTCTTCTCCTCCACCTATGGTTACCTTTATTAATAATAACACTTGAATGGAAACATAATGGGTTAACCTGGAACACTGGAGTGGGTGTTTAATTGGCCCTGCAATTCTCAAAATTAGAGATAAAAATAATATTGCTTAAGAATGCCCTTTCCAGGTGGTCACATAGTGGAGAGGTCAGTGCGCCACTAACTCATGAGCAGCTTTATGTGCCTATTTGCCAATTCTTAAATTAGTCCATTCTGTGTCCTGGAAATCAAGCTGTTTAACTTCCTGAAATGATTCATTCATGGAGGGCTATTCTTTAGACCAAGTCTAATTTTGTGGTGGTCTGACTAAAAAGGCCTAGTTCTTTTCTTGTCTTTTTTTGGCATAGATGTGGCCCTAATGTAATTTTTGCATATAGTAAGGCCACTTTAGAAGAGTGAGTTCAAAGTGTTGGTTCTCAAGGAGGCCTTGGAGGAAGACTGGACATTCCCAAGGTGCTTTCCTCCTTCTTTCAACTCCAGGTCTCTGTGTGACTGGTTTCCTTCATAGACTTCATCCAAAAAGCCTAGACACAGACTGAATGCAGAAGCAGATATAATAATCCAGTTGTCTTCTATTTAACCAGATATCAGACTTGCAAAAATGGAATGGTTTCACTATCTTCACTGAATCTTTTATTTCTTTTCCACAAATAGGCATTTTTCATAAAAATATACTGTGGATCATATATGTCTTCTAATTAATCATATTTATAAAAGAAATAAGTAAATATTTTAATATATGCTCTAATTTCTAATATTATACATGACAATAGATATGACACACAAAACCAAAAGTTCTTTGGAGGTTCTCAGTAATTTTTATTCATTTAAATAGAGGCTCTTGCTATAATGCCCAGCCCATTCCTGAACTTCTGAGAGCAAGGGATTCTCCTGCCTCAACCTCCTGAGTAGCTGGGACAACAGACATATATCACCAGGCCTAGCTAGTTCTCAGTAATTTTTATGAGGAAGTAAATACATAAAGAGCTGTATGCATGTATGTCTGTATCACTTTGAACCTCACTATGATGTAAAATTAAAATTCACTAAGGAAAAACTTTTTAAAAGTATATAAAAGGCCCATTGAATTACCAAGATCATTCCTCACAGACATAAAAAAATAGTACTTAAATTCATTTGGAACAACAACAAAAAAAATCCATTATAGTTAAAGTAGTCCTAAGCAACAAAAACCATGTAAGAGGAATCACAACACCTGACTTTAAACTATACTACAAAGTCATAGTAAAAAAAATACCATGCGCCGGGTGTGGTGGCGCACGCTTGGGAGGCGGAGACAGGAGGATCGCGCAGGTTCGAAGCCAGCCGTGCTGGCGTAAGAGACCCTGTTTCAAAAATATAAAATAGGTCTGGGAATGCAGCCCGGAGGAAGAAGGGCTTCCAGGAACCCCAGTACCACCAAAAAAAAAAAAAAAAAAAAAACCAGATACTTAGACCAATGGAGCAGAATAGAAGACTCAGAAACAAATCCACACACTTACAGCCAATTGATTTTTGACAAAGGGGCCAAAAACATACACTGGAAAAAAGATAGCCTGTTCAACAAATGTTTTTGGCAAAACTGGTCAACCAAATGCAGAAAAAAAAAAGAAATAAGCCCCACTTTCTCACCCTGCACAAGTCAATTCAAGTTGGGTCAAAGACTTGAAAATTAGATCAGAGACCTTGAAGCACCCTGAAGAGGGCACCTTTTTGAAGAAGCACCTTTTGGGGTCTTTTTGAAAAGACCCCAAAGGCACAAAAAACTAAAAGACAAATCAATACATGGGATTGCATGAAACTGAAGAGCTTCTGTACAGCAAAGTAAGGTATCAAGAACCTCAACTGAGAGCCAACAGAATGGGAGAAGATTTTTGCCACCTACTCCTTTGATGGAGGACTAATATCCAGAATATACAGAGAACTCAAGAAACTCAGCACTACAAAGACAAATAACCCAATCAAAATGGGCAAGGGAAATAGACACTTCATGAAAGAAGAAATTCAAATGGCCAATAAATGCATGAAAAAATGCTCAACATCATTAGCAATCAGAGAGTTGCAAATTAAAACTACCCTGAGATTTCACCTAACTCCAACTAGAACTGCAATTACTCAAAACATAAAGCACAAGAAAGGCTGGTGAGGATGTAGAGAAGTGGGAACTCTGATACATTATTGGTGGGATTGCAATTTAGTGCAACCACTTTGGGAAACAGTATGGAGAATCCTCAGAAGAATGGGAATGAACTTGCTATATGGTCCAGCAATACCACTTCTGGATATCTACCCAAAAGAATGAAAACTAAACTACCAAACTAAAGTATGCATATCTATGTTCATAGCTGCACAATTTACCATTGCCAAATTATGGAACCAGCCCAGATATCCATCAACAGATGAATGGAGCCAGGCGTGGTAGCGCACGCTTGTAATCCCCACACTTGGGAGAAAGAGACAGGAGGATCACGCAGGTTCAAAGCCAGCCTCGCTGGCTTAAGAGATTCTGTTTCCAAATAAAAAATATAAAATAGGTCTGGGGGTGTAGCCCAGGGGTAGAAGAGTTTCCAGGAACCCAAGAACCACCAAAAAAACAAAAAAAAAAATGAATGGATTACAAAACTATGGGAATTGTACACAATGGAATTCTACTCCACCATAAAGAAAAACACTATTCAATCATTTACAGGGAAATAAATGGAAATGGAAGACATTATGCTAAGTGAGATTAGTCAATCACAAAAAAATAAGAAATCGGATGCTCTTCTTAATATGCAGAAGCTAGGGGGAAAAAAGGGTCATAGGAGGAATTCTAGGCAAAGAGATTTTATAGATAAGCAAATATGGCAACCTGAGAGGATCGGAAGGGGGAAGAGGGAAATTCTCTAATGCACATGATGTACTTTAACAAACATATCAATGTCAATCTCCAAGCCAAACATGAGACAGAGGGAGGGGGAGGTAATGGGGTGGGAATTGAGTAAGGACTAATTGGATGATGTGTGCATGTATGTCTTCACTATCTTGTATCCCATTATAATGTATGACTACAATGCACCAGTACAAAAAAAGGGTCCTGAGGGAAAAAAAGTTGTGTGAGAATGAGAGAACTACAGTTTTTTTCCCAGTACTGGGGATGGAACCCAGGGGCATTATACCACCAAGCTATGCCCCCAGCCCTATTTTTTATTCTTTATTTTGAAACAGGGTGTCACTGAGTTGCAAAGGGCCTCGCTAAGTAGCTGAGGCTGTTCGCGAACCTGGATCCTCCTGTTTCAGCCACCCAAATGCTGGGATTACAAGTGTGCGCCACCACGCCCAGCTAGAAATACAGTTTTAAAAGGGTTTAAAATAAAAAAGAAAGAGCCCATAAATTGGATTTCAGCATGCTACTAAGGTAACACTCTATGATCTTGAGGTGTAGCCTTTCAAAAGAGAGGAGCCCCTCTCTCCTACCTGACTTCTGTCTCCAAACTTCTAGCTACTATAATTTTCTCCCTACTGCTGGTTATGACTGGAACACAGGCAGCATAGAGGCTACCAAAGGGCAATATGTACCTAACTTAAAGTAACCACAGCATTTTCCAGCATAGTGGCTACAAGCTCAGGTTCTGGAGTTAGATGATTTTTGGTGAATATCCTATCTTTGTAACTAATTTGCTATATGTCTTTGAACACATTAATTTCTCTAAGCCTAGTTATTTATATGAAAGTCAGGATATATATATATATATATATATATATATATGTGTGTGTGTGTGTGTGTGTGTGTGTGTGTGTGTGTGTGTGTATACATATATATTTCAAAGAAGTTTTATAAGAACTAAAGGAAATTAAACATTTGCCAGGTGTCTGGCACATCATGTGTTCTCAGAAAACAGTTGCTATGGTCATTATTCTCCCAGTCAGCACTTAGGAGGGTATTTTAGTCTATAGAGATGTGTCAATAGCCTTGATACTATCTAGG
Source organism: Muscardinus avellanarius (assembly GCF_963383645.1). NCBI lineage: Eukaryota > Metazoa > Chordata > Mammalia > Rodentia > Gliridae > Muscardinus > Muscardinus avellanarius. Next base: position 69,528,190 of record NC_137792.1, on the reverse strand, counting down.
CACACTTATGTTTCCTCCAAAGACCTTCTTCTAGGCTTTCCTTACTAACTGCTACCCTCAACACGTACATGCACGTATGTATTTATACACACGTGTGCGCACACACACACACACACACTCACTCAAATTCAATGGGAAATACTGACTAAGCACCTACTAGGAGCCAACTACTACTGGGAGTGAGGATAAAAGAGCAAACCAGTGAACATAAACGAGAATTATCCTTAAATTCAAGGAGCTTTTAGTCTAGCTGAGAAACCAGAGGATAAACAATATTATAGTTTGGATCTGGAGTGTCTCCCAAAACCCAATGTTAGACAATGTAGAGATGAAATAATTGAATCAGGAAGGCTCTGTTAAACCCATTGTACTAACACACTAATGAAATAATAATTTGAATGGACTCACTGGGTGATAACTATAGGCAGGTAGAGTATGGCTAGAGAAAGTAGGTCAGTAGTTTACTGGAAGTGTGGCCTTGGGGACTTCATCTGTACCTGATCCTGACATCTAACTATTTCTACTTCCACCATCATGAGCTGTGCAGCTGTCATCTTCCATGCCCTGTTGCCATGATGTTTCTGTACTGGAGTCAGCTAATCATGGACTGAACCTCTGAAACAATGAGCTAAATAAGCCTTTCCTTTTCTAAGTTGTTCTTGTCAGGTATTTTGGTCACAAACCAAATCTGAGTAACACAAACTGGCAATTTCAATATTATGCCAGGAAAGAGGTAAGATTGGTGACTGTGGGAAGTCATAAAAGGATAATCCAGATCATAAGGACCCCTACCACTAAAAAAGTAGCATATTTTCCAATTTTCCTACAGGATTTCAGGTTACTGGGGACAGAGGTGTTTTAATGTGAATATCACTTCAAGAAGAAAAATGTCTTCTGACTGTGTAAGTCAACCCAGTGGATTTTAGAAATTCTTTTGTATGGTTAGCTCTTGTTGGGAATTGTCTTCAAGTTTCCCATTCCCTTTCTTTAAGGACCATGCATTAAGGGCAGATGGGTCAATTACAAAATGAGCAAAGAACATGAATAGACATGCCTCCAAAACAGATACACAAATTACCATGAAGTGTACTCAACATCATTGGTCGTTATTAGGCAAATGAAAACCAAAACCGTAATAAGATACAATTACGTATCTTCTAGATGGCTGTAATCAAATACACAGAATATAACAAGCATCAATGAAGATATGGATAATTTGGAGCTTCCGTGAATTGCTGGTGGAAATATAAAATGATATAGTCATTGCATAAATGGTTTGGTAGTTTCTCAAATGATTAAACATATGACATAGCATTTCACTTCTAGGTATATCAAAAGTCAAGGACTTAATCTAGGACTTGAATAGATATCTATATTCCAATATTTATATAGACATTGTTTCACAGTGGCCCCAAATTGGAAATAGCTCAGTATCATCAACAAATGAATGGGAAAACAAAATGTGATAATCCATACAATATATTATTCACCCATAAAAAGAAGGAAATTGTAACACATGCTACAACATGAATGGACCTTGAAAACAATAAGCTAAATGAAATAATCCAAACACTCAAGAACAAATATAATGTGATTACACTTATATGAGGTCCTAAAAATTAAAACAGAGGCTATCAGAGACTGGGAGAATGCAGGAATGGGAATCCATTTTTTAAGAGGTGCAGAACTTTTGTGGGGGGTTATGAAAATGTTTGAGTAGAGATACTGGTGATGGCTAACCAACATATCAAATACATTAGATGCCACTGAATTGTAGATTTATACTTGTTAAGTGTATTTTGCCAGCATTAAAAATAAAAAGGTAGATAGAGTGTGACCATTGTGAACACAGGCTCTGGAGGCAAAGAGATCTTCATTCAAATCTCAGCTTGACAAATTTAACAAGCTGTGAGGTTTCATCTCTCCACACCTGAATTGCCCCCTCAGTAAAATGGAGAGAGTAGTTGCAGTTTACCTCCTTAAGCTACTGTGGGAGTAAAGCTCAATGGCTGTTAACTGATATCATCTGCCCACAAAACTCAGAGGGCACTTTTCAAAATGTGAATTCAGATCATGTCCCAGCTAACCCGCCACTCTCAACTCCTCTAGTTTAGGTTGTTCATGCTTCCTCTGAATCTTAGAATAGAAAGCAAGGTGTTTGTGCTTGCAAGGAAATCAGAATTGGAAAAGACTAATTTTAACAGACTTGCTTCAACTCACCCCCCCAGATTTTATATAGGAAGAGAAAGACTTCTGAGCAGGAGCCAAAGCAGAACAACAAATTGGTATCAAGGCTTAAAATTAGGTTCATCTACTGTGAACTTTGACAACAAGTACTGCTCAATGATCTCAAGGACAGAAGGAAATATAATCAATTATGTTTCGCTCCAGGCTGATTTTCCAAATCATTTACAAATCTATTATGAGGCAATGAAATCAAAGAGCTTCTGTCCAATGTTCATCGATAATTTTCCCAAAGAACTTATTTAACTCTTCTTCAGTATCCTCTTTTTCTAAAAACAATACTGAAAATTTGTGGATTAATAGCCTATATTCATGTATGCTCTTTTCTGCTTGTCCAGCCCCTGATTACTTTTCCAACTTCATCTTGCATCTCTCACCATTATTCTGCATTACAGTGTCATTGGTCTTCTTTCAGTTCTTTAGATGCACCAGGCACTCTTTCCCACAGGACCTCCCCATTTCACTCAGCATTTTCACCTCTGTGATTTAAGGCCACACATACACACAAAATGTAGAGGAAGGAAGATTTATTTGATCATGCTTCTTCAGATTTCAGTCAATGTTAAACCAATGTCCAACAAGAACAGGGGCTGCAGGTCCTCCGGGCACAATGGCAGGGAACAGAGAGAAGAAAGGAAAAGCTTGTTATCAGCTCAAGGCAGCAAGGGAGATAAAAGAATCATAATTGCAGCAACCTGCCCAGGAAACACTGTCCCAGGTCACACCCCAAGGGATCTCTCCCCAGCAACCAAGTCCCACCTCCAATATGGCTGGCTGTCTAATGCATGAGGTCTGAGGGGCATTCTAAATCCAAACCATAGCATTGTCTGTGCAAAAGGCCCTTCACCCCCACCTTTGCATGATTAAAGCCTATTTGTTCTCAGAGCTCAGCTAAGCATGACTACCTTATGAAAGTGTTCCTTATCTGATGCTCTGGCCTCAACTTGAACTTGTGCATTCCTTCCTGTCAAAGCAGCAGTCTTAGTGCATTATCATATTGCTATGATCGAGGTCTATCTTCCTCATGAGACTGTAAGCTTCATGAAATTAGAACCATACATAGTTTTGCTCTCTACTGGCCTATGACAGTGCCTTATGCATAAATTACTGCTCAACTAATTGAGTTAAATGAGGCTGTGAAGACTCATGTGCTCCTACTTACCAATTTGCACTTTCAGCCTACAGGGAAACATGGGCTAAAGCTTACCATTGCCTTTCCTCCCACCTGCCTTCCTGTCTGAAATGTCGGTTACCCTCCCTCTGCCCAGTGGCTTCATATCTACAGGCCTGACTCAGAAACACTAGCCACATAAATGAATGACTTCAATCCATCCTGGACTTCCTGATCCAGGCTCATTCTAACCAGCTCTTTCTCTTCCAATTAAACTGATGTACTACTGTCTACTATTATGGAGTGTCTTTCCATAAACAGTTCTTGTATCCTCTGAGAAGAGGAGACATTTTCCAAGTATAGTGACTAAGTTTCTAACTTTGAACTAGGCCTAAACTGGACTAAAATTCTGATTTTGCTACTAAATAGCTAGGCAGCCACGGGAGATCACTTCACTTCTCTGGCCATCAGACTATTCATCTGCAATCTCAGGCATCAGACAGTGATCTTCCAGGTTATTTCTCAGATTCTAGAACTATGTAAGATGTTGCTCTAATGTTGTGGAGTTTTAAACAGGGTTACTGAGATATCACTGACATACAAAAGCTGTACCTATTTAACCTATGAAACCTGATGTTTTATATACATCTATACTGTGAAATGATCGCTAGGACCAAGCTAACTAAGATATTCATTATCTTTATCTAGTTACCATTGTGTGTGTGTGTGTGTGTGTGTGTGTGTGTGTGTGTGTGTGAATGGCAAGAAATTTAAAATCTATTATCTTAGAAAATTATAAGTATACAATGGAGTGTTAAGTATTACCCTCTTTGTTATGGCTGGAGTTTAGAATGTCTCCCAAAATCTCATGTGTTGAAAGCATGCCCCCAATGCAACAGTATCTAGAGGAGAAATAATTGAACAAGCCTATAATTTTATCAGTGAGTAAATCCCATGAAGGTTTAATAATTTGAATGAATATACTGGGTGGTAACATAGGTAGGTAGGTATGTAGGGCACAATATGGACTTGGAGGTTATATCTGTCCCTGGTTGCTTCCATCTCTCTGTCTCTGCTTCCAGCTGCCATTGAGTTGAGCTCAGCTTTCCTCCACCACACCATGCTGCCATGGTGTCTGCTTTGGAGTCAGACTGTACTACTGACACCATGAGTCAAATAAAATTTTCCTCATCTATGTTGCTCATATCAGGTATTTTGGTCAAAGTGAAAAATGGCAGACCAAAACATGTTCTTATATATTAGATATTCTGATTTCATTCATCCTGAAATGAACCTTGTGCCCTTTGACCCTGAGTTCAAACTTGGTAGTCTTTGAACAATATATCCCCATCTCTGCCCCTTAATTTTTGCAGCCACATCCTACTATCTGCATTGCTATGTAGTTTTAACACACTGCCCTTAGGAAGGGAAAGATGAGAAAGACAGACACAGTCTATTGACAGCAAAGGAAAACTATATTAAAATAATTAAGATAAAAGAGTTATTTCTGGGTGAGATTATAGGTGATTTCTGTATTTGGTACATTTTCTGAGGTTCATTCTGCACTTAGTAGTTTCTGTACAGTCCTTCCAACACCTAATAAAACCACATTGAAAACAAAATAGATTCTGCACACATTTCTTGGTTGCCTGTGTTCTAAGAAGTCATGTAAACAACAGTTCTCATAGCTCCCACTCCATGCCAGACCCTAGGATTTGGAACAGTGGGAATGAGAAAGTAGCCATTCCTGGGGATGGGAAAATGACTGAACCTCTCAAATCAGGATGAAATTTTAACACTTGTTCTGATACGTGTCCTGATGTTAATGCATAATTGCTGAATGAACATTTCTCCATGCAACATGGAGACATTTTCTTTTTAAAAAATGAAGGTAGTTTTCCCCATTTCTGAATTTGATCTGCTTTTCCCTGATCTGCCTCCTTCTTCAGTGGATTTGCTTCTTTCCTTAATATTATTATTTTTTTTTTGGTCTTGTTCATGGTTAAGCCTCAACTAAGCAAAACACAGCCAAAAGGAGAGATTTCTCATTGCCTTTACAAATCTGGCCAAGTCTCAAAAACATTATTCTCCACTGCTGAATAATGGGAAGTCCAAAGTGAAATTGAACTCAAATATTACTCTACTCACTTTTCATGAAGTGTTATACTTAAAAATAAGATGTTATTGTTGAGATAAACCAACTTCTAGCATGCTGTGGGTGATCATTAAGTGTATAATAATAATAATAATAATAATAATAATAATAATAATGTTTTTGATGCAGTAAGCTTGATTTATACTCATTATTATTATGTTTTCTTTCTTTCTAATTCCTGGAGTAGGATCATGTGAGCTGGGCCACCCCATTGTTAGGGGAAATTAGTGACTGGCTACACACATTTCTCTCCACCTAGCATACCACAATGACAATTTACCTGTTAGCCTTCCTGACACTAATCTTCGCATGTGGTTCTTTCTGGTCTGATTTTCTAAATCCCCTTGTATTAATTTAAGTATTTGAAGGCTGGTTCTTTAGGGGGATTGAGAAATGCTGTACATGGGCAAAATATTATTTCTGGGGTGGAAAAAAGTTTTTTCAGAACTTTCTCTCACTTCTACCAGAACTTGAACTAAATTGTGATTCTCTCGGGTATTAGAAAATATGTGGGTGTTTGCATGAGGCCTCTTTTTGAGTATGGGTAACTGCTTGGTTATCCCTATCAATCAGCAAAGGCTGCACTTGAATTTTTCTGATTAGACAGAAAAATATTTGACTTGGGACCAAGTTCCAATAATACACACTTTCTCTCAAAGTTTGTTTCCATGTCTTCAAACAACACAATTGGCAAAGTTCATATATGATGAATTTTGGCTGCTTAAATTGTCTAATCAGGACCAGAAGGAGGCAAAATACCTTAAAATGAGAATAAATACAAAAAACCTTTTGAGGAGATAAGGTGGATTTTTGGGTACTAAGGACTGAACCTAGGCATATTTTGCCTTCAAGCTATACTCCCAGACCTTTTTGTGTTTTATTTTGAAACAGAATTTTGCTAAGTTTCTGAGGCTGTCCTCCAACCTGCAATCCTCCTGTCTCAACTTCCCAAGAACTGGGATTACAGACATGCACCACTACATCCAGCTAATAAGTTGAATTTGATGCCTTCTATTGAGTGTACATGAACACTCCCTGGGCCTCTGACTCAGTGGTGTGTCTTTTACAAACTGCTTTCTATCTGCCCTGCCCTGCAGACTGTTTTGTATAGCCTCACAACAGTGTTGGCAACAGGCTTCTTTATTCAGTCCATTGTGTTTTATGACTGGATTCCGTCTCATCTCTTTCTTCTGTCTATACCATACCATATGTGCACTACCTAGAGAATAAATGTAGAAAAGTTCAAACCTGGTAGACTATATTTCCCATATCCTAAATGAGAACATAGCCATTCAGGAATAAGGATAACAGTCAGGCGTGGTGGCGCACACTTGTAATATCAGCATTTGGGAGACTGAGACAGAAGGATCACGGTTCACCAACAGCCTCAGGTACTTAGTGAGGCCCTTTACAACTTAGTGAGACCCTGTTTCAAATAAAGAATAAAAATAGGGCTGGAGTGAAGATCAAAGGTAGAATTCCCCTGGGTTCCATCTCCAGTACTACAAAAAATAAAAAAATAAGGACAATGAGGTAGATGGTGTAGAATGTGAATCAGCATGCATCTTGAGAACTGACATGACTCTATCAAAGCCATATTTTTAAAATTTAAGTTAACTTGCAAATTATTATTTTTCACATAATAACTGTACATACTTAGGGGTATAATATATTTCATCACATGTGAATGATGTGTAATGATCAGATTAGGGTAAAGAGCATATCAATCACTTTAAAAATTTATCATTTCTTTGTTTTAGAAGCATTCAAAATCCTCTCTACTATTTTGAATTATACAATTAATTGCTATCAAACTTAGTTAAGCTACTCAGCTGTAGAATATTAAAGATTATTCATCCTATCCAACTACACCCCTATACCAAATAACCATGCTCTCCCCTTTCCCACACCCTTCCTAGCTTCTGATGACCATTGCTCTACTCTCTCCTTTCTTTTTTTTAAATAAATTTTTATTGGTGCTTTGTAGTCACACATCTTAATGGGATAAAAAACTTGTGGAGATATACACATACTCCTCACCCAATCAGCCCCTACCCAATCCCTAACCATTCCCTCCCCCTCCCTCCTTCCCATGCTTGGTTTCCTGATGAACTTTGATATGCTTTTTTTTCTTCCACATATGGTCAAGTTACTTTTGACAAGGTTTCCAAGAACATTTGTTGAAGGAAATAATAATCTTTCACTAAATATTGTTGAAAAATAATAACTACATGAAAAAGAATAAAATTGGGCCCTTACCTAACACCATATACAAATATTTACTCAAAATAGATAACAGACCTAAATGTAAATCTTAAGACTATAAACTTTTAGAGGAAAACCAGGGTCATAAAACTTCACAACATTGAAATTGGCAGTGATTTCTTGGATATGATTCCAAAGGCACAGGCAACAAAAGAATATACAGACTTCATAAAAAATAGAAAAATATTGTATATCCAAAGGCAATGTAAACAGAATTAAATGTTACTGATAGAATGGGATAAAATATTTCCAAATGCTATACCTGAAGGTATATTAATATTCCAAATATAAATCCTAAAAATTAGCAATAATAAAAGCAAACAGTACAATTTAGAAATCGGTAAAAGACTAAAATAGATAATGAATCTCCAATGATTTTTATATAACCAATAAACACATTAATATCACTCATCATTATCATAATATAACTAATCATTAAAGAAATACAAATAAAAAATATAGTGTAATACTACTTCACATTTGTTAGGATGGCTACTTAACATGAATTACCTTGCTCCAGCCCTTTACCTGGAGTTTGTTACTCTCTTTACTTGTAAAGTGTGTTTCTTGTAAACAGCAAATGGATGGATTCTGGTTTTTAATCCATTTTGCCACTTTATGTCTTTTTATTGGGGAATTGAGGCCATTTACATTCAGTGTGATTATAGAGAGATAACTTTTAATTCCTAACATGTTAAGATTTTATACTCTCTCCTTTCTATGAGATCACTTTTTAGCCTCTACACATAAGTGAGAACATGAAGTATTTGTCTTTAGATTGCCCGACTTATTTCACTTAACATAAATCAAAGCCATATCTATATATAAATTCATGAGTTAGGAGATAGAAGATACTTCCCCATGACCTTTGAGGGCAGCTGGATGCTGATTCACACCCTGGATCTACCTCTTACTAAATGTATAACCCCAGACAGGGGACAATCTAAGAGACTCTCAACTACATAATGAGGGTCACAGCCTCCCCTAGAGTTTTTGCGAGAATCAAATGAGTTCCTGAAACATAGAAAGGCCTAAGGAAATAGAAGCCATTATGCATGTTATTCAGTCTTGTTATTTTTTGAAAAAATAAAACAGTCTGTATCCACTCAAGTGAGAGGTGTAGAAAAGAGTGGAATAAACATTGCCTAATCAAAAGGCATCAGACTCCCAGGAGCCAAAGTAACAGGTCAGAGAACAAAAGAGATTTTAAGACTGAAAGATTTTATTTTAAGACTGAAAGTACAGAAATCTCTTGTTGGTTTGACCATTTGCTCAAGTTGTTCTCAACAGCTGTCACCTAGCCAATCCATGTGAGCTTTTAAAAAAAAAAATATATATATATATATATATATATATATATATATATATACTTATTGGTATATGGTAATTGCACATCATAATGAGGTTCAGAGTGAAATAAACATACACTCACACAGACCTTGGTGTGTTTCCCTTGAGATCCCTCTCCTCCCTCCCCTTTCTCACACATGTTTTCTGAGTGCAGTCTTAAGTGTAGAAAAGTGATGATCTGCCCTGACAATTACATCACTTTTGTTGACACTATTCAGAGAAGTTTGGTGTGTGTATGTGTGTATAGAATTGGGGATTGAACTCAGGGGCGTTCTACCTTGGCGCTATGCCCCCAGCCCTATTTTATTTTTATTTTGAAACATGATCTCACTAGGTTAATGAGAGTCTCACTACTTGCTGAGACTCTCCTGAAATCTGCAATCATCCTGTCTCAACCTCCCAAGTATTGGGATTACAGGCATGCACCACCACGCCCAGCAGGAATTTTTTTTTTCTAAACTGGTGGTTTAATGTATTGAAAATGCCTTAAGCAAGGGAAACTTTCAGGGTATCATGAATATTAGTTTAGCCTCAGTATGAACTCAAACTCAAGATTAAATGACAATTCATCAGAAAACTACTAAAAGAGAATATTTAACAAAGGTTAACCTTATATCCTTATTATATTTTAATGAATCCACATCCAAGTTTTCTTAATGTCATCCTGAAGCCATAATATAAAACAGGGGAAACCCAAAAAGGAAATTGTTTATACCAAGGCTCATGTTCACTGCAGCCACCTTTGGATTATTGGGCTATCAGTGTCTTAAACTCTGCTCCAAATTAACAGGCTAATCTTAAACCCAAATTGGGTTCTGGTTCTGGGCTCAGGTCTTCTACTGATGTATTCTCTGCACTTTCTTACATCTACTTTCATCTTTCTTCTATTCTTATTTTAGCCCTTCTTTTTCATTACCATCTATCCTTCAAATTTCCCCCAAATAAGTGCTTCCATCTTAGGGCACATTTACATGTGCACCAGCATAAAATAGTGTATTTTGATTCAGAGAGACCTAAACATCTCTCAGTACTGACACTCAGAGACAGATTCTACAAAGACTTCCTGAGGACTGTTTGTTTTTGCTTGGCTTCCAGGGGCAAAATTAAAAAAAGAGAAAGATCCAGTATCCAATCATTCCAATATAATTTTTGGATGATAAAGTTGTCATTGAGGGGAAAAATAAAATAAAACAAAGGAGAAGTGTCTTTAGGCTTTAGATCCATCAGTTTGAATGTTTTAAATGCCACCACAGTTGGTTAGACTGTATTGACTTTTCAAGTGAGCACCTAACCTTTTAGAGCTTTGTCATGAGAGCACTTAATCCAAACTTGTATTTCAGTTGCACAAGCAGAGTCCATTTCTCAGACATTTCTGGCCAAAGTCAAACACTCTCAGCACTGTTTGAAAGTTTTGGCTTCACCGGATGGCTGAATTTAAGGAGCTCTTCATTAAAGTCAATGGAGAAGAAAATAAAGTCATTTAAATTGCTATTTCTGGAGTTGTGGAACTTGAATGTGTCCAAACAAGAAATTTTCCATTATTTATTATGGTGACTTGATTTGTGGTCATTGAAGTGCTCAGCTTGTGCTCTTCCATCTTTCTATTTAGTTTGTGCGGGTGGCAGGATTGAGAAAGGAAGAGGCAGTACATTAAATAGTCACTCTGAGTACCTGTGCTAATTCTTCTCAGTGAAAAGTGCCCAAAGATGTAAACAGTAAATAACAATTCGTGGGCTGAAGTTCTGAAACTATTTCTTCCCCAAGAGGGAAAAAGACTTTTCTAGAGTTCCCCTCTTCTTTATTCTTATTAGAATAGTCTTTTGCACTCAAGAGGAATTTTCTAATAATGGAATGCTTCTTTTGTTGCAACTTGAGCTTACTTTGGTAATGAAATGGATGTCTAGGGCTGGCAGGGCCCATAAACTGATAAGAAGGTGTGACTAGCTTCTCCTGATTTCACTTGATATTTTGTAAATTACACCTCAATAACACTGAAACAAACTGGACAGCTCTTTGATCATCTCTTGAGATTGGGAACTCCCAGCTCATCTTGGTGATGTCATTTGCAGTCTAGACAACATCTTGGATAATTTTAAAAGGGTCCATAAGCCCCTTGACATTTCAGGTACCTTTTTGAGATGAGAGGTACATCTGCTTCTTTCTGGAGAAAGCATCATAGTCACTGGATTTTCAAAATACTCTGTAGCCTCAAAGAGAATAAAAACTTTCTTGTTTGCAGAGCTGTGAACTAATCTGTCATGTTTTCTTTGTTTGGATTGAATTTCACTAATGCAGAATGAATGGATCATACACAGTTTCTTCATTTCTCATAGCCTCCTTGTTTCTAAGAGCAGAGGAGCAAATCCTTCCACTTCTGGTTTGTATCCTCTGGACAGAGGTCCTGATCAGTCACATATGACTGCTCTGAGTTTTAGATCTCTGTTGCATGTTCTTTCCATGTCTATACTCCTGGTCCTCTCCTGGAGTTGCAGACCCAAGGTCTACCTCTAGCAAATGGAGGTGACACAGAAGGATCTATCATAATGGCAAACTTCCTTGTGATCCACTCTCAATAAAGAGAAAACACAGGTCTTTTCTTCCCCTTCTCATCATCATTTCATGGGAACCTGAGATTGTTTCATGCCTCTACTCAAATGTGTTTACTGGCAAGTTTGCTCAAACTTTTGTTTGCCTCAAGTTCACTCTTTAGATAAGGGACATGAGTATGGCTTTTCTTTCTTTAATTGCAATGCAATTTCTTCCCACAATAGCCATATGATAGCTGCTACAGCCACTCTTTATAATTAGTTGCTTTGGGATCCAGAGGATGGTGGCTCTCCTAGGGAAGATAAGCAATAAGACAGTATTTTTTTAATCTACAACAAGTAATGGTTACCATGTATAAAGTGCCCACTACATGTCAGAAATTGTGTTGAGAGTTTCACACTCATATTTCTCAAGGTATCCCATGACAAACCTATGAGCTATAAACCAAATGGCAACACTGGTGCTCACTTTCCCCACACTCTTCAGATTGGCCTCCCAACGAAACCAAAGTAGGGGTTTGCTTCCAGAAGAAAAATGGCCAATGCTCACTATTTGGCTAAAACCAGTATCTAATGCTCATCTGCTAATGGATTCTCTGCCATTGACTTCCATTTTCTGAGTTGATGTGAAAGTCTTCTCTGTGCTTTCTTCACTTCCATTTAAATTCTCTTTCTGGAGTCAACACCAATACTCCTGATAGTCACAAAAATTTTCTCAAGTATGAGATCTCAAACAAGTGACTCATCCAAACACAATTATTATGCCATCCTATTTGCCCATCATAATTTGCTATCCTTTTAAAATCTCCAAATGCCTGTTTTAGTGGTTAATAGCAATAGAAAAATAAATTAAAGAGTATATGCTAGTGTGTATGTGTGGCCATTACTACACCATTATGTACATCAGCTCTATTGTCCAGCTCAGACCTGCAACCCCAGAGGAGCTTCCCCTTCTCTTCCACACCCCCAGAAACTGCCTGCCCCTGCTGTTCAGCCTGCATGTGCTTAGTGAATGCAAATTAATATTAATATCAATCAGCCTAAGCCAAATCAGCCTCTCCTAAGTAGAGAAGTGAATTTGCATAAAATCAAATGAGATAATGTATGTGAAAGTAGTCTGAAAATTATAAAGCACTATACAAATCAAGGTATTTTTATAATGAAAGCATAATGTAGCACAAAGCCAACTATGAAATATTTTAAGCTTGTCTGCTCATTTAGATTAGCAAGGGCATAGTAAATATTTTTTCAATTGTATTGTTGAATTGAGATAATCAAGAGTGGCCTGTACATGAAAACAAAGAATTCCAAGAAAAAACCCACTAAATACAATAGGTTAGAGAGCATATAAAATAAAGCTTAAAGAAGAAATATAGCTTCAAATACAAAAGAAAATAATATATGTTTGTATCTGACGATTAAAAGACTCTTGAAATTTCTTCCTTTTCAAGACCTGGTCATTACAGTTTAGATTATAAAAGTCATTTGCAATCACACTGGGACAAGATCTTTGCTGAGTTTGAATTTGAAGCCAATTGTACAATCTTAATTTAATATTTTGTAATAGTATCCATGGTTAAAAAGATGTCACCTCACATCAAAGCAGTTTAGTGGTGGAAGTACAGATTGTGATGAAGTTTCCTGACGTGTCATCAATTTTTTTTCATCCCCAATCATTTACAGGCTTGTAAGTAATTTTGGAACATGATTCAGGAGATTTCTACTTTCTACCAACACACAATGCTTGTAACCATGTCACTCTTTGTTTGTTTAAATGCAACCAATCACAGTCCTTTCACAGCTGACAATATCCATCAGAAATCAAATGTAAGTACATTAGTGACTAAGGCACAAATTATGTGTTGTTGTATGTTTACCTGAAAATTGGAGATACCTGGACAATTGACTGAAACTTGTTGGTGAGCAAACAGAGAATTTGTACTTGACTTTGGGGAAGGAAATGAACAGCTTGGTTTCTGGGTGAGTCTTAAAAGACTGATTCTAAGCTGAGGATCATGGTACAGGCCTATAACTCCAGTGCTTGAGAGGCTGAGACAGGAGGATTGCAGGTTCAAAGCCAGACATAGCAACTTAGCAGGTATAGGCAGACTATATTTTAAAGCAAAAAAAGAAAGAAAAGCATTGACTTAAAAAATAAAAATAATAAAGAACTGGAGTTGTAGCTCAAAAGCAGAACACCTCTGGGTTAGTACCACACATACCCACATACAAATAGTTTGATTCTCTATGTGAATTCCAAAATTTTTTGTAGATATTATTTGGAAGCTGTAAATGAAACCTTCTAACATTTGGAACATTTGAGTTCATCTTTAAAAACTTAGTTAGGCAACCTAGTGGAAAATGTCAACAACAGAACCCTTTCTATAGTTTTACTTGCTTAGCTGATAAGCTAATCACTTACTAAACTTATAAACAAAGAAAATCCCAAGTACAATTTCATAAGCTTCTGGAAATATGTATAAGCATAACCAAAACTTTCAAAATAGCTATGTTTCCAATGCTTCTTTGGTACAGAACATTTTCATTTAGGATGGATTTTTGAAAGAACTAATGAAATTCAGCTACGGATTTAAGCACTTGAAACATATTGAGATAGAAGGATTAGATAGTGGTTTAGTTAACTAAATCTACAACTGGTTGGGTAGTTGTAAACAGAGAATAGATTATTGGATCGCTGACATCTTGGAGAGATCTCTCAATTGGAATGCCATAGAATTTAATGGTTTTTTATTTTTCTTTCTTTTTCCTTCCTTCCTTCCTTTTTGAGATGGGGTCTTACTATGTAGCCAGTCAGGCCTCCAACTCCAGTGCTCAAGTGGTCCTTCTGCCTCAGCCACTTAAGTAGCTGGCACTATATGCACAAAGCACAGTAGCCAGCCTAGAGATTCCTTTTTAATCTTGTACTCTTAACTTTTTTAAAGACAGATGAAAATAGTCATTTGTGTCAAGTTTGTAAATGAAACAAAGATAAGGGAGAGAGTAAATATAATGGATGATAGAACTAAGTTTCTAAATCTTGATTTGTTACAAGGATAGGTCAAAACCAAGAAGATCAAAGTCGACAAAAATAAAGTAAAAGAACTGGATTTAGGTTTTAGAAATGTCAATTACCAAAGTACATCATGAGAAATATTTGTCCTGATAGCACTCCAAGTGAAAAATATCTCAAGTACAATATGACTCACCAGTATTTCGATAAGAACAAAAACAAATAGTGCAATCATAGCCCACATTAACAGACACAGACAAGGAAATAGCTCTAATTTAGTATAGTGGTTAAAGGCAAGAGTTTTAGAGTCAGAATATTCTGTTTGTTTTCATATTCAGTTAAAGATACTTATTAGATCCCCAGCCTGAGATGTGGTATAGGTAGTTGGCCACAAGAAATGAGAAGGCTAGAGATAGCAATTTGAATTTGTCATTAAATAGATGGTGTATAGATCCAAGGGACTAGAAAAAATCAGAAAGATAGTGATTACAGTCACCAAAACCAGAAAAAGTCTGTATTATTCTGATAGAACTACCATGACAAAACTCTCAGACTGAGTCGTAAGCAAGAGAAATGTATTTCTCACAGTTTTGGACAGTGAAAGCCCAAAGTCAAGGTATTGGCAGGGTCAATTTCTTCTGAGGCTCCCTTCTTGGCTTACAGATGGCCACTTTTTCTTTGCATCCTTGTATAGTATGGTTTTTGCTTTGTGTGTGCAACCCTGCTGTCTTTCTGTAGCATCTCTTCTTTTCTTCTTGGTGTTTGTTTGTGTGTGTGTGTGTGTGTGTGTGTGTGTGTGTGTGTGTTATTGAAGACTGAACCCAGGGACATTCTAGTTCCAATCTATATCCCCAGCCCTATTTAATTTTATTTTTTTGTTTCAAAACAGGGCTTGAGTTGCTGAGGGCCTTGCTAAGTTGCTAAAGCTGGCCTTGAACCTCTATCATCCTGTTTCAGCCTCCTAAGCACTGGGATTATGGGCATGTGCCACCATGCCTAGCCTTCTCTTCTTATAAAGATAACAGGTAGATTGGATTAGGGTCCACACTAAAAGCTTTAAAAGCTTCATTTTAATTGAGTCATCTCTTTAATGGTTCTATATCCAAATATAGTCATAGTTTGAGGCACTTGGGATGGGGTTTCAACATATGAATTTAGATTATAAATTGGCCCACACTCAAGTTCAAAAATTGAAGTTTAGTAGCCGGGAGGAGTGGTGCAGGCTTGTAATCCCAGCATTCGGGAGGCTGAGACTGCAGGATCACAGTTCGCAGCCAGCCTCACATACTTAGTGAGGCCCTCTGCAACTTAGTGAGACCCTGTTTCAAATTAAAAAGAATAAAAAATAGGGCAGGGGGTGTAGCTTGGAGGTTGAATGCTCCTGGTTCCATCCTCAGACCCGCAAAAATAAAATTGAGTCTTGGTCTTACAACATTTATAAGCCAGGGAAAGAGTAATCAGGAGAAAAGACAGAAAAGGAGTAGCTAAATTGGAGAAAAACCAGAAGAAAAATGAATCTCTAGAAGCCTAAAGAAAAAAATAAGTTTTAGAAGGAAGGTGTTATCAGCCATTGAAAATCCTGCTTAGCTGGTGACAAAAGATAAGAACTGATAATGACCAATGTATTTGGCAAAGATAGATGTCATTGTTGGCCTTAATAGCAATTCTTTCTTTTGGCTGATGGAATTGGGAGCCTAGGAGGAAAGGAAGAGATGTAAGTGAAGGCCTGCAACTTGAGGGACAGGAATGTAGCTCAGTGATCAAGCACATCCTAGCATCCATGAGGCTCTGCATTCTGTCCCTAGCAAAAAAAAAAAAAAAAGAAAAAAAAAAGAAAATAACAGCAACTAGAGACAACTCTTCTGAAACTAGAGAAACATTGATGAGATTGGATAAATAGAAAGATCACAGGAAAAAAAAAAGCCCTTAAAAGGTGAGTTGGGCTGGGATTTTGTCTTTGGAGTAAAAGAAAGAGCCTGTAACCATGGCAACAAGAAAGTTCATCTATCTGGATGGATGGAACAGGGGCTGCAGATATGGCATCATTCTGCTCAGATGGCTCATTGAGCCACATGTATATCTATTTTCCTGCAATACCTCCTGCCTCATACTCTCCCTCCCTAACCAAATTCTCTTTCCTCACCAGGTTCTGCTTGTCTGCTTCAGTAAAAGTATTACTCCCAGAACCAGAAAATCTGCGTTCAAGTTACTGCTCTTACAATCATAAAGTGTGTGACATCAAAGGAGTTCCTTCTCTGGGCCCATTTCTTTTTCCATACATTTGAAACAAAACTTCCTCTATTAGGTATACATTATTTAAGATGCAGACATGAAAATAACATCTATTACAGGAAAAGCCAGTTCCTGTAAATAGCTCTGTGACCACGTTAGTCTTTTGGAATGCTTTGTGTCTTTATCACTCATCTGCTGTCTAATACGGTTGTCTAATTGTTCTCAAGTGCTAGCTTGTTGGTGTGATCACAGGATTGAACTTTTTTTTTTGCGGGTCTGGGGATGGAGCCCAGGGGCATTTGACCTCTGAGCCACACCCCCTGCCCTACTTTTTATTCTTTATTTTGAAACAGGGTCTCATTAAGTTGCAAAGGACCTCACTAAGTAGCTGAGGCTGTCCGTGAACCACGATTCTCCTGTCTCAGACTCCCGAATGCTGGGATTACAAGCGTGTGCCACCACACCAGGCAGGATTGAACTTTCTGAACCATAGGAACTGAATTTTTGTGTATTATCAGGCAGGGGTGGGACTGGGAAGGAAGGGAAAGGGGCTGATTTACTGAGTGTTTGCTACTTGCTGGGGATTTAAGTATATTTTTCTAAATGTTCACCATATTCTGGGGAAATGGACACATTATTTCACATGTGAAGAAATGGAGACTCAGAAAGATTAAGCAACTTCCCCCAAAACACACAGCTAATCAGTTGTAGAGCCAGAGTCTTTCTACTACTTCATTGCACACAATATTATGCCAGGCAATTTGGCCTGCATTTGGACTTCTTGCTAAGGCTTTAATTTCTCAGAGGAAATGATATTTTTATTAGCCCATGGTTTTGTAGTTATAATGCCAAACAAACAGCTTCCACTTATCTCACAGAAATTGATGATGGTTCTTGTTCATAGTCATCTCCGTGGAAATTAGTTATCTTGCTACAAATGAAACTATTTTGTTTGCTTTATTTTTTTGCACCATCATTGTAAGGAAGTCAGATATGATGAATCACAAATTGCTGACATGAGAAAAAACATCAGAGACCATCAATCTCATGCCCCTTCCTTTTATAGATGAGAAAACTTGAGCCCAGAGAGGACAGTTGACCTGCTGAAGAACACATAGCAGAACATGTTAGAACTGGGATTGGCTCTTTTATCTTTCTCAGCCTGATTTTCTTTCCTCCAGTGTACTCATTCTATCTTATCATCTGTCCCTTTGTCCCCAAAGCAGCAGCTCTAAGTCCCCAGGAATTTTCTCATTCCTGCATGGAGTCTAAATAGCAAAATTCCTAAGCATGCCTCTAAGATCAGAAGAGGTTTGAAGAAAAGTGGTGCCAGGAAAACCAGACAAGTCCTTTCTTCCAAAATGTACTAGTTTTGTTTTGTTTTGTTTTGTTTGGGGATTATTTAATTGCTTCTAAGCAGTAAACTTCAAGGCATTCATGTCTGAACTTTTTGGAAGCAATGCAACATTTCTGTGTTTTAAGGCTTCTGATGATTGATAAGACCATTCCCTCTTAAAACAGCCCTTGAGAAATGGTAGATTTTTAAGGTTGTTTTTGATTCTGTTCTCCTCCCTGAAATAACTGGTTCACCCCCTCTCATAAATTGTTTCCCTTTCAAGTTTATAAACGATGCTCAGGAAATATCTTCATGCAAGACTGAACCAAGGGATGTCTAGGTAAAAAATGGATTATGCCAAAGGGCTGGGTGATTGCTTCTATCTGTCTCAGGAGATGAGCTTCTTCCCCATCCCTTTCTGCCCTTGAGTGCAGAGGGTTCAGCATTGGTTGGAAGAGGTGTCCTTCTTTGATTAGGACTTCCAGTGACCTTGATGGCTCTAAAGCTAGGCTAGGGGAAATAGCACACTTCTATATCCTCATGAATTAGCAATGTGCATGCCACACTACTTCTGATGTCACATTGTGACATAAGGGACATTATCTCACACTTTAGCATGCCAAACATCAACGGGCTTCCTATCTAGAGCCATGGAGTATGATGGCGACAGTTCAGCTTGGAACAGCCCAATGTGTGAAGAGGAAACCAGCAAGAGCAAAAGAGAGTAAATAAAAAATAGTAATGGGCTTTTCGTTCATTCGAGAGTCTCATAAAATCTCACACAGCTCCCCTGTGTCCTCTTTTATGTTTTCTAAGTCCTTCTGAAAGGCAGGGTTCAGTTCTTCAAATCTTGGTGATCCGAGTCGAGTCTAAGCAGTTATTGATGAAACAAACAATTACCAGGCACCTACCAGATGCTATGATCTGTGTTTGTCACTGAGACACTGTAAAGGAGACATTAGGGGACAAAGAGTGTGAATTGAAAACAATGTGTAGCCAGGCGTGGTGGTGCACGCTTTTAATCCCCGAGCTTGGGAGGCTGAGACAGGATTGTGAAGGTTCGAAGCCAGCCTCAGCTGGTTTAAGAGACCCTGTTTCCAAATAAAATATAAAATAGGTCTGTGAGTAGCCCGGAGGTAGAAGGCCCCTGGGTTCTATCCCCAGTACCACAAAAAATGTGTAAACATTAGATATCAATGCCAAAACCAAGTTTCTTAATTTCCTTTTGTGACCTGCCCTCACCTTGTATAAGTTCAGAAACTTCAAGCTCTATAGGAACATAGATTCCAATCCAGTGCAAACAAAGAACCTCACTCTGCCTGCCATAAAGATTGGCCAGCATCCAGACATCAATAATGGCAGACAGAACATATTTTCTTATATTTTTAAGATATTTTTTCTGGGCTATAGAGAATTATTTTAAAAACTGAGCTTAGCTCTCCCTTAATAGTGGATGTAACACAAATCTAGCGCCTACCACAGGCAGCTCTGGTCTATTGAATCATTTTCTGGGTCAAGACGGCTGCTCTCTGCCATCGATCTGTTTCCATCTGCTTGAGTGCGCCCATGATTCAGCACAGACTCAGGAAGAACTATTTTAAGGGACAGACGATTTTCTTTTTTCCTTTTCTTTTTAATGAATAGGCTTTGCAAGACAAAAACCAAGATGACTTCCTGCTCAGCTTTTGTTTTTAGGTCTTGGAGAAGAAAGAACATTGATTCGATTGTCTGGAACATATTCCATTTCCCTGAAGAGATTCTCCAGAAGCTATAAAAAAGGCATTGGACAAGGAGTTAAAGCTAGTGAGACAGCCCTGACTCTGCTCCAAGGTAGCTAAACAACTTGAAAAAAGTGGTGTTTTATCTCTGCACCTCAGTTTCTCATTCTCTAGTATTGAGGAGACAGAACAGTGCAAAATTAAAGAGGCAGCCCTTGCATGTACCCAGCTTTGTAAATTTTATAAAGTCACTTAATCTCTCTGGGTCTCAGTTTCCTAACCTGACAAAAAATGGAGATAGGAAAAAATATCTATGTGAAAATGTTTTAGTAAACATTTAAGTTTAAGTCAGAAAACACATGTGAATCTTTAGTTGAGCGACTTGCACATGGAAATCAAGAAATACAAACAAAGAGCCAGGTGTGGTGGGGCATTCTTGAATCTAAGTACTTGGGAGCTGAGAAAAAAGGATAGCAGGTTTGAAGACAGTCTCAGCAATGTAATGAGACTTCTAGCATCCCAGCAAGACTCCGTTTCAAGAAAAAAATAAAAAAGGACTGGAGGTGTATCTTGGAGGTAGAATCTTACTGGGTTCAACTCACAGTACAACAACAACAACAACAAAAGAAAAAATATAAACAATTCTTAAAATTTTTCTTCAACATTTCTGTGAACTTTTAAGATCAGTAAATATTTTGTAGCACTTTAAGTGAAAAAATTCCTATATTATCTATTATAATATGTATTAACTAGCCAGAGCATATTAAACAATTGATATACACTGATTAATAAGAAAGATCATCAACTTCTTACCTTTGTTTCATAGAAATATCTCTTAATAGCTCTTCTCCCTGAAACAAGGACTAAGGAAGTAAATATATGATACTTTATATCTACAGAGGAAATACCAACATACAGAGACCACTGCTTTTCTCATCAGCTGTGTTCTAGCCCATATGAAAGAAGGGGGTAAAGGATTTACTGTTTGTCAGCAATCCGAATACTTTTTTTCCTTGTCATCATTCTAAATGTAAGATTGTGAAAGTTCACTTTAAACCATGTCTATGTTTTATCAGGATTCAATTCATCTTATATGTATGGGAAAAGAGATTGGCCAAGACAAGCTTGTGGAGTTTACTAAAGTAAAATTTGTCACAATCCTCAGAACAAACGTAGTCCTATTTGTTTAAAATGCTAAGTGTGTAAGTGTGTACACACACCTCATGCAAAAAAATGTTTTCTATATAGACCTTGAATAACAACAGAACATACAGTTGTGATCACTAGTTTTTAAACCCAGGAACTAATAATAGGTGCTATGAATGTACAGGGGAGGAGGAGTTCCAATCTTCCTCTGCAGGAGATTTTCATATATTTTCCTTGTCAACAAAATTGGAGTCAAAATGGCCATGAGAAATTTTATGAGTTTGACATGAAGACATGGATTCTGTGGCAGGTGTCAAGGGATTTCACTGTGGTCTCTGTGGCTGTTATTTAATCTGTGTCTCCTGAAAGAGTGAGCCTTGCCATAATTGCCTTCTCATCTATTGATGAAGAGCCTCTTGCTCATGTTAATGTTTCCTAGGACATGAACAGGAGATCCTAATCCACTTTAGATACAGCTGTTTCTTGGCTTTTGTCTGAAGCGGGTAGCACTATCGCATCATTTACCAGTACACTCTGGCAAGACTGACTGTAGCAATCATTCTGTATATCTGTGTGAGGAGGTACAAAGTGGGGTTATCTCTTTAGACTAAATGTGCACCTTACAACGTTGCTAAAAGCTTTGCCTTGTTATCCCATCTACATTTTCTATTACATAGACCAAGCTAGTGAATGTACAGGAGGTAACTGCCAGCCTGCTTGGAAAATTCAATTTGTGCATTAAGGTAATGCTGTTCTGATCTTGCAGCACCAGTTTGTTTATTGTTTCTTTTGTGAAATATTTTTCTCACCAGCCTATAGACCCATACTCACTAAATAAAGCTTATAATAAGGGCAAATTGCCCTTTACATTTGAAAAAAATTAGAAATCCCTTTAAGGGAAGTATGGGATTCCAGGAATATAAAATAGTGGTAATAATGATGAGGTTACATCATTGATGTGGGGCTATATTAGCTTCTCCAATGTTAACGTTATTGGATACAGGTCAGACTATATCTGGAATATCATATTCAAATACAGATATTATATTTTAGCAGTGAAGGTAGGAAATGTACCAAGAAGGTTACCAGGATGTAGAGAGCTGCAAAAAGTATGTCATATAAGAAAAAGCTGAAGTAAATGTATGTTTGGCCTGGAGACATAAACTAAGCTAATCCCGGCTGACTGCCATGAAATTGGAAACGGAAGAGAGGAATACAATTGTTTAACATTACTACAAAAGAAAAATCCAGTATAGATAGAAATGACAAGAAAACACATTTCATATTAACAAAACAAACAAAACTTCATAAAAATAAAAACTATCTAAAGAAAGGATGCATTTACTCAGGAAATACAGACATCCTCCTTGAGATATTCAAACTGGCTGAGCCCATGGCAGGGACACTGTAGAGTAGATCAGGTAGTTGAGTAATATCAAAGCCTTCCTTTTAATACTCTATTTTTCTATGATGCTAGTCAAAACCCAAAAAACATTAAGTCATATGTCTCTATTCATTCATCCATCCAAGTATCCATCCATTAATTCAGTAAACAAACATATTGTTGACTACTATGTCCCAGGTATTGTGTGAAGCAAAGGAATATAAGAGATAGAAATTTATATACACAGGTCATTAAAGAATAGCATGAAACATGCAAAAATAAACATGTACCAGGAACAGAAAGTCATGGGGATGTTGTGGGGAAGAGCAACCCAAGGAGGGTTGATATAGAAGAAAGTCATGCTTGAATAGAATCCAGGAAATAGAATAGGAGTTTGGCAAAGAGAAAAAGTAGAGAAAGTGGAGAGATAATCCTAAATAAGGGGACCAATGTGCTCAAAGATAAGAAAACGGGACCCTATCTAGTAACTTTGTAAAGCTTTAGGTAACATTCTGTTGCTGGAGCAATATAGTCTATTAGGAGCAAAGGTAAAGAACAGAGGTAAGGGAATAAGTCTGCAATTTTCCCTGATTATCAGGAACCACTTCTTGGTTGTCTGCCTGCCTTTGGCCTTCCCTATACAATTCTTGCATCTAAGTTAGAAGCCACAGATAGCAAAACAAAGTGAACATGTAAGTCAGCTATTTTCTGCTGCCACCAAGTTAGATTTGTGGTATTGAATGTCCAGCACCACATTCCTTGCCCTCCACATCTGTTATTACTTTGATGGAGATGTGATGAGAAAAGAAAAAAACGACATCAAAGATTTTACATTTGCTAAGAATTGAACACTATTATGTAAGTTTTTTCAGCTATTTCAAATTTTAGTGGCCAGGGAACAAAATATACTCTATGGTTGGAACTGCACGGCAGGCCTGTTTCCCAACTGATATATGTAGTTTGAAAGTTAAAAACAAGTGGAATCATCTCAACAACAGCCAAATAAAGCCCTTCAAAATTTCAGCACTTTTTGTTCTGATTTTCAGAGAAAAGCTCTTATCTCTTTATAGAAACACAATTCAAATGAGCTTTAATTTTTGAAAATCCCCCATAATTGGCCCTATTAATTAGATGGCCAGCCAGATTTGGGGAGAATTCAAGCACATAGAAGTCTTTTTTTATATAACCTGCTATGTTATTACTTTCAAGTATCACACTTGAGAACTCTGTAATTGCTTTTAAAAATCACACATTCTTGTTTGAATGCTAATGCTTCAGTGACAACAGTTCTTGAAAACAATTCATCTGTGTTAGGATTTTAATATTCATCTTCATTAATTTTCTTCTGAATGCACATGAGGTGTTCTGGATCAAAGATAGCTCATTGTTACTTGGTTAAAAAGCAAATAATGACCTCAGTCCCCCACATGCTTATTCTCACTTCTAGGGTGGCACAGTGAAAGCCAGGTCAAATCTCTTACATGTCCAAAGTCTATATGGCAGGTAAGGAACAGAAAACAATAGATCTTCGCACTTACATTATCAAAGAGAGAGGTATATACTTCTTTCTTCCATTTTGAAAGAATTAGAAATGATTCTGGCTTCTTATTTTAACCTTTTTAAAAATATAAATGCACTTTTGCAAGGACCACATAAGTATCCAACTTTTGTAATGTAGAAATATCTGTAAAGTCCCTAGCTTCATTTATCCTTGAAAAGTCAACATAAACCAGGTGTGGCTGTGTACACCTGTAATCTCAGTATTTGGGAGGGTGAGACAGGAGGATCACAGATTTGAGGAAAGCATCAACACATAAGAAGACTCTCAGCAACCTAGAAAAACCTTGTTTTAAAACAAAAACTCAGAGGTAAAATAATGCTCCTGGGCCCAATCTCCAGTACCAAAAAGAAAAAAAAAGAGAGAGAGAGATACCTCCAGAGCCACAACAGTACATAGATATTTCTGTAGTTTTGTCATTATTTATGCAATGGTAAATTACCTTACCAAGATCTCAAGTTTCTAGTTTCCATCAAAATATATTTAGGAAAACAAATTCTTCAGATATAAGAATATATTTACATGAACCAGAGTTATCTCATATTACCAATGAAGCTAACATCTCTTTGTGTTAAGTATGCAGGCTTGCTTAGCAAATCTTTTCCCTATGCACAGTAAAAAGATAAATTTCAGCTCAGTATGTTCTCATCATAATAAAGTTTACTGTAATTTATTCAATAAATTCAACAAATATTTATTGGGTGCCTACTAGGTGCTAGAACCCTGTTTCTTTTCTTTCTTTTTTTTATTTTTGTTGTGCTAGGAATTGAAACCAGGGACATTCTATCTCTGCACTATATCTCCAGCCTGATTTTTTGTTCTTTATTTTGAAGTAGGATCTTCCTAAATTAGGAAGGGCCTAAGTAGCTAAGGCTGTCCACAAACCCCGATCCTCCTGTCTCAGCCCCACAAATCTCGATCCGCCTGTCTCAGCCTCACAAGTACTGGAATTACAAGTGTGTGCCACCATGCCTGGACTTTGGGCCCTGTTTCAATGAGGCACTTTACTACCAGTATACTGAACATTTTATGGTTGCCTATAAACTTAGACTTCAAATGATTCTACTTCAGTTAGATCAATTTTTGTTCTATTTTCTCTTTCAAAAGTTGTAAATGACAGTGGTACCAAAAATAAATGCATTCTGATAATCTTGTGCAGGATTTGGAACATTGTTTTTTTGGGACTATTAAATTCAATCATCTTTTCTTAGTATTTTGTCATCTTTCCTTATCACTTATAATCCTAACTGCTAATCTTTGAGACACTCGCATGTCTTTCTTCACTAAACTCAAGCACTTTAATTTGCATGCTAGACTAACTCAAATGACTTCTCAGCTTTAAGCCAAGACAAAATGTTCTTGGGTATCAAATAGTTTTGTTTTCCAAGTTTAAAGTCCTGTTTTATGATTAAGTCCACTGTAGCTTAAACTACGGACTTTTCACAACCCATGTCACTTTTAATAAAAAAAAGTTGGAGTGGGTTTTTTTTGGGGGGGTCTGGAGATAGAACCCAGGGACATTCAACCTCAGAGCTACACCCCCTGTCCTATTTTTTATTCTTTATTTCAAAACAGGGTCTCACTGAGTTGCAGAGGGACTCACTAAGTAGCTGAGGCTGTCTGTGAACCACCATCCTCAGGTCTCAGCCTCCTGAATGCTGGGGTTACAAGCATGCACCACCACACCTGGCTCAAAGTTGGAGATTTATACTGTCAGTATCAGAGGTAGATCAAAATTAAAGTTGCCTTTCACTACTTTATGGGTATGGATCATTTCTTAAGATTGCCTCGGGTTTAGGGCTGTGGCTCAGTGGTACGTACATTGTTCATAGCATTCTGAAGGTTCTGGGTTCAAACCACAACATTAAAAAAGATCATCTTAGAAAATATAGCAGTTTAGTGAGAAAAAATCAGTAATATACCAAAATTATAGCTTAGATTGTTAAAGGAGTAAACTAAATCCTTAGCACAGGGAACCATAGTGAATTATTTCTCCTAAAGCATTGAGTTTAGTATGAGGATAAACCGGAGCAATAAAACATTAGTAATGGCATAATTTTTATTACCACTAAGTTAAATAAAATACAAGAGGTTTCTAATGTAATTTTTAATATTTAGGACATTTAATGAATCCATTTATACAGTTTCATCATGCAAGCAATAAGTGACACTAGCAAATCATCAAGTGTAGTATATGTATTGCTATTTTCTCATCAGAGTGACTGTGAGTTTGAGCAAGTTCTCTATACCTGGCTGAGTGTAGAATATAAGCTTCAACACACATGTAGGGCCCTTTGACAAGATCTGTATATTTATTAGTTCTAGGACTTTGTTAATCTCTCTCCAATTATTAGCTGACAACTATGATAAGCAAGCCATGACTTTGGTGAACATACACAGCAAATAGTACATACTTCACAGAATTCATTCAGAAATGTCACTAAAGTAATGAATATTAAAGTAAAACTAACAAATAAATAAAATAGCAACAAGAAACTTATGAAGAGGAGAATCTGAATTCCAAATTTAGCACATTATGTTATGTGAAGTGCCCGGTTTTTATAATTGAAGCATAAAAACATGAAAATATACACAAGGAGAAAATGTCAATTAAAAAAATTGTGCCCAAAGGAGCCAAAATATTGGACTTAAAGGGCAATGATTTTTTAAATTTTATATTGGTGCATTGTAGTTATACATCTTAATGGGTATGAGTTTGTAGAGGCACAGTTACATGCATTTTAAAGATGTTCAAAAAACTAAGTAAAATAAGACCTAAATAACTAAAGAAAGCATGAGAATGGTGTCCCATCAAATAAAAGTACTGATATTGAGATAAACATTATAAAAAAGGGACCAAATTGAAATTTCAGAATTAAAAAGTACAATTACTGAGCTGGGTGTGGTGGTGGTGTATGCTTGTAATTCTGGTACATGGGAGGCTGAGAAAGGAGGGTCCAAGGTTCGAGGCCAGCCTCAGGTACTTAGAGATGCCCTCTCCAACTTAGTGAGACCCTGTTTCAAAAAATTAAGAATTAAAAATAGGGCTGAGGGTGTACCTTGGAGGTAGAATGCCTGTGGGGGACAACCCCAGTACCACAAGAACAAAAAAACAAAAAGTCAATTACTAAAATGAAGAATCCATTAGAGGAGACCACCAGTAAATTTGAGCAGAAAGAAGAACCAGAACTTTAAAACAAGCAATTGCAATGATCCATTTTAGGAATGAGAAAGAAATAGCAATGAAGAAAAGTGAATAGATCCTCAAAGACCCGTGGGAAAACCATCTTATCATATGTAGGTAGGTTCTCAAAAGAGAACAATGAGAGGAGAGGCACAAAAAATATTTGAAAAAATTAATGACTGAAAACTTCCAAAACCTTAAAACAAACAAATAAAAAACAGTAACATGTCCAAGAAGTTCAATACATTAAAAAAGATTCACCTCTACACATAATGAAAAAAGTATCACAATATAAGGGCAGAGAGAATCTTGACAGCAATAAGAAAAACAATTCATCAAGTAAAAGGGATTCACAACAGCACCATGAGCTGAGTTCTTACCATAAATCATGGAGGCTTATGAGAGAAAATATGAATCTAGAGATAACATAGTAAAGAAAAAGGACCATATGAAAGATGAGGAGAGAGACCAGTAGAAGGGGATAAGAGCCGGGCGTGGGCTTGTAATCCCAGCATTTGGGAGGCTGAGACCGGAGGATCGCGGTTCGTGGACAGCCTCAGCTACTTAGTGAGGCTCTGCAACTCAGTGAGACCCAGTTTCAAATGAAAGAATAAAAAAAAATAGGGCAAGGGGTGTAGCTCGGAGGTAGAATGCCCCCGGGTTCCATTCCCAGACCAGGGAAAAAAAAAAGAAGGGGATAAGAGAGGGAGATGGGAAGGAGAAGAGGTTTGGGGAAGGAAACAGACCAAATAATGTTAAGTGATATATTAATATATCCCTAGGAATCTCAATCATATATGGGGAGGGTCGACACTGTGTGCATATATGAAATTATCACTGTGATGTACAAACAATTACAATTCACCAATAAAAGATTAATAAAAAAGAGACCATGGTATCAAAGGCTTAGAGGGATGACTAATCAAAATTGTAAAGTGCCACAAGAATTCTATATTAAAAAAAAAAAAACTAGTCAAACAGGTACAATGCTTGTAATCCCAGTACTTGGGAGACTGAAACAGGCGGATCACAGATTCAAAGCTAGACTCAGGAAATTAGCAAGAACCTGTTTCAATGTTTTTTTAAATAAAGCTGGAGGGGCCGGGCGTGGTGGCGCAGGCTTGTAATCCCAGTGCTTGGGAGGCGGAGACAGGAGGATTGCGCAGGCTTGAAGCCAGCGGCGCTGGCTTAAGAGACCCTGTTTCCAAATATATATATGTAATAGGTCTGGGAGTGTAGCCCGGAGGTATAAGGGCTTCCAGGAACCCCAGTACCACCAAAAATAATATTAATAATTAAAAAAATAAGGCTGGAGGGTATAAGTAGCTCAATGGTAGAATGCCCCTGGATTCAATCCAGAGTACTGCCCCCAAAAAAGGAAGGAAAAGAGAAAGGAAGGAAGGAAGGAAGGAAGGAAGGAAGGAAGGAAGGACAGACTATCCTTCAGAAATGAAGGAGACATTAAGACATTCTCAAGGAAAGATAAGCTAACAGAATGCAGTAATAGCAAACCTACACTATAAGAAGTACTAAAGGAATCTCTTCAGGCTGAAATGATGGGACAATAAGTTGAATCTATGTGAATAAATAAAAAGCAATGACAAACATACTTTTATGTTCTGGATCTGGAAGACTTGAGTGTTGAAAGCCTGGTCTCTCGTGCAGCAAACTCCAGACATGGAGCGTGGCTGAAGGCGATCGGACACTGAGGGTGTGGCCTTCAGGAATATATGTCTTTATATGTCTTTGGTCTTTGGCCTCTTATTCTCTCTCTCTCTCCTTCTCCCTCTCCCTCTCCCCCTCCCTCCCCTTCCTCTCTCTCTCTCTCTCTCTTCTCTCTCCTCTCTCTCTCTCTCTCTCTCTCTCTCTCTCTCTCTCTCTCTCTCTCTCTCTCTCTCTCTCTCTCGCCCCCCTTCCTGCTTCCCAGCTGCCATGAATTGAGCAGGTTTCTTCTATCATGCCCTGCAACCACAATATTTCTTCCTTGGAGCCAACAGGCCATGAACTGAAACTCTGAAACTGTAAATTTTCCCTTGTCTCAATCTTTCTTGTCACTTCTTGGTCATAACAACAAAAAGCTAACTAATACAGGTAACTACATAAGTAAATAGAGTATAAATATAGATTTTATTTGTAACCCCTTTATTCCTGTTTGATTTAAAGACAATTGCATAAGGCAACAATCATACACCTTTGTTGGTATAGATACAGTGTGTCAATGTGAAGTTTAAATAATAACAACAGCAATCAGGAATGGTAAAGAAATGAGTTGTATAGGAACACACATTTTGTACATTATTAAAATTAAGATGAAGTCAATTGAAACTACATTGTTATAAGTTAAGATGTTAGTTGTAATTCTCAGCTAATTAAGAAATAATGTGATGTCTTAACAAAAACCAGAAGTGGTTGACTTATAAAGAGGCTTGTTTATCTTATTATCCTGGGACCCAGAGGATCCACACAGCATAGCACCAGCATTATTACCAGGGCCTCCTCATTTATGAAAATTAATTGTATCTCATGCCACTTATCTATTTATCTAGTCTGAATCCAGTACCACACCATCTTGATTATTATTACTCTGTAGTAAATTTAAAGCAATGAAGTGTGAGTTTTCAAATTTTGTACGTTTTTCTCATGATTGTTTTGGTTTCAATGGACCTTTAGATTTTCAGAGCAATTTCAAGAGCAGATTGACAATTTCTACAAAGCCTAAGTGAGATTTTGACGTATTGTTTTGAATCTGTAGATTAGTTTGGGGAGTTTTGTCATATTAATAATATTAAATATTCAAATTAATGAACATAGGATATCTTTCTGTTTATTAGATATTACTTAATTTCTTTCAATAATCTTAAGTAGTTTAGGGGGCATAAGACTTACAAATATTTTATTACATATTGTCCCAGTCACAACATGGTAGAGAAGCATAAAGGGAACTTACCACATGAGGTAAGCAGGGTATGGTGGCATACACCTGTAATCCTAGTACTTGAGAGGCTAAGATAGGAGAAACAGGTGTTCAAGGACAGCACCTGCAACTTAATAAAACCCTCAGCAATTTAGTGAGATCGTGTTTCAAAATAATAAATAACACAGGGCTGGGTTTGTAGCTTAAATAAAATGCCCCTGAGTTCAATCTCCATTATTCCCACCTCAAAAAAGAAAATAAAATACCATGAGATGGCTTTGATTTAAAACAACAACTCACTTTAATTCAGTCCTATGAGACCTGACCCATTCTCTTAAACAACTTAATTCATTCATGGGAGTGCCGCCCCCATGACCTAATTACCTTCCACTAGGCCCCACCTTTTAAAGGTTCTACCACCTCAAGGCCACTACATTGGGAACCAAGCGTCTACCTAGCACCTGACCTTTTGGGTGAGAAACCATACCTAACCACAGTAAATATATTTCTAAGAAAATATTTTGTAATTTTAATATGATTTCAAATGGAATTGTTTTCTTAATGTTTTCAGATGGTTCATATCAGGTATATGGCATTCTATGATATCACTGTTGTAATGGAATACACTAAAATTTCTGGATTGCTCACTTTTTGGGGGGTACGGGGGAAGGAACCCAGGGGCATTCTACCTCCAAGCTACATATGCTCAGGGTCCATTATTCATCCCCAACCCTAACTTTTTGTTCTTTATTATTTTGAAACAGGGTCTCACTGAGTTGAAAAGAGCCTTGCTAAGTAGCTGAGGCTGTCCACGAACCGCAATTCTCTGGTCTTTGCCTTTGGGATTCTGGGATTGCAAGTGTGTGCCACCACACCCGGCCAATTACTCACTTTTAAAAGAGTGAATTTTATAGTATGTTAACACTATAAAAATAGTTAAAGGGAGATAAAAAATAAAAATAAAAAATAGTTAAAGGGAGAGTGAATAAAGAGAATGAGCTTGCTTGTATTCCTATTTGTTGGGGTCAAAAGTTTTACCAAAAGGGCAAACCAGAACCAGGCATAACGGCACACACTTGTAATCCCAGTATGTGGGAGGCTGAGACAGAAGGATCACAGTTTGTGGAGAGCCTCAACTACTTAGTGAGGCCCTTTGCAACTCAGTGAGACTCTGTTTCAAAAAAAATAAAGAATAAAAATAGGGCTAGGGTGTAGCTCAGAGTTAGAATTCCCCTGAATTCCATTCCCAGGACTGCAAAAAAAAAAAAAAAAAAAAAAAAAAAAAGCAAACCATTAGCCCAGTCCAAGAAAATATGAACTCCAGTAACATTGTAGCATGACTTCTATTTCTCAAAGGAACAATATGTTTGACATGAAATAAGGTGGCATGAAGTAAGGCTTTAAAATTTAAGTTTATCACCTATGTAATAGCAATAGCTTGGCATCATTGACTCATGTGTAAGATAAATGGTTTTAAGGGATTTGCCATGATAAGTAAATAGTGAAGACAATTATGGTTAACAACTCTCCTATTTTGCCTGGGCCTGAGAGGTTTCCCAAGACACATTATTTTCACTGCTAAACCTCAGAATACCTTGCCCAAACCAGGATCCGAGCTCATCCTATAGAGAAGAATGCAAATAACTGAACCTACTGCCCTGAATCTAGATTATTCTTGAACTGATGGATGTCCACATAGGTTCTGCATATTTATCTTTTTGTGTGTGTGCCATTGGGGTGGAACCCAGAGGCTTTTATACCTCTGGGCTATACTCCCAGGCCTATTTTATACTTTATTTGGAAACAGTCTCACTAAATTGCTGAAAGCCTCATTAAGTAGCCGAGGCTGTGTTCGAACCTGTGCAATACTCCTGTATCAGTTTCCCAAACTCTGGGATTGCAAGTGTTCGCCACCATGCCTGGCTAGGCTCTGCATATTTAAAAAATATCCAAAACAAGAAGGGGACATCTTTGGATTCCAGTGGTCAACAACTTTCTTATATAATGCTACACACAAGAATAACAAGGAAAGGGGCTATAAATGTTTACATTTTGGAAACATAAATGAAAAAGACTATTATACTAGATGATACCCAGCCCACATGTGGTCATTTTCATGCCTATAAAATTGTAAGAAGCCAGTGATGAGAATAGGAAGGCAAATTCTAATGAGCATACCCTTTTTGAGAAAGAACATCTAAAATTAAAACAAATCCTTCAGTGGTAGCACATACCTGTAATCCCAGTACTAGGGAAACTGAGACAGGAGGATCACAGGTTCAAGGACAGCCTTGGCAAATAGTGAGACTCTCAACAACCTAGTGAGACCCTGTTTCCAAATAAGAAATAAAATCAGGTTGGGTGTATAGCTCAAAGTAGAATGCCTCTGGATTCATTTTCCACTACCACAAAAAAATTAAAATAAGGCTGGGGGAGCCAGGCACAAGCCTATAATCCCAGTACTTGGGAGGCTGAGACAGAAGGATCACAGGTTCACGGCCAACCTGTTTCAAAATAAAAAAATAAGCCGGGCGTGGTGGTGCACGCTTGTAATCCCCGCACTTGGGAGGCAGAGACAGGAGGATCGCGCAGGTTCGAAGCCAGCCGCGCGCGCTGGCTTAGGAGACCCTGTTTCCAAATAAAAATGTAAAAATAGGTCTGGGAGTGTAGCCCTGAGGTAGAAGGGCTTCCAGGAACCCCAGTACCACCAAAAATAATAATAATAAAAATAAAATAAATAAAATAAAAAATAATAAGGGCTGGGGGTATGGCTCAGAGAGAGAATACCTTTGGATTCAATCCCTAGTACAAAAAAGTATGTTTGTTTGTTTATTTCTGTATTTATACTGGGAATTGAACCCAGGGACATTTTACCTCTGAGATACATCCCCAGCCCTATTTTATTTATTATTTTGAAACAAGGTTTTGCTAAGTTACTGAGACCCTGCTAAATCTCTGAGGTTGGCCATAAACCTATGATTCTCTTGTCTCAATCTCTGAAGTACTATAATTACAAGCATGTGCTGCCACATCTGACTAGAAATTTTATTTTCAATCTGCATTGCATTAAATGGAACTTTATACAAGTCAAATGCCTAAAATTCTTAAGAAATACTATGCATTTAAAATGTCAGATACATGATCAGTGTCTAGCCATTGTATGACTAATAAAATCATTTAGCCAGTCATGGTTATTCATGCCTATAGTTGCAGTACTATGGAGGCTGGGAGAGGAGATTCCAAGTTTGACGCCAGCCTCAGCAATTTAGCGAGATCCTTCGTGAAAATAAAAAAATAAAATAGGTTGGTGGGTATAGCTCAGAGCTATGTAGAATGCCCCTATATTCAATTCCCAGTAACAAAAACTATATATATTCTTTGTATCTTCTTATATGTCTACAAAGTAAGTGCTTTTTATGTATGAGAAAACTAGTATATAACCAGGTAAATAGCTTACCCGAAGTCACACAGCTACTAGTTACTGAAGTTAGGATTTCAAACCCTGACAATCTGGCTCTGGATTCCACAATCTTGCCATTATGCAAAATTGCATCCTGAAATGAAACATATTGTGAGTGGGCAAGGAAGTATAGACCTACCAATGTAAGGCAGATAGATGATGGTGCCTGTGCACTCAAACATAGTGTTTCTAATGAACCGGAAAATTAGCTTTTCTGTCCTGTATTGATAATCGAATTGTGACCCATAGTCATAGCTCCTCCCCCGATGTAACACCTCAAAGATTTTCTGTGAGTATAATCTTCTCCCCACTTCTCCATTGAGATGCTTTTGCATTTGAATCTCTGTTGGAAAGGGTAAAATATGCCAGGCGTGGTGATGCATGGTTAGTAATTCCAGCATTCAGGTGGAGGAAACCAGAGGATAACGGTTCTTGAACAGCCTCAGCTACTTAGCAAGGCCCTTCACAACTCAATGAGACCCTGTTTCAAAAGTAAAAAGATGTCGGGCGTGGTGGTGCACTCTTGTAATCCCAGCACATGGGAGGCTGAGACAGGAGGATCTCACAGATATGAAGCCAGCCTCAGCTACTTAGTGAGGCTCTCAGCAACTTAGTGAGATTTTGTTTCCAAATAAACTATAAAATAGGTCTGGGACTATAGCCTGGAGGTAGAAAAGACCCTGGGTTCTACCCTCACCAGAAACAAAAGTAAAAATATTAAAAGATAGGGCTGGGGGTGTAGCTTAGAGGTAGAATGCCCCTGGGTTCCATCCCTAGTACCACAAAAAAGGGGAAAATTTTCAAAGACATAATTTGAGCACTTAGATCTAAAATATTCAGCATTTTTTAGAAGGGTTCACATCTAACCTCATAGTTTGACTTGATGGCACTAAATGTAGGCATAGTTCTGAAAATGGAGTGGCCAGAGCTGGCGGTGGTGGAGATAGAATAGCAGAGTGTGGTGAGAATCAGCAAGTTAAGCACATTACAGGAAAACACAAAGCTATATCCATCAGAAACTCTTATAAACACTATAGGAAATTAATACAAGTGACTGGCATGATATCAACTACTAAAAGCAGAAGCAGGTGTTTGCTAGCCCTACAGTCAAAACAACTTAATAAGATTACTCTATAGCACATAAATGGCTTAGGGATGGAATGGCTTAGGGTAAGTATAATTCATTTTTCATTAAGGAGATAGATGAATAAGAAACTTTCTGTTACAGCTGAAAATCTCTCATTCAATAAGCATTTGTCTTGAGTGCCTACTATGTGCGGTGATGTGCACTGTTAAAAATTCAGAAATGAAAGAGACAGATACAGTCTCTGCCGTTGTGATCTGACAGTTTCTTTTGGGCGAGCAAACCTTTTTAACATCACAAATACATAATTGCAAAACCTGGTAAATGCTTGAATAAATAGTAGGAATTTATGAAAGATACTACATATATTACTAATTCGTACAGAAACCACAGAATCAGATCTTCTGCATCAGTGAAACTTGTATCTACAGCTGAAGGAAGATTAGAAGTTGTGCAAAGATTTGGAGGAGGGATTGGAAAGGAACTTACAGGCTGAGAGTCTAGAGGTAGAAAAGAACACCGGTTGTGGTGGCGTACACCTGTAATCCCAGTACTTGGAAGACTGAGATAAGAGGATCACAGGTTTGCAGACAGCCTCAGCTACTTAGTGAGACTCCACAACTTAGTGAGAGCCTGTTTCAAAATAAAGAATAAAAACAGGTCTAGGGTGTAGCTCAGAGATAGAATGTCTCTGGGTTCAATTCCCAGTACCACAAAAACGAAACAAAACACAACAACAAAAAAGAACTTGGCAACATTCTAGGGATTGAGAAGGCCTGTGTGGCTTCAGAGTAATAATCAAAGAGTAGATGGCTTGGAAAAAGAATGGACAACTGAGAAGAAACCATAACATATAGATCATTGTACACTGTGAACAAAAATATAGATTTTATTCCATATGTAATATGAAGTCATTATAGAGAATTTTAATTGGGAGGAGGGGCAGTGTCACTAGGCAATGTATGATGTAAACCTCCTCAACTATATATACATATAGTATATATATATATATATATATATATATATATTTGTGTCTATATGTACATATAAATGTATGATATGTATGTATGTATGTATGTATGTGTGTATGGATGTATATCAGGTCCTAAGTTTAAAAATAAGAATTACAGACTATTTCCTAGTATGGTCATTGTGAGATCAGTCATAAAAGGCACTCATAGTAGCTGATGGTAGTTGGTGAGTAGAAAGTCATCTTCGGCTAAGGCTTGAATAGAGAGTTTGAGAGGCAAAGCTACTCCAAGCCAGAATGGTGCCAATACAGCTAAATATAAAGAAATTTACCTGGAAAAAATTGTTATGGCTGCTCAGAGAAATAGAGCAAGAAATATAAAGAAGTATGTTGCCAAAGAGAATTGT
Organism: Muscardinus avellanarius; assembly: GCF_963383645.1. Classification (NCBI taxonomy): domain Eukaryota; kingdom Metazoa; phylum Chordata; class Mammalia; order Rodentia; family Gliridae; genus Muscardinus; species Muscardinus avellanarius. The sequence goes on along the minus strand of NC_137792.1, from coordinate 69,492,116 downwards.
CATTTACATTTCTACAATGTAAATGTCAGAGAAACCAAAGTATAGATGCTGAGTAGGCTGGATATTGATTGGGGAATAATGGAAGACAATCAAAAGCTGAGACTGAAGATGTCTTTCATGTAAAAGCAGATAGGTTACTTGGGATGAAAGCAAAGTGGAGCCCTATAAGAGACACCAAAAGAACAGCAAATGGAATTACTAACAAAAATAGAGTCAAACAAAGCCCAAGTGTTGCAAATGAAGAGTGAGGAGAAAACACTGAATTTATCTGGTTTATTAAATATCTATAGAGTAATGAGAGTGAGACATTAAGGAAAAAACAATGCTGTACTTAAAATTACAACATATGATCAACCTATACCTTGTTTAGCCTGAAGAGTCCCTGAAAATCTTTGTAATGGCATGTTGATTATTCCTTTTTTTTTTAATAGTAAGGATTGAATTCAGGACCATTTGTGTGTGTGTGTGTGTGTGTGTGTGTGTGTGTGTGTGTGTGTGTGTGGTACTGGGGTTCCTGGAAACCCTTCTACCTCCGGGCTACACTCCCAGCACTATTTTTATTTGCAAACAGGATCTCTTAAGCCAGTGCGGCTGCCTATCTCTGCCTCCCAAGCGCAGGGATTACAAGCGTGTGCCACCACGCCTGGCTGAATTCAGAGGAATTTTAACTCCAAACTATACCACCAGTGGTTTTTTTTTTTTTTTTTGGAACAGGGTCTTCTTTAAGATGCTGAGGCTGGCTTTGATCCTGTGATCCTCCTGTCTCAACCTCCCAAGTAGTGGGATTATAGCAATTTAGTGAGACCATTTTTTCAAATAAGAAATAAAATGGGTATGGGAGTACAGGTTAGAGATAGGATATAACACCGAAAAAAATTGGTTCTCAAAAATCTATTTGGGCTGGCTGCAGTTAACTGTCCTCCCCGTGACCTGGGAGGCTGAGATAAGAGGAACATAGGTTCAAATCCAGCCTCAGCAACTTAGCATGGCTCTCAGCAACTTAGCGAGACCCTGTTGCCAAATAAAAAATAAAAGTAGGCTGAATAGGGCTGGGTGTAACTCAGAGGTAGATTGGTCTCTAGATACAATCTCCAGCACCACACACACACACACACACACACGCACACACACACACACAAACACACAGTAGATCTGTACACTAAAAACTCTAAAACAATGTCAGAAGAAATTGGATACAATTTATATGAAATGAGAAATACATCATATCCATGTATTGTGTATGTGTGTGTGCATGTGTGTTTGATTGGTACTGGGGATTGAACCCTGAGGCATTCTATCTCTGACCTATACTCCCAATTTTATTTTTATTTGGAAATAGAGCCTCACCAAATTGCTGAGGCTGGCTTTGAATTTGTGATCCTCCTGTCTCAGCCTCCCTAGTACTGGTTTTACAGCTGTGTGTTATCACACCTGGCTATATCCATATTAAAATTTGCAAATTGAAAAAAATAAAATAAAATTTTCAAATTGATATCATTTATCATGAAATTGAGTTATAGATGCAATGCAATCCTACTCGAGATTTCAGCATGCTTTTTAATAGAAATTGACAAGCTAAATCTGGAATATGAATAGAAATAGAAAAGACCTAGGAAGGCCAAAGCAACATAAAAATAACCAAACAAAATTGAACAAATTCAAGACAATATAAAATTACATTAAACAAGAGTAGGCATATGGGGCTGTGGATGCAGTTTAGTGATAGAACATTTAACTAGCATGCACTAGGCTCTGAGTTTCATCCCAGCACAGAGAGGGAAAAAGCAGACATATAGATGATTGTAATAAAAGAGATTCAAGAAATAAACTTGCACATAAGGATTCGACTGGTATTCAACAAAACTGTCTTGAAAATTCAATTGGAAAATAAAAATAATTGGCCTTTAAATAAATAATGCTGGAACTAATACATATCCATATGGGGAAATGATCAACATCAATCTTTACCTCACACAACTGACAAAAATTAGCTCAATATATATATATATATATATATATATATATATATATATATATTCTAAGAACTATACAACCTTCAGAAGAGAACATAGGAAAAAATGTGGCCTTGCATGAAGCAATTTCCTGTAGAGGATACCAAAATTATGAACATTAAAGAAAAGCAATTAAAATAAACTTTATAAAAATTAAAAGCTTGTGCCCTTTAAAAATGAGAAAATGAAAAGGCAAGTCATAAACAGGAAGAATACACAAGGAAAACATATCTGATGTGGGACTTGGATCAAGAATATAACAGTATTACAGTTCAGTAAAAAGAAAAAAATATGCCACTACTACCACCAAATGGTCAAAACACATAAATAGAAATTCAAACAAGAAGGTATAAGAATGGCCAAAAGAGAGCCAGGCGTGGTGGTGCACACTTGTAATCCCAGCATTCAGGAGGCTGAGGCAGAAGGGTCGCGTTTTGTGGACAGCCTCAGCTACTTAGTGACGTCCTTTGCAGCTCAGTGAGACCTTCTTTCAAAATAAAGAATAAAAATAAGGGCTGGGGGTGTAGCTTGGAGGGAGAATGCCCCTGAGTTCCATCCCAAATACTGCAAAAAAAAAAGAAAAAGAAAAAAAGAAAAAAAAGAATGGCCTACCAAAAAAAGATTGCTTTACATCACTGATCTTCACAAAAATACAAAATCACACTGAGATACTACTATACAACCACTAGAATGATTAAAATGCAAAAACTGACCATACCAAGTGCCACAATAGTTGTGAAGCAAATAGAATGTTAACATGTTCCTTGTGAGAAGGTAAAATTGTACAACTTTGGAAAAGTCCTCAGCAGTTTCTTACAAAAGAATACATTCACCTTATAATCCAGAAATCCTACTCCTAAGTATTTACCCAGATGAATGAAAACTGTCTATGCAAAGAGTCCTACACAAATATTCATAGCACTGTTTTCCATAATAGCTAGTGGTGCATTGGTAAAACTACCCTCCAGGGGGAAAAGTTCCAATTTCCTAATTTACTTGGTAACCTCCAGTAAATTGGTAACCTCCAGTAAATTATATGAAATTCTAGAATATATAAATTAAATCTAAGTGTCAGAAAGAAAGATCAATGGTTCTCTGAATCTTGGGATGGGATGGGGTGGAAGTAATTTTTATGGTGGTTATTCCGGTAAATGCCTTTATCAAAACTCATCAGACCGTATCAATTACAATTTATTGTAGTCTAAGCTGGTGTGACAACACATACCTGTAATCCTAGTACTTGGGAGGCTGGTACAGGAGGATTGGAGTTTTGAGGCCAACCTCAGCAACTAGGAGAGATTCTGTTACAAAGTAAAAAATAAAATAGGGCTGGCATCTATCTCAGAGGTAGAACTGAAGTAGGATAAGATAAATAAAATTTAATAGGCAAAAAGGAGATAAACAGGGAAGGAAGGGGAAGCTGTAGCATCAACACAAAGAAACTCTGTGATGATGCTTATCTTTACCCTACCTGGTCTGTTTTTCCTTAGGGAAACATTCCCCAAAACCCTCACCTTTAACCCTAAAGGCCAACCTCCATATCAAAAGTTTCTAAGATGTTTGGTAAACAAAAAATTTATAAGGAAGTGCTGACATTTGGTTAAGCTCAGGAACCATCCAGCCACCAGCCATTGTCAGGGACCTGAAGATTCTGAGGGGGGGAAAAAAAAACTAGACTTCCATCCTTGTTGGATACTTCTACCTACCACCTCATGGTAGGTCTCCTATTAAAAAAAAAAAATTTAAAAGCCCAAACACCTCTCTCACTTTTGAGGTGGCCCATGTTCTTGAATGTGAATCCTCCACTTTTCCTAAATAAATCTCTGTCTTTGTCTCTGGCACATGCTGATTTTTTTTTCCTCCACGGAAGCCAAGGACCCTAAGTTCCTGAGGTTAGTTTCCCTTCCCCAAATCTGGGAACTCTTTAGTTATGCCTCGGTGAAGGAAGGTTAGTTTTAAATTTTTTATTTTGTGGCTTTTGCACATTAACCAGTAAGATTTCCCTCTAGTTTATGTCCATCAATTTGGTGTTTCACTCTAAAAAAAACCTTAATGTCATTTGCAAAAGCAAAAGTTTAAAACATGTATACTCTTACTTTCAGAGCATAGATAAAAACATGAAACAACCATAGTTCTAGCACCCTGAGAAAACCCACTCTTTTATATCTGTTTTTATACAGGTACCCTTTAATCACCACTCATTCTATATTGAATCTAAAGAGATTTCCTCTTCCCCTACCACCCATTCTCCATATCCAGATACACTCCATATCTTCATGTGGTGTACACAAAATAGACATCATGTTCATAATGTACCATCAGAAAAGATCAACGCTCACACAGAAATAATATCAGTATTGGAATACTATTGGATACCTTAGCACCCAACAAATCCACAGAAAGCTAGCAAATAATACAGAAAACACACAGCACTTAAAACAAAGCAGGCACTCTTCTATGAGCTTCCTATAAAACAAGTCCTCACAATTCTAAAGTAGGTATACCACCATTATTCTCGTTTTATTAAGTGGAGACTGAGGCACAGAATGATTGTCTTGTCCAAGTCAGGCATGGTGGCACATGCCTGTAATCCCAGTACTTTGCAAGTTGAGACAGGAGGTCCACAAGTTTGAGGTCAGTCTCGGCAACTTAATGAGACTCTCAGCAACTTAGAGAGCCTATGTTTTATTTATATCCTTCCTTCCTTCCTTCCTTCCTTCCTTCCTTCCTTCCTTCCTTCCTTCCTTCCTTCCTTCCTTCCTTATTTATTTTTGGTGGTACTGGGAGTGGAACCCAGGGGCTTTCTACCTCTGGGCTATATTCTTAGACCTATTTTATATTTTTATTTGGAAACAGGGTCTCACTAAGTTGATGAGATCCTCACTAAGTAGCTGAGACTGGCTTTCAACCTGCACCCTCCTCCTGTCTCAGCCTCCCAAGCGCGGGGATTAGGAGCTTGTGCCAACACTCCCAGTAAGAGACTATGTTTTTTTTTTTTTTGAAGATTTAAATAAGTTTATTAGAAAGATAGAAATACAGAAAATAGAAATACAGCTCTGTACCAGACTGGCACGGAGGGGTGACTCGAAATGAATACACCAAAATGAGACTATGTTTTAAAACATTTAAGCCGGGCGTGGTGGCGCACGCTTGTAATCCCCACACTTGGGAGGCAGAGACAGGAGGATCCTGCAGGTTCAAAGCCAGCCGCGCTGGTTTAAGAGACCCTGTTTCCAAATAAAAAAATATAAAATATGTCTGGGTGTGTAGCCCATCGGTAGAAGTGCTTCCAGGAACCCCAGTACCACCAATAAATAAATAAATAAATAAATAAATAAATAAATAAATAAATAACTATAAATGAATTGTAGTTTGAGGCAGAGTGGCACTGGGTTCAATCCCTAGTATCACATACACACAAAAAATCTTGTCCACAGTCACTCAGCAAGTAAGTGTGAAGGTTGGGATTCAAATACCTTTATCTACAAAGAACTTCTTCAAGATAGAGTTTTTAGAATAAATTTTAAAAGTCAGTTCTGTAGTAAGAAAAATAAGTAATAAAACTTGTTTTGGGAAGGAGAGAAGTGGGGAGGGGGCACCAAGAGCATATGCGTGTATGTCACTGTCAACATGATTTACATTATGATGTGAGATTATAATGCACCAGTAAAAGCACAAAAAACTTGTTTTTTTTTCATTGCACTCATAATGTACAAAGCAACCAAAATTTTGTTACTCCATACCACAGACACAAATGGGTCGAAAAAAAGCCCTCAAAGATAAAATCACAAATGTTAAGAAAGTTTATATGTAGTTGTGAAATCATATATGATTTTTTCTTTCTCCTATATTTGTATTTCACAGATGGCATACCATAAATATGTATTATATTTATAATTTGAAAAATAACTGTCTTTTAAACTATGCATGGATTTTAAATATTTTAAATATTCTCTGGTATTTTATGAAATTGAAAACTCTTTGCAGTCTGTCCAAAGTTCTCTTTCCACAAACTTCACATCACAGTGAGGAGCATGGAACATTCAAATTATCCCTGTTGTATTCACTTTTATGGAATAATTTTATATATTATTTTATACTATTCGTAATGACTTGGCAATGTGAATTTTAATGAGGATAGCTTTCAAGCAAGTGCTGAAAACAACATTATGACAATCAACTTGTTTTGCCATACACTTTAGAAAAGAGATGAATTAATTGAAAATTTATATGCAATAGCATGGGAGTAATTATATGTACTAAGCCAAATTTACTTATGATAATAGACTTAATTGGAAAATTCTTCATTGTACAATTTTAATAAGGGCATTAAAGAAATTGGGAAATTTGAAGAACATCTAATCATTTCTGAATTATAATTGTAAATGAGTGCAGATGACCTAATCTGCTTACGTAAATGATAATTATTAATTTAGCAATTGTACAAATGAGCTCAAAACATGGACCACAGTAATTACAATACAAACCAATAACTTCCTTGTCTGCCGTGTGCATGAATGATTAAATTATATGAGGCATGTTTTCTCTCTATTTTAAAAGCTAATGTAAATTTAAGAATCCAGGGAAATTATTGGTGTCATTTAAACTCATAGGTATACACAAATGTGAAAAACAAACAGCTGGATTTGTAAACCTTGGAGAAAGAACGTTTCAATCTACTTTAAATCCTAATGTCATACATCTTTCATTGTAACTCTAATGAATAATGAATCACTGGAAACATAATATTGCCTCCTGTAGTAAGTTTCCATCTACAGTCCTGGTTTTTAAAAGCATTTTGCACTTAAGGTTTTTCCCATTTTAGACTTTGAAAATAATGCTATACATTGTCAGTTAACCAAGGTTACTAAGTGGAAACCCAAGGTAATTTTCAAGGGGTCTTTAAATGCCAAATACATTTCATTATAATATTGTGGTTCATGTTGAATTTGTGCAGAAAAAGTTGGGGGAGGGGGCTATCAGAAAATTGTAGCTCTTCCAAGTAAGCTAAAGCACAAAAATCTCTGCCCATTGAAGAGTATCAGAGCCCAGGAAGTTGCAGAAATGATAGTGGCAGTGGAGCAGTTGGGCTGGAAACAAACAGGCCCTGCTCCTGAAGGAGGTGAGAAGCCCCCTGGCCTCACCCATACCTGTCACCAGGTGCTTCAATCTTTTTAGGAGCATAGCCTGAGTTTCTTCCTGCAAACCGCTCCTACTTCAATAACCCACAAATACCCTTGTCTTTATGTGGGGCACTGGAATAATGGTTTTAGAGATTAACACATCCTAGACAAGTCATCTGAACTCTCTGCATCACAGTTTCCTTATTTGTAAAGTGAGGACGACAATGAAGTTCACTTGGAAATGCTTTAAGATTCAATGAAATAATTTATGTGTCGGCGATGTAGATGTTCATTAGTATCAGTAGCATCAATATTATACATACATATATATGTATACTATATATATATATACATATATACATATATATACATATATACACACATATACATATATACATACATACACATATGTATATATAGGGATATGTGTGTGTGTATATATATATATATATATATATATATATATATATGTCCCTAGGTACAGCACATAGATGACTGTTAAATAAAAAGTTTTTTAATGATACAGCAGGGTGTGGTGCCCCATGCCTCTAATCTCAGTGACTCTGGAGGCTGAGGTAGAAGGATGGCAAATTCAACCAATCACTGACTCCATCATAACTGCTTTGTCTCCATGAGCCCTAAGAGGACATTCTAAATCCAAACCATAATGGCCCTTTTTAATTTTTTTTTATTTTGAAAGAAGGCTGTGCTAAGTTTCCTAGGCTGGCCCTGAACCTGTGATCCTCCTCTGTCAGCCTCCTGAGTCCTAGGATTACAGGTGTCCACCACCTCATCCAGTACACATGCTACTCCTTTATAACTTCCTTCTGTTCCTCAATACACTTGTGAGATTGATTCATATTGATAAGAATAGCTGCAATTCATTTATTTTCACCGTTGTATAGTATTTATTGCAGGATTATGCCAAATTTTTAAAATACTTGGTATATATATATATATATATATATATATACACACACACATGTATATATATAATTTGTCATTACAAACCATTTTTAAGTTTTTAATTAACATGCAATATTACATATATTCATGGGGTACAGTTTTATATTTCAACACATGCATATATGATTGGATCATGTTATTAGCTAATTCATCACTATAAGCATTTATCATTTTTTATTTTGGGAACATTCAAATTCTTCCCTTGGAGCCAGATGTGGTGGGGCACACTTATATTCCCACTACTTAGGAGGCTGAGGTAGGAGGATCACAGGTTTGAGGCTAGTCTTAGCTTGCGGGCTTTGTGAGGCCCTCTGCAACTTAGTGAGACCTTATTTAAAAATAAGAATAAAAAAGTAGGGGGTATAGCTCAGAGGTATAATACTCCTGGGTTCAATCCCCAGTACTACACAAAAAGAAAATTCTCCCTTGAGTGATTCTGAATTACATAATAGAGCTGGCGGTGTGACTTTGTTGTAGAGCCTTCCTTAGCATGCATGGTGTGATCCACAGCACTACCAAAAATAAATAAATAAATATGCAATAAATTATCATTAAGTAAAGTCATTCTACTGTGATACAGACACTAGAATTTAATCCTCCTATATAACTGTACTTTTGTGTCTGACACTCAACCCTTCTCCATCCTTCCCTCCCTCCTCCATACCCTTTGAAGCTTCTGTTAACCACAATTTACTTTCTACTTCAATTGCATCAACTATTTTACTTTACACACCTGAGTGCATACATTATGTATGTATGTATGTATGTATGTATGCGTGTATGTATGTATTTAATTATTTATTTATTGGTGGTACTGGGGTTCCTGGAAGCCCTTCTACCTCGGGGCTACATTCCCAGACCTATTTCATACTTTTTTATTTGGAAACAGGGTCTCTTAATCCAGTGCGGCTGGCTTCCAACCAGCACGATCCTCCTGTCTCTGCCTCCCAAGCGCGGGGATTACAAGCGTGCGCCACCACGCCCGGCTACAGTATTTATTTTATGAGGCTGTATTTTAACTATTCTTATAATAGTTAAAATTATAATATGTAATACAATATAGTGGGGTTGATTGTATTCACAATATTGTACAACCATCATTACTATCAATTTCTAAAACTTTCTCATTACCTCAAATAGAAACTCTGTAAATATTAGGAAATAATTTCCCATAATTCCCCTTCCCCAGTTACCGGTACCTCTAATCTCCTTTGTATCTCTATGAGTTTACCTGTTTTGGTATTTTATATATCTTAAATCACACATGTGCCACTTTGTCAGGCTTTACATTTTTTTTTCTTTTTGTGTGGTACTGGGGATGGAACTTAGGGGCATTCTACCTCCGAGCTACATCCTCAGCCCTATTTTTTTCTTCTTTCTTTAGAAACATAGTCTCACTGAGTTGCAAAGGGCCTCACGAAGTAGTCAAGGCTGTGCACGAACTGTGATCCTCCTGTCTCAGCCTCCCGAATGCTGGGGTTACAAGAATTTGTTTTTTTTTTTATGTTCCGTATCAAGTTGAGGAATCCCCCTTTATTCCTATTTTGCTGGACTTTTTTTTTATCCTGAATAGATATCAAATTGAAAATTTATTATGATGCTTACTACACACAATGGACAGTTTACCACTTAATCCTCACAACAATTTTAAGTGGAAAGTGCCATAAAAACCGTCAACTAGAGAGAAATTGGGACACAGGAAAGACTCTAGGCAAAGGAGGAGGAGAAGCCTTAGTGGAGTGAGGGAGGGGACCTAACTGAGGGGGCAGGTGGGGGAAGGGAGCTTTAAAGAGGCTTCATTGTCACATCAATGGGCATGATATACATACACATATTTATCAATGCCAGTCACAATGTCTTGCGCGAGGAGGTGAAGAATTGGGGTGGGAGCTGCTGGAGGACTCACCGATTGCTGTGTGCATTATATGTCTCTATCACTCTGAACTTCATCATGATGTATGACTACAATGAACCAATAAAAGTTTTAAAAATCATCTTAAAAAACTCAATTACATCATTTCCAGGGAAATGGATGGAACTGGAGGACATTATGCTAAGTGAGATTAGTCAGTCACAAAAAATAAGAGATCATATGCTTTCCCTAATATGTGAAAGCTAAGGAGAAATGGGTCATAGGAGGAACTCTAGATGAAAAAGGAAATCCTATAGAGGAGCAAACAAGGCAACCTAAAGGAGGGGATGGGGGGGAAAGAAGTAAAATCTCCAAAACACACAAGGAACTTAAACATATCGAAGTCAACCACTAAGCCAAGCAAGGGAAGGAGGGACGGGGAGGGAATGGGGTGGGAATTGGGTAGGGGTTAAATCAGCGATGTGTACATGTATGTACACACAAGTTTTTTACCCCAATATGATGTATGAATATAATGCACCAATAAAAAATTTAAAAATATATTTTTAAAGATGAGAATAATGAGGCACAAGAAGGGCAAATGAATTAATTAAGTTAAAATCGGTAGTAAGTAGTATAGCCAGAATTAAAAGTCAAGTAGTTGACAGGAGCAGTGTGCCACCTGGTACTGAGGAAGCTGAGATAAGATCTCACATTCAAAGCCACTAGCACTTAGTGAGACCAAAAAGGGATGGGTATGTAGTTTAGGGGTAGAACCCTCTAAGTTCAATCCCCAGTACTGAAAAGAAAAAAAAAAAAAAAAAACAGTGTCATTTCAGAATCCAAGCACTCAATCACTATCACATGATCACTTTGAGAAATGTACATTGCCTTTGGGGGATTCCACTTATTTTTTATTTTCTTTTTGTTTTTTAGTATTGAGGATAGAACCCCAATCTGTGTCCATACTGGGCTAGCACTCTACCACTGACCCACATCCCCAGCCATGGGGACTCCATTTCCTCATTTGTAAAATGCAGATGGTGAATTCTAATCGTAATTCTAAGATTAAGGGATCACTGAATGCCAGCCACAGTAGTTACTCTATTGACTCTTAAGGATGGAGAGGTTGGTACAGCCTGTGGCATATGAATATGATCTATGTACACTTGGAAATACAGTTAGAATTTCAGCTAAGCCACTTTTGAAATGGGTCACCTCATTCTAATTAAAGATTGGTTAAAGGCAAAAGTTACAGACAGAACAAACACGAGAGCCTCCAACATACACATACACTCACAGTGAGGCTTTATATGATTTTTTTGTGTCTGTTCCTAGGGTTTGGGAACACAGGGTTCCTGGTGTCTGAATCCAGGGGCATTCTGCCTCTCTGCTCTATTCCTTTTTATTTTGAAACAGGGTTTTGCGTGATTGCTGAAGTCCTTACTAAATTGCTGAGATTGTCCTCGAATCTGCAATCCTCCTGTCTCAGCCTCCCAAGTATTAGGATTGCAGCTATATGTCACTACACACAGCTATTATATATAGTTTTTACACCCCATATAGAATCTGCAGGGCTGGAAGGCACCTTACAGATCTCAGTATATACATAGAAAAGATGTGTAATGCATCTGATGTAAAGTGCAACATCTCAGGCATTTATTAAGCTCTCCGTTGTGCAGAGCAGTGTTTATAAGAAAAAGTACGTAAACTTTTCCTCTCCCAGTCTTCACAGGAGTTGTGATTTCGGCAGGGACTGGAATAGGTGCTGAACAGGCTGTGTTGGTCATTACTTTTCCCCCCCAATTTGTTTTTAGCTATGGATCAATTGTTGCTTTTTTTAAACTCAGGAAGCAAGGCAAACGGGGAAGGGGGGGGGGCTTGGAATGCTTGTAAGCAAATCTCAATTGTGTGCTGAATGTTGCTGGAGGTGATTAACGGACCTGCTGAGTGAACAGGATATTGCAGTCAAAACACAACTGAGTGCTCAGAGTAGAACAGGGAAAAGGGAGAGGCAGAACGTGCACAGAAATCTCTTTTCTCCAATGGTGATGGCAGCTCCTAGAGCAGCTCTTGTACCTGAATTCTCGCAGTGCTGTTTCCATCCAGCTGTGAGCAGCTTTTTGGACCTTTCGGCTGCCGTCCTTTTTCAGCTTTAAGCTTTTCTTCTGTTTTATGCTACCACCCCCTGCTGTCCTCTTCCTACTACACAGTAGCTATTATTCCCTTTTCCAGAAAGAAATAGACTGCAAGCCCACTACGAGACCACCTTTTATGAGGTTTAAGCAATAAAAACTAAAAGGCTTGATTTTAAAATACTAATTTTTAAAAATAGAAACACCTTGTTTAAAAATGTCTATAAATAAAATACCGTTTTTCTAGGCATATGAAAATGAACCACTAAATACTCAATTGTCTCCATGGCAGGAGGCAACAGTTGCATGGGCAAACATTCATTTTATTTAACTATTACTGACACAGCGTTTACTATGTGCCAGGCACTATTTTAAATGTTCCACCAGTGTTAAGACATTTTAATTCTCATAAAACATCATAAGTGGGTTCTATTGTTATTCCTATTTTCAAGATAAGAAAACCAAGGCACAAAGAGGTCAAGTAAATGCTTGAGTGCACAAGGGTAGATTATATTATGTTTTACAATACTCAATGCTCGTTCCTGTTGCTATAAGCCTTAGCTATATAACTTATGGTACCCCACCCAGTGAGTAGGGTCCTCTGTTTCTTTTGTTGTTGTTCTAGGAATTGAATCCAGGGTCATTCTATCTCTGAGCTATACCTCCAGATCTATTTATTTTTTAATTTGGCAAAAAGAATCTTACTAAATTGCTGAGGGCCTTGCTAAGTTTCTGAGGCTGGCCTCAAACCTGTGATTTTTCCTGGCTCAGCCTCCTAAGTATTGGTATTACAATTGCACACATCTTCCCCTCCACATTTACACGCATCTTAACCATGTCATTTTCTTTGTCCTGTGACATATGAACAGAAATCAAATGTTTTGAACAGAAATCTGAAGAGTTGGCTCACCGTGTTCTTTCTCTTCTCGTGTATGAGACCATGGATGTTAGAGAGAGGGCTGTTCCTTCATATTGGATCCTAGCATGAAGATGGATGAAGCAGAACTGAAGTTGCCACACAGTACATAGTACACAACTGGAAACTAATTCTTGCGTTTATTAAACTACCATCATGTTCTGGTTTTTCGATCCAATGTCTGTGGTCTTTGGAAATTGTACAAACAGCCACCAGATCTCAACAGCATACAGTGATAAACATTTCTTGCTGTCAAAGTGCCCAGGTCAAGATGGCAGCTCTGCTCTATATATCTCATTAAAGGATCCCAGATGTAGGGCCAACAGCTAACCAATTGTGTGTTCTCACCATAATACAGAGATAAGTATAATAAAACTGCTGTTTAATAAAGAATCTACCAGAGCCAGCTAAGCTGACTAATGAGATCAACAGGCAGAATTCAAATCCAGACAATTTGTCTTTACACATTTATATTTAAAAACTGAGATATAATTTAATTTATGTATTATAAAATTCACTTGCTCCCCAAAAGAGACACCACTGGTGTCACTTCCCATTTCTTGCTACTTCTAATTTTTCTCAACCACTAATATGCCTTCTGGCTACCAATTTGTTTTTTTCTGGACAGATCATATAAATAAAATTATAATGTGTGGACTTTCATGAGTGCTGTCTTTTTGGTAGCATAGTGTTTTCAGGGTTCATCCATGTTGTAGCATATGTCAGTACTTCGTTTTTATGAGCAAATGATAGTTCATTCCATGTAGATAACACAATTTGTTTTCCCATTCATCAGTTATATGGATAGACCTTTAAGTTGTTTCTACTTCTCTTTCAATTCTCTTGGATGCATAATCAGGTTTGGAATTATTGGGTCATTTTATCCGTTATCTAGTACATTGGCATACAGCTATTCATACTATTCCCGTATAGTCCTTTTGCTTTTGTAAGGTCAGTAGTAATGTATACTTTGCCATTCCTGTTTTCAGGACTTGGAGTATTTTTTTTATTTTCTTCTTGGACCATATAGCTAAATGTTTGTCACTTTTGTCAGTCTTTTGATAGATTCAAGTATTAATTAATTCCATTGATTTTTATCTATAGTTTTTCTATTTTTTATTTGTTGCTACTCTGTCCTTAATTACTGACTCTATTCTGCTTGCTTTGGGTTCAGCTTTTTTCTGGTTCCTTAAAGTGGAAGTTAAGGTTATTTTTGTTGAGATGATCATGTTTATTGATTAGGCTACTGATTTGAGATTCTTTTTATATGTGTGTTTATATGTCTTATGGTTTTAGAGATTGAATTCAAAGACTCATGCAGGTTGAGCAAGTGCATTAAATCTGAGCTATATCCCCATCCCTGTCATTCTATATAAAAACATATGTGTAACTGCTACAAGTTTTCCTCTTAACAATTGTTATCACTACATCCCATCCATCTCCGTGTGCCACTTTTTGTTCTCTTTCATCTGAAAGTATATTTTAGTTTTTTTTAATTTATTCTTTGATCCACTGGTTATTTAAAAATGTGTTCCTTAATGTTCACATATAGTACAAATGCCTTTTTTTGTTTCTTTTAAATTTTATCCCATTGTGCTCCAAGAACAATATTTTATTATTTCAATCTTTTTTAAAGTTAACCCTTTATGGCGTAAGATATAGCCTCTTACAAAACACTCCATGTGCATTTAAGGAGGAAGTGTTTTCTGGTATTGTGTGGAGTATCTTATAGGTTTGTGTTCTAGTTTGTAAATAGGATTGTTTAAGTTTCTATTTTCTTGTTGATATTCTATTTAGTTATTTTATTCATTATTGAATGTATGTATTGACATCTCCAAATAGTTTTTTTGGGGGGTATTGGGGATGGAACCCAGGGGCTTTTCTACCTCTGGGCTATACTCCCAGACATATTTTATATTTTATTTGGAAACAAGGTCTCACTAAGTTGCTGAGAGCCTCACTAAGTAGCTGAGGCTGGCTTTGAACCTGTGCAATCCTCCCGTCTCAGCCTCCCAAATGCTGGGATTACAAGTGTGCGCTACCATGCCCAGCTCCAAATAGTCTTGTTAAATTGTATTTTTTTCATAACTTTTTTCTTTTCTTGTTTACAAAGTGCATAAAGTATTAATTATTAATGTGTTTTGATGCTCATAAAATCGATAAAGTTTTAGTTTGCATGACAGGAACGTCACAAAGACGAGAGAGAGAGACGATATTTTAAGAGTCATTTTATGTGCTATAAATTGTGAACTTTTATGTGCTATAAATTTCAAAAATTTTAAACTTGAAACTTATTGGTATTAATCTGAACTAGGTTGTTATTGTAGGATATTAATTACAAATCCCAGGGAAACCACAAAAATAACTCAAAGAATACTATAAAGGAATTGGTACATATATTAAAATTCCTGTGCGAATTTCTACTTAACATGAGAAAATTCCTATCTAACATAAAAAAATAATAAAGGAACAAAGTAAACACAAAACATAGAAAACAAATAGTAAATGTCAGGTTTATATCCTATCTTATCACTAATTACACTGAATGTTAGCTGATTAAACACTCCAATCAAAAGTTGATTAATTTTGGAGTTGAGTAAACAATTCCAATCATTTATGTTTATTTTACAGGGTACAACTATATGCTAATTAGAAAAGACATTTTAGATTCAACAATACAAATAAGTTTAAAGGATGGAAAAGTATATGCCATAAAAAGAGGAATAAAAATATATAAAGACTACAGTACTTATCAGACAAGATATACTTTAAGAAAAATCTTATTGTATAGTGGTTAAGAAGATGGGCTCAAAAAGTCAAATTGTTTGGGTTTCAAATCTGGCTTTGACACGCCCTGGCTACCTGAATTTGAACAAATTGATTTCTCTGTGCATCACTTTCCTCATAATTAAAATGGTTATCTGCTTCATTGAGTTACTGTGTATGTTAATAATGATACGAAATTAAGGTTCCTATAAACAGTATCTGGTATAATACAAATGGCAGATTCAACAATCGCTATCAATATTAGAAATGTTTCTGGGCATGGTGGCCCACATCTGTAATCACAGTACTTGCAGGATGATTGGCAAGTTCAAGGATGGCCTTGGCAACTTCGCAAGTCCCTCATCAACCTAGAGACCATGTTTCAAAATGAAAAATATCAAAAGGGCTAGAAGTGTAGCTAAAAGATAGAATGCCCCTGGGTTCAATTCCTAATATAAAAATTAGAGGTATTAATATTGTTATATTTCCTCAATAGGGCCTTTGTACATGATATACTCTCTGCCTGTACTTTTCTTTCCCTGGGATTTCCCAAGACTGACCTCTTCTTATCATTTGTTTCTCTAGTCAAAGATCAACTCTACCAAGAGGCTCTGCTGGATTACTACTCAATCTAATCTTTCCTCCATCATTTTCCACTAAATTTCCCTGTTGTTTTTTTTTTTTTTCAGAGCATATGTCACTTGTTGACATTATTCTATTGTGGGCTTTTTGTTGATGTTTACTTCTTTATCATGTGCTGTTCACCAAGTCTGTATCATTGATGTTCACCAATGCTCCAGGAGAACATGGACCATGCCTGCTTTTAGTTATTTATCAGTGGTTTTTCAGGTGAAGAACAGCGTCTGATGAATGAATGGTAATTCAATATGTATTTGATGAGAGAAGTTTCTTTGTACAGTTTTATAGAAGATAAAAATAAAATTATGGAAATGTAAATCAAAGACTGAGATAAATGCAATACCATGCTGCATTCATGGATAAGAAGATACAGTACCTTAAATATAAGAATTTCCCCTCTCAAGTAACATTTAACTTTAAGTGATTGTAAAGTGTAAATGGACTTTACACTTTGTTCCTTTTTATTGATGCATATTAATTATACAGAATGGTGAGTTTCATTGTGGCATATAGGTACATGCATGTAATTTGATAAATTTCCCTCCCCAATATCTTCCCTTACACTCTCATCCCCCCAAACCCCTTCTTCTCTATTAGTATTCCTTCTACTTTCATGATGTCCCCTTTTTTCTCCCTTCTTTTTCCATGTGAGAGAAAACTTACAGTACTCTAAATATAGCCCTTTCATAGATTTCAACAAAATGATATAAACCCTACAGGAAACAGTAACTAATCAAGAATAGTCATGATAATTTTGAAAAAGGAGAAGAATAAAACTTCAAAGAGAAAAAGACATATCAGTAATTACGGTTAGATAGTTCAATACCCCTTTTTCCCAAATGATACATAATGAGTAATCAAGAATACGCTAGATTGAGACAATGCTATCTACTACCTAAACCAAATTGACATTTATACTATAGTCCACCCAGTTACAACAGAATATATATTTTTCCATATACTCACAGAACATTTACCAAAATAGAACATGTTCTAGGCCATAAAACAAGAATCAATAAATTTAAAAGGAGTCAAATAACACAAAATCTGTTGTCTGGTTTAATGAAATTAAATATAAATTATATAACAAAAAGTTAACTAAAAAATATCCTAAATTTTGGGAATTAAAATACACTTCTACATAACCCATGATCAAAGATAAAGAGAAATTTTAAAATAGTTTAAATGAATGAAAGTGAAAACACAACATACTAGAACCAGTGGGATGGCACATAAAGGGGTAAGTCCAGGGCAATGGATAGCACCAATCACCTAAAAAACTAAAGAAATGTCTGAAATCAATGACCCCGGTTTGCACCATAAGAAAATTGAAATAGAAAGTGAAGTAAATCCCAAGTAAGTAGAAAAGGGGGAAAAAAACACCAAAGCAGAAATTAAGAAGAGAGAGACCCTAATGTTTTCTTGACATAAAGTGTGCATCATTCTATATTTAATGCAAACACCAGACAACAGGTGTTAAATTTATGTGTTTCCTTTGCAAATAGGCCCCAATGAAAGAGGCAGAAAGAGGAAAAAATTGCCAATATGTGAAAGTTACACCTCTCAACCCCTATTTCTGAAAATTTAAAAGTGCAATATCCTCATAAAACAGAAAAGACAGGAACAAAGGAAGGCAAGACAAGAGGACCCATAAAGAAAACATTTTTTTCACAGAAAAAGTTCTCTATTATGCAATTTTAAAAGATTTTTAATGTGTTATTAGATCCATTACCTAGAGGGTTATTTTTTGTTTGTGTGTGTGGTACTGGGGGTGGAACTCAGGGGCTTTTCTACCTCCGGACTACATCCCTGACCTATTTTTTACTTTAATTGGAAACAGGGTCCCACTAAGTTGCTGAGAGTCTCACTAAGTAGCTGAGGCTGGCTTTGAACCTGTGCGATCCTCCTGTCTCAGCCTCCCAAGCACTGGGATTACAAGCATGCGCCACACACCCAGCGCGTTACCTGGAGTTTTAAAATACTAGAAAAAGTACTGATTATGTGAAGTTAACATTGCTGCTATTGTTTTATTTCCATCTTTACATATTTATAGGACAATTAGAGTTGGTGCTTCTATACTTCCTACCACACAAAAGCATAAAAACAATGAATAGCAGCCAGGTGCGGTGGCACACACCTATAATCTCAGTACTTGGGAGGCTGAGACAGGAGAACTGAAGGTTTGAGACCAGCCTCAGCAAATTAGGGAGAACCTGTTTCAAATTTTTAAAAGGGCAGAGATAGTTAATGCCCTTGGGTTAAATTCCTAAAAAAATAAATAAGATTAAATATCAAAAACTCTTTTCAAGTAATTTAAATATATGAATGAAGATTTGATGAGAACAATGAAGGAGAAGGAAAGGAGGAAGATAAAAAGGACAAAGAACAGTAGAAATTGTCTCTGCTTTAGAAAGTGAACTCAACTGCAGTTATATTGCAAAATGGACTTCTGGGGTAAATTTACTTGCTTTCTTTTATAAGCTTTATAGTATCTGTTTATATTGTCGAAGGTTTTTGAAGAACATGATACTGCTTCTGGCTTGTAAATTCCTTGAGGGCACAGGTCGGCCGTGTCTTATAGATCTTTGTATCTCACATAGCATCTAGATAATTACTAGCCATGGTGGAGGTGCTCAATAAACATCTGTGGGAGGGATGACTACAGAAGTTGAAAGATATTAAATATTTTAAAAAGTAATAAAATATGTTAATCAAATTTAAAATGAACTTTTCTAGATGTTATTTTACATTAATGGTGAATTCATACATTTTAAAGTAGATTTAATCTATATTTTCCAAATCACTCATTTCTTTATTTAAACATGAACTTTTCATTATTTTAATGTGCACTGAAATGTTTGTGGCTCATGAAAACCTCGATTTGCTTGTGTATCCCCAGATTTTCATTTTGAAAAATTAAAATTATAAAAATTTTAAAAGAATACAGCCTTCTTTGAGTACAGCAGAGTATGGTTTCACACAGAGACCTCTCCTATGTTTAGGCTATATTTAAGTAGCAATTCCAGGATGAGCTCCAAGTAATAAGGATCTTTGTTAGCAGTAGCCTAACTTTTGTAAAATTTGTCACTAGTTCTTAAACATTTTGAGTGTCAATGATAGTGTGAATAAATTTTTTTTCTCTCAGTCCTTCTGGAATTGGACCTAGTTGAATCCATTTAATTGAAACTGGGTTTTGTAACCATTCATTGGACAATGAGTCAAGAGTAGGAGAGAACTATATACTTTACTGTATCTTACATACACTTCTGTACTGAATCATACAGCCTAATTTGGGTACTTAAGAGTCATAGAAGGAATAAAGTTGAAAATATGACAAATGTTTTAAGAAAGAATATAGCCTTTATCAAAATTCATATTGGTTATCTGTGGAGATTCATTATTTATGTTAGTCTTTTACCTATCTCTAAAGGGTATTGTTTGCCTTTATTGTTGTTAATTTCTAAGATTTCTAGTTGAAATATTAATATACCTTAAGATATAGCATTTGGAAATATTTTATCCCATTCTATTAGTAACTGTTAACTCTGTTTACATTGTCTTTGGATATACAATATTTTTTTAGGGAGTTTGTATACTCCTCTGTTGCCTGTGCCATTGAAATCATAAGCAAGAAATCACTGCCAATTTCAATGTTGTGAGGTTTAATGACCCATATTTTCTCCTAAAAGTTTATAGTCTTAAGATTTATATTTAGGTCTATTATCTATTTTGAGTTAATATTTGTATATGGGATTAGGTAAGGGTCCAATTTTAATCTTTTCCATGTAATTATTATTTTTTAACAATATTTATTTAAAAGATTAATATTTCCACCACCAAATGTTCGTGGAAACCTTGTCAAAAATAACTTGACAATATAGGGAAGAATTTATGGTTTATATATCTGCCTTTAGAATAGTACTACACTGTTTCAATTATTGTAGCTTTATATGGTTTGAAATCAGAAAATATATATCTTCTAGCTTTGTTCTTTTTCAAGATCATTTTGGGTACCTAGAGTCCATATTCCATATTAGGATAGATTTTTTTCTGAAAAATAAATATATAAATATATGATAGTTTCACCTAAAAAATAGAAAAAAATATTCTCTGGTAAGAAAGAAAGCAAAAAGAAATATTGAAATGTTATCTTTAAGTCATCAAAAGCTTGGTATCAGACAAATGAAACTGTTATGTGAGATTATCGTTTTTAATTTTAGATAAATTGCCATAATACTAGATGTCAACTACTAAGCCAAGCATGGGAGGGAGGGATAGGGAGAGAATGGGGTGGGGATTGGGTGGGGGCTGACTGAGAAAAGTGTGCATGTATGTCTACAAAAGTATGTATCCTACTATGATGTATGAATACAGTGCACCAATAAAAAAATTAAATTAAAAAAAATTCATCAGTTTTTAATATTTGGCTCAAAGCCCTGAGTTTGATCCCCATTAGTGACCAAAAAAATAATCCAGTAATAGTTTTAAGGTATATATGTATATTGTATATACTATATATATTGGGCTTTTAATTTGTGGTAAATATTCATTTTAAATTTTTAAAAATAAATGTTTAATTTATCCCAGTACTTGGTACAAATGCATCAGGTATTCTTTTTATTTTTCTATGTTATAGAGGAGAGTTACATTTGTAACTCTAAAATTGAATATGTCATTCCTATCCTGGTGCCAAGGTTGAATTCTAGGCTACATAATATACATTTGAAACCACAGTGTACATATCCTGAGAATTAATCAAACAGGAGTTATTTCCCTGCTCAAGTGCTCTAATTTCTAAATTTAAAAATCTTTTAGAAATTAGTTTCCATTTAATTTTGGATCCCCAAATTTTTATGTGAAAATTAGGGTAACTTATTCTGTCATATTTATCAGATTTAAGGAATAAATATAGTTTAGCTCTTTTACAGTTCACCAAATGTTTTGCTAACATCTCAATTACACTGAATAGTATTCCTATGAAGTTGATAATAGTGGGATCCCTGTTTTAACAAACAAGAAAACAGGTTCACAAAGTGTTTAAATAAGTTTCCCTGGTACACTCTATCATGAAATTGAGGCTCTTGATCCTTTGATTCCAAATTTAGTGCTTTATCCATACTAAGCCTTGCCTAATTACTGAATTAGAAAGGACTACAGCAGGATATAAATCTGATAGCTTTTTAAAATTGCTTAACTTAAAATTAAGTTAGCAGCAGGATTGGGCAAAGAAACCTTTTCTTTCATTTCTCTTTTTATTTACATTTTGGTACTGGGAGTTGGACCTAGGGACATTCTACCTCCGAGCTACACCCCCAATCCTATTTGATTTTTCACTTTGAAACAGGGTCTCATTAAATTGTTGAGATTGGCCTCAACCTGAGATACTCCTGTTTCAGCCTCCCAAGTACTGGGATTACATGTGTGTATCCACATGCCCTCAAAGAAACCTGATATGCTAAGTATTGTGAAGGGATCTAGAGTAATTCAAAGAACTTGACATTTTTTAGAAAGGCATATTTAGAAAGGTGGACATCTTTCAATATGCTAGATACTTCTTTAAGGAAAAGGAAACATATGTACTATTTCACTTTCCAGGCAAGAACTAAAGTTAGTAGGTAAAAAGTAATAGTAATACTAATGACTGGTTTCAACAGACGTAATGATCATACCCAATTTGCAGAGGCAGAAACTGAAGCTTCGGGAGTTTCACTTAGGTCATATAATCATTCGTGGTGCAAGGACTTGAAATGTGTCCTTGTGGCTTTTCATTTTTTTTCTGACATACTTGCTATACATGATAATTGGAGTTATATCTACAGGAGTCACCCAAAAATGCTTTATAAGTAAATTGAAGATGGTCTTCAGGTTATTAACTATTGATATTTGCCATGCAAACTAGCTCTGAACTAGGTGTTCGCTCAAATTGAACACCAGAACTGAATGGGTAAAATCTGAGTATTCTGAGCATTGAGGTGTGTGTATCAGTATTCATCCTGGAGAAGGAACAAGATTTGGTAATTTAACAGCTCCTAGAAGTTAGAAAGGAAATATGTTGGCCAGAGTCCACATGAGTAAAGAGCAAGAAAGAAGCTAATCTTCGAATAGCTAAGCCATCAATCTACTCCTCTATATTTGTTCTTCTTTTTGTTACCGAACCTTATCATCTAATTCACCAAGAGGTCCCATCAACTGTACCTTCATTACTCTTCATTGTCATCATTCTATTCCAGGTCCTCCCCATCTTCTACTTGAATAATGTCAATGCCATGAACCTTGTTGACTTCACCCTCGACCCTACACTATTCTCAACAAGAAGCCAGAGTGATCTTATGAAAATACAAACCAGATCATGTTGCTCCTCAGCTCAAGTATTTCAAGGGCTCCTCAATGTTTATAGGATAAAGACAAACTCCTTCCCAAGACCTATAAAGTCCCAAGGTGGACAGGGCCCCCATCTGCCTCCCTAAGCTCCTTCCTGCAAGCCACACTTCCCCCTCACTTGATCCATGCCCAGGCAATGTAGTCTAGCGGTTACTACCTCCTGGTTTCTGAAGTCACAGTGCCTGGACTTGTTACCTTAGTAACCCCTGAAACATTGGGCAGCTAACTTAAGGTTTCTGAAAATCTTTAAATTTAACTTAATGTTTCTTAAATCTTAAAATTTAAGATTTTATTCTATTTCTCCCATCTGAAAAAATAAAAAAAGTAATAGTATCTAGCTTTTTGGTAACAACTCACTAGAAAGAATTATGTGAGTTTTTGTATGAAATGTTCTTCAAATAGTGAAAAATATTGTTATAATGCCCAGAATGGTACTAACTCGGGGTGTTTGCACTTTCTGTTCCTTCTGTCTAGAATGTTCTTGCCTCAGGCCTCCATCAGACAAGGACCATCTCATCCTTATCACAAACACTATCTTTAATAAAAGCACCCCTAAACTGCCCCAGCCTAGTCTAATTAACTTGGTCACAATACCTGATTTTGTTTCCTCCCTGGCACTCATCCCAAACAGTTAAATTAATGAATAATTGTATCTGTCTTCTCAGAAGCTCCATCAGAACACAGTTAGATGGGGAAGTAGAGCCCTATAAGAGCCACTGTAACCTTTGCTAGGATTAAGGACCAGAAGCCTCTGTTTTAGAAACGTATTTTTATGCTCTAGTTTACTCTATAACTGCTTCCATTTTATTTCCCTCAGTGATTAATAAAGTTATCTTGGAAAATATCAGGTCTCTCAACTGTGCCAAAGGCAAACACACAAAAAATGAGTTTTTGTACCTAACTGGACCTGAGTTGTGGGGATTAGAAGGGAAAGCTGGAGAGTGAAATTGGGAATCCAAGGGAGAGACCTCAAGTAGAGGAAGAACAAATCCAAGACTAAAGACTAAAGCTGCCTTTTTAAGAGAATGTTGTCATGCTTAAATAAAGAAGGCGAATGCCTTCCCACTCCCATCTGCCACAGCTGTGGAATAAAGTCCTGCAACCAATGGGAGGGTCTCATGTGGAGTTAACCCTAGGGCATGCTTATCACTGGCCTACTGTGTGCCAGGCACTGTGCTGAGTTCTTATTTGATCCTCATATGTAGCTTTCTGTTTGTTTGTTTGTTTGTTTGTTTGTTTGTTTGTTGTTTGTGGGGCTAAGAATAGAATCCACAGCCTCACCCTTGCTACTCAAGGGCTCTACTACTCAGGTACACCCTGGACCCAATTCACATGTATTATTTTTAGGTTCTTTTTACAGATGAGGAAACAAAGTCTCAGAGAGGTTGAACAGCTTGCCTAAAGTCACAGAGAATTTATACTCAAGTTTTATGTTTCTGTGTGTGTGTATGTGTGTATGTGGTGCTAGGGAGTAAATCCAGAGGCATTCTAACTCCGAGTTACACCTCCAGCCCAATTTTATTTTTTATTTGGAAACAGGGACTTGCTAGGTTGATGAGTCTCACTACTTGCTGTGGCTGTCCTTGAACCTGTGATTATCTTGTCTCAGCCTCCCAAGTACAAGGATTACAGAAATATAATACCACACCCAGCTCAAGTCTGTTTGTTTGTTTGTTTATTTATTTATTTATTTATTTATTATTTTTGTGGTACTGGGGATGGAACTCAGGGGCTTTCTATGTCAAGGCTATACTTTCAGACCTATTTTTATACTTTATTTGGAAACAGTGTCTTACTTAATTGCTGAGAGCTTCACTATGTAGCTGAGGTTGACTTTGAACTTGTGCGATCCTCCTGTCTCAGCCTCCCAAGTGCGGGGATTACAAATGTGGGCCACCACGCCCAGCTGAAGTCTGTTTTTAAAAGCTATGTACACAGTACAATTTTACTCAGCCATAGAAAAGAACAAAATTATATCATTTACAGGGAAATAGAAGAAACTGGAGAATATTATGCTGAGATTAGTCAGTCACAAAAAGTAAGAAGTTGGATGCTCTTCCTAATATGTGAAAGCTAGGGAGAAAAAAGGTCATAGGAGGAACTAAAGATGAAGGAAAAAGTATAGATGAGAAAATAAGGAAATAACTGGTGATAAGGGGGAAAGAGGAAAATTCCCTAATGTACATGATATACATTCACAAACATATCAAAGTCTATGAGTAAACCAAACATGAGAAGGAGGGAGGAGGATTGAGGAGGTCAAAATGAGTGATGTGTGCATGTATGCCTCTACCATCTTGTACTCCATTAAGATGTATGACTATAATGCACCAATGAAAACTATATATATATATATATATATATATATATATATGAAAATAAAATAGCCTCCCTACTTGATGAACAATGAATCTCTGCCATCTTCACTAGTTATAAGATTAAATGTTTAATAAAGTTCAGGCAAGGAAAAGAAGAGTTGCCAGGCCTGGTAGCACACGCCTATAATCCCAGCATTTGGGAGGCTGAGACAGGAGGAACGCTGTTTGTGGACAGCCTCAGCTACTACTTAGTGAGATCCTTTGCAACTCAATGAAACACTGTTTTAAAATAAAGAATAAAAATTAGGGCTGACGATGTAGCTCAGAGGTAAAATGCCCCTGGGTTCCATCCCCAGTACAGAGAAAAAAAGAAAAGAAAAGAAAGTTGGGGATGGAGTGTAGCTTAGTGGTAAAGGGCTTGCATATAATGCAGGAGACCTGGGTTCAACTCCCAAAACTGCAACAAGAAAAGTTTGTTTCAAAATCAAATATAAAAATATAGAACTGTGTTTCTCACCCTGGGGTGATTTGTACCCTGAGGAGACATTTGGAGATTTATAGAGACACTTTTTATTGCTATGACTGAATAGGAAAACTCTACTGACATAGAGTAAATCAGTAGAGATGCCAAGCATGCTGCAAAAGATCCTAGAATATAAGAGACCATTTCCCACCACAAAGAACTATGTAGTCCAGAAGAGCAACATTGAAAAGGTTAAAAAAAATCTGCTGTAGAAAAACATGTTTAAGGAAAAACAGGAAATGTTTCACTGGAAGACTATCAGAAAGAAGGGACCAGTTATGGGATCCACTTTCTTTTTTTGTTTCATGATGGACTCCTCAAAAATTAAATGCAATGTGTATCCTTTGTAGTATCTCAAAGAGGCTGAAAAATTTTCAGATAGTTCTGAAAATTTACCATTTTCTAAACAGAAGCAAAATGCTGAACTGCATGCATCCATAATTTTGCTCCTTTAATTCCACATTAATCTAGTGTGGCAGATAATCTGTATATAATGCCAAATCTGTATGTAGCCAGAACAGTGGCATATACTTGTAACCCCAGTACTTGGAAGGCTAAAACAGGAGGATGGCAGCTTTGAGGCCAGCCTCAGCACCTTAGTGAGGCTCTCTACAACTTAGTGAGACCTTGTTTCAAAATGAAAAGGTCTAGGGGTGAAGCTCAAAAGCGAATAACTCTGAGTTTAATCCCTAATACCAAAAAAAAAAAAATCTATGTGAACTCGCAACTCTGATTTCTTACTGCAATTCTTACAGAAATAGCTTCTCCAATGGTCTCAGACCCTATGATCCTAGTTACAGGAATGGTAGCTTTGATTCTGATGAAAAGTCTTAAGCCATAGTCATATTTTCCTTTGTCATTGTGGCAAGCCTGTGTGAAATAAATGAATGCATCAGCACACACAACAGCAAGGAGATGGGATTCTGGCAACACTATGCTATTCACAAAGTTTTTCCAGAATTGTGAATTTAGGGCACAGTTTTGATGACCAGAAACAGTTTGTATCACTCATCCTAGGTCTCTTTTTTCCCCCAAAAGGTTGACTATAATTGATGCATTGTTAAACTTTATGCATTATGTTTCAAATGGGAAAATACTGCTCTAATCTACTTTCTACTGATGACAGCATGATTAACTGTTGTCTCACACTCATTCCCTCCCACAATGACTAGGAAAGTATTTGTAAGTGTTGCCCAGGGGACCCATTGCTCCTTTAAAAGGCCCATGTTGCAAATACCAATCTGGAAAACTATTGGCTGCTAGAGCAAATACAAATAAGCAGATTATGTCATTTATCCCCTTTCTCTTTGTATTTGTAGGTAGATGTATGGAACAGAACATGATAAAATCGATATTAAGAACTTTTGTGACTTCTCTTTTCTCTTGATCAGTTGTGCTAGAGGTTTATAAACTTTATAAAATTTCTCAAAGGAAAAAAATCGATATTAAGGAAATAGCAGCATACAGAAGTTTTTCTGTTCAGAAAATAATTATTTTAAGGAATAAAAGCACCAATGGAAAAAATCTATTTGAGGCCTGGAGAGAAGGAGAATGAAAGTAACCATTTACTGAATATAGGGATTTATTCTGGGTAGATAAGCAGGTTTTGCAACTAGGAAGTATTGGTAATTATACAGTATTGTTACCATACTAAACACTACTGACTTGTTTATTTTAGAATGGTTTATGTTATGTAAATTGCATCTCAAGTTTTTAATAAAAAGTCTACCAATGGGATTATTGAAATATGTGGTATCAGGGTATGGTGCACATAATACCAGTACTTGTAATCCCAGTACTTGGGAGGCTGATACAGGAGAATCATGGGTTCACCCCCAGCCTTAGCAACTTGTGAGGCCCTCTGTGACTTAGTGAGACCCCCATTTCAAAATAAAACATAAAATAGGGCTGAGAGCATAGCTCAGAGCTAGAAGGCCCCTTGGTTCAATTCCCAGTACCAATAAGAAAAAAGAAGAAGAAGAAATATGTGGTTAGATCATGTACATTCTGAAAGGGGTGTGCACTCAGAACAAATCACACAAACACCAGGACCAGGAAGGAAGAGTTTAATGTCAGACAGACCTGATAGGCTGCCTCCAGCAAGAGGACAGAGCAGCAGCTCAGTCCTTTGGTGATAAAGGTCTTAAAGGACCCCAGGACTAGGAAATATGGTGAGAAAACCCTTTAGGGGTGGGGCTGACATTTACAGAGCTATTTTCTGCTTAGTCATGGTAATCTGATTTCTGAGAAGCTGGCATTGAATGGCTGAAGAGTCTTAAAATGGCTGCGCTTATGTCAATACATTCAACTTGGGGTTTATAGGGTTAATCTTCATCTCCATCATCACAAAGTGCCTGATGTCTGTGTGCATACATAAGTTGTTTACAATATTATATTTTGGCCCCTTCTGATAAAACAAAATTTAATCAAATCAGTTAAGAAAATATAAGAATATTAAAAATATGTCATTGGATTTTTTAGTTATTAGTGAATTTAACTACTGGGAATTCAAGATATGTCCTGAATGTTTAAGTCAATTCCAGTCCTTTGGCTGGCTCTGTAATGAACAGCAGTAGGTCTTTCACACAGAGACCTGTATGATTATTTTTTCACCTACCTTGGATCTCTTTTTGAGCTGAAAGAATATGAGAAAACAAACTATGAAATAAATGACCTTTTATTTATTGGAGATCACATCTAAGTTGCTTCAAATGACTGGCTTTCAGTCCAAGTGTCTTGTTTATCTCTCCCTGTATTGCTGAGATAACCCAACCATTATGAATTCCCCATCTGCACAACCAGGTGGGAAAAGAACAAACTCATCACTCCAGCCCTCTAGCTCCCCCTCTAAAGAGACTTGTACAGAAATGGGTAAATCCACCCTCTCTTCTGAAACCAGCAAAACTCAAGGCAGTGAGTTCAGATAAAAATGTCAACTCCCCCAAAGGGCTGTCTATCTCTCAGGGGTTGTTTGATGTTCCTAAAGACATATCTAGGTTGAGACATAGAAATCAACCCCCTCTCTCTGTCTCTCTCTCTGTCTCTCTGACTCTGTCTCTCTCTGTCTCTCTCTGTCTCTCTCTCTCTGTCTCTCTCTCTCTCTCTCTCTCTCTCTCACACACACACACACACACACACACACACACACACACAATCAGAGAAGTAGAAAGAAGTAACTCAGACAACCATAGCGTCTGGCAAGGGAGAGGCACACGCGCACATAGATCATTACAGAGCCAATCTAAATAGCCTGTTGCCTTCCCACAGGCTCCTTTTCTCTACCTGTTATGCTCTGCCAGTACGCACATGTTGGGGGAGGAGACCAGAGACCAAAATTGTAGCGCTTTCTTTCTTCCCCAGCCACCCCCCTCGCAAAGAGCTTCCGTCTTCCCCTCCTCCTCCTCCCTTGATCCCAGGAACGGCCCCAGCATTTTCCTAGCTAGATCCTCCGCCCCCACCAAAATCAAATTGCTGTTACCATCCAGATAGTGCCTTAAATTATTTTGCTGCCCCAAATTAGCTGATACATACCAGAGGGCGGGCTGCTAGGTGGAGATGAGGGGGAGGAGGGATTAGTGAGAGGGGGGTGGTAAGAACAACTCACACCAAAAAAACCCGACAATTATTAGATCGTATTTAATTTTTAATGAATCATTAAGAGAAATGTTGTTTTTGTTTCTGGCGGACCCTTTTCCTTTCTGTGGGTGCCTCTCTCACTTGGACTGTCCCCACATCCTGGAGCCTCAAAGCTCTAAGGCAAGGAGTCCCCAGATAACTATTTAGTATAAACAAACTGTGCTGCTTTAATGGAATTACTTCAGCCCGCTAGTAAATAATTTATAGTGGGCAGTAAATAAAATATGGTTCTGCGTTTAAAAGAGTTGTCAAGTGGAAAACACCCACAAGAGGGATGTAAAACCCAAAGAGTGCCACGCTTAAAGATGCACATTAGGATGGGAAGCCTGGTGAAATCAACATGTTTTTATATCCCAAAGGAAGATGTGGGGTGGGTGCCACTCGAGCCAAAGAGGGCAACTCTTCTGTAAGGCTCGTGCATGAAGAAAGAAAGGGACTGGATGTCTTTTTCACGAAGTAGAGGAGCAAGTGACTAAAATGTAAAGGGTATGGTACACTTCCAAGTTAACACCTTCCATCTGAAAGCCTGAAGCTTCCAAATTCGTTATATCACACTAAATCCTCACCAGTCACTCTTCCAGAAAAACCCAGCAGGGGGCAAGAATTCCCATTTTTTCGGATGGGTTAAAAAAAAAAAAAAACGGCTCTGAGGCTACAAGCCTGCTGTGGATGAGATGGGATGCAGAATCCTGGTCGGCAGCTGTGGCCAAGGCAATTCTTCCTGGAGGTGCCCCAGGGTTAGCTTAGCTGGTCCTCATGCCCCATCCCCACCACACACTGTCCAGTCCAGCATACTCACCCAATTTTACAACACTTTGGTATGTCTTCTTTTTTTTTCGGTGACCTAAGACCTCTCTAAATAAAAGTTCTGCCCCCCTCTTCCCAGCATCCAGCCCCTGGAAGGCTCATCTTCAGTTCAGAGAGGACAGATTTATGAGTGTCTCCCCAAGCCTACCCCCAAGACAACCTTGACCATGAAACCAGAATCTTGAACACTTGACCTAAATTTCCAAAGGCATCTGTTTCCGTCTGTAATTGTCACCAGGCTTCATTTGAAATTCGATCCTGTGTCACTAATGGTATTAACAGGAGCCGAGGTTCGACCTTCCAATGGGAAACTGTTGCGTATGATTTTACATCCAAACGAAAGTAAACCAGTTTCTATAAACCTGCAGCAACCCCCTCCCCGAATACAATAAAACTGTTGTCGCAATCAATAAATCTCCGGTTTGGGGCAATGAAAATTAGATAACTGTTCTCTCTCTTTCTGTCTCTTTCCCCCACCCCCACCCCATTAATACAAAGCCACTATTCAAAGAACTGGGCATCTTGTTAACCATTTCTGAAGTTCCTCGCTGTACATGGCGGCTTTCAGACACGCACTTCTCAGTCATCGAAGAAAAACCAGACATTTAATTACGGTGACTTTTGTTCGATCATTATGGATAATAAAGGCAACCTTTTCGCTAGATACAATTATAACGCAAGCTGCTCCAACACCTGCACGGATCGCATTTGTCTCCAGCGTGGTTTTTCACTCCTCCTCTAAACTGCCTTTGAATTTATCCTTCTCTTCTAACCAGAAGATTTAATATGTTGCAAGAGATAGATTTCACGAAAACGAGTTGTCCCTTCTGTAGCTACATCTGCTCCGACCTATTAAGAAAAGTAAGACATTTTGATACTAATTGCAAATAAATTGTGATGTGTTCACCGAGTAATTGATTTAATGAAGTTCATATGAAACTCCTGAGATTGGCCGAGTGAAAGGCCCCCTGGTGCGTCTATTGTGGAGGGAAAGGAAGGTTGGTTTTTCGTTTTCTTTCTTTAAAAAAGAGAGAAAGTGAGAGGTGGCATAGAGGGTGCCGAGAGGGTTAGAAGGGGGGGGGGGTGAGCACAGATGTTACCTCCGCAGCCGGCGCCGTGGCGGGAAGAAGCGGCATGGTAGCGCCTCCCTCCCGCCGGCCCCTAACCTCCCGGCAGGCCAAACACCACGGGAGCAGACTCTCCCTAACTCGGCCCCGGCTGGGAGGACATTTCGGAGGCAATTCTGGATCAGAGACCGGGCTCTAGCGCAGGCCAGGGCACCCTCCGAGTTGCAGATGTTGCAAAGGGCGCTGCCTCCAGGTCCTGTTCCCCTCTAAACCCCCTTGATCTCTAGAGGCCCCAAGGAGAGTAGTGGCTCTCCCCTAAGACCTGTCCCTAGGCCTCCGCTGAGGGAGGGGGACAGTAGTAGCTAGATGCCTGCCAAAGATGGGAGGAGGAGCGAACTCACCCTACAAGGAAGAATCCATCCCGACAATGAACTCCCGTTTGGCTATCACACAGATTTTTCTTTTCAACCTTTCTGAGTTATGGGCAGGGGCATGCTCAGTGTGGAGGAAAGAATTTTCTGAACATCTACTGTGTGCTAAAAACTCTATACTTTAAACCCGGCATGGCGGTGGCACAGGCCTGGAATTCCAGTACTTTGGAGGCTGAGACAAGAGGACTGAAGGTTTGAAGCTAGCACAGAGTAACTTTAGTGAGACTTGTTTCAAAATAAATAAAAATAAAATAGGGCTGGGATGTACCTCGGAGGCAGAACGACCCAGGGTTTAATCCATAGTGCCACAAAAGTTAAATTAAAAAAAAAAAACTGGGTTGGGGGGGTGTAACTCAGTGGTAGAACACCGCTAGGTTCAATCCCCAGTAACACACACACACACACACACACACACACACACACACCCCTCTGTACTTCACAGACACTGCCCCCTTTCATCAAACAAAGGGTAGGAGTTTATTACTTCTCCTTTTTATATCTGTAGCAGAAACTGAGGCTTGAAGGCACTTGGCAGAAACGTGCCAACAATCAATAACGCCCTGCCTACTCTGAGCCACTGGCCAAGCTGGCCTCATCTGGAAGGAAGTAGAAGATCCCTGCAACATCATTCTCAATTTGTGCCAAGGCCCTCCAAATATTTTCCTGGATAACTTTATCTAAATAGCCTAGGGAACCGGGTTAGAGCCGGCCTCTGAGACCCGCTGTATTTCCAAGTTGGGGCGGGCACTCATCGATGCTAGAGTTTAGAACTTTTTTTTCGTTTCGTTGAAAAGAAAAAGAACTCCCGTGAGTAATCAGCGCCTGCGCTAATATAAAGACTGCCTCCAACTTCTTCGGAGTTGCCTAGCTGAAGATCTTTATCCGAGTTGCTTCTCCCAGAATCTTGGGGCCGCTCACTTGGGGCCGAATGTGTTCGCAAATTTCTAAAGGGACAAGACAGGGGTGGTAGTGTAGGCTGTGCCCTCCACGGCCCCGCGCGACACGGACCAGGATCCCTAGAGCAGAGGATGGCACTCCCATCCCCCTCCGCCCACGCCCACTTCAAGGGGACTACACCCGCTGCGCAGATTTAAGAGACCTTCCCCCCAATCTCCCGCGGCGCGAGGCTGCTGCTTTCTCTTCCAAGCTGCGAAGGACTTAAAACTCAGCTTAGGCAAATGGTCAAAGCTGGGGACCGGCTGTGGCCTCGTCCCTTCCCGACAAGCAGGACCTGGCAGGAAGGAAGACGAATATATAACTCTAAACACACACACACACACACACACACACACACACACACACACACAAACACACACACACACATACACGCGAGCGCGCGCGCGCGCGCGCTCTTTCTTTCTTTCTTTCTTTCTTTCTTTCTTTCTTTCTCTTTCTTTCTTTCTTTCCTCCCTCTTCCACATCACAGACAGTAATCAATGCTTGGCCCAAAGGACCAAGTCGATTGAAGCCAGGCTGGACAGGGCCACCAAGTATCCCACCCTGTTCCTGGTCGGAGCTGGGCACCAAGTGCCCAACCTGCTCCTTTTGGTGAAGATCGGTTCACCATACTTCTCTCTGGATCGGTCCAGCACCGGCCCATCGCTGTAGCTACTGAAGGCCAGCCACTTTCGTTGGTTTGGCAGACTCACCTCTTCTGTCCCGCGTTT
This sequence comes from Muscardinus avellanarius, assembly GCF_963383645.1. Taxonomy (NCBI): domain Eukaryota; kingdom Metazoa; phylum Chordata; class Mammalia; order Rodentia; family Gliridae; genus Muscardinus; species Muscardinus avellanarius. Next base: position 69,458,877 of record NC_137792.1, on the reverse strand, counting down.
TATAGAACTCAGAAGGATGGGAGTCAACCCACTTCCCCCAGACATCGGGAACCCAGCTAGCCACCCTGAACTCGGGCTTAGGGTTTCTGGGGCCCTAGAGGGAGAGCCAGGAAGTCTGGGGCCCTTCCCCCACCTTCGTGATTCGGAGTAGGTGAATTGGAAGCAACTTTCTTCCTCCCAGCGTCACTAGAGCACTTTCTCGGGCGGCAAATCCCAGCCTGCCCCAGGGATTTGGCACAAACGGGGGCTGCAAAGTCCAGGAGCTTCAATGTCGTGAGATTGGGAGCCGGGGTTGGGGGTGGGGGTGGCTGGGCCACAAGGTCCCTCGCAATTGTTGAGTGAGAGACCCCTTGGGACAGAAAGGTTAGCATTTGAACAGCTTGATCAGGCAAGATTGTTTCGGGGTAGCTTTTTTCCCCAAAGTGGGCACCGGCTGCTGATAAACGGGGGCGAGGAGCGTGCAGCTTTTATGAATAGTTTTTATATTCCTGGGGCTAAGGGAATATTAACAGGGGCCTTGGAGGTATTGAGGGGGCGTCACGGTGTCCCGCTTAGATTGAAGTTGCAGACTGCGCGCACCCAAGCTCTCCGTGTCCTGGCCGCAGCTGCACCTTTATTCCCAGCGGCCCGCTTTCCCCCTGCCGCAGCGCCTCCTACGGCCCGCAGAAGGGCCCCGGGAGGGCTCCAACAGGCTCCCAGAGCCTGGGAGGCGGGTGGGAAGGGGAAGCTCGTGCATGCGGACCCCGCCTGAGAAGCGGTCAACCGCGGGGGTTTGGCTTCTGAAAGTGCGATTGGGGTAGCTGGGAGTGGAGATTTACGATCCTGGAGGACAGAGCGTGAAAGGGGTATCATCATCGGTTTTGACTGAAAGAAAGAAAACATATCTTTAACAAAAAGAAGGGCCCTTGCCATTCACCCGCGTTGTTAGGACAACGTGAACTATCCTTGAAATGATTAGTTCCACTTCAAAGGAATTTACATTCAACAGTGGAAACGCAGCCTCTTTTTATTTATTCGAAAAGACTTTTCACTACGGAGAGTCGTATGTTCAGTCCTTCTATTTATTTTTCTGCGTTCACGGTGCACTTGTATTAAATCAACAGAGAGAGCCACACAACACATTCATTATACTGACTAGCCTGAGGTTGGTTCCAGGGACCCAGAGTTACAGGTAGACAAGGACGGGAACCAAGGCTCCGATTCAGGTCCGGTCTACACAGGCGCCAGTCAGACCAGGAGGACGAGGTGGGAGGTGTGGAGAGCTGGTCCAAGGGGTGGGCCCACGCAGCAGAAATCTCCCTGACCCAAGCCCAAACCCAAGTGCAAGGATCTTGGGCTGGTTGCGATTCGTCCAGTCCACTCCACATTTTTCGTGGAGAAAAGGGACCTGGAATATCCCAGCGACACCTATGGAATCCCAGGAGCAAGGAGAATCTGTTAAAAAAACAAAACAAAACAAAACAAAAAACTGATCGTAAAAACAAAATTATCGTGCTGGCATAACTTTTCTGGGCATGATTGAAATCCATCTACACAAATCGAGAAGACATCTCATAGTTGCTTGGGACACAGATCATGCATACACACTCCCAAAATCCATGTGTCCTCACCACCAACCACTTCTTGAGTAGGCGGCTGTGCTGGTCAAACGTGGGAAATCTCTAACTAAAAGATAACGGCAAATTTACAAGTGTATCATCTAGGGGTGCTGTCTTCTATGTGTCTCTTTAGTGCCTCTAGGTCCTGGGCAGGAATGAGGTTCTACCCCCTTTGAAACCCAGCAGCCTCCACCAATCCTAAGCTTAGCTTCATTCACTCCACTTATCCACCCATTCTCACCACTCCATATTCCAAACTGCTTTTTCTTAAACCCTTAGAGACAAAAGTCTCTAAGAACAATGATGTTAAACTTTTTTAAATGATCTTTTCTAGCTTCTAATTTATTAGGATAGGTGATTGGTGTTAGACATTGGATTCAAGAGTTTATCCCTGGGCATGGTAGTGGTGTCTGTAATCCTAGTTCTTAGGAGACTGAGACAAGAGAATCACAGATTCCAGGCCAGTCTTAGAAACTGAGACACTATTTCAAAAATAAAAATAAAATAGGGCTGATATGTAGCTCAGAGGTAGAATACCTTTGGGCTCAATCCCATTAGCACCAGAAAAAAAGTTTATCCACTATTTTCTAACATGTCTTGACTTTGCAATAGTTCCCCAAGTTGGGCCCAAGGTTTGAATTGCCAACATAAATCCTGGCATTATCTTTTCTAACCAGGTTTCTTCGGCCTTCCTTAGAAGGTTTATAAGCATTGACCACAGATTGCTTTGTTAGTTCAAACTGGCCACAGTTTGTCACCTGGTAGCAATTGTCACCTGGTAACTGCTAGAGCTGCTGTCCTGTTCCTGGTTCTTCCTGGATATATTTCAACTTCTTAGCCTTCCAGTTTTCTTTGTTTTCTTCTGCTCAAACCCAAGGTTTATTCTGAGATGGCTCCTGGCTCCTCCACTTCCCTCTAAAGCTTTTAAGCACAGCTTTCCTGTTTTCTCATCTCCTGAGCTTTCCTGGGATTTGAACTACAGTTGAGTCAGAATACCCCACCCTAGCACAACTGTGGGTTTGTCCACTTCCCAGCATAGTTGGAGATAATATGCAGATGATTCTGAAATTCCAGCCCCCACTCCTCCCTAGATCTGGAGGCCTTCAAATGGGCTGGCATTTGTTTCTCAGTGGTATCTATGCTTCTCTGCAGGAGACATATTCCAGTGTCAGTGCCAAGATCTGTTCCTGTGGGGTGTATATAACCTTGGAGGTGCCTCTTTTGATCTCAGGAGGGAAAGGGACAAAGAAGGAAGGAAGGATAGATGGAGAAAAGGAAGGAAGGAGGGAGGGAAAAGGAAGGAAGAAGAAAGGAATGAAGGAAAGAAAAAAGGAAGGGAAAATGAAGGAAGAAAAGAAGAGGCCCAGTTGGAAAGCTATGCTGGCAAGGTGCTGGAAGGCCTCCATTTGAAAAGGCTGGGGAAGAAGGCTGGACTCCCAGGCTATCTCTGTTGGGGGAGGGCTGGAGAAGGTATGTGAGAAAAGTGGCACATCTTAACCACACCCCAGGAGAGCTGAGGAGTAGGGAGAACTCAAAATGTATTTCTAATTACTTTTCATGTTCCCAGAAAAAGGGCTCCTTTTAGGTTCTATTTTAAGAGCTTGTTACGGTACTGAGTTATATAGCCCACATTTGAAAGCACTGCAGATACATTTAACTTTTTGTGTAGAGTAGGAGAATGATAAATTCTAAAAATGCACATTTCTGGCAAAATCAGTAGAAAATTGGATCTTGGAAACTTCTTCAATGATGATGTTCTCATTATAAGGACTAATAAGATGCCTCAGAGACACTGATTAGCCCTAAATTTGACAGATTCTTTCAAAGAGAAAGAAACTGGTGTTTATGCCTTGTTTCTGTTTAATGTGTCTCTCTGGTAGCTGAGGCTCTAAATGAGCAAGTGTGAGGGAATTTCTTGAACATGACTGCAAAGCAGACATCCAGTCAGCAGAGGGCACACTCGTCACTGTCAAACCCTTCTTTCAGATTTGGAGATGACTGAGGTGTTTAGGACAGGAACGGTGGGCATAATTGCATTGTAACAGGGCTCCAATGGAGGTCTGAGAAATGAGAATAACTGTTTCTTCTTGAAAGTAAACATAAAGAGAGCAAGCGGTATCACACCTTTGTTGTTTCCCAAAAGAAAAGTATCTCAGGACTAAAAGTGCAGGACTTAATCTTCTTGTGACTTGGTGTGAAGTTGACACCACTAAATGAAGATCTGAGTTGTGCTGTTCTCAAAACCAACGAGCAGCTAGGAATTCTGTAAAAAGTCTGAACATGATGTTGAAAGCCCTTGGTTTTAGAACCTTCCAGTAAGTTCTTAAGCAAGACACTTTCCCTGAGGTAAAGGATTAGAAATGAAACCAGGTTGTCTCTAAATTTCCTTCTAATAGTATATGATTCTGGGAACAATATGAAATGTGAGCACACTTAGAATTCGTCCTTGCTGGGCGTGGTGGCACACTCTTGTAATCCCCACGCTTGGGAGGCAGAGACAGGAGGATTGCGCAGGTTCAAAGCCAGCGGTGGCTTAGGAGACCCTGTTTCCAAATAAAAATGTAAAAATAGGTCTGAGAGTGTAGCCCGGAGGTAGAAGGGCTTCCAGAAACCCCAGTACCACCTAAAAAAAAAAAAGAATTCGTCCTCACGTTCTAGAATCTTTCCATGATCTCTTAAGGATCATGCAGGGAGGGGTGAAAGTACAAAGCAATGCTGACACTTTGTACTGCCAGCTTTTTTGTGTTACCCAGCCTGGCAGCTATTCTGTGAACAATACTTGATATTGCATGGTAGAAATAGCAGAAACCCAGATTCTTTCAGGCTGGACACTAGTAGCAAATAAAATGCAAGTAGAAATGATTGAGTGACGGGTGGGGGGAACCAGAGACCAAAGCACTCTTCTTACTGGGAGGCCAAAGCCTTAAGAGGAGACAACGGTGCTAAAATTAGTAGATCCTTAACATTCTCTTGGCCTAAGTCTGCAGAGCTTTATGAGCCCTCTGATTAAAGAATACTTTTTATCATTTCTGTTGACTCTTTCCTGAGGCCTTTGCAATCTGCATTGAAGTTGTGTTTCCTCTCATGAGCTGTTTTACACTGATTTGAATTCCTGAAGCAATTTATTGAATTGGAATTTTTGGTGCTGTCTAGACTTCTTTATCAGGAAGAGTGGAGTCACCACTGGTCCTGTTATTCCACTCTTTAATTGGCATGGGTCTTCTAACGGTGACAGTAAGAAAGTCACATGGAACTGTGGATGCTGTGTTTGCTCCCTGGCTGAATGGCTTAAGACAAATTGTGAGTAGCTGAAATTATGAAATCTGTGAAGGCCCAAGGTCAACGGTATTCTGGAACTTGCCTCACATTTGTCCCCTCCACCTCATTTCCTAGTTGCTCTGGGTCTGAATATGCCCCACCTCCAAATCCATGTGTTGGAAACTTAATTCCCAAAGCAACATGTTGTGATGTGTGGTACCTCTGGACCTTTAGGTCATGGGGACTTTGTTTTAGTTATCTTTGCTGCCTGTCATTGTGATCAAAACACCAGAAAACAACTTAGAGGAGGAAAGGCTTATTTGAGTTAATGGTTGTAGTCCATAGGGCCATATCTGAAGCATAAATGGTAGTAGTAGTGGGGTGCATTGAGGGATACTGTTCTTACATCATGGAGGCCAGAAGCAGAGAGAAAGGAGTGGTGAGGAGGGGCCTGTGGGCATATTTATTCCCCAAAGGCCACAATTTCAATGGAATGCCTCCTCCAGCCATGCCCCACCTGCCTATGTTATCACCCAATAAATCAATTCAAAGTATTGATCCATTAATGGATTTATCCACTGATGAGATTAAAACTATCCATGATTCAATTTTTTTCACCTCTGAACATATTTGCATTGCTAATACATAAGCTTTTCCAGGGACTTTCTATATCCAAACCATAACATGCCCTAAAAATGGATTAGTGCCAATATAAAAGGGCTTTGTGTGAGTTAGTTTAACCTCCTCTGCCCTGTGAGGACATGGCATTCTTTCCTTCAAAAAGAAGCAGAATTCAGCTAGGTATGGTGGTGCACACTTGTAATTTCAGCATTTGGGAGGCTGAGACAGGAGGGTCGGAGTTTGCAGACAGCCTCAGCTACTACTTAGCAGTTGCCCTTTGCAACTCAGTGAGATCCTGTTTCAAAACAAATAATAAAAATAGGGCTATGGGTGTAGCTTGGAGGTAGAATGCCTCTAGGTTCCATCCTCAGTACTACACACACACAAAAAGATGCAGAATTCAAGATGCCATCTTGGAAGCAGAGAAACCAGGCTCTGACCTGCCTGCACCTTGATCTTGGATTACCCAGCCCCCAGAACTTATAGAGAACAAGTTTCTGCTCTTTCTATATTACCCTGTTTTGGGTATTCTGTCATAGCAGTACAAAATGGACTAAGACACCAGTGATATGTGGCCAAGGTATGGGCTGGTAAATTATGAAACTGTAGATAAGAATAGTCTGGCATTTGACAAAGTTAGGTATGTGGGAAGAGGTATATCTTTTATCTTGGGCCTGTAGTGTCCAATGGTTAGTAGCCACCTGTATCTATTTAGCACTTAAAATATGTTAGTTTAGCTAGGAGTGGTTGTGCATACCTGTAATCTTGGTACTTGGGACACTGAAGCAGAAAGAATTCGAGTTAGAGGCCAGCCTTGGCAAATTAGTGATATACTCTCAAATTTAAAAAATATATATATATAATGCATCAATAAAAAATAAAAAATTAGCTGGGCATGGTGGTGCACGCTTGTAATCTCTGCACTTGGGAGGCGAAGACAGGAGGATCGCGCAGGTTCGAAGACAGCCTCGCTGGCTTAAGAGACCCTGTTTCTAAATAAAAAAGTGTAAAATAGGTCTGAGAGTGTAGCCCCGAGGTAGAAGGACTTCCAGGAACATCAGTACCACACACAAAAAAGCAAAGCACAAAATTAAAATAATAATAATAATAATAATAATAATAATAATAAATGGATGTAGCTCGCTGGTAAAGTGACCATGGGTTTGGGCTTAATACCCAGTACCACAAAAGAAAAGAGAAGAAAAAAGAAGAGAAAAAAATGTGGTGAATCTAAATTGAGGTATACTATAATTGGATTTTTAAAATTTAGTACCAAAAATCTCATTAATAAATTTTATATTAATTACATGTAGAAAAGATAATATATACATTTGATTAAATACATTATTAATTTGTTTCATTTTACCCTTTACAATAGGGCTCCCAGAAAAAATTAAAATGATGTGTATAGTTCAGATTTGTAGCTCAGATTCTTTTTTATTAGGCAGCATTACTTTAGACAGTTGATAAAAGGTTCCTGAATATATACCCTGTGCCATTACTTAGAAAAAATCCTGCTTTCCTTCTCTTTGTGTCTCCAGAATCAAGCACAGTGCTTACCCTTGAATGAATGAAAGAATGAATAAATGAACGGTCCCTCCAAGCTCCAATACTGGGATTCCCTGATTGGAAGAGACAATCAGGATATTTGAAATGCCCCCTGCTCCTGAACAGGGCAATCCTGCCATCATGGCTGTGAGAAAAAGAACTTTGGAGATTGCTAAAGACCTTAGTTCAAGATTCATCTTAGCTGGTCACTCACTTGCTGTATAATCCTAAGCAAATCACTTCTCTTCTGACTTCCTTTCCTTCTTCTGTAAAGTAAAATAATTGGGTCAGATAGTTACCCTAGTCTCCTTCCAGTGCTGATACTCTATGATCAGAAAGGGGCAGAGAAATCCTTAAGATAAGCTAACATCTCATTATTCAGAATCCAACATGCCTCCCTTAAGTTGTCTTTAACTCTACTTTTCCTCTTCACCTTTGTTACACTCTGCACTTTCCCCCTTCCACTTTAGTTCTGGTAATCAAACCCAGGTTCTCACCCATGCTGGGCTCTACCACTGAACTACATTCCCAGAGCCTTTGCTCTTGATTATGTTCCTCTTTCCTGTTTCCAATCATTCCAGGATTGTTTTTCCTCTACTTTAAAAAAAATTGCAGGGGGTAGGCGTGCTAGAAATCCAACCCAGGAACATTCTACCTCTGAGCTATACCCCAGCCCCATTTTATTTCTATTTTGAAACAGAGTCTTACTAAGTTGCTAAAAGCCTTGCTAAATTGATGAGGCTGTCTGTGAACCTGCAGTCCACCTGCCTCAGCTTTCCAAGACCTGGGATTATAGGCCTGAGCCAATACACCTGGCCTTTTTGTTTATTTTGGTTTTGGTTTTTCTTCAACTTTTGTATTGCTGCCTCTTTAGTTTCTGGGGACAGAAAACAAGGAAGGGGGGAAAAATCATCCCAGTGCTTTCAGCAACTACAGAGCAGGTTTTGGATAGAGTGGGATTCTTGTCCACTTCATCTCTGAGCACTCTGGCAATGGCAAGGAGTGGAGTTGGCTGACAAGAGGCCTAAAATTTAGAGCAGCAGGGGCCTAGGGCAAGATCCTAGCCCAGACATTCCAAAGCAGCCATCACAATTTCAACTTCCTTTGCTAACATTTGCTAACCTGCTGGAACTTTTACAATTTACTCTAAAGCCAGAAGGTTCTGTGGTGCCAATTTAAATCATTTGCTCAACCAGCTGTTAAATAAGAATGAAAAATCACTAGATCAGGAGTTATAAACCCATTGCTTACTGAGGGATCAGGCAGGGAACAAGGAATATAAGTAAGTATTCCATGACAAGAAGGGATAGTGGAGCTGAGGCGATTAAAAGTGCTTATTCTTGCAACAGACATTCAAATTCTTTGTCATTATTGGGTTTCTCTTTGATGTTTGTTTTGCTGTACTTACAAAACAAAACACATAGCTAGGCTGAATTCAGACCATATTCTATTGAACCTCAAAATTTGCTATTTTGCTCAGCTCATCTATTGGCTATTCTTTGGCTAAATATTTTTCTAAATCTTAGATTTTTCATGATGTTTCATGCCATACCAAGAAAAATAACTTTGGAACTAGTGATTCGTATTCAAAGTCTAAGTTCCGCTGAGCTCAGTAGTGCATGCTTGTAATCCCGGTACGTGGGAGGCTGAGATGGGGGATTGCGAGTTCAAGACCAGTGTTCAGTAATTTAGTGAGACCCTGTTTCAATATTTAAAAAGTAAAAGAGGGGGCTGAGAATGTGGCTCAGAGTTAGAACATCCCTCTGTTCAATTCCCAGTGTCACAAATATAAATTAATTAAAATTAAAATTAAATTATTTCTGTTTTGATAATGTCCCCCAAGTTATGTGCTATAGAGAGGAAAGATAGGAAAGACATTTGATGTTTCATTATATAATTTTACTAACTTATCATTGTCATATTTCTTTACATGGATAGTTCCTTTACTATTTCTGTTTGAGTATTGAGTATTGTCTTCACTTATTATGTATCAGATACTCATATAGCATATATTCTGTGCAGTCACTACACTAAGCACTTTATAAAGTATTAACTCATTTCCTCTTTCTAACAATTCCACCAAGCAGGTGCCATTATGTTTATTTTAGAAGTGATGAGACTGGGGCACAGAGCAATTAAGGAGCTTGCCTAAATTTGCACAACTAGGAAGCAGGAAGCTTGGGATTCATACCCATGTCCATGTTAGTGACTACTGCACTGCATTATCATCGCCTGTAAAGATTTTTAAGTGTTATTCTGTCATATTGAACTGCCAAATGCAGAGTGTGCCAGAGTACCTAGTAAATATAAAAGATAATTTGGGCATAGTGGTACAAGCCTGTAATCTCAGTACTTGGGAGGCTGAGACAGGAGCACCACAGCTTCAAGGTCAGAATGCAGTAACTTAGCACGATACTGTTTCAAAACAAAAATTAAAAAGGGCTGGGTGTGTAGCCCAGAAGTAGAATCCCCTCTCTGGATCCAATCACTGGTATAAGACACACAAAATACAAAGTCTAAATTCTAATCAATATATGCAGATCTTTCCTTCTTTTTCCTACTCGCCATACCTAGAAGCACCTTCATCCCTCCCTTGAGGGCTTTCCATTCCTTTAATGGATTACTCAAGCATTAGTTACATCTAAACTTCAAGTAAAAACAAAAGATCCCCCTTTAAAATATGATTATATATTGTCAGAAGATGTTTCAAAAATTTAAAATAATAGTGCTTATATAGATATAAGCTGAGCCTCTTGATAACATGGTATTTCTTCTGGTGAGCAGCATTACTCTGAATGTATCCAGTCTGCTATAGAGATAGAAGCCGGGCGTGGTGGCGCACGCTTGTAATCCCAGCATTTGGGATGCTGAGATGGGAGGATCACGGTTCTCAGAGAACCTCAGCTACTTAGTGAGGCCCTCTGCAACTCAGTGAGACCCGGTTTCAAAATAAAGAATAAAAAATAGGGCAGGGGGTGTAGCTTGGAGTTTGAATGCCCCTGGGTTCCATCCCCAGACCCGCAAAAAAAAAAAAAAAAAAAAAGAGAACGATCATAGAGGATATTGTTCTAAGCCACATAAGCCACAGCTGCCTCACTAGTGCATCCTTCTACCCACTAAGGGGAGAACATGCCTTTCAGCAGGGGTAAGTGGTGCATACCTATATAATGCCAGCAATTCAGGATGCCAAGGCAGAAGAATCTCAAGTTCAAGGCCAGTCTGAGCAACTTAGTGAGACTCTGTCTCAAGATAAAAAAACAAAGGTCTGGGGGTAGAGCACCCCTGGGTTCAATCCTTAATAACATTAAAAGTAATTCATGTATGATGATGCATGTCTGTGATCACGTTACTTGCAAGTCTGACATAAAGATTGCAGGTTTGAGATCAGCTTCAGCAACTTAGCAAGGCCCCCATAGGAAGTCTCTGTTTCCAAATAAAAAATAAAAAAGGACTGGGAATGTAGCTCAGAGGTAGACTGCTTCTGAGTTCTATCCCCAGTACCACAATCAATCACTCACTCAGTCAATCAATACAATGAAATAGGGATGGAGATGTAACTCAATAATATAGTAGAAAGAAAGGAAGGAAGGAAAGAAAAGAAAATAAAGGAAGAGAGGTAGAGGCGATGCTTTTCACACCTGAATGACCTAAATACATCAAGTCATCACTACTCTGTCATCCTGCATGGTTACCTCCTCCAGGAGATGATGAACACTTTGAAGACATGGGCAGTGTCTCAGCAAACCCCATAGTCAAAGCATTCAGTGCCAGGTCTGCCACAAGGTTGGCACTTGGCATCTATTTAACTGAACTGTCCTGCATATCTATGAAGGTGAACTGCCTCCTTCTTTTCTAAATAGCTATTTTTTCAGTTTCTTTATTTAGCACATGTGCATGGCAAGTATGCTTTTTGTTGTGAAAATGGAAGGGGAAAATATTTAGGCATATTGTTTTCCTTGCAATCTTTTCAAAGAAGAGCTTTCATCCTGTGTATCATTTACCAAGTACCTACTGTACAGCAAGTACTCTTTTAAAAGGACACAGTCCTTGCCTTCCCATAGCTCATGATGAAAGTGGCAGCTCTGGTTTTTTGGTGGAGCTCAGTTTTTACTTCTTTCTCCGTGATTCTCCCTCCTCCTGACTTGCCTCTCTTGTGCAAATATGAGCACCTCCAACCACAGCCGTTATTACCCCATATGTTAGTATCTGTCTATTGGAAAGTCTCCCGATCTGATCCGGACACTGAGCTTCTTATAGATAGGCACCCAGGCTTTATCATGGATGCATTCCTGACTTAGAACATATCCCCTGCCACAGAAATAGCACACAATAAAAGCACACCAAAGTAGCAGATAAAGAATTGGCAATTCTATGTACAAATTGGAAACAACCGATGAGAATCAAAGATACTGGGGTTGGTATAATTTGTGGTTTTATTACTTTGGCATAATACACAAAGCAATGGGATAGTAGAGAACAAAATAAAGCACCTTAGATCTGGGAGGACATAAGGTTCATCCTAGAATCTGTTCTTATTGTATTCCTTTGAGCACAGTAGAAAACAACTAGATTTTGGCAATGATGGATTTGAAGAGGTTTAAGAATATCCTGGGAGCATATTCTCTTACTCTTCCTTTTACATATATATGTATGTAAGAGGAGTGCATTATATATATATGTATAATATATATGTACATATATTCTGTCTATATTCATATCCGTATCCATATTCATATCCATCTTTCTTCCTTTAATTTCCTTTTGCTTTTCAAATTTAAAAATTTTATCAAACCTAAAAAATGTGAGGAATCTAAACCTTGTGGATTAAAACATTGGAGTGATTATTTGCAAAGCATGTACTTTTTATTTCCTGGATTTAAATGGTTTTGTTTTGTTTCACTTTGCTTTGAGTTTGGGGGTTTTAAATAATGCACAGCTTTCTAATTTAAAGGAAAAAAACATTACTTTTCCAGTTGCACAAATATAAAATGACTACTCCATTTAGGTTTCTTTAGGAGTTCCAATTCCTTTTCCTACAGTTTTCACAGCTTCTTTCCCATTTCTTTTCTTGCCTACTGCACATTGGCATTTTCTAGAATATTACCTTCCAACCCTTCAAATACAAAACACAAAACCATCAGAAACATTTTGAACAGCAACACTTGTAAAATGTTTGAAGCATATCCTTTCCCCCCCTAACATTTCTGGGAGAATTGTTTTAAATTAAATGCAACCTAGTCTTAGAATCCTTTGTATCATAGCCCTTGCCTTTATTATTAATTTAATAAGCTGCCAAAGGGTGAGTGTTTTGCTTGTGTGTTGCAAAGTAGCCTGTAAAATACTTTGTGCGTTCTTGCCTGTGTCTCCTTTTAATTTGATGTTTTTCCTAGTCCTTAGCTCTGAGGACAGAAAAAGTGCAATCAGCATCTGTGCTCTCTCAAATGCTACGGAGCCTGTGTTCTGCAGCTCTGGGGCTGAATCATTGTGACACCATGGTCCCCACCCGTCTCTCTGCATGTGTCTTGCACTCAAGCATAGAACTCCCACTGACTTGCAGAGCACTATGCGAAAAGGGGAACCTTTTGAGTTGAAGTTTGGGGCCTTGGTGGGGAAGCTCCCTCTTCAGTGATCACAACTCACCTCATTAAGCATTCTTTTCTACCCTATTTTCTCCAGGGAGGAGGCTCAGGATTCTGTCGTGTTGGAGGGCTGCTGAGAATAGCACAGCTTCTGTCTAGACCTGCCTTGTGATTCGCTCCAGCATTTCAACCCAGACATGTGTGTTTGTTCCCAGTTGACTAAGCTCCGGTCACCTGAGGAATAAACTGAAAGGAGCTCAAGTCTGCAGTTGCAATTGGGTAGATTCTGGTCATTCATCTTGATCTTTCTCTCTTTCCCTTTCCCTGTACCCTTCCTGGCCAGGAGAAATAGATGCAGTGATATTTTTTCCTGTTTAATAATAATCAAAGAAGAAGTAAAAAAAATCAGTTATTTTGAGGAGATATGAGGGGTATGTGTGTGTGTGTGTGTGTGTGTGTGTGTGTGTTACTAAGGATTGAACCCAGCCTTTGATTGATTCTTCCTCTGAGTTACAACCCAGCCTTTTGTAATTTAATTTTTATTTTGAAACAGAGTCTTGCTAAGCTGCTGAGTGCCTTGCTAAGTTGCTGTGGCTGACCTTGAACTTGCAATCCCCTTGTCTCTGCCTCATAAGTACGGGGTTCACAGGGGTGCATCACCACACCTGGCTTCTTCTTTTGTGTTAGGTTTCCTTCATTTAGTATAATGTATCCAAGGTTCATCTGTGCTGTAGCGTGTGACAGAATTTTATTTCATGGCGTAATAATTTTTCATTGTATGCATACACCATATTTTGTTTACCCATCCATCTATCAGTAGGTGCTTGGTCTGATTATACCTTCTAGATATTGTGAATAATGCTGCTATGAAAATAAGTGTTCAATTATCTGTTTGAGTATGTGCTTTTATCTTTTTTGTGCATATATCCAGAAGTAGAATTTTTGGGTCATATAATTTTTTTATTTCCTGAGGAAGCTTCATACATCTTTCACAGTGGAGGAAGCTGTATACATCTTTCACAGTGGTTGCACCATTTAGCATTCCCACTATCAGCCCACTGGAATAGTTTTAAATTTAAAAATATATTTTAATAGTTGATTAGCTGGCAATAAATATAACTAGACCCTTCAATTTTGTTGAAAGCAAAGAATCAGACACTACCTACTTGCAAAGAGATTTGTTACCCAATCTTGATGAGGGCCATCCACTTTTTTAACACCAGTATTTTAAACTGCCTCTGTTTGTTTTCCCAGAGAAGTTTACATTCCCAGGGCAGTGCCCCCTGGGGAGAGAGCCAAGGAGGGTGAGATTTAACAAGAAGGCTGGTGGGGAAACTGGCTTGATGCTTCCACTATAGATATTTAGATGCAGATGAGTATTAGAGAAAAGTCCCTCTTAAAGTTAAGGATCTGAAGCCAGGTGTAATGGTGTATGCTTGTAATCCAGTACTTGGGAGGCTGAGACAGGAGGATCATAGATTCACTACTTAACGAGACCCTCAGCAATTTAGCCAGATCTTGTTTCAAAATAAAATATAAAATAGTAATGGGGGTGTAGTTCAGAGGTAGAATACTCCTAGGTTCAATCCCCAGTACCCCACTACCATGCACACACACATGAATGGTAGCAGGGAGAGCCCAGCAGGATAGCACAGACTTGTAATCCCAGTAGTTGAAAGGCTGAGACAAAAGGATCACCAGTTCAAGACCAGTTTCAGGAACTTAGTGAAAAGCTGTTTCAATATAAAAGGAGTTGAGGGTGTAGCTCAGAGATAGAGCGCCTCAGAGTTCAATACCCAGTGCACGCATGTACACACACACACACACACACACACACACACACACATTTAAGGATCTGAAACTTGATTTTCTTAAACATTTTTGGAATGTTTTCATGTACCCCCAGGAAAACACAGACCCCAGTTTAAAGACCAATGAGAGCTCCTTAAAAATAGGTCAAATCTCACTGGAGAAAAACTGAGAAATGCCCTAACTCACTGCTTCTCAAACTGTAGTATACATCAGAATTGCCTGGGGCAGCTTAAGTCAGACTGGTGTCCTTACCAATTCTATTTTCAACTCTGTAGGTCTGGAGTGGGGCCTGGGATTAACATTACTCCTCAACACTTAGGTGATGCTGATGCTGCCAGCCAGTCTGGGCAGTAAAATGAGAATCTATTCTAGTGTGAAATAAGTAAGCCACAGGAGTCATACCTTTATAACTGGCTGATTCTATTTTTCTCCTAGCTCTATTGCTTTATTGATGTAATTTGCATACAAAAAACTGAACATAATTAATGTATATGATTTTCTGATTTGGTATATATATATATATATATATATATATATATATATATATTCATACATGTAATTTATAGGATTCATGTGAATCCTATAAATTATGTGAACCCTAATAATATATATGTATATATGATTATATATATATATATATATATACGCACTTGTGGAACTGTCACCAAAATCTAAGTTAAAAAAATATATTCATTACCGTGTGTGTGTGTGTGTGTGTGTGTGTGTGTGTGGTAAGAATACTTAACAGGAGCTGGGTACAGTGTCACATGACTGGAATCTCAGTACTTGGGAGGCTGAGACAGGATGATCACAGGCTCAAGGCCAGCCTCAACAATTTACAAGACTTTATTTCAAAATGATATAAGTCTAGGGGTGGAACTTAGAGTTAGAATGCCCCTGGGCTTAATTTCCAGTGACACACACACACACACACACAAACATTCTAGAAGTCACTTATTTGTATTATTCATTTGATACATAATAGTGCTTCAAATTTATGAAGTATAATGTGAGGTTTTAATATATCTATATGCTGTATAATGATCAAAGCATAGTAATTAGTATATCTATCACTTCAAATATTTATCTCTGGTGAAACATTCAATGTCCTTTCTTCTAGCCGTCTTCAAATATACAAATTCAGTGGTTCCTTGTTAGTAGTAATGTAGCTACTATTACTTTGAAACTATTATATATCATAAGTAGCATACAGCAAATAAGCAAGCATTTTTCTTTTTACTATGAATTAATATTTTTAGTGTAAAAACATAGAGTTTAGCTGAGTGTGGTGGCGCAGGCTTGTAATCCCCGTGCTTGGGAGGCTGAGACAAGAGGATCGTGCAGGTTCAAAGCCAGCCTCAGCTACTTAGTGAGACTCTCAGCAACCTAGTGAGACCCTGTTTCCAAATAAATTTTAAAATAGGCATGGGAGTATAGCCTAGAGGTAGAAAGCCTCTGGGTTCCACCCCCAGTACCACACACACACACACACACACACACACACACACACACACAATAGAGATCAAAGCTAAAGTTAAAGAAGTTAAAATTTCTGTAACAATTTTTTTTGGTGGTACTGGGGTTCCTGGAAGCCCTTCTTCCTCCGGGCTACACTCCAAGACCTATTTTTACATTTTTATTTGGAAACAGGGTCTCCTAAGCCAGCGCGCGCGGCTGGCTTCGAACCTGCGCGATCCTCCTGTCTCTGCCTCCCAAGCACGGGGATTACAAGCGTGCGCCACCACGCCCGGCCCTGTAATATCAATTTAATAAAGCTGGGCATAGTGGGGCACGCTTGTAATCCCTGCGCTTGGGAGGCGGAGACAGGAGGATCGCGCTGGTTCGGAGCCAGCCTCGCTGGCTTAAGAGACCCTGTTTCCAAAGAAAAATATAAAAATAGGTCTGGGAGTGTAGCCCGGAGGTAGAAGGGCTTCCAGGAACCCCAGTACCACAAAAAAAAATTTAATAAAGAATATCAATGTGAATGTATACATTTCATTTTATTAATTTTCATTTTAATTATAATTATTTGCATATATTGATATTATAAATTAATGAGATTCATAGAGATATTTTCATACATGCACATGTCTTGCACTGATCATGTCCATCCATCCTTCTTCAACCCTCTCTCCTCATCCCCAACCCAGTATTCTTCCCAGTCCCTATTAATCCCTCATCTACTTTCAGACAGGTCATGTTTTTTTTTAATAGTCACATGAGAGACAATATGTGATAACTATCTCTCTGTGCCTGTCTTATTTCATTTAGCATAATGTCCTTCAGTTCAATACATTTTCCTGCAAATCACAGGATTTCATGCTTCTTCATGGCAGAATAATGCTCTATTGTGTATATATACCATATATTTTTTGGGGGTACTTGGGATTGAACCATTTCTACTTCTGAACCACACTCCTAGCCCTTTCTGCTTTGTTGAGGCTGGGCTTGGACCTGTAATCCTCCTATCTTAGCCTTCTTAGTACTGGAATTTCAAGCATGTGTCACCACACCTGGTTTATCCCATATTTCCTTTCTTTTTTCCTTCCTTCCTTCCTCCCTCCTTCCTTCCTTCCTTCCTTCCCTCCCTCCCTCCCTCCCTCCCTCCCTCCCTCCCTCCCTCTCTCCTCCTCCTCCTCCTCCTCCTCCTCCTCCTCCTCCTCCTCCTCCTCCTCCTCCTTCTTCTTCTTCTTCTTCTTCTTCTTCTTCTTCTTCTCTCTCTCTCTCTCTCTCTCTCTCTCTCTCTCTCTCTCTCTCTCTCTCTCTCTCTCTCGCAGTAATGGGGATAGAACCCAGAAACATTCTACCTCTGAGCTACACCTCCAGCCCTACTTTTTATTCTTTGCTCTGAAACAGAATCTCACTGAATTCCAGAGGGCCTCTAAGTAGCTGAAGCTGTCCTCAAACCACCATCTTCCTGTCTTAGCCTTCCAATTTCTGGGATTACAAGTGTGTGCCACCATGTCCAGCTCCACATTTTCTTTATCCATTTCTCTGTTGGTTGATACCAAGGCTGATTCTGTAACTCAGATATTGTAAACTGTGCTGCAATAATCATCAGAATGCAGATGTCTTTTCAATATACTAGTTTCTCTGTCTCTGGACATCTCTTAAATACTCTTTGGTATCGAAGAGTGGGATTGTTGAATCATATGGTAGCTCTATTTTTATTTTTTTGAGGAATCTCACAATATCTTCCATAGTGGCTATATTATTTTACATTGGCAATAAAATGTTGAAGTTTTTTTTTTTTTTTTTGCAGTTCTAGGGATAGAGCTCAGAGTCTTTTATGTGCTAGTCAATTGCTCTCCCACTTAGCTGATAACCCCAACCAGCATCACTGAAATTTTATTCCCCAATGTCATGTGTTAATACAAAGGTGGGGCCTTTGGGAAATTACTAGTATTAGATGAGGTCATGAGAATGGGACCCCATGATGGCATTACTGGCTTTATGAAAAGAAGAGGCACCAACTATAATGCAAGAATATAAGAGAGACAATGCATGTAAAATAGTAGTCAAACTCTTTAAACTTAATCTCAGTCTGGCATGATGGCACATTCCCGTAATCCCAGCTACTCAAGAGGCTGAGACAGAAAGTTTGCAGGTTGCAATGGTAAGATATGCTTTTTATGGTTGAATAATATTCCACTACATGCATTTCCCACATTTTTAACCCATTCATTGTACCTGATTCATTGTTTTCTAGAGATTGTCCCACATTATAAAAAAAGTACTTTTATACCTACTTTAGTAGATGGCTGCACTTTGGAGGAAAAACATCCATAGCATTATTCTATTTTTTTAATTTAAGATAGGATCTCACTAAGTTTCCCAGGCTGCCCTCAAAATTGCTACATTCCTGCCTTAGCCTCCTGAGTAGCTGGTATTACAGGTATGTGCCAACATGCCAAGCTATTGACTCCCTTCCCCACCCTTCACTGAAATCCTTTCCAAGGAGAAAATAGATTTTACTTCTCCATTATTTTCTGCAGATGCCTGGTTACTACATAAATAAATACTATGGTTATCATCCCGTTAAAATTTTGACTTAAACATAGTAGTATTTCAAACAGGAAAATGTAGACATCCTTTCTTAAGATCAAAACATTATTGCCTAACTAAAGGAGAAAAATTCAGTTTAATCAAGGAGAATATAAAAAGAAATAACAAGCTATAAGGTTTCATCCAAACCTACTACTAACTTAAACAATAGCACTATATTAACTGAATATGTCCTCTTTTTCACCTTTCTGACATGGTATTCAGCCTCAAACCTAAAGGCTGGCTGACCATAGACTGAAATTTCTGAATTCATGATCCAAAATAAATCCTTCCTTCTCTGAGTTATTCTTGTCAGGTTCTTTGGTCACAGTGACAAAAAACTGGCTAATGCACATGGCCTCAGATGATTCCTGCCTCCAGATATTCATGTCCTTGCCTAACTCTTTTATTGTAGATTGGATCTATTGACTAGCTTCTAGCAAACAGAATAGGGCAAACATAATGGAATATTACTTCTAAGATTGAATTAATTTCTTTTGCAGTTCTGGGGACTGAATTCAGCAGCATTTTACCACTGAACTATATCCCAGCCCTTTTTTATTTTTAATTTTGAGACAGGGTCTCATTAAGTTGTTCAGGCTGGCCTCAAACTTGCAATCTTTCTGTCTCAGCCTCTTGAGTAGCTGGGATTAGAGGTAAATGCCAACATGCTAGACTAAGATTAAGTTTAAAGAGTTTGACTTCCATTTTATATGCATCATCTTTCTTGTCTTCTTGCTTAACAAATCCTTCTACCATGTTATAAGCTGCTCTGTGAAGAGGCTAGTGTGATGAGGAACTGGGCGTGGCCTCTGGCCAACAACCAGCAAGAAAATGATGTCTTCAATCCAGCCACCTGTGAAGAATTTAATCCTGTCAACAATAATATGTCTGAGTTTAGAAATGAATCCTTCCCTAATCCGCCTTTGAGAAGAGTGTAGCTCTTGCCCACAAATCAACTGTGGCCTGAAGCAGAGGAGCCTGAGATACTATATCCAGTTTCCTGTCCTACAGAACCTGAGATAATGAAAGTGTATTGCCTTAAGTCACTTAGTTTTAGGCTAATTTGTTACACAGCAATAGGTAACTAATACCCTACACTTTGAGTAGAATGGTAAGGGCAGGAACCAAATCACAAAGAATTAAGGAGCAAGTATAAAGAGTGTGATGGTAAAAGGAAGAAAAGAAAGCAACATATACTATCCCAAGCTGATTTTAAGAATGTAATCATAATTAAAATATTATTTAGAACTATTAAGATCATACACACTCGCCATAGCCTCAGGACTCTGAAGTGACATTACTTAGACACTGTTAGTCTTTGAGTCTTTATTGAATTGGTTCTTGCTGAGAACCTACTAAGTAATAATCATCATGAACCTTCCTGCTTGGATATCAGTGTGTGCCTCCCCATGCATTATCTTGTAGAATTTTCACAAAATATAAAGCAGACATGGCAGGCACTCTAAAGAGTCAAGGCCCATTGGCACTACTATCTTTCTATCTTTGTCACTTGGTGAATGTGGTTTCTATAACACAGCACTGTTGGCACAATCACAACTTGTAGGTCATTATAAAGTCCAAGGCTGATTGCATGAACCTTGGTATGTAGATTCCATGTGTGAGGGATGGTTTGGGGAAAGCGAGTGTCCTGGTGTAGCATAGCGATGTGCATATTGTCACGCTTGTGAGAATAAGCCCTACTTGATTATACAATTCACCCCCCTCTGCTAGCACAGAGTTCCCAGCTGTTGCTTTTAGCAAAAGACTGACATTAACTGATACTTTATCATTTTTATGGGCAGAACACTTGATTCCAGTTATATCTCTACCAGCTTTGGAAATAAAACTCCAAGGATCTTTGTATTGGAGTGATATCTGCAAGGGGCTACAACAGAGCTTACCTATTTCCAGGCATGCTTTGGATTGTACCTTCAAAACCTGACTTCCAGAGCTGGCCTAATTGCCCCAGAAGTTACTTGGTATGTAATCTCTCAGGTATCCAAGTGTTCCAGAAAAATCTATACAGAAGCTGTCAGTCAGCTCATCTAACCGTACCTTCCCTGCTACAGTCTGACTCAACTTAAGAGGGCAAAGATCAAAATTTGCAGCCTCATCAAGTGGCTTCAGAAGGTCAGTACTACAATCACAAATATGCTGGAATTCATGGAATCTTGACACAGTTGGATCATTTTAGAAGCATATAAGAAAATGAAACAGGTGTTTTAGCCATGCTATGCCATTACTGGAAAACTTTTTTCCTCCTTTTAAAAGTAATAAAAAATTACACTTAGTAATTCCATTTTTTATTCTGTTCATTTTAATCCTTTCATAAACTAAAAAATAATCCCTGTCTCCACTCAGTGGTAGAGTTTCTAAAATGCTTTTTGCAAAAAGGCAAAGAGGAACTGTTTAGTTACCTAAGTTGTCACATTTCTGATCAATAATAGTGGCAAAAAAGACACACACACTCCACATTTCATTTTTAGATTCCTAATATATAGCTAATAATTTACTTTAAAATAATTCTGAGCAGAAGCTGAGACAGTAGCATCTCAGGTTTGATGCCATCCTTGACAACTTAAGACTCTCAGCAACTTAGTGAGACTGTTTCAAAATTAAAAAAAAAATAAATAAAAAAGCTGGAGATGTAGCTCAGTGATAGAAAGCCCCTGGGGTGCTTACTCACAAGCGTCCATGATTAAGTGTTATAACCAATATTTCAACAAACATGGACTATTCATTAGCCTCTACTTATCATGTACATAAATACTACAGGATCTTGCCTGTGCTGGAAACCCAGCTCAATTTAAAGAGCTAAGGCAAGCCAGGTGTGGTGGTACACATCTGTAATTCCAGTAGTTGAGAGGCTGAGACAGGAAGACTGCAGGTTCAAGGCACTGTACTTAAGTACCTTAGTGAAACCATGTCTCAAAATAACAAAGAAAATAGGGTTGGGAGTGTAGCTCAGAGGTAGAATGCCCCTGAGTTAGTACTGCTAAATAAATAAATAAATAAATAAATAAATAAATAAATAAACAAACAAACAAACAAATAAAACTAATACTACAAGGAGAACTCACAGCAATGTAGACCTCTGGGCACCTGTGGTCTCTGCCGAGACTTTTACAGTTTTCCATGAAGTAATTCCCACAGCCAACCTCACACAGGGACTAAGTATGGCCTCCTAGGTGTGTTCTGGGTGGTAGGGTGGAGCAGAGGAAATTGAAGATTTTCTGGAAGAAAAGGCACATAGTTTTTCTAACTACTAAATTATTTTTCTAGAATACTAGCAAGCATTCATTCATTAATCATAAATGAAGTGCCTACCACATGTCAGCCATTCTGCTACCCCTGGAGTCACAGTAGAGAATAAAAGCAAGCAAAAGGTCAGCCATAAAGATTTTGCTATGAAATATTCTATTTATTCCAACTACTATCATTTATAAATGTAGAAAAACAGAATGATTTATCAACAAATAAATACATATATAGATATCACTCACACACATTTTTTGTGGAACTTGGAGATTAAGCCTATGGGAATTCTATCTCCAAGCCTAACCTCTAGCCCTATTTTTTATTCTTTATTTTGAAACAGGGTCTCATTAAGTTGTGGAGGGCCTAAGTACCTGAGGTTGCCCTCAAATATGAGATAGTCCTATCTCATCCTCCTAAGTACTGGCATTACAAACATGTGCCACCATGCCCAGCAAACACACACACTTTAATGTGATTTTGTGTGAGTAGTGTGGCGTGGTCAGCTTTTGAATTCCAGTTCAGATCAGATTGTCAGAACTTGGTAAGTCTGTGAGCAAACAGTTGAGTTTCCTCAGGTTATAGGGATTGGGTAGGGAACTGGTCATGGTAACACATACCTATAATCCCAGTACTTAGGAGGATGAGACAGGAGAATCACACTTTTGAAGCTGGCCTCAGCAACCTAGTGAGACTCTGTTTCAAAATAAAAAATAAAGTAGGGCTAGGGATATAGCTTGGAGGTAAAATGCACCTGAGTTCAATCCCAAGTTCCAAAAAGAAAAATAATAAGATAGAGGCTGGGTAGAACACTTGGTACCATATGTAAGGACCTGAATTTCACTCCTAACACTACAAAATAGATCGCCACATGTCTATGTTTGGGCATTTCTCCTCACTCCTAGAACCTTCTCTACCCTCCCCTTCCAAAGCATAGACACCCAATATCTATAATTCTTCCTCTCAAGCAATTAAAGTACATTGGTCAGTTCAAAAAGATATTTTAAAGGCAGAATTATATATCTCAAAAAATTCAAACTCACAGAAAAGTTGCAAGAATAGTATGAATGAATATTTTCCCTCAATGTATTTTTTTATGCAAAGGACTGAACCTAAGAACAATCTACCTCCAAGCTACACCACAAAGCCTTATTTTATTGTTTTATTTTGAAACAGGGTCTTGATAAGTCGCTGAGGTTCTCTCAAAGTTGCCGAGGCTGGCCTGGAACCTGCAATCTCCCTGTCTCAGCCTTCTTAGTACTGGAATTACAGGCATGCACCTCCATGTCTTGTATCTCTGAACAGTTTGTTAGTAAGTTACTAGCCTAATGCCTCTGTACATTGACATGTATTTCCTGCAAATAAAGATGTTCTGCTACATTACCACAAAAGAAAAATTAAAACCAGAAAGAGAATATTGCTATAGCACTACCATCTGATTTTTAAACATCATTCCAGTTTCTCCAAATGCCCTCCAAAATGTCTTTTATAGAAAAAGGATCCAATAAAAAAGTACAGGGTTTAATCTCCTGGTCTCTGATATCTCCTTCAGTCTAGGAAAATTCTGCCATATTTAATTCTTTTGTATGACCTTGACACTTACTGGAAGTACAGGACATTTCTTTTATAGAATGACCCTTAGTTCATATTTATCTGATGTCTTCTCATGATGAGGTTCAAGTTATGCATCTTTTAGAGGAACAATGCACAAGCAATGCTGTGCTTTCCTTGTGTTGCATCCTATCAGGTGGCACATGATTTCAATTTGTCCCATTACTAATGATGTTCACTTTGATCACTTCATTAAGGTGGCAGTATCTGCCAGGCTGCTCCACTATAAAGTCAATCCCCTTGTAATTAATAAGCATTCTATGTGGAGGTACCCCGAGACTATGTCAATTTTCCATTTCTCATCAAACTTTCACCCACCAATTTTAGCATTCATTGATGTTTCTTGGCTGAATTATTACTATGATGGTTGCCAAATGGTGGTTTTATAATTTAATCATCTTTAAATTAAACATTTATTAGTTGGTTTTTATATAAGGAAAAGCTTTTCCTTCTCATTTATTTCTTTTATATAAGTATGGATTCTATGTTTCTGTAAGATTTTACAAGCCTTTCTTCCTTGTTATACTCAAATCTCCTATGTAATCTGATACTTCTCCATTCATCAGAATGTGGGACAGACAGCAGTTGAAAAATCAAACCTATTCACAGAGATCTTGGCAATCTCTCCATGCCACAGAGCCCCGTTGCACAAATTTTCTCTTGTTCTAACATATGAGGTTTCATTAGAGGGTCATAATAGCTATCTTTATTGAGCATTTAGGCTATGTGCTAAATTGTTTATGCATTATTTGAATTCTCCAACAGCCCAGCCCTATGAAGTGTTATCACTATCTGCAGTTTACATATAAAGAAATCAAACCATTGAGAAGTGTACTTGTTTGCACAATGACACGAAGCCCATAAGTGACAACCTGAGCACCTCGGTCTACATGCCCTCTAAGCCAGAGCCACTAATAGCTTCACAGTCCTGTCCCTAGCTTGTCTCTCTGAAAACAAAAACGTCTCTGGGACTACACCTCAGTTATCATTTTTTTCCTTGTATTGTTTTGGGGTTTTCCTTCCTTCCTTCCTTCCACTGGTGATTGAACCCAGGAATTGTTTTACCTCTGAACTACACTCTCTACCTTTTGTTTTTTTTTTTTTTTTGAGTCAAAGTCTTGCTAAGTTGCTGAGGGTGGCCTCAAACCTGTAATTTTTTATTTATTTAATTTTCTTTTAAAAAATTTTATTGGTGCATTTTATTCATACATCATAATGGGGTAAAAAACTTGTGCAGTTGGGCGTGGTGGCCCACGCTTGTAATCCCCGCACTTGGGAGGCGGAGACAGGAGGATCGCTCAGGTTCGGAGCTAGCCGCGTGCACTGGCTTAAGAGACCCTGTTTACAAATCAAAAAGTATAAAAATAGGTCTGGGAGTGTAACCCGGAGGTAGAAGGGTTTCCAGGAACCCCAGTACCACTCCCCCAAAAAGAAACTTGTGTAGACATACATGCACACATCACCTAGTTAGCCCCTTTCCAGTCCCCACCCCATTACCTCCCCACCCCTCTTTTCCATGCTTGGATTAGTGGTTGACTTCGATAAGTTTAAGTACATGCTGTGCTTTAGAGAGTTTTCTTCTTCCCCACTCCCATCTTCTCAGTTAGGTTGCCTTATTTGCTTCTCTATAAGATCTCCTTTTTCATCTAGATTTCCTCCTATGACCCATTTTTCCTTAGCTTTCGCATATTAGGAAAAACATCTGATTTCTTATTTTTTGTGACTAATTTCACTTAGCATATTTACCCAGCCCAAAAAAAAAAAAAAAAAACAATTACATCATTTACAGGGAAATGGATTTTTTTGAGGCTCCCGAGTTCCCCTTATTCCTTGTTTTTATCTGTCCTCTAGGACAAAACGCTGGCGTCTCCCACTCTCCATCCTTGGGAAATGGTTCTATTGAATAACTTATGGGGGCTGGAGTTGAAACCATTCACAAACAGAGATTATGAAACTCTAGACGTGAGAAGTCAGCAGACTTCAGAGAAACTGATTTCAGTGATGGAATCAAATCAGAATGCAAGAATTCACAAGTCCCTTTTGCCTGCCTCCAATGTTGGCTTTATTAAAACATATCAATTTTTGACCAGGTGTGGTGGCGCACCGTTGTAGTCCCAGCACTTGGGAGGTTGAGACAGGAAGATCACAGATTCATGGACAGCGTCAGCAACTTGTTAGGCTCTCCACAACTTAGTGAGATTTTTTCAAATAAAGAATAAAAAATAGGACTAGGGGTGTAGCTCTGAGGTAGAATGCCTTTGGGTTCCATCTCCAGTACTGCAATAAATAAATAAATAAATAAATAAATAAATAAATAAATAAATAAATAATAGAGCTGGGGGTGTAGCTCAGAGGTAGAATGCTCCAGGGTTCAATCTCAAATTCCGCAAAAAAAAATAAATATATAATTTTTGGTCCTCAAATTCAGTTTGTCAGAGGTTGTATAAGTCAGATTGGAGCATGCACAGTGCAGTAGGCTCTGTCCAGCCACTGTGCTTTAACTGCTCTGGGATTGTGCAGTTTACAATTCATGCTAAAAGTATGAGACATAAATCCTACAAATGGCAGTGTTATAGTTCGTATCTTGAACATCCACCCAGAATCTCATGTGTTGTAGGCTGGGTCCTCAGTGCAGCAATGTTCAGAGGTGGGACATTTGGGATGCAATTGGATCATAAGGACTCTGCCTTCCTCAATGGATTAATATATTCATGGATTCATAGCTAAATAGACTACTGGGTGGTGATGGAAACTGTAAAAGTTTGAAGCTAGTTGAAGGGAGTGGATCTTGGATCCTTGAGGACTATATTTTGTGCCCAAACCCTTC
Organism: Muscardinus avellanarius; assembly: GCF_963383645.1. Lineage (NCBI taxonomy): Eukaryota > Metazoa > Chordata > Mammalia > Rodentia > Gliridae > Muscardinus > Muscardinus avellanarius. The sequence goes on along the minus strand of NC_137792.1, from coordinate 69,432,721 downwards.
TTCTCACTCATTTTTTATGCTTTCTGACTGCCTTGAGCTGAGCAGCTTTCCTTTGCCACACCCTTCCATTATGATGTTCTACTTCACCTCAGGCCTAGAACAATGGAGCCAGCCAGACATGGACTGAAACCTCTGAAAGAGTGTGCCAAATAAACCTTTCTTCCATGTAGTTTCTCTCAAGTATTTTGTCATAGCCTCAAAAAGCTGACTAACACAGGCAAATCCTCACTGAGGATTTGCAAGACCAGTTCCTCTAGACATCTTCCTCTTCCCACTAATTCATCTATTTATCAAATCTTTGACTAGGTAAACAGGTGATGCAAAACAAGGTGGATAAGATTATTTTTCTTTTTGGGGGGAGGTTCCTGGTGATTGAACCCAGGGATATTCTGCTTCTGAGTTACATTCTCAGCTCTATTTTATTTTATTTTTTTAAATTTTGAATCAGGATCTAAGTTGCTAAGTTGTGGAGGCCCTAGCTAAATTTCTGAGTCTGGCTACAAAACCCATAATCCTCCTGCCTCAGCCTCCCAAGTACTGGGATTCCAGGCATATGCCATCATGACTGGCATGATTAAGATCCTTGACCACAGGATTCAAAGTTTTTTATTTTGCTAATCAAGGAAATAGACTTGGAAAAACATCCTAAGTGCTAATAGAACTTAGCACTTAGATACAAGTATCTCATTTGTCAGTTATTCTAACAACTTTCCCCTAAACTGAGTGTAGTGGTGCAGGCTTGTAATCCCAGTACTTGGGAGGTTGAGACAGGAGAACTGCATGTTAGAGGCCAATTTCAGCAACTTGGCATGATTCTGTTTCAAAGTAAAACATAAAAAAGACTGAGGGTACAGATCAATGGAAAGTTGCCCTTGGGTTCAATCCCCTGTAAAACACACACACACACACACACACACACACACACACACACACACATCCTTTCCAAATATTTCACAATGATTATTCATTCCAATACTCATTCATTCACTTTTTAATTCATATAATGAATAAGTGCTGATTACTCTATGCTGGCCACCAGGAGCAGGAAGGAGAGGGACAGAAGCCCTGAGTGAACTCAACATCCAAGCCAGGAAATCATCAGGTGAGATTAAGATGAACAACATTTCGTGTTACCTAATACATAAGATTCTGGGAACCTCTGTCTCATCTGAATGAGCATGAGGGAAGGTAAAGAGGGCTCCCAGAAATTTCTGGAATAAATTGGCCTTGAATCTATGAGGGGAAGTCAGATAAAAGGAAGTTGGAGCAAATAATAGTACATGTGTATAAATGCATCACTATGAATCTTAATTTTCATGTGCAGCTGCAATGTACCAATAAAAAATAAATTTAAAAATATATCTTCAAAAGAGAAGAGAGAATGGTCGGGTATGGTGGAGCATACTTGTAATCTCAGTACTCGTGAGGCCAAGACAGGAGGATTGCAGGCACAAGGACACCTCAGCAACATAGCAAGAGTCTCAGCAACTTAGTGAAACCCTGTTTCAAAACAAACAACAAAAAGGGCTGGGGGTGTGGCTGAGAAGTAGAATGCCCTTGTGTGGAATCCCAATACCAAAAGTGGGGTGATGGATTTTCCCTAGACCCAGAAGGCCAAGAGGGAGAGGGAGAGAACAGATATGACCTCTGACAGTGTGGGTTAGGGTAGCTCAGCAAAGGAGGCTGAGCTGCAGCTTCAGGAAGAGTGACCTCGGAGATAGAATTTAGAAAAGTCAACTAAGGGCAGAGGATCCCAGGCCCTAACCGCAAGCTGCTTACATAGATCCTTTCTCCTAGCTAGCTAACAATTTTGCAAGGTGCCAAAATATCCCTGAAGGAGTTAAAATATGGTGCTAGTTCCTTCAAGCTTTCCTCAGATTCCACTAATATAACTGCTAAAATGTAAATGGTTCCTATTTCTCTTGAAATGAATCCTAAAATAGAGACAACACACACACACACACACACACACACACACACACACACACACACTGTACTGCACTGTGTGCAGACATACAACTCACAAGATTAACAACTCCTAGAGTGACCCGCCTCTCTCAAGGGTTCAGAATAGTGCCTGGAGCATCACCAGTGTTTGATGACTACCTTTTGATTGGATGAATGATGCTCACTGCCTCACTATTACATGGTAGTAGCACATTCAACACCATGCACATCTGGCCCCAGCTTACTTCTTCAGCCTTACTTCAAGATTTCTCTGTAAGACTTTTAACTTCTGGTCAAAAAGGCCGATTCTCTATTCCCCAAATATACTTTGTCCTTATCTGGTCTCCACTCTCTACTGTGTAGGTTATATTCTGACAATATTAAAATATTTGCAGCTTGCTGCATTGACTCAGGGATTTCTCACCTCTTTGCCTTTACTGTGGTCCCATCCCCTAGAAGGGGTCCTCCTTCATCTCTTTCCCTTATTGTTTAGCTAATCTCTAATCATACTTTTTCCTATCTCTGTACCTTTCCCTGCTTAGGATCTAGGAGATCAGTCATGTTAATGACTGATCCTTGAGCTTACAGTTTAGCAGGAATAAAAATGTCTAACAGAAGTACAAAAGATGAGTGGGGATTTCAATACCCACACTTAGTAACTAATGAAACTACAAGAGATAAAATCAATAAAAATATGGAAGAACTGAACAATATCACCACAACCAACAGATTTCAGCTGACATATATATGAGATATATATGACTTAACACTCCACTCCACAACACAATACACATTGCAATAAGCCCTCTGCATCACCAGGTTCTGCATCTATAAGATTCAATCGAATGCAAATGAAAATATTTGGAAAAAATTGCATCCTGTGCAAAATATGTACACACTTTTTTCTTGTCATTATTCTCTACTCAATATAGTATAACAACTGTACACACCGATTTTACATTTTATACAGTGTTATAAGTCTTGTAGTGTACATTTGAAGTATATCAGTATAGGAAATATGCAAATACTGCACTATTTTATGTAAAGAGATTTGAGTATTGTTATTAGTCAGCTTTCTAGTGCAGTGAAAAAATGATTGAGATAACTTAAAAAGGGAAAAGGTTTATTTTAGCTCACAGTTTCAGAGGTTTCAGTCCATTACCACTTGGGCAAAATCCTTTTGGGCTTGACAGTTGGTTTTTAGAGAGACAGGATACTATGGCAGAAGATGTAGCAGAGGAAATCTCTATCATGGTCAGGAAGCAGAAAGAGAGAGAGGAAGATGTGGAGGATTCCAATTTCCCTTTCAAAGGCACATCCCCAAGGACCTTAAGACCTCCCACTAAGCTACATCTCTTAAAATTTCTACATCTCCCAATAGCACCACCAGGTAGGGACCAAGCTTTCAACACCATGCCATTGAGTAAATGTGAAAAGATAATGAAAAACAATAAACCAAGTGTTAAGGTTTGTATCATAATACAGAAAAGAAGTAAAAAGTTTAAAAGACTGAAACTCAATGTAATCAATATTAAAGCTGGAAAGCACAGATATAATGGTTATGTGTGTGAGAGATGGTGGTATCAGTTGATTTTCTTTTTTCTAAGTATCTGAATTTTTCAATTTTTCTTTAAGTCACCTATCTTCTTACACAGTTTTAAAAATCATAATTAAAAGGAAAATAAAAATCAGTGTGAGTGATGTTCCAAACTTGAGTCTGAATGTTCAGAGGAGTGCAAAATAAGCTAGTTACAGCTTCAAAAAATTAACTAGTTTAATTCATGCTGTTTGTTCACTGGGAGTTAATTTAATGTACTTATCCCGAAAAATAATGCATTATTCAGTTTAATCAATATTCATTTGTTCTTTGCATAATCATATTTGCAAAAACATTTATTAACAATGTGCCTGCAGACTCACAGGGAAAGACCTGGATATAAGTAGATAAAATTTTAAATGAAAGAAAGACAATATATTTACCAACAGTAGAAAAGTGATTGATTTTTATACACTGAAAGTTTTCATTTAAAATGCAGCCAAGAGCCGTTTTAAATGTGTTTTAATTAGAAGCAGCAATTGATATACTGCCTAATGATTATCAGGTTAATTTTGGAGGAAATTAAATCTGGGTTATCACTGAATACTTCATATATTGGTGCATTTAATATGGGCTCTTTATACATACTCTCAACTGACTGAACAAGTCAGTGATATGGATATATGCAAATATTTATTGTGTAGCACAGAAATTCATACTTTTCTATTTTAATCCAGATACTTGACATTACATAGACAGAGACAAAACTCATCTTTTCAAACACTGTGATTTGAAAAATGCCAGGTTTGGGGAATAAAGAGAAGTTTCATATGAATTAATCATATATTGTCATATTTTTTCTTAAATTTTTTTTGACTGGTGATGGAACCCAGGGGCATTCTACCTACAAGGTACATCCCCAACCCTATTTTCTTTTAATTGTTTATTTGGAAACGGAGTTTCACTGGGTTACAAAGGGCCTCACTAAGCAGCTGAGGATGTCCAGGAACCTCAATCCTCCTGTCTCAGCCTCCCAAATGCTGGGATTATAAGTGTGTGCCACCACACCCGGATCTTTTCTTATTTTTTTAAAGCCAGGAGTGTTGGTGAATCTCTGTAATCCTAGGTACTCAGGAGGTTGAAGCACGAGAATTGCAGTTTGGGGCCAGCCTGGGTGATTTAGTGAGAAATTGTCTCAAAATAAAATTTTTGTGATGCTGGGAATTGAACCCAGAGACATTCTACCTTGAATCCATACTCCAGCCATTTTATTTATTTTTTTTAATTTTGAAGCAGGGTCTTACTAAATTGCCTAGTCTGGCTTCAAACCTGCGATCCTCCTGTCTCAGCCTCCTAAGTCCTAGGATTAGCATTATGTACCACCACACCCAACTTTGAAATAAAATTTTATTTTTATGATAATAGGGATAGAACTCAGAGGCACTCTACCTCCAAGCTACATCTCCAGCACTTTTTATTGAAGTTGCTGAGTGTCTTGCTACATTGCTAAGGCTGTTCTTTTTTTTCCCCTTTTCATTATTTTATTTTATTATTTTTTTTATTGGTGCACTGTATTCATACATCATAGTGGGATACAAACTTTTGTAGACATACATGCACACATCGCCCAGTCAGCCCCCACCCGATCCCCACCCCACTCTCCCCCCATCCCTCCCTCCCATGTTTGGCTTAGTGGTTGACATCTAGTATTATAGCAATTTATCCAAAATTAAAAATGATAATCTCACATAACAGTTTCATTTGTCTGATACCAAGCTTTTGATGACTTAAAAATAACATTTCAATATTTCTTTTTACTTTCTTTCTTACCAGAGAATATTTTTTTCTATTTTTTTAGGTGAAACTATCATATATTTATATATTTATTTTTCAGAAAAAAATCTATCCTCATATGGAATATGGACTCTAGATACCCAAAATGATCTTGAAAAAGAACAAAGCTAGAAGATATATATTTTCTGATTTCAAACCATATAAAGCTACAATAATTGAAACAGTGTAGTACTATTCTAAAGGCAGATATATAAACCATTGGAGTTAAATAAAAGCCTAGAGCTAAATTCTTCCCTATATTGTCAAGTTATTTTTGACAAGGTTTCCATGAACATTTGGTGGTGGAAATAATAATCTTTTAACTAAATATTGTTGAAAAATAATAATTACATGAAAAATAATAAAGTTGGACCCTTACCTAACACCATATACAAATATTAACTCAAAATAGATAAAAGACCTAAATATAAATCTTAAGACTATAAACATTTAGAAGAAAATCTGGGTCATAAAACCTCACAACATTGAAATTGGCAGTGATTTCTTGGATATGATTTCAATGGCACAGGCAACAGAAGGGTAAACAAACTCCCTAAAAAATAAAACAATATTGTATATCCAAAGACAATGTAAACAGAGTTAACAGTTACTAATAGAATGGGATAAAATATTTCCAAATGCTATATCTGAAGGTATATTAATATTCCAACTAGAAATCCTAAAAATTAACAACAATAAGAGCAAACAATACAATTTAGAGATAGGTAAAAGACTAACATAAATAATGAATCTCCACAGATAACCAATCTTAGTTGTCTGTTGGATGGAAAATCTTGTTTCTCTGGTTCTGGTGTGTGTTACCTATTTCTTCTTTGTAGTTAATCTCTTTGAGTATTTTCTCTAGTGCTGATTTTGAACATATAAATTCCTTCGTTTGTCATGGAAGCTTCTTATTTCTCCATCTAATTTGATAGAAAGTTTTGCTGGGTAGGACATTTTTGGCTGGAAGTTGTTTTCTTCCAGAGTTTGGAATATGTTACTCCAAGCCCTTCTGGCTCTCATGACTTGGTTTGGGAAGTCTGGAGTGATTCTAATTGGTTTGCCTCTGAATGTCACTTGGCCCTTTGTTTTTGTTGCCTTTAAGATTCTCTGCTTGGCTTCCACAGTGGTCATTTGACAATTATGTGGCATGGGGAGCCTCTTCTCCGATCCTGTCTAAAGGGAGTTCTATAAGTTTCCTGGACCTTTGTATCAACCTCTTGCTCTATGTTTGGAAAATTTTCTGCTATTACTTCCTTGAAGAGATTGTTGATCCCTTTGGTTTCACTTTCTTTTCCCTCCTCTATTCCAATTATTCTTAGGTTAGCTCTCTTAAAATGGGCCCATATTTCTTCAATGTCAGATTCCTGCTGTCGGATATTTTTTTCTAGATTAGAAACTATGCATTCATTTTTGGAATGATCATCTTCTAAGAGCGAGATTCTGTTCTCCATGTGGTCTAATCGGTTGTTTGTGCTTTGAATTGAGGCCTTTACTTCATTAATTGCATCCTTTATCTCTTTTTGGCTCTCTCTGAGTTCTTTTCGAAGCACCTCTATTATTCCTACAGTTATTTTCCTGATTTGATCTTCTAGAAATCTCTGATTTTCTGTTTTATCGGGTTCTGATGTTGTGGGGTTGTGGGCATTCATTGCTCCTGTATTATTCCTCTTTCCCATGATTTCGAAAGTTTGTACCTTCTCTGGGTTCTTCCCTTGGGTCACTATGACTTCACTTAAGGTGTTCTGGATCTTGAGTCAGTAGTATCTCATACCCCACTACTCCTTTACTGGGTTGTATCACAGAGTCCCCGGCACAGAGAGTAGATAGAGGCTGCTTTAGACTGTGGGGGGTGCCAGGTTGCACGTTCTCCTATGGTGTGATATCTCTGCCACCGCCCCTCCCCCACTGGGTCAAGTCCCAGGGAGTACAGTACTGGGATTTCTCCTCTGTGGCCCGCAATTTGACTCAATGTTCTTGAGTACACAGATGTAGCTGTACTGGACTCGGTGAATTCGCTGCTGCTGCCGCCGGTGGCAATATGGCGCCGTTGCTACGCCCTCGGCTGCGAGGCTGGCTTATTTCTTCTTGGTTTTGAGTTCCACTCTGAGTCCCTGTGGCGTGTGCTGAGCTCAGCCACTGGGAGCTTTAGATGCTCCCTGCGCGGAGAAATCCCGCCTGGCTGTTCCGCAGAGGCTCACCTTGGCTTGCTGTAGCCGTCGGGTGAACTCGCCGCTGCCGCCGGCAGTATGGTGCTGCTGCTGCTTCCTCGGGCGTGAGGCTGGTGTATCTCCTCTGTGGCTCTGAGCTCTGTTCTCAGTCTGCTTTCTCTCTGGAGCCTGGTGATTTTTTGTTTCTCTGGTGATGGTGTTTTCTGGCTATTAAAGGCGCTGATTTTGTGGTAATGGAGATTAGTTGTTAACGGGGCTCTTAAGCCCCGCTTTTCTCGGTCACCATCTTCCCGGAAGTCCAACAGCTACTCAAGGCTGTTCTTGAACTTGTGATACTCTTGTATCCGCCTCCCAAGTACTAGGATTACAGGTGTGTACAACCACATTCAGCTTTAAATAAAATTTTAAGGGGACTGAGGATGTAGTAGTTCAGTGGTACAGCACTTGTCTAACGTGTGATGACCTGGGTAAATCCTCCATACCATATATACAGTACGTCCCATATTACACATATTATATATACATATATGATTTTTTTTCATTTTTCATTTTGTTTTTATACAAAAATCTTGGTTTAAAGCCAGAAATCTTGTGCTTTTCACATTTTAAATGTGTGTGTGTGTGTGTGTGTGTGTGTGTGTGTGTGTGTTTGCGGTAGTGGCGATGGAACCTAGAGGCATTGCACCTATTAGCTATACCTCCAGTCCTATTTTTTAGTCTTTTTGCTTTTTTTTTTGAAAAAGAGTCTCACTGAATTGCAAAGGGTCTCGCTAAGAAGCTGAGGCTGTCCACGAACTGTGATTCCCTGGTCTCTGCCTCCCGAATGCTGAGATTACAAGTGCACAACACCACGCCTGGCCCATGTTATGTTTTTTTTCTTTAAATAACTGTGTGATGCTTAGCTTGGTAGGAAAGATAAGGACACAGGAAAAAGAAAACCCCTAAAATAATGGTTGCTTTAGGGGATCCACGGTACCCTAAAAAAAAAGGAGTTAGAAGAAAATTATCAATAACACTCCCAGAAGACATAAAATTAGACTTAAAGGATCCTAATAATGCAAACCCATTCATACATAAAGCACCAAGTAAAGAGATACCTATAGTATTGCTAAAAGAGCTGTCACAAGTAAATGAGGATAGACATAAAGGCAAAGAATGGCACTAAAAATACTTAGGATATATTAAGTCTGCAGGTAATATAATGAGAGAGCATAATACTTGGCCCACTAGGACCACAGAACCACAATTTTTGGACCCAGGAGATTATAATCATCCTTAAGGGAGGACTTACGTAGCATTACATCATATCTAGAAAATTATAAATTATACCTAACAATAATAATAATATTTTAAGTATATATTACATATTCTCTTACAATATAATATGTAATTATTATAAATTGTAATATTTATAAAAATTTAATTAGAAAAACAGTAATAGATTATAACCATGGGCAAGGAAGGTCTCAAAACATAGCAGAAGATAGAAAACACACTTTAGGACAGACTTAATATAGAAACAAACCACAGATGTTGATTGGCTTATACACCTGTGGGACAGAGTGCCTCTGAAATGAACCAAATTTCTTTCTTAGTAGAAAATCCAAACTTAAACTATGAGTTACTAAGGCTCAAAACTAACCACCCAAAGTCTTGTCATTATGGGAATGTGTAGCAGTAAGTTGGAGAACAACAAAACTTACTCTAACCCCACAAAATCGGGAGATGATTTAAAATGGGCAGATCTAGATCTAGTGATCAAAATACTAGGTTAGTTATAGTTTAAATATAGAATGTCCCCTGAAGGAGTTCATGTATTAATACAAAAATATTCGGAAGTAAATGAGTGAATCATGAGGGTTCCAACCTCATGGTGAATAATTTCATTAATGGATTTTTTGGGTAGGGTGTGACTAGAGGAGGTGGGTCATGGGAAGTGTGGCATTAGAAAATACTAGACACACACACACACACACACACACAAACACATACACAATTTTCATGTACCCTCTTCTTTTTCTGCTTCACACCTCCATGATGGGAGCGAAGAATCCCTCCCCTCCTGCTCTCTCTGCTTTTCACCATTACATCCTGAGCTTCTCAGATGTGTCTGAAATCTCTAAATCTCCAAAACTGTGAACAAATAAATCTTCCCTTCTCTAAGTTATGCTTATCACGTATCTTGGGTCACATCAGTGAGAATACTGACACCAGAAAAATAGCAACATTAGCAATGATATATTACCAGATGAATGTATATACAAACCATGTTAGGTATCAGCAACAAATGAGATAAAGAAAATTTTACCATTTAAAATACTATTTTATATTTAAAATTCTTATTCATAAATGTATTAATAGGCTGCCAGAAAATACATGATATATTGCAGATATTCAAACTGTCATCAGAATTATCTAGATCTCACAAGATTAAATTAATGAGAAAATTACTTTCTGAACAAAGTCCATCACAAACTAAATTATTTGTTCTCATTCAACACTAGAACATACAATAGGTCTAATATATTTAAGACAAACACAAAGTTATGTACCAACACAAACAGGCAAAATTACACATCACATGGACAACGAGAATATACAACAGACCTAGAATGATTGGACACCAGAATAATCTCAGGAATATAACCCACAAAACAGAATCAATTTTCTGAGAAGGAATTAAGTCCTTCCAAGAGATTGAAAGCCAGGTGTAGTGGTGCATGACAGTAATCCCTGCACTTGGAAGAGTGAGGCAAGACAATCACAGGTTTGAGGCCAGCTCATGACAACTTAGTGAGATCCTCTTTCAAGGTAAAAAATAAAAAAGACCTGGGAGTGAGCTCAATGATAAATTGCCCATGGATTCAATCCCAATCATCATCATCATCATCATCATCATCATCACTGAAAATATAGAAAAAGTAATCATAAGATCTAACATGCTTCCATATAGGGTGCATATCAAAACTAAGGATAAATTATTTCCCCATAGGAAATCTTGGCACTGGGAGGCAAAAATACTTGTTGCACAACAGGAGTCAAGACACAAGAAAACATTACAACTACAAAGCATCAACAATCTAAGCCCATATAACTAACATATAAATGAATTCATGATAGTGGCCATACTGACATCAGTAATCATCTTGAACACAGAAGCAATAACAGCAGCAGCATTGACAAATACCATATAGATCTAATAGGAAGATTAACATCTGCAATCTCAACCACATTTATATTGTTCATTTGTGTCTGAGCATTAATATTCAAGCTCAGACAAAGTGCAATTGAACTATTGGTCTTGTATCCTCTTAGGCCCATTTATAACCATCATTATTCATATTTTAAACATGTACACCACAATCACTATAACACCGTACTACCTATTTTTTCCACAAAGGCAGTGTTGTTGCCCAGATACTGTTAGTACACCAGCACCTACTACTAGCGCAATCACTAACTCCACAGTTATATATGCATCCATTTGCAGCACAGATACATATCACCTTAGGAAACTCTCTGATGGGGATGATGGTGCATGCTTGTAATCCCAGTACTTGGGAGGCAGAGACAGGAAGATTGCAGTTTTGAGGACAGCCTCAGCTACTAGTGAGACTCTCAGCAACTTAGCAAGACCCTGTTTTTAAACAAAAACAATTTAAAAGACACACACACACACACACACACACACACACACACTTGAATGAAAGAAAGAAGAAATGAAGGAAGGGAGGGAGGGAAAAGAAAATCACTAACTGGGACCTTTGTATATTAGAAATGCTCACTTTACTATTTAAAATAGTAAATGGAGAAGAAGCAAAACAGCTCCTGATGCCTGACAAAGGGTGAATGAGAGGAAATACATATGCCCTACTTTTTAATCTGTGTTGCTCGTAGACTGATTGTGACAAATTAGCAGAATACAGAGCATGTAATTTCTTTAAGCCCATTGGTCTATACATGACATGTGAGATATTATTTCAAATTATGATCTAGTAATTTCCAATTTACTATTACATACACTGAAACTACAAACCCAATCCAGATGAACCCTTGATACTCTTCCCAATTAGAATAATCTATAGCTAGGTGTAGGGGTGCATGCCTGTAATCTCAGTATTTAATAAGCTAAAACAGAAGAATCTCAAGTTTAAGGCCAGTCTCAGCAACTTAGGGTATGATTCAATCTCCAGTACCTAAATAAATAAATAAAAGGACTCTAGCTGACAAGTACTCTTTATTACAGATTGGTATGGCTACTTTATACAGACAAGTTGGTTTTACTTGGTTGTATAAAGAGGATAGAACTAAAGAGTTATATTTATTATTTCACATCTATTATATCACCCAGGGTTTTCTTTGGTTATATCATTATCTATTTTTCTGGCCAAAGAGCTAATCTTTCCAAAAACATCCTAATGCTTAAAATTGGCCAAAGGAGGATATTTTTTGTGGTAGTGGGGTAGAACCCAGGGGTTTTTCTACCTCTGGGCTATACTCCCAGACCTATTTTATACTTCGTTTGGAAACAGGGTCTCACTAAGTTGATGAGAGCCTCACTAAGTAGCTGAGACTGGCTTCGAACCTGTGTGATCCTCCTGTCTCAGCCTCCCAAGCACTGAGAGTACAAGTGTGTGCCACCACGCCTAGCTTTTAAAAAGGTGGGTATTTTGACACTGATTCAAACTGTCACTCCTCCTTCAATGTGTGACTAATCAGATCAAAGTAAGGGACAAGGCTGCCATGCTATGGGAGATGATTGGTCAATAATCACTAGGGTCTTCAAAGGAAATCATTTAGGAAGGGAGGAAAATTATATGTAGTCACTCGTCAAACCCTACCAAAACTAAAGAGCCAGGAGATTATGGAAAGGAAGTTCTTATGTAAACTAACACTACAGCCCAGGCTCTAGGTGGAACTATTAAATATGTCAGACATTACTTCCTTCAGAAATAAGCACCTAATGTGTCTGGTCGAGGTCCTTGATGGGATCTGCACACAGATCCAACAATGCCTGTCACTCAGATGACAAGGAGTCCCAATTACCTCCAGATTGACAAATGAACTACATGGGGGAATTGAAATAGGCTCCCTCTGAAATTAAGAATAACTTCCTTATACCGAGAGTTAAAGCTCCAAGTTGTTTTAACTTTGGTACTTTTTCTTTTGTTTGTTTGTGGGTTTAAAAAATTTTTTTCTTGGTGCACTGTATTCATACATCATAATGGGATTTAAAAAAAACTTTTGTAGACATACATGCACACATCGCCCAATTAGCCCCTACCCGATCCCCACCCCGTTCCCTCCCCATCCTTCCTTCCCATGCTTGGCTTAGTGTTTGACATATAGTATTATAGCAATTTATCCAAAATTAACAATGATAATCTCACATTTATTTTTTTTTTGTTTTGTTTTGGTCCTGAGGACTGAACCTAGGGGCATTCTACCATTCTACCTCCAAAATACATCCCCAGCAAATTTATTTGTATTTTGAAATGGGGTCTTTCTAAGTTTCTGAGGCTGGCCTTGAACCTGCAATCCTCCAGTTTTAGCCCCCCAAGTACTGGAATTACAGGCATGACTCACTGTGCCCTGCTACTACTGATCTTCTTTTTTCTACATTTTCTCATACTGAGTCTAAAGCTTCCCACATACCCAAGCTTCAAGCACACTTGCACAGGTACACACACACACACACACACACACACACACACACACACACAGCTGAGACCGATGGGCTCTCTGGCTTTCTAAATCTGCATTTGCATATTGCCTGCCTTCTGTCTACTGTTCTCCTCCTCTTATAAAAGCTGCCCCTTCTTTTTAATGAGGTGATTTCAAACAAAAATGCTTCCTTTTGAGCAGGGCATGGTGGCACGCTTGTAATCCCAGTGTTGGGAGGCTGAGACAGGAGGATCGCACAGGTTCGAAGCCAGCCTCAGCTACTTAGTGAGGCTCTCAGCAACTTAGTGAGACCCTGTTTCCAAATAAAACATAAGAAAAAAAAAGCTTCCTTTATCTTCCTCCAGAGCTAGCTTCCAAGAAAACCTATTTTCCTGCCAATTTGACTCAGACTATTTGTGGAGCAGGAAGAGCAGTAGAGTCCAGCCCCTTGTACCAGTGCCGTGAATTTCACCTGATAATAGTACCAGCATTTTCATTTTATTTGTTTAGAATTTTTTTTAGCCAAAATACAGTTGAAATATTTTTTAAAAATACAGCAACAAATTAAAGCTATTTTCAGCTGGGTTGGAAACTTCCAGAAAAATATAGCTTGGAGCAGAACTTAAGAGAAGCTAGAGTAAACACTGAACTTTTAGTTTGGAGAACAAAACCTGCAGGACTTCACATAGTATTTTTCATGATAGACAATGCTTTGTTATTCTAGGAAGTGTCAAAAGCCTTAAACTCCATCGTTATTCAGAGATAACTATATGAACATGCCTACTACTAAGAGGATGCCCCACATAGGGAGGCAAGATCATAAGTAATATTAATAATTTTAAAGAAATTGTAATCCAGTAACAGTGGTGCGTAACTAAAATTCTAAGTATTCAAGAGACTGAGGCAGGGAGATTGAAACTTCAAAATCAGTCAGACAACTTAGCAAAACACTGCTCTCCCCGTTCACACACACAAACCAGGCATGGTGAATCATGCCTATAATCCCCGAATTTTGGAGGCTGAGACAGCAGGATCATCGCATGTTTGAAGACAGCCTCAGCAATGTAGCAAGACCCTGTTTCAAAAAAAGGGAAGGGGTTGAGGTGTATCTTAAAGGTTCGATCCCCAGTACAAAAAAAAAAAAAAAGGAAGAAGAATGGAAAATTAGGTAGATCAGTACAGATGTATCATGGAATGCTATTCTGCCATAAAAACAAGTGAAATCCTGTCATTTATGGCAACCTGGGTGGAACTGGAGGTCATTTTGCCAAAGTGAAATAAGCCACAAATAGAGATAAAATATTACATGATGTCATTCATGTGTGGTAGCTAAAACGTTTGGTCTCATAGAAATTTACAGTAGAATAGTGGCTACCAGTGACCAGAGAGAGTTGTTGGGAGGGTGGCTAGGGAGAGACTGGTTAGTGGTACAAAATTACAGTTAGAAAGGATGAATAAGCCAGGCACAGTGGTGCATACCTGCAATTCCAGCTACTCAGGAGGCTGTGGTGGGAGGATCACTATTTTAAGGCCAACCTGAGAAATTTAGAAAGACTTTGTCTAAAAATAAACAAATCAAATTTAAAAGAAGAATGTAGTTCAGGGGTAGAACAAATCTAAGCTAGCTACCCAGAAAAACAACAGAAGAAAAGAGAAGACCACCAAAAATATGATTGTGTCCTATAGGACATACAATAATGTGTACAGTTACTAATTTAGTGTATTTCATTTATTTTATTTTATTTTTTGAGATTCTGGACATGGGACCAAGGGGCATTTGACCTCCAAGCTACACCCCGTGACCCATTTTTTAATTATTTATTTTGAAACAGGGTCTCATTAAATTGCAGAGGGCCTCACTAAATAGCTGAGGCTGTCCACGAACTGCAATCCTCCGGTTTTGTATTTCAAAATAGCTAGAGGGGAGTTTTTTATTTTTATTTTTTTGTGTGTGCACGTGTGTGTGTGTGTGCACGTGTGCACACGCACACATTTGGAAACAGAGTCTCGCTAGGTTATGGAAAATCTCACTATGTTGCTGAGCTTGTCCTCGAACTTGTGATCCTCCTGTCTCAATCTCCCAAGTACTGAGATTACAGGCGTGCACCACCACACCCAGCTAGGAGAGGTTCTCACCACAAAGAAATGATAAATGTTTGAGGTGATGGTGTGCTTATTACCCTGATTTGATCATTACACATTGTTTACATGTATTGAAATATCACACTTTAACCTATAAGTATGAATAGATTAATATGTAATTAAAATAAAAGTAAATTTCACACTGTAACCTATAAATATGAATATATTAATCAGCAATTAAAATAATACTAAATATCACACTGTAATCTCTAAATATGTATAGATTAATATGCAATTAAAATAAAATTTTAAAAATTGAGGAAACTAGTTGGGTACGGTGTTGCATGACTGTAATCCCAATATTAGGCAGAGGCAGGATAATTGAAGGTTCAAGGCCAGCCTCAGCAACTTAGCAAGGTCCTCAGCAATTTGGAAAATAAAAAATCACCAAAATAAAAAAGGCTGGAAACATAGTTCAGAAGTAGAATGTGTCTGGGTTCAATAGCCAGTATCAAAAAATATACAAACTTTAAAAATTAAAATTGAGAGAAACTTTGCCAAAATGCCCCTAGATATCTTCCAAATATAGGTAAGCCCTACAGAAATAAACTGAATTAGGTAGAACATAGCCACAGAAATAAATTATGGTAATTGGCCTTCAGCCAGAATCTGATGCCTCAACTATTCAGCCAGATTAAAGTGATTTATCCAGCCTGAACTTTAAAGGGCATTTAGAAAACATTGGAACTACTGGCAACCTTGAACAGGATGATTAAATAAATAAACAGTTAAGAGATTTCCTATACGATAAACTCCTTTACACAAGAGGCAGCTAAATGCTTTAAGTTTTCAAAGAAAATATTTACCCAAGGAGAGGTGAGCAATGGAATCCATTTAACAACTGAAGCAACATATAGGGCATGTCTCTTTCTTCAGATGCAATCAGTAAAGTAAGTCTAATCATTGGCTCTAAAAGTAGCATTTATCTTAAAATAGGTGATTTGGAGAAAGTCTTGTTCCTTTATTAATTTTGGTTAAAAGAAAAACTTGGCACATTCTAAAACATTATTTGTTTTACTTCTTAATAACCAGAGAATCCTCATGAAAACAGCTATAACTTTATGATAGAGGTTGATGAGGGAAATATGCTTTAATTTACAAAACTAGACATCAGAGCCAACGTTTCTGGAAGCCATCCATTCTGGAAAGGCAAGCACATCTGTGCCTGAAGTGGCTGAGTCCCAGCAGTTTTGGGCTACTGCCCAAAAGCAGCTATGGGACCATGTCTGTTCATTGCAGCCAATGCCAGATCAATCATTTTTGTCAATTGACAGAGTGACAATGATTTCTCACAGCCTGAAGATCATAAGATCATATTTAAATTTAAATGTAGACACAAGAAAAATGGTTAAAGTTCCTGGTTTCTGTATAAATCTCAGGAGTTTCACTGTTTGTGATTTTAGAAATTTAGAAATTTTAGAAATGACCCTTAATATTGGAGATGGTATCAGGGATTTGTGTTTTCCCCCTCCAGCAGGGTCTTTGACTATCCCGCCAGATCAACACAGCTCCAAGTCCACTTACATGCCCAGACAAAGGCTAATTTTACAACCCAATCACAATCCTTTTATGATGAATTTTGATTAGCTATACAAGACTAAACTATAGATGGTCATTAATCCGTATGCATTCTTGTCAGACTGTGGCAATAACTTTCTGTGTGTGCATGCACAGTGCTGGAGTGGAACCCAGTGCCTCATGCATAATAGGTAAGTGTTCCACCATTGAAATGTACTCCCAGTCCAGGGGACACCATCCCTCTCTTTCTGAAACTGTCTCACTCTCTCTAATTTAATTTAATCTCATTTTATTTTGGTATTTGGGATTGAACCCAGGAACACTCTGTCTCTAAATTAAACTCCCAATTAATCCCAGCTAAACTCTTCCTTTTTTTTCTTACAATAGTGGAGGTTGAACCCAAGGACATTCTACTTAAATCTATATCCCCAGCTCTTTATATATCTGTTTATTTTGAAACAGGGTCTCACTAAATTTCTGAAGCTGGCCTCAAATCTGTGATCCCCTTGTCTCAGTCTCCCAAGTACTAGGATTATGAGTGTACATCATATTTTATTTTGAAACGAGGCCTTATTAAATTGCGGAGACTGTTATCAAACCTGCACTCCTGTCTCAGCCTCCCAAGTACTGGGATTACATTTGGGTGTCACTGCACTGGAGTAGACAGCATCTCTTAGGCAGTGGAGACCTCTCCAAGTTGAAGGGAAGTTGTCTTGGGTGGAGGTTGTGGAGAGGATCATCTCAGAGTAAAACAGTCTCACCACATAATCACGCAGAGTTAGTTACTCAGGTGCCAGCAAACTCATCCAATAAGCCATCTGTAGGCTTCTGAGAGCCCCAGCTGAATAAACAAAGTCTCCTTGTTGTTTACAGAAAGGGATAAAGAAACCAAAAACAACAAAACAAATCCAAGGAAAAACAAGTTTTATAAGGGATGCTATTCCTCCTTGTCATCTGAAGGAGTTTGACATCTCTCACTCTTATAGCAGTTTTTTGCCAAACTAAAGAACTACCGTGTTATATTTACAAACACACTTGTTAAATAAAAGTGTCTTTCATATTAATTAGCCAGTGATTTAACAGGTGCTATGGTACCACCATTTATGCAAAGGTAAGGATATAGCCATTGCTCCATTTGTTTTCAGCGTTATTCTTCATTTAGCAAAACTTACCATTTCCTGCACTGTTCTATTCCTACCAATCCTGAAATCTCATACTTTCATTTGTATATATTTTGGGTACTGGGAATTGAACTCAGAGGCATTCTACTCCCAAGCTACACCCCCAGCCTTTTAAATTTTTCATTTTGAAACAGGATCTTGCTAGGTTACTTGCTGAGGGTCTTACTGAGTTACTGGGGGGCTCCCTAAGTTGCTGAGCCTGGCCTGCAACCTGCCATCCTCCCGTCTCAGCATTCTGAATATTGGAAATAAAGGTATGTATCACCATGTCCAATTTTACTTATACATTTATTTCCACATGTATATCTTTAATAATGCTGTATTTCTTAAGTGGATAGCGTGTGGTGTTCAGTTTTGGGAATCATTTCTTAAAACACAAAGTAATAGCCTGGTGTGGTGGCACACGCCTGCAATCTCAGTACTTGAGAGGCTGAGATAGGAAGATTACAGGTTCAAGGCCAGCATTAGCAACTTAGTGAAACCATGTATAAACAAACAAACAAACAAACAAACAAACAAACAGTAGGTCTGGTGTGTTCAGAGATAGATTGCCCCTGGGTTTAATTCCCAGTATCCCTCCCCCAACACACACAACCACACAGTAATGCAAAGTCATATAATATCAAACAGTCCTGCTCTTAATTTAAAAATCTTACCATCCCAAAGAGCTGCCTCCCATATCCTATAGCCTTAATAAGAGAATTATATCTGTGTTCAAGTTAAGCCACTTTTCTTAAAACTCTTTTTTTTTTTTTTTGGTACTATGGATATAACCCAAGGGCATTCTATCTCTGAGCTACATTCCCAACCCTATTTTCTATTCTTTCTTTTCTTTTCTTTTCTTTTTTTGGTGGTACTGGGGGTGGAACCCAGAGGCTTTATACCTCCAGGTTATACTCCCAAACCTATTTTATATTTTATTTGGAAACAGGGTCTCACTAATTTGCTGAACCCTTCACTAAGTAGCTGAGGCTGGCTTCGAACCTGTGTGATCCTTCTGTCTCAGCCTCCCAAGCACAGGGATTACAAGAGTGCGCTACTACGCCCAGCTTTTTATTCTTTATTTTGAAGCAGTGTCTCACTAAGTTGCAAAGGGCCTGACTAAGTAGCTGAGGATGATTGCGAACCCAGATCCTCCTGTCTCAGCCTCCCAAGTACTGGGATTACAAGCACCCGCTACCATGCCTGGCTTAAAACTCTTTTTAGTAGAAAAATTTTCAAAATATTCAAAAAGTAAGCTAAGTGTAGTGGTCCCTACCTCCAATCTCGGTAGTACTTGGGAGGCTGAGATAGAAGGATATCAGGCTCAAGACCAGCCTTGGCAAGTTAATCTAACACTTTTTATTGCTGCATTATAGTCATAAATCTTAATGGGATAAAAGACTTGTGGAGACATACATGCACACATCACCCAAATATCCTTAACCCTGTTTCACAATAAGAAGTATAAGGGGCTGGTGATTTAGCAAAATTGTAGAATACCTGTGGATTCAATCTATACCCGTGTATGTATGTATATGAATACAAAATAGAGAAAATAGTATAGTGAAATCCCATTGACCCACTACCCAGCTCAAATAACAACTATTATTTTCTCATATTTGCTTCATCCATTCATCTCCTTTCTGCTTTGGGTTGCATAAAGAAAAAGCTGGAATCATATTGTTGTACCCCCTGTATTTCTGACCTTTTAAAAAATATAGGCATGCCAAGTATGGCGGCACATACCTGCAATCTCAGTGACTCTTAAAGCCAAGACAAGAGGAGTGCAAGTTTGAGGCCAGTCTGGGCAAGTTAGGGGGCTTATATCAAAAAGAGTTGAAGATATAAATAAAGGTTTTGAGACCTTGTCTAGCATGTGAACGGCCCTGGGTACCACAATCTCCAGTACCACAAAAATTTAAAACAGATATAGACATTTTCATAGATCAACAAAGTATCATATTCAATAGTTAATCCAATTAACAATAACTTCTTGTCACCATGCTACTCAGTTCACAATCATATTTCTGAGATTTTCTCAAAAATCCAAAATACTCAGTTTAATAATTCCCCTACAGGAGCAAGAAGGAACATTGGGTTAGAGCTCCTTATCATTTTTTTTTAATTCAGAAAAACCCATGAGCCTATGCCTTAGGGCCCCACACGTGGTGGGGAATCTATCAATGTTTGTTGAATCTGGCCTTTCTCTTATTCGAGAATAGAAATCAAAAGTGACATAAGGAAATGTAGTTTTACCAGAACAGCTCTAGCTTCCAGGACTGCAGCCCCAGAAAGCTGCTATTGATTTCTGTAGCCTCCAGCCCAAGTGCCGAACAATCCTAGTGAATATTGAAGGCATATTGAAAAGGCTACCTTCCTGGCAGGCTGTGTTCTCTGTTCACTGCACTTAATTGAGAGGCATAGAATTATTTGGCTGATTAGAGAATCAACTCACCCAAATTGAGTGGTTTTGTTGTCTCCTTTTGCATTTGATTCAGCTATAAACGATTAAGAAAATGCATCTTCCCTTCCTCCAAAAGGTGCAAAATCTCGAACGCATGCCAGCTGTTTTTTCCTATAACTAATTGATGTTTTGCACTTATAGCTTGAAAAGTAATCTTTTCCATGCTCAGTGTTGCTCGTAATGAGATATATTATGCTGACAGCTTGAGCCATTGCAAAGGTATGGAGCTCAGCATGTCAATAATTGTGCCTGCAATTTTAAAATTTGATATAAATGGTGCACTGTTCGGGATGAAGGCTATGCTTGCCAGCCCTTGGCCAGCTGTGCCCAGAGGTACAGATCAGCCACTGTTTGGCCCCGCTAGCCATTAACCAGCCATTTCTATCCTTGGGCTGCTGTGTAAGTGCCTGGCATGACACCTGGCATGAGCTAGTACCTAACCTGGCAAATGGGGATTAGTAAAAAATGTTTGTAGTATAAATGAATGAGTACACACAAAAACTAGTCTTAGTACAATAAAAATGTTATTTCTCATAAAAAATGAAATTAAATAGTCCCAGACAAGCCCACAGGAGGCTCTGGCAGAGCTCTATCCTATGCGTGGTGACTATAGGCTATTGGCTGACTCACACTGGCTAGCCACAGGGTGCAAATGAAATCCTTCATTTTCAAATGAGTATTTAATGTGCTTTTTTCTCAAAAGATCTGGTAATCTCTCTAGTACACATTAATTAGTATCTTTAATTCTGGAAAAGAAAGTAAAAAAAAATCATACTGAAAAAATGTCTGAACCAAGAAAAACAATGTTTCAATGACAGTAAGCATAAAAGTCAGGTATGGTGGCACACACATGTAATGCTAGTAGTATTCGGGAGGCTGAAGCAGGAGGATCATGGGTTGGAGGCCAGCATGCAGTAGCTTAGGGATTCCCTGTTTCAAAATAAAAATAAAAAGGGCTGGGGCCGTGGAGATTAGTGGTACAGCACCTCTGGGCTGAATCCTCAGTATCACACAAAGAAAAAGATAAGCAACAAAATAGTTCAGGCAGAACTGGTGGGTAGCCCTAGGAAGAGAGGATTTAGCCAGTGCTCTTGAGTGGTACCTACATCTAAAGGAGAGCTCTTAAACTTTGCCTACCCTTTGACATGGTAATTTCACTTAATGAGACAGCATCTCAAGGACATAATCCAAAAAAACAAATGTAGTTTTCTAAAGCTATTTATAACAATGCCTATCAGGGGGAAATTGGAAACAACCCAAATACCCAACAGAAAGGAGACTGACTAAACCAAGAATATCATATCAGATCCACCATTGTACTGCATGAGCATTAGTACATTGAGCAGGTGGTTTGCTTCAGTGTGTGGAAATGTCTGCATAAGGTAATGTTCATTGGAAAAAGAACACAAAATATCATGTGCCCAGTGATTACAACTCTGAGAAAGTGTACCTGGTATTATGAAAAGAGACAGAAAGGCATCAAGAGTGATAGAAACATGGCTGTCTATTTGTGGAATTATTTTTTTGCATTGTGGCTTGCAGAGTGCATAATGCTTAAGAGGGAATGGAGGGCAGGGAGGTGAGAGGTTAAAAGAGAAGGAAAGAGAGAGGGAGGAAAAAAGAAACTATAGACTGCCAATTGGGCATGCCATTTAAAATATTATAATTCGCAGATATTTGTAGATTAAGAACACCAGGGAGAAACACATGTGGGAAATAAGAAAGACACAGGAACATCTGAATGGTAGTCTATGTGTCTTGTCAAAATTCATTTGGAGTAAGATCCTTTTTGAATGTATTGCAGTGTTGGATTCACAATGGGTAACCATAATGACCAAGATATTCTCTGATTCCTACAGAGAAGGACAACTTCTTGTGTCTAGCAAAGCTGATTCCTTAGCAAAATGCTTCTCAAGTGATGATGTCATCATTGGGGGGGGAATCACCACCTGCAGAATTTTCCATCGCCCAGTGAAAAACAGCATGTCAAAACCTTTAGAATTTATTTCTGTGCACTTGTAACACACTCTCTAGATTCTGTGGCTGCAATGAATCACTAATGAAAATTAGGAAGCTATAGTTTGGGATCTTATTTGCAGCATGGCCTCTGCAGTGGAAGGGGATCAGTCGTCAGAAATAAGTAAAATCTTTGCTCTAGGAGATAGCTCTGAGGTCTAGGTCTATTGTAGGACATTTTCAAAGAAAAAAAATATATATATATAGCCTTTGACCATGTTAAAATTAGCTTCCATTGTTGCTGATGTTTTCTCAGTATATATTACAAATGCAATTATAATTATGAAGAGGTGACAATGAAATATGTTTTGGAAGAAAGTACATCACATTCCTGTGTCTATTGGAGCATTTTAAATATTATAGGATGTAAATGAGGTGGGAAATCCTCTGAAAATGATTTTAGACATCAAGACATCCAAAAGCAACATCCAGGTCGGAAAATGTGTTCAATCTGAAAGTTTTCATTTATTCTATTATTTTATTGCTGCAAAGAAACTACAGCAAAAGTGGCCATTTGTTCCATATTTCTGTGAAGAGAATGTATATATAAAATCATTAAATGGTTCAAATTAAATGTTCCAAAATTAGGGATTTGGTAACCATACATTTTAGACTTCATTTTTTGGACCTAGGTCACCAGAGGCTCAACTGTGATGCGGGGGAAACACAGGTAGAGAACATACATAAGATGCTACAAATGATCTGGATATTTCAGTAAAACTTTTAGTTTTTTCGCCTGGATACAGTAGTGCCTATACTTGTGAGGCTGAGACAAGAGGATCACAGATTGGAGACCAGCCTGGGCATCTTAGTGAGACCTTGTTTAAAGTTAAAAAATGCTGAGGGTGCAGCTCAGAGGTAGACTACTCTGTGTTCAATCTCCAGTATCTCACACACAGAAAGGAATGTATCTCTTGCTCATTCTGCATGCCTCATGCAGAGTATGGATTTGGGCACTGTAATGGACTGATTTGTGTCTTTCTCAAATTCATATGTTCAAGTCCCAACTATCAGAACCTCAAGATATCACCATAGTTGTAGATATAGTTTCAAATGTGGTGGTCAAGGTAAAATGAGGCTGGTAGTGTAGGTACCTCATCTAATTTGACTGAGATCCTATAAGAAGAGGGACAAAGCCAGATGTGCAGCTTATGTCTGTAATCCTGGAGCTTGGGAGGCTGAGAAAGGAGAATCACTGGTTTGAGGACAGCCTTGACAATTTAAAGAGACTTTTAACAACCTAGAGAGAACCTGTTCTAAAAAACAAAAACTAAAATGGTCCAGAGGTGTAGCTCAAAGGTATAATGCCCCTGGGTTCAATTCTCAGTACCACAAAAGAAGAAGAGAAAGAGAGAAATATCAGAGTTTATGCATAGAAGGGTATGTAAAGGTCACAGTGGCAATCGTGCTATTCAGTGAACTTCACCCAGAGGCCCAGTGCCTGTCTTTGAGATCTTATATTTGGAATTAATATATTGCCTCCAGACCTCATCAGACCCACTCAGAAGGGCTTTTTGACCCCTTTTAGAAAATTTCTGCACTTAAATCCAGTGGAGCTTCTTTTTTTTTTATAAGTGGAACATATTGAAAGTGGTATACATTTAGATTGTGCTTCATGCCCTTCCCCCTCCCTTTCCCCTCCAATAGAGAGTGTCCAGGTTAACCATGTTATATTTATACTATTACACATATTCGTATGTAGCTCCTCTATTAAACAACCTCAGCTTTCTTCCTCTCCTATCTTTCCATTCAAGCTTTGCTGAGATTTCCCCTCCATCATCTGCAATCCCTCTGGTATTACCACTACTCCCTAGCTTGGATATATTAGAGAAAAAATATGTCCCTTCTCTTTCTGTGTTTGACTAATCTCACTTAACATAATGTTCTCCAGTTCCTTCCATCTTTTTGCAAATGCTATTATTTTATTCTTCTTTATAGCTGAATAGAATTCCATTGTGTGTATTTCCCACAATTTTGCAATCCATTCATCTGTTGATGGAGATCTAGGTTTGTTCCATGTTTTGGCTATTACAAACTGTGCTGCTATGAACATGGGTATGCATATGTTAATGTAGTTCTCTGATTTCCACCCCTTTGGAAAGATACCCAGGAGTGGTATAGCTGGATCAAATGGTGGATCTCTTCCCATTTTTCTAAGGAATCTCCATACTGATCTACATAGTGGCTGAACTACTCTGCATTCCCACCAGCAGTGTAAAAGAGTTCCTCTTTCCCAACATCGTCACCAGCAATTGTTGTTGTTTGATTTCTTTATGTTCGCCACTCTGATTGGGGTTAGATGGAATCTCAGCATAGTTTTGGTTTTCATCTTCCTGATGGCTAGTGATGTTGAATATCTTTTCATGTATCTATTGGCCATTTTTATCTCTTCTTTTGTGAAATGTCTATTCATTTCAGTTGCCCATTTCTTGATTGGGTTGTTTGTTTTGCTAGTGTAGAGTCTTTTGAGCTCTTTGTATATTCTGGATATTAGCCCTCTATCAGAGTGGTGGCTGGAGGAAGCTCTTTAGGTTATTGATAGTTTCCTTTGATGAGAAAAAACTTTTTAGTTTGATGCTATCCCACTTGTTGATTCTTGCTTTAATTTCCTGAGCTTTGGAGGTTTTGTTGAGAAAGTTACTGCCTGTGCCTATATATTGTAGTGATGAACCTATGTTCTCCTCTAATAACTTCACAGTCTCTGGTCTGATTTCTAAGTCTTTCATCCATCTCGAGTTGATTTCTGTGCATCGTGAGAAGTAAGGATTCAGATCCAACAAATGGACAGCCAGTTCTCCCAGCACCATTTGTTGAAAAGGCTGTCTTGTCTTCAGGGTATAAGTTTGGCCCCTTTGTCAAAGATCAATTGACTATAGATGTGTGGGTTTGTTTCTGTATCTTCTATTCTGTTCCACTGGTAAGTCTGCCTATTGTTGTGCCAATACCATACTGTTTTTACTACTATTGCTCTATAGTATATCTTATATAAATGGCAAAACTTGATATTTAACCAGTCCCTGTCTTGTGTACCGCTTTTCCAGCTCTAAAATCCGCCTGGCCAAGATGCTTTGTGTAGTGATGCAGCTTTGTTTTCTAGAACCTTGTTTTATGCAGAACTATCCAAAGTACCTGGGAAATTCAGCATCCCACAATATGTGACTTGGAGCTGTCACAAAAGCAACTTTTTCAAGTAAATTTTCCCCTTTATTGCCAGGCCACTCTGCAGTCCCAGTAGGCTGCGATACAAGAATAGGAGTTTCAAGGCTAGCCTCTGAAATTTAACCAGATCCTCAGAAACTTAGTGAGACCTAGTTTCAAAATAAAAAATAAAAAGGGGTATATTTTGGAGGTAAAATTCCCTTGGGTTCAATTCCCAATACAAAGAAAAAAGTGAGTTACCGCTTCAGCAACCCATAAAACATAGAAATTGCCTCTAACCTTTCCCAACTTCTATCTATCTTAACTACCTTCAGGAATGGAGAACTCACAATCTTCCTATTGTATCTTCTGTCAAGTGCAGTTTAGACTAGGTGAATAACAATAAATTTTGTGCCTATCAGAAGTAGCTGGGAAGCTGGGTGTGGTGGCACACACTTGTAATCCCAGCATTTGGGAGGCTGAGACAGAAGGATCATGGTTCGAGGATAGCCTCAGCTACTTAGTGTGGACCTTTGCAACTCAGTGAGACCCTGTTTCAAAATAAGGAATAAAAAATAGAGCTGATGATGTAGCTCATAGGTAGAATGCCCCTGGGTTACAAACAGCCCCAGTACCAAAAAAAAGCTGCTGGGAAGGAGAATTTTCAATGCATCTAATAAAATATCTGTCCCTAAGAGGTCATTGGCATTCAAGAGGAAAAGGGAACTCCAGATTAGTCTTGGGAAAGAATAGTGAAAAACTCAGCTAAATGGGAAACCCCATGTTCCTCCTGGAGTTAACTGATTGAGTGAGTGGGCTGCAGTGGAGCTTCTTAGCTGAGCTTTTGGGACACCTCCACTTTACTCTGCTGTCCTTTTCCTGGATTATGGATCTTCCCAGTGGCAGGACTCTTACAGTGAGCTTGACAATGAATAGCACTAAAGATTCATAAAGTTCAACCTTAAACCCTATGTT
Source organism: Muscardinus avellanarius (assembly GCF_963383645.1). NCBI lineage: Eukaryota > Metazoa > Chordata > Mammalia > Rodentia > Gliridae > Muscardinus > Muscardinus avellanarius. Next base: position 69,406,153 of record NC_137792.1, on the reverse strand, counting down.
CTTTATGGAGACATCTAGGAATCACAAGCCAGCAGACAGAAAAGGACCTCTCTGCCCCCAGCAAACATGGGCCAGGGCTCCAAAGAGAACAGGTGACAAAGCACTAAGAACCATCACACACTTGCCGGGCATGGTGGTGCACGCTTGTAATCCCCGTGCTTTGGAGATGGAGACAGGAGGAGCATGCAGGTTCGAAGCCAGCCACGCTGGCATGTTCCACCACACTCAGTTTATGTGCATGACCTCTTAAATCCCATAGCATCACTGAAGGGTCCATAGTACTATTTGGCTAACTCATCACATTCTCAGAGGTTAGGTAATGTGCCCAAGGACACACAGTCGGTAAATTACAAAGCCAGAATTGTAAGCAGAACTGTAACCAGGGTACTCTGACTCCAGAACCCATCTTCTAACCATGTTGTCATACTTCCTGTCTCAATATGACAAGTCAAAGTTTCCCTATGCGTGTACATAGATCTTGAATCAATTCGATTACACATTTCTTATGAAGATTCCATCTTCCTAAAACTCTAATGTAAACCATCAGAGTCTGTTTTTTGGGGGGGGGCACAAAGTTCAAAATTCTAAGGGTAATATTGAAGGCCTATTTAACCTGGTCACAACCGAATTTCAAGTCTATTACCTATTATTTGCATCCTTTATTCATGCTCAACCTACTCCCTTTATCTTATGCTCCAACATTACATGCTGACTTACCATTCTCTGAAAATGCCATACCTCATCCTTTTCTCTGCTTGGAAATCTCTTCCTTATGCACCCTTCTTCATCCTCCCATACTCTCCTGTGTTACATTTAATCCTGCAAGCATTCCTCTGTCCAAATAGAGTATACAGGTACATATTAAACAGAAATCAATCATAATTTGAGACTTAAGCATCCAAAGAGAGACTATGCACAATGTAAGCCCTAGACTTCCTAATCAGGCTCCTAAGCTTTCCTTTCTGTGTGTTGCAATAAAAGGAATTGTTAGTATAGAGATAGCTCAGCCTAAGGGCTAGGTTTGATCTCTGGCAAGTCTGTCATATCAATAAGTACAATGGAGGAGGGGAGACATGGAGCCAAGAGAAGCTCCAAGAGCTCTGACAGCCTTGTCTCATTGCCTTCTAGTTGTTCTTCTTAGCCATTTTATTTCCTCTCTGGTTGTTCCCATTGAAAAAGTCTCAGTTTTTCCCAAGTTTTCTCAAAGCCAAACTTTCCAAATACTTGAGGAGCATTAAGCATCTTTTTTGATGGTTTGCTGAGGAAACCTGGTGGAAACTTCTGTATCTTTATGTGGGTGGTGATTACATGAATGTGTACATGTAAGAAAGTCTGTTGAGCTATACAATGAATGTTGGTAATACCTCAATTAAATCTAGATTATTCTCCCAATCTCCTTCAAATCAAACTTTTAAAATTTTCTAGTTTTTTTTTTCCCCATGTCTTTTAAGGGAAACCTTTAGCACTAATCCACAAAACAACAAAAATAAATCCTCCAAAGATAAACAACGGTTACTCTTCAGGCTCAGCACACAAGGGTGTGTGAGTGTGTGTGTGTGTGGGGGGGTGTTACTGGGGATAGACCAAGGGTTGTTCCAATTTTGAGCTCTATCCCTAGCCCTCATATTTTTAAATTTTAAAACAGGGTGTCACTAAATTGCAGAGGGTCTCAGTAAATTGCAGAGGCTGGCCTTGAACTTGCAATCCTCCTTTTTCACTCAGACTCCCAAGTACTGGGGTTATAGGCATGACTTACCACACCCTGATTACACACAGTTTAATATGTGGTCAAATAAGATGATTAAAAAATTTAGCTGCTGCCAGGCATGGTGGCGCATGCTTGTAATCCCCACGCTTGGGAGGCTGAGACAGGAGGATCGCACGTGTTCGAAGCCAGCCTAAGCTACTGAGTGAGGCTCTCAGCAACTTAGTGAGACCCTGTTTCCAAATAAAATATAAAATAGGTCTAGGAGTATAGCCCGAAGGTAGAAAGCCCCTGGGTTCCACCCTCAGTACCACACAAAAAAAATTCAGCTGTTGCAATTTTTGTCTTCAGTGAAATTTTTGTCCCCAAGAGAGGCAGGATTACATTTTTTTTCTAACAGGTTGAGTTGGTGTAGTATATCTTTGATTATCAAAAATACTCTTGTAACTCTGGGATCTTAAATTGGTGAATACTCATAATGTGTGGGAAAGCAAGATACATGGATCTTGACCTTACAAATGGGATATAAATACAGGACTTGGAAGGCCACAGCCAACTAACTAAGCTGCTTATGACTGAACTTTGTTCTCTACTACTTGTGTTTTTGTTTCCTGAAATGCACATATTAACTTAAAAAATGAAGGTTATTTTACAAACCTTAAAAAAGATACAGATCTAGAAGATTAGGAATAGAGAAAACATTAAATTACAACAAAAGGTACAATTTGCAATTAAACTTTGATAACTGCAAATAGCCTTTCAGAAGCACTATTCTCTGAATCTTTTTTTTCTGCTACTTCTCCTGAGGCCCAGATGAAATGTCTCCATTCCTTGGTCTCTTTTATTCCCCTACAATCTATGTCATAAGTAATGCCTACTAATTAGTAACAGAGCATTGATTAGAGCCTTGCTACACAAAGTATGATCCACAGATGAGTACCAGAGATACTACCTAAAATCTTTTTTTTAGAAATGGAGAATCGAGCCAGGTATAGGAGATCAGGTCATTTATAAAGAATAGAGATTAATTTAGTATATGGTTCTGGAGTATGGTAAATTCAAAAGCATTACTGTGCATCCGGTGAGGGCCTTCTTATTGCATCATAACATGGTAGAAGTTATCACATTGCAAAACAAAACAAGCATACTAACTTGATATTTTTTATTTTATTATTTTTTACTTTATTTTTGTAGCACTAGGGATTGAATCCAGGGGTGTTTGACCACTCTGCTATATCCCAGCCCCATTTTTTTTTTTGTGGGTCTGGGGATGGAACCCAGGGGCATTTGACCTCCGAGCTACACCCCCTGCCCAATTTTTTATTATTTATTTTGAAACAGGGTCTCACTAAGTTTCAGAGGGTCTCACTAAGTAGCTGAGGCTGTCTGTGGACCCCGATCCTCTGGTCTCAGCCTCCTGAGTGCTGGGATTACTAGTGTGCGCCATCACGCCTGCTTCCCAGCCCCAATTTATTTCTTATTTTAAAACATGATCTCACTAAGTTTTCAAGGCTGCCCTCAGACCTACAATCCTACTGTTTCAGTCTTCCAACTACTGAGACTACAGGTGTGTGCCTCCACACCCAGCACTCTTCCTCTTGTTATAAATGCACTGATGCCATCATAAAAGTTCCATCTTCCTGACCTCACCGAATCCTAATTACACCCAAAGATTTTACCTTCAGATCTCATTAATACATTGCTCAATAATTAAATTCCTAACACATAAAATTTTGAGTGACACATTAAAATCATAGCAAATCATGTGCATGTTAAAATTTTAAAAATGTTTCAATAGTGCAATTACTCAGTTTTAAAGGTGCTTCTAAATTATGAGAGACAATCCTTGAGACTGAAATCCTGGGTCTGAATCCAGAAATTCAGATTCAAAGGTTCTAGGGCCAGAATTCTTAGGTGTAACAAGGATGATTTTGAATATATATGGGAAAGTTGGCTCAAACATGAAGAGGAGTTGCTAACAGAGACAACACCACAGATGGTAACTGAGTTTCCTCACCAGTGCCCAGAAGCCCACTCACTGAACTGGTGTCAATCATAATATTTATCATAAGAGAGGCTCACAGAATATATAAGTCCTAGACCTTCCCAATTAGTGCTCAAAGCTTCCCTGTGATTCTAGCTTGATAATTCCAGAGAATTCCATGTCAAGCTCTCATCTACTTTCTCTTTGGCACTTTCCATCCATCTCAAACAGGGAAAGTCTGCCTAAGATCTCGGGATTCTCAATACAGAGACTGACTTAATCGAGGTTGAATGCCAAGTGCCCACTGCAAACAACCAGGGTCAGGAGGAGTTAAAGGACACTGTCACTTATCACAGTGAAACAAATCTCCCTAAGAAACTGGGACCACCAGTTCTTGAAAGCTTCTGCTACACTTGGCATCTTGGAGCAGAGAGCAAGGGAAAGGTTTAGCAGGAAATTTTAGTCATGATTTTAGGGACCATATATGGTGGCAACATTTAGATTCCCCATCTGTGGTTGGGATCAAGTGAAAAATGTCACTCAAGATTCAGTTAAAGTGGCCAGTCATCAGATGGACAAAAATTAAGTCAAATACCAATGCCAAGAAATAATATATGCATAGTGATACATGCATATCCATGTTTAGAGTAGCACGATTCACAATAGTAAAATGATGGAACCAACCTAAGTGGCCATCAACAGAAGAATGGATAAAGAAATATGGTATATATACACAATGGAATTTTACTCAGCTGCAAAGAAGAAAATTATGTCATTTCCAGTAAAATGGATGAAACTAGAGAATAATGTGCTATGTGAGATCAGTTCATCTTACAAAGTCATGGGTCATATGTTTTCTCTCATATTTGGAAACTAAAAAGAAAACAGGAGACAAAAGACACCTCAATCAAATGAGGAGAGAGACCAGTAGAATAGTAGAGGGAGTTTTGGGAGAAAGGTGGGAAAAATGAAGCTTAAGGAAGGTAACAGTTTAAATAAGGTTATATCCATACATGATTATATAATTATCAATTTCAATAACATATAAGAGAAGGAATGAAGGCGGCTTGTGGTAGAGAAAAATAAGCCAAGAATTCTGTGCAGGTATTTATGTATCACTTTGGATCTCACCATGATGTATAATTGCAATGTACCAATAAAATAATAAAAAGGAATAAGTAAGAAATATAGAAGAGTATGTACACATGTATCTAAAGATAGAATAAATCAGAAAACATATTTTGGACAGCCTTTTGGCATACACATCCTGAAATGAAGGTACTGAAGTGAAATACATGAGGTCCTTTGGGAAAATTCAACTCAAATGACCTAAAACCTAGTTGTGAATACATTGCCTCAGTTTTTTTTTGCCAATTATTTTAACTTAAGTTGTAAAGAATAAAAATACCTATCATTGGTGAAAGAGTTATGAAATGGACACTTTTATTTACTACTGGAGATGGTTGGAAATTGATATATCCTGTTTGGATAACATCTGGGAAATAATAATCTTAAACATAGGGCTAGGGATGTAGCTCAGTGATCAGCACTTACCTCACATGTGCAAAGCTCTGAGTTCAATCCCTTGCACCACAAAAAGAGTCTTCATCATTACTATATATGCTGACCTAGTGATTTTATTCTAAATATTTACCCGAAGGAAAAAAATTAAATGTGTTCACAAAGATGTTCATCATAGTTTTGCCTGTAATGATGGAAGATAGAAACAACTTGTACAAACAATAATAGAAGACTGGCTAAAATTATGAGCTATATGTGTATTGGGATCCCATGAAGCCATAAAAATATAATTTCAGTCTATTTTTATGAATATACAAAAATGTTTACAATGTATTCTTAAATTTAAAAATTGTTGTATATAGGGGGTGTGTTACTCGGATTTTCATTGCAGTGGCCAAAACACCTGACAAGAACAACTCAGAGGAAGAAAGATTTATTTTGGTTTCAATATTTCAGTTCCTGATGGTTGGCTCCATTGAATCTCTGGGCCTGGCTTACTTTTTCTTTTTTGATATTTTCAAATTTTTGATAATTTCCAGGCGTGGTGCTGCACGCTTGTAATCCCAGCACTTGGGAGACTGAGACAGGAGGATTTCACAGGTTCAAAGCCAGCCTCAGCTACTTAGTGAGGCTCTCAGCAACTTAGTGAGACCCTGTTTCCAAATTAAGTATAAAAATAGGCCTGGGAGTATAGCCCAGAGGTAGAAAAACCCTGGGTTCCATCCCAAGTATCAAAAAATAAATAAATAAAAATAAATAAAAATTTACTAAAGGTTTGTATTCATTGTCAATTGTCAATTTTTTTATGGTACTTGTGGTGGAAGCCAAGGGCATTTCTACCTCTGGGTTATACTCCCAGACCTATTTTTATACTTTATTTGGAAACAGGTCTTACTAAGTTGCTGAGAGCCTCACTAAGTAGCTGAGGCTGGCTTCAAACCTGTGCAATCCTCCTGTTTCAGCCTCCCAAGCGCTGGGATTACAAGTGTGCGGCACCACGCCCAGCTTTTAGTAAATTTTTAAAACAGCCTTTAAAAAAAAAAAAAAACTAGAGAAAGTTTATCTTCCAGCAAAGATAAAGTTTATGAAGTAGGAACTGCTCTTTTAATATTCTAACATGCTTATCTTGAAAGCATAGATAACATCTAGAGTTAAGTCCAAAGTAATCATAACTTGTTCTTGAAATGAGCTTTATAATAAATGGCTAAAGGAATAGAGAGGAATTGGAATTGATAAAAAAAAAAATGAAAGCCAAGAGTGGTAGCACACACTTGTAATCCCAATACTTGGGAAGCTGAGACAGGAAGATAACAGGCTCGAGGCCAGTCTCAGAAATATACCAAGATTCTCAGCAACCTAAGTAGACCCTGTTTCAAAACAAAAACAATTAAAAAATCTAGGGTGTAGCTTGGAGGTGAACTATTCCTGACTTTGGTTCCAGTACAAAAAGAAAACGAGGGCAGGAAGCTGAAAGTATAGTTAATTATCTTATCATTTTCTGTGCACACTTATATCAATATACCATTTATATTTAGATGATATGTCTATCCACCCAACTGAGAAGCTCCATTATCAGATAGAATACTTGATGGGCTATGCCTCAGAGGTCCTAGCCATAGCCTGGACCTTAAATGGCAGGGCAGAAGACAACATGGCCAAATGGACGTCTTTGGTAGTCTGTAGAGTTACTGAGGGAACTTCATGAAACTGAGTCTCTGTAACTTACATGAATAGCAATCATTCAGGAGTAGAGAGAACTGCTCTTGCAGTACACCACAAAGTGCCTGGTCTCATGCATTGAGATCAGGAAAAGCATAACAAAGATCTCAAGAAAGTTTTGCCATTCATCATCCCCATACTGAATCCCTTCAACTACCTTCTTTCCTACTAAGAACTATGCTTTTTAAACTGCTTGTCATGGCCCAATGGGATTTCAACCAGTGTGGATGCGCTTGTGCATGTGTGGTATTTGAGATTGAACCTAGAGGCATTCTACCTCTGAGATACACCTCCAGCCCTATTTTATTTATTTTTTATTTTTATTTTGGAATAGGATCTCTCTAAGTTGCTGAAGGCCTCACTAAATTGTTGCACCTGGCCTCAAACCTGTGATCTTCTGTACAAGGATTACAGGTATACAACACCACAAATGGCTCTGCCAGGAAGTTTTTTCAATAGAAAAAAAAATGGGTTTACATAGCCAGAGGATAATGCATGATAGAAAATACAAGAGTCCTCCTAAGTAGTAAGATCATCATGCATCACTTAATAACAGGGATATGTTCTGAGAAGTATGTTGTTAGGGGAATCTCATCTTTCTACAGATATTACTAAGTACACTTACACAAGCTAACTATGATGTCACTGGGTAATAAAATCTTAAGGGACCACCATTATATATGCGGTTCCTCATTGAGTAAAAATTTATTATGAGGCACACAACTGCATGCTGCATGTGGCTTACAGAAAAGAAATAGGTTTATTAAGTTGCTAGTAGTTAAAAATCTAAGGATATAATTGGATCAAGAAGCACAAGAAAAATTAATCTCAACAAAATATCTCCTGGACTCAGTTTCTGAGCAATTGTCCTATAGTCTATAATTATGAATAAAACACCATTTGAAAAGACCTCATCAGAATCAGAGAGAAATGAGAACAATAGGGTAGGTATTACGAAAGATTGGTTCTTCTCAGATAATTGTTTTTAATAAAATGGTAAACGTGTAGAAAACGCCAGGCAACTATAATTAGGATAATAATCTATTGTTCTACAGAAATATGTACCCTGTTTTCTCTTCTATTGGAAATCAACAAAGGAAATTAAGTAAAGGATGGGTGAATACGTTTGAAGGATAGTTATATATTGAACTGTGGAGGTCATTAATTAATCTTTCTTTATGACAGAACCAGCCAAATAAAGAAGAGGATATTTGGAGCGAAGTGCAGATTCTGAAAGCACTCTACTTTTATTTAATTTTATTTATTTATTTATTTAGCAGTACTGAGTATCAAACCTAGGACTTGGCACATACCTGGCAGGCACTCTACCTCTGAGCTTCACCTCTAGTCCAAGAGGGTCCTGCACTTTTATGGAGGAGTCCAGGGAGATAATAGTACTGCTTCTAGATTAGAATGTATACATTTTCTATTAATTTGATTATGCAAAATAACATTCAGGCAAGAAACATCTCCTCTATAATGTTGCATTCTCTTCTCTATCAAGAGATGGTTTATGAACCTACAATTTCTTTTTGAGTTGGCAAAAATTACAGGAATAGTGGATTCATGGGGTTAGTTTTGAAGTTGATGAAGATGTACTTCCAAAACTCAAAACCTAACAAAATATAAGACAGCTGAGTGAAAATATATGATTTTCATTATCATTTTCCAGCTAAAAAATAAGAGGGGAAGCTGAATATGGTGACACAGGCCTGTAATCCCAGGCTTTGAGAGGCAGAGACAATAGGAATACAAGTTCAAGGTCAGCCTTAGCAATTTAGTGAGATCCTATTTTAGAATAAAAAATAAAATAGGGCAGGGTATAGCTCAGAGGTCGAATGTACCTTGCTTCCATCCCCAGTACCAAGAAAGAAAGGAAAAGAGAAAGAGAGAAAAAGAGGAAAAAGGAAGGAAGGAAGGAAGGAAGGAAGGAAGGAAGGAAGGAAGGAAGGAAGGAAGAAAGTCATCTAAATCATGAACATCAATTTAAAAAAAATGACCTATACTGGTATCCTGAGTTGGATTGGCTTAATCTTAGACCTGAACCTTAGCTGATCAGGTCAGCCCACCCCTCTGTGTCTTTAATCTCCAGGAGCAGTCTTCCACTTTACACCTGTAATTCCAGTACTTAGGAGGCTGAGACAAGAGGATCATAGGTTTAAGGCAAGTGTGCTTTGTAACTTAGTAAGACCTTGTTTCAAAATTAAAAAAAATAAAAGGGCTGTGGGTGTAGATCAGAGGTAGAACACCACTGGATTCAATTCCCAGTACCCCAAAAATTATGTACACATGTGTTTAGTGTCAGTCAGGGGTGCAACTCAGCAACCATGAATGGCAACTCCACTTCATACTTTTTACTCTTACCAATTTCTTTTTAAACTTCATTTCTTTCAATCTGTTGTCAGTTATATATACCTTATTTATTCTAATCTCTGTAAATTTACATGATCAAAGTACAGTGATATCTTAAGCCTTCCTATCTCTTGTTAAGCACTATGATAGAGCAGAAAATATTAACCATGGCACAGCATCAGGTCCTATCTGCCTTAGGAAGACTCGATTGCCACATGGATCAATGCCCTTTTTCTTCTCTATCTGGTGTGTAAAGGCAACAAGTTTTCATGCAGCTAGCTCTACAATTTTAAAGCATAACTTTTGGTTATATAAGATAGTGTTTCTAAATCAATAACACCAAATAAGTATTACATGGACACAAGTACATCTGCTAGCTGCTCAAATTTCAATAATCAGGAGATGAGAATTGCTGGGAAGAAATCAGGTTTAGTCAAAAACTGGTTGTCAGAGAAGATGGGAGCTATAATCCTCTAAAAGACCATCTGATAGAAATTGTGTATGAAAAAGAGCTTTTATAAGGAGGGAAAGGAATTATGAGGAGAAATAGTTGGGGAAACTGCTTATGGTGTAGGATCTTTGACGTTCAGATTGTGTGTCCTCTTTTATTTCCCCTGCTCAGAATATCACAATCAACTTTGACCTTCTTCTGTTATTTACAATAATTCTTTAGACAAACCTACTACTTTTTTAAAGTCAAACTCATAGCAGTTTCCATGTTTTGTGTTAGTTGATGAACAGGATTAGAATAAGAAGGGATGTTACATATACTTATGTTATCAAAGGATCACCAGATGTTCTGGATTCTATAAATCTAAAGAAAGATTGTTTAGCTGTTAACATATTAATATTGTTTTTGTTTTGAATATAGAATGAAAGGCAAACAGAAAAGACAAAGGACAACTCACAAAGGGACAGCCACTAGTTCTTAAGTACTCAGAAATTTTGTTTGATAAATTGAAGAAAGGAATGGAACAGATAACTAGGATTTATTGCATTCCAGTGATGCGCTAGATGTATTACTTATATTAGTAGTAAGTTTTAAGAAAGTATTTCATTTGTTTAGTAAAAAGGGGTATTTTATTATTTAATCATAATAAAATATATATCTGGACATGGTGACACATGCCTGTATTCTTAGTACTTGGATGGCTGAGACAGGAGGTTTACAGGTTCAAGACCAGCCTTAGCAACTTAGTGAGAACTTTTTTCAAAATAAAAGTTTTAAAAGTTAAAGGGCTAGGAGAGCAGCTCAGAGGTAGAATGTCCCTAGGTTAAGTTCCCAGTAGGAAAAAAAGAAAGGAGACAGAAGGAGACAGAGAGAGAGAGAGAGAGAGAGAGAGAGAGAGAGAGAGAGAGAGAGAGGAATAAGAGGAAGGAGAAGAATAAGAGGAAGAAGAAGGTGAGAGAAGGAAGAAGGAGAAAAAGGAGGAGGAGGAGAAAGGAGGAGGTGGAGGTAGAGGTGAAAGTGAAGGGGAGGGGAGGGAAGAAGAAAAGAGAAAAGGAGAGAAAAGAGAAGAAAATGCATTACTATTTCTCAGGGGCTGTTTTGGTGAACACTAATGTTTTTAAATTTTCTTGTTTGAATTAATTTTAGATTTGCAGAGCAATTGCAATGAGTGCAGAGAGTTTTCACACATAACTCAGTGTTCCCTAAGGTTAATGCCTTACCATAGTAAACACTTCAAAAATAAGATATCAATATTAGTACATGTATGGTTTGGATCTGTAATATCTCTCAAAAGCTTGTTTTGAAGCTTAGTGCCTAATGCAGTAGTGTCCAGAGGTGGGGCTTTTAAAAAGTGATTGAATCATGAGGGATTTGATCTCATCAATAGATTATCTACTGATAAAGTCAATATTTGATGTCATTTCCAGTCATGGTAGTACACACCTGTAATCTAAGTACTCAGGAGGCTGAGATAGGTTGATTGCAGGTTTAAGGCCAGTCTTAGCAAATGAGACCCTCCTTCAGAATAAAAATTAAAAAAGGGATGGGGATGTAGCTCAATGGTAGAAATGGATTCAATCCCCAGTATCAAATTAACAATAATAGTTATAAAATTATGACATTATTGGTAGGTACTGGCAACCATAAGAGATAGGACCTAGTTGAAGGGAGCCCTTGCCCTTAGTTCTTGAGAAAGATGTTTTCCCCCTAGCCTTTTCCTCACTCTGCTTCCTGGTCATATGTGGTGAGTAGCTTTACTCCATCACACTCTCCCACCATGATGTTGTGCCTCACCACAGGCCCAGAAACAATGGAGTCATGTGATTATTGTCTGAAACCTCTGAACCCACACACCCAAATAATTCTTTCATTTCAAGTTGCTTTCCTCAGATATTTTTATCACAGCAATGAAAAGCTGATACAATACATATCAGAGATGGGAATTGTAGAATTTAGTAAAAATAACTTTCAAAAGGACTCTGAATGAACTGCTGGAATTCAGAAAATAAGCCTTCAAAAATGCTAGACAAACAACTCTAGAGCAACCCAGTCTAAGTATCTTTATCTTGTGCCATTGGCCCAAGCCTTTGCCTACAAAGATAGCATAATGGCAATGTGCAAGCACTAAAAACACTGGTACAAATTTGTGTAACTCTTCTTTGACTCCTCCTCTAGTGCCACAGTGTCCAGCCCTCATTTTTCTTTGAATGTGTTTCTTGCTTTATGCCCCAAAGCTTCTTGCTCTGGAAATGACCATAATCTCCCACAAATGTGTATACCTTGCTTTATCCCAAAGATTTCGCTGTTGAGGCACCCTGAATTCTCCCTTGAATGTGTATCTACTTTCCTAAATTAATCTCTATGTATCTTTGACCGTACATGCTAAGGTTCTTTTCTGTCACACACACCAAGGACCCCATATGGTCTGAGTTGAGGTCTCCCGTAAAATTCTCTGGTAACAATACTATTAACTAAACTCCAGGTTTTACTGGGCTTTCATGGATTATCCACTCATGCCTTTTTTCCAATTCCACACTCTATGCCAGGATACCATATGACATTTAGTCATCATATCTCCTCAGTTTCCTTCAATCTGTAACAATTTCCAGGACTTTAATTATCTTTCATAACCCTGATACAGATGCACACTAGTTTGGCAGAGGCTTGGGGAGGGAGGGACAAGCAATTCTCTGATCAATTAAGTTTAAGAAAATACTAGATGAAACAAATTTTTGAGACTAGAAAAATATATGGATGTGTTTTATGAATACTCAAGGAAGATCTGCCATATGCGGTGTGATGCTATGAAATATATGTTTTGGGTTTTTTCTATTTCCTACCATATAACTCCTAGAATTCTTAGAATCTTCAAAGATATGCATCTTTTTATATTCTAAGGACTTCGCTGATGGCTCACATTTCTGTGGTAGCTTCCACATGGGGGCTGGTTGCCAGAAAGACTGTGGCAAGAACAGAGGGTTGAGACTTTCAGCCTGCTACTTTAATCTCAGGGGAGGGGAGAAAGGCTGAAAGTTGAGCTGATCACCAATAGCCAATGATTTTATTAATTGTTTCTATGTAATGACCTCCATGGATACCCAAAAGGACAATGTTCTGAGAGTTTCCAGATAACTGAAGGAGTAGAGGTTCCTAGAAGGTGGCTCACCTAGAGAAGTAATCTGCATCCTTCCCCACATGACTTTCCTTACGTACCGTATCTCTTTGATTGTATATTTCGTAAACTCCTTAATAATAAACTAGTGAACCTAGATAATGATTTGTCTGAGTTATGTGAGCTACTCTAGCAACTTAATCAAACCTGAAAGCTACAGAGAACCTGATTTATAACTGGTTAGTCAGAAGTTCCAGAGGATTAGCCTTCTTACTGGCATTTGAAATAGAAGTCAATTGTGAGCTCTGAAACCTCCAAGTGTTCCATCTGATGCTATCTTAAGGTGGGCAGTGCCGGAACTGAACTGAATTAAAGGACACCCACAAATTGTTCATTGATGTAGCTTTGCTTGTCTGGCTGATGGGGCAAAATCCTCCATGAATTGGTGACAAGAAGTATATTGGAAGAGTAGGGTTGGAGAAAATGAGTTTGATGGGGTTATTTTTTTCTCACTCAACATCTCTAAAACATTTGGACACAGAGGCCACTCTTCACAGAGACTTTCTTGGGACTAGGGCAATAGAAAACCCATAGGGAATTTTTTTTTTGGTGGTACTGGGGATGGAACCCTTCTACCTCCAGGCTACACTTCCAGAACTATTTTATACTTTTATTTGGAAACAAGGTCACTTAAGCCAGCGAGGCTGGCTTCAAACCTGTGCAATCTTCGATCTTCCTGTCTCAGCCTCCCATGGTGGTGCATGGTGGTTACAAGCATGCACCACCATGCCCGGCCCATGGGGAAATTTTGATTTGTCTGATTTTGTTGCAGTAATCTACTAGTTCTTATACCTCTAGTCCTGTAATGTTTCTTTCATTTTCCAGTCAACCACTAGAATAGGTTTTCTGAACTGTAGAGCTACTCCAAATATTGGTTTAGTCTCTGCTCAGCAGCAGGACTTGAGCTCAATCTCTATGATGTGTTTTAAGTCCACCATAAGTTAGTTGTGGCCCACCTTCTCAGTTACAGCCACCTGTGTCTTCTTGCAATCTTTTCTAACCTCACTGCCCACATACTCTCAATACTAAGGTGTCTTCCAGATGTGTCTCTGGCTTATCAGCACTCTCATTCAGCTTTTCACACAGTCCTCCTGGGGTTATCAAAACACACACATACTTAAAGTCTCAGACAAATACCAATGCCTAGATCTGGGGATATAGCTCAGGAGTAGATTATGTGCTTAGCACGTGCAAAGCCCTGAGTTCCATTCCCAGCACACACACACACACACACACACACACACACACACACACACACACACACAAATACTACCTCCTCTCTGAAGTCTTCTTTCCATTCCTTACTTGTCCCAGTGCAAACTCAAAATAAGTCACTTGTTGTTCCTGGGTCCTCACAATTGACATAGCTACTTTTATTTCCTATTGCACTCAGTGTTTCACCACCTATTAAAATTAGCAGTATGTTCGTGGACCATCCACACTGTGAGCACTGGAGAGTAAAAAATGGGCCTTGCTTGCCATTAATTGTTTGGATATTGATTGCCCTCCAAGGCTCATGTGTTCAGGGCTTGGTCCTAAGGGTGGCACTATTGAGAGATAGTGAAACCTTTGAGAGGTAGGCCCTTATGGGAGATACTTGGGTCACTTGATGTGTGTAGTACAAGGGGATGGTAGAGTTCTGATCTCTTCCTCTTTTCTTCTTTACTTCCTGGCTGATAAGGCTTTGCTTCACCACACACTCCCAATATTCTGTGATGCCTTGCCAAAGGCCTAATAGGCAATTTGATCATTTATCAGAACCTCTAAAATGTGATCAAAAATAAATAATTTCTCTTCATAAGTTAATTACCACTAGTACTTTATTATAGTGTCAGAAACCTGGCTAATACAACAGCCCAGTTTCTCATCTCTTGTGCCTTGCACAAAATAGAAACTCAGTAAATGCTTGATGGCTCCAGTAAAGTATATATCACTTTGTTCTTATAGTGTCTCATCTGAGTCTCCCAATAACCCCCCAGAGTAAGGAGTTTTAATTATTTTCTTGTTACAGTTAAGGAAACTGAGGCATATTACATAAGCAACTTGTCTCAGTGTCATGTGACTGAGCAGGTGTAGAGTGATGTTTTATAATCCCAGTCAGTAACGGTGTTATTTCCAGCCTTATCATATGGCTTTCTTGAGTAAGGACATGAAATCTGGAGTACCTACCATGGGATGAGGGAGAGGTAGAATATAGGGGACCAGGAAGTGGATAAAAATATAGGCACAATAAATATCATCAAAATGTCCATACTGCCGGGCGTGGTGGCGCACGCTTGTAATCCCAGCATTTGGGAGGCTGAGACCAGAAGATCGCAGTTCGCAGACAGCCTCAGCTACTTAGTGAGGCCCTCCACAACTCAGTGAGACTCTGTTTCAAAATAAAGAATAATAAATTGGGCAGGGGGTGTATCTCAGAGGTCAAATGTCTCTGGGTTCCATCCCCAGACCCGCAAAAAAAAAATGGCCATACTTCCAAAAGTGATCTACAGATGCAACAGTACATTAAATTACCAAGATCATTCCTCACAGACACAGAAAAATCAGTCCTTAAATTTATTTGAAATCAGCCCTCGACACAAGGTTTTGTAAAAAAAATTTATTTGAAACAACAAAAAACCAAGAATAGCCAAAGTAGTTCTCAGCAACAAAAACCATGCAGGAAGAGTCACAATACCTGACTTTAAACTATACTACAAAACTATAGTAAGAAAAACAGAATGGTACTGGCACAAATCAGATACATAGACCAATAGAGCAGAATAGAAGACCCAGAAACAAATGCACACACTTACAGGCAACTGATTTTTGACAAAGGAGCCAAAAACATTGGGGAAAAGATAGCCTGTTTAACAAATGGTGTTGGCAAAACTGGTTAAGCGTATGCCAAAAAATGGAAATTAATCCCACTTTCTCACCCTGTACAAGAGTCAATTCAAGATGGATCAAAGACTTGGAAATTAGACCAGAGACTTTGAGGCTCCTTGAAGAGGGCATAGGTCCAACACTGCAAAACATAGGCACAGATAAAAATTTTCTCAACAAGACCCCAAAGGGACAACAAACTAAAAGGCAAATCAATATGTGGGATTATATAAAGAAACATTTCTGTTGGAACAGGTAGACATGGCATCCTTTTTGGAAAAAAAAACCGTGACTTATGAAAGGCTGTGAGAACATAAAATAACCCAAAATGGCTTCAAGGCAGCTACACATGGTGGTGAGCAGAGGAAGATAGCTACTGGTTGTCAGAGATCCGCCAGGCTAAGAAGAACGGTGTCAAGCTGGAAACCTGTTCAGAGACAGTGATGAAGCCAACACTCTTTGATTGCCTAAAATTGGCTGTGCAGAAATGGATGGCAATGGAGGCATTTGCTGCTGGGGAGAGAATATACTTTAAATTTAATGAGGACAACTCTAGAAGCCCTGCTGATTCCTGATTGATAAGTACTAAGGAGCCTCACTTAACTTGCAGACACGGCTGTCTGTACAGAGCTTTGGTGAAGATTGGGCAACAGCTTGGCCCACAGGGAAATAGTCCCTGTCTTTCTTCATATTTGTGCTCCTGCCTCCTGGACAGCCAGTGGGAGAAGGAGCAGACTCACAGCCCTGCCTACCCCCCAAAAGGTTATTTTGTCCAAGTCAAATGTTATCTTTTCAATTCCCACCAGCCTGATTGGAAAGGATTATTCTGAAGGTCTGTGAAGTATCTAGTAACCAATCTTCCTGAGTTATTTTTGAATAGCTATTGAATAGATAATTTCCATACCTATTATCAAAATGATATGCTGGAGGTGAAATTTAGCTGTATTGTATTTGATCAGTAATTGCAGAAATGTTTTCCTCGGATTTAATGCCTTATTGGCAGCAGGTCTCTCTACAGGCGCAAAAGACTTTAGGATACTTTTTGGTTGACACAAATGCTTTATTATTGCAATATTTTGTTGCAGCAGGGGGGAATATAAGATTTACTTGGGCATCTAAAAATGAACTGAAAGATTTTGGGGGGTTTTGTGTTTTTTTTTTTTTTTTTGTTAACTCCTAAGAGAAGCATTTGGGAACATCAACTTTTCCACCAGCCACAGAAAATTATTATTTCCAATTGCCAAGCCCTAGTGCTCTTGAACTATATAAGACCCTGAGGCTCCTCAAGGCTGGCAAATCCAGCAACATCATTCATTTATACAGGTCCCTGTTACTGGAAAAAATGAACAAGTAAACGAAGTTGAGATATTTGACTACTGAGGGAGATAGGAGAGGGAAGATGTACATGATATACATTCACAAACATATCAGAGTCAATCACTAATCCAAACATGAGGAGGGAGGGGGAGGGAATGGGGTATTGATTGGGTAAGGGCTAATTGAGTGATGTGTGATGTATGCCTCTACCATCTTATACTCCACTAAGATGTATGACTAAAATGCACCAATAATTTTTTTAAATAAATTTTCAAAAAAGGTAGTTTGATTCCTGAAGTGTACTTCTTGCCTCTATATTGCAAGGCTCTAGAACAGCTGCTTCTAATACAAATAAACTGCAAGCTGCATATGTGCTTTTAATTTTTACAGTAGTCCCATTAA
This sequence comes from Muscardinus avellanarius, assembly GCF_963383645.1. Classification (NCBI taxonomy): domain Eukaryota; kingdom Metazoa; phylum Chordata; class Mammalia; order Rodentia; family Gliridae; genus Muscardinus; species Muscardinus avellanarius. Next base: position 69,388,665 of record NC_137792.1, on the reverse strand, counting down.
AGGTGGGAAGAGCATTGGCAATGATGCAGTAGAGTACTTACCTAGCATGTGCTAGCCCAAGGTTCATTCCCTAGCAATGCAAAAACAAGTGAAAAGAAATAGCTAGAATTAACTTTAATATTTTATTTAACTTATTATGTCCAAAATATTATAATTTTATGCTCAAATAAATATAGAAGTGTTAATTAGATAATTTTCACTTTTTCTCCTCCTAAATCTTCAAAATCAAGTGTGCATTTTACTCTTATAGCACATCTCAACAAGCCACATTTCAAGTGCTCAGTCATCTAGTTAATTTGTCTAGTTGGCATTAAGAACTGTCGGCTGATTTTTTTTTTTTCACTAAATTGACTGAAAGAGTATTTTGGCTGGTATGTTGCCAGTGGGCCTCATACTGCACAGCACAAATATGTCTTGAGCTCCATACCATGGTTCCAATTAGTTCCTGATTTGAACTGGTCCTTATGGTTTTCTCTGCCCCCAGGGCCAGGGAAAAGTTCAGATACCCCTCAACTTTTATCTGAACTCTGATACCCCATTGGATCCTGCAGTTTTCTGTACATTCTGCCAAGATTGTAAATACAAAAACCCAAATCACCTGCTGGCAGGCAGAACTAATAACATTGTACAATGATGATTTGTGTAGAGAAAGGAAAAGGCAGCCTCACACATCACTTTAAGCAGGAAAAGTGGAAAAGACCAGCCAGATTCTAGGAGACTTTTCAGCATTGGATGTTTCACCTTGGCTAGGCTGGATTTTCCCACTGTTTTTGAACCAAATCCCAGTAAAACTCAAAGATGCCTCATTAAGTTAGTTATAAACTGCTGTAATATAACTCTGAATTGAATAGTGTTCAGAATTGGCAGGTGAAATTTATTTATCTTGATTGATTTTTTTTTAGTTACTGAATGATATTGTTGATGGGCTTGGGCCCACTGCTGCATATCCTGAAAGATACATGTATCCTATATACACAATGTTATTAGGGTGGGCTACCATACTTTTTTATACTGGGAATTAAACTTAGGGAGCTACAGCCTAGACCTTTTTAAACTTTTTTTGTTTTGAAACAGGGTCTCCCTATGTTGCTGAAATTCTTTCTATAATTCTGAGGCTGTCCTTGAACCTAGGATCCTTCTGTCTCAGCCTCCCAAGTACTGGAATCACAAGCATGTGCCACCATGCCCAGCTACCATACTTTAGGGAGATGTAATTCTGCTATATCCAGAATTATTTGGCATTTATTTATCTTTGGTGAGACACTAAATATTTCATAAATATGAGAGTTGTCTCTTTGTTAATATGACTCATTTATTAGAAGAGAAAAGTATTAATTTGCATACTGTTTCCATTTCATCCCCACTCAAGACTAGACCTAGAATAAGCATTTCATGCCTTTAATGCTTGCTCATGTCACCTAATTCCAAGTTACTTCTGAAAAAGCTGTGATCATGCTCCTGAGATATTGGCAGTCAGTATTAATTCTTCCACCCCTCCTTGAATTGCTTCATTAGGTTTTTGATATGCTGTGATTAAGGCAACTAATGATGAGTTTCCATACTAGAGTGCAAATGTGAGCAGGAGAAAAGCCCAGTCAACTAGTTGATTTGTCTACTTGGCATCAAGAATGAGTGGCTGCTTTTTTCCACTGAACTGACTGAAAGAGCTGATATTTTGGCATTCTTGGCAAGTGCTGCAGTTTCCTTTAAGCTCATCAAACATTTTACTGAATGCCAACTGTATGCTAAGTACTAAGCTAGATGCTGGAAATTAAGTGAAGAATAAGACAAAGTCCCTGCCTTCAAGTTACTCAAAGAATGGTGAAGGAGACAGACAAGCAAGTATAATAGGGAGCTATAGATTGCAAGGTATGTGTTCCAGTGAGGAAGATGTATTCTGAAAGGGCACTTAATTTTCATTTGAATGAAGTGGGTGGAGTGAGGAAAGTTTCTGTGAGAAGGAGCCTTAAGAAGTGAGTAGGCAGTTTTTGGGAGGCTGAGACAGGAGGACACAGGATAGAGGCCAGCTTCAATCAATTAGCAAAACTCTCAGCTATATAACAAGACTCTTTCAAAATAAAGTAGGTGTGGGGGTATATATTGGAGGTAGAATGTCCCTGGGTTCAATCCCCAGTACTCCCTTTCAAATTATTGTGGAGGAAGGAGGGGCAGGAAAAGAGGCTGATGTAGTAATTCAACTGTGAGATACTGAGACCTTGCAATAATTACTAGGATGGAAACATGTCTACAGTCCCCTGGGATGTCCCCTGAAGAGCTCATGTATTAATTTTTAGAAGTGATATAATTGAATATTGGTGGTTTTAATCTCATCAATGGATAAATCCACTGTAATGGATTTACTGGTTAGTAATTTAGGCAGGTGGAGTGTGGCTGAATGAGGTGGGTCACTCGGGGTATAGCCACGGGGACTGTATATATGTCCATGAAACCCCTTCACATGAGCTCTCTCTTGTTTCTGGTTTCTGTGATGTGAGAGCAGAGCTTCTTCACTTGTGCTCTCTCTCTTTCCTTTCTCTCTTTTCTCCTCTCCTCTTTTCTATTCCTCTCCCTCCTCCCTCCTCCCTCCTCCCTCCTCCCTCCTCCCTCCTCCCTCCTCCCTCCTCCCTCCTCCCTCCTCCCTCCTCCCTCCTCCCTCCTCCCTCCTCCCTCCTCCCTCCTCCCTCCTCCCTCCTCCCTCCTCTCTCCTCTCTCTCTCTCTCTCTCTCTCTCTCTCTCTCTCTCTCTCTCTCTCTCCCCTCTCTGTACCATGCCTGAGCTTCACAAACTTCAATGAAGCTAGCATGGACTGAATTTCTGAAATCTCCAGAACTGTGAGAAAATAAATCTTCCTTCCTATAAGTTTTTGTCATCAGATTTTTTGAATTACAGCAGTGAAAATGCTGAATGAAATAGTCATTGATGAAGATATATATTAAGAAAGGAGCATCACTAGGATTTGTTGTTTTCATAATAGATGAGTGGAATAAAATAAGAGAAAAGGAGAAATCTCTAGTGATGTCTACATTTGGGGCATGAGTGCTTGGGTAGAAAGTACAGCCAATCACCAGATACAAATGATCCATGAGAAGAAATGAGTTGACAGGGAGCACTGGGAGGAAATGAGTCCAATTTTGGAATGGTTTGTGGGTGACCTCTGAGACAACTAGGTTTCTAGTAGTGGCTGAACACCCAAATGAACTCAGTAGGAATGTCTAGGCTATTGATTTATGTGGGCTTTAGCCTGCATACATTTGAGAGATTAAATTTTATTATGTGTCTCACAACTTTAATCTGTCCTTTAATTTGATTTTCACAGGTATGTATTGGTCACAATGACAAAAAGCTGACTAACGCAATCTGCTTACATCCTAATGCTGTTATTTCTCTGGAGAATTATGACTAATATAGCAATTAAACCCTGGACTAGTTGTAACTATTTCTTAAAAATTGCTCACTGTTTGGTTTGTATTCAATACCTGTTCAACAAAGTTCCTTGGTTGACAAAAATTCTAACACTTCTCTAAATTTCTCCTATTGTCTTTCATTTTAAACCATTCAGGATAATCTTTTTCTAAATTTATTTTATCATGTTTCATTTAAAAAATACTCAGAACAGATTTTGGGGGGTTTTCCTGGGGAGTTTTTTTTTTTTTTGTATTTTGAGACACAGTCTCACTGTCTTGTACAGAGTAGCATGGAACTCACCATCCTCCTGCCTCAGCCTCATAAGTGGATGAAATTATAAGCATGTGCCATTGTATCTGACTTGGTTTTGTTTGTATTTTTTTTGGTTTTTATATAGAGCTCAGCTATGTTCTCCTGGTTGTCCTCAAACTCCTGGGCTCCAGATATCTTCCTGCCTTAGCCTCTAGAGCATCTGAGAATACGAGTGTGCACCATCATGTCTTGTTTCCACTCAGGAATAAAATGGACAGATTGTTAAGTAAATATATAAACTAAAGCAATGAGTAGGCCTTGGAGAGGAGATAGAACAATGGTAGAGATCTTGCCTAGAATGTGAGAATTCCTGGATTCCATCTCAGCACTGTAAAATAAATATATACATACATATACAAATATATGCATACATACATAAAAGGTATATGAAAGCTAGCTAGCATCTAAACTTGTAAAAGTAGCCATGAAGGCTAGGTGTGGTGGCGCACGCTTGTGATCCCCACGCTTGGGAGGCGGAGACAGGAGGATCACGCAGGTTCGAAGTCAACCGTGCTGGCTTAAGAGACCCTGTTGCCAAAAATTAAAAAATAAAATAGGTCTGGGAGTGTAGCCCGGAGGTAGAAGGGCTTCCAGGAACCCCAGTACCACCAAAAAAAAAGTACCCATGAAGAACAGCTTTTTCATAATTATAAAGCACTGGCATTCCTAATATTTCTACATGCATTTTATGTCTTGTTTGTGACTGAAAGTAGCTTGATATGTTGTGGGTATGGCAAACAGAAAGTATTAGCATATAAAATTTTCCTCCTAAAAATGGAAGTTATACAATTACTTGGTGTTTCCAGGCATTTACAACTCTTTAGAAATTAGCTCCAGCAGGTGAAATATTATGTTACTATCATAAGATGAGAAAAGCTTTTTAGTACGTGCCAGGAGTCAACCACTTCAAAATCTTGGAATTTATGTACAATGACATACCTCTAAACTTTACAAACCCAGTAAATTCATTTAAAACATAATTTAAATTCTACCTATTTGAAAGAAACAAGAGAATGCATTTTTCATTTTAAATAATACTTGTTTGCATATTATAAACAGGCTGTTCTCTTCAGTGACTAAGACAGGAGAATCCCAGTTATACTAAGACAGAAGGATCTCAGTTTCAAGGCCATCATGCTTTAAATTAGTGAAATCCTGTTTTAAAGTAAAAATTCTGGGTGTATTCATTTCAAGTCACCCCCCCATGTCATTTTGGCATGGGGCTGTATTTCTATTTTCTGTATTTCTATCTTTCTAATAAACTTCTTTAAATCTTCAAAAATAAAATAAAATAAAAATTCTGGGAATATATCTCAGATGCAAAATGTCCCAGGATCTAATCACTGGTACCACAAAAAGACCATTCTTTTTATGTCGGTATCTAAGCCAATGATCAGCTGATTCATTCTTTCTTTCTTTCTTTTTCTTTCCTTCCTTCCTTCTTTCCTTCCTTCTTTCTTTTCTCCTTTCTTTCTCCTTTCTCTCCCTTCTTTTTTTTCTTATGGTACTAGAGATTGAGCTCAGGGATATCTGACCTTTGAGCTACACCCCTAGCCTTATTTTATTTTGTTATTATTTTTTAATTTTGAAATAGAGTCTTGCTGGTTACGGAGTTTTTCTTACATTGCTGAGTCTGGCCTCAAACCTGCAATCCTCCTATCCCAGCCCCACAAGAACTGGGGTCACAGCCACATGCCACACCACACCCAATGATATTTTCTTAAAAGTGTTCATGTCTTAACCCAGGTGTCAAGGCATGCAATATTAGTCCCAGTACTTATAAGGTTGAGAAAAGATCACAGGTTCCTGGCCAGCTATAGCAATTTAGCAAGATCTTCAGAAGCTTAGTGAGACTCTATTTCAAAATAAAAATATAAAGGGCTTGGGTTGTATCTCAGAGATAGAATGCCCCTAGTCTCAGTTCTTGGTGTCAAAATTTACATATTCATCTCCTAATAAGAATTTTCTAGTGTTGGATTCAATTTCTGCTTTTCTGCTTTTGAAACTCATTAAAACATTGCAAACAAAGATGTACTTGTCTTTCATGTTGTTATAATCACAGGTGTGATATTAAGGTTAATTAGTTAAGATGTATGTTAAGACACTGCCAAATGCAGTGGCACATGCATGTAATCCTAATACTTGAGAGGCTGACATAGGTATATCAAAGGTTCAATACCAGCCTTGGCAACTTAGCAAGACCTTGTTTCAAAATAAAAAAAATAAGAAGAGTTGAGGATGTAGCTCAAGGATAGAGTACTTCTTGGTTCAATCCACAGTAACACACACATACACACACACGCGCGTGCGTGCGTGCATACATGTTAAGAAAGACCAAGCCACAGCCTGTTGGGATGACTTTCTGCATTTTTTTAAAGACAGTATATCTAGAGCTGTGCTTTTCAAAGTTTCATGTGCATACAACTCATCCTGAGATGGAGATTGGGATAAAATTAAGATTATGATTCTGTGGGCCCATGGTACAGTCTGAGACTGAAATTTCTTATAAGGTTATGGTGAGGTTGATAATTTGTGGCCACAGTGCACCCATTGAGTCACAAAGGCTCTGGTCATGAGCTATATTTATCTCTTTAGGATGCAGAATTCCCTTGGAAAATAGACATTTTTCCTTCTACTCCCCAAATATTTATCTGAAGTTTGCTAATTTTTGTGAAGGATAGAAAGAAGAATATGATTCATATATTAGATATACAGTTATGTGCCAGAAACTGTGAGGGGCACTTTAATTCTGACAAGTACCATGAAAGGTGGGTATTATTTTTTCACTTTACCAGTGAAGGAAAATAAACACCTGAGAAATATATTTGTCTAAGGTCAAAGCCCATTTATACTGTACCATCATGTCCCCCAAGGTTTCAAACTTATGACAGTAGTCAACTGTGCCATCTAATTCACCTATTTGTAAATAGGACTTTTGTGTTTTGAAAAGAAACATACTTCAAGCTGAAACTGTTTTGCCACATTCTGTGAAACAATACAGAATCCCATGACAGCACTGCTTGATATTTCATCGCTCAAGATATACACTGGTATTCACTTTGTGTCCCTAAAAAGGCAGCAGTTACACTCAGTTATCAGTCTTATGTCTCATTCTTAAGCAGAAAAACGGGTGCTAATGTTGAACTCTGACCCCCCCCCATGTCTGTCTTTAGTCACTTATCTCTGGCAAGTCCTCCCTGATGCCCAAACAAGGCCAATCTACCAGTGGTTTGATCAAAATGAAGGCAAGAAATCAGTTTTTTTCACCATTGAATTGTCCTGTAAGTAAAGCTAAGTCAAGGGGGCATGGTGATAGAGTGCATGAAACACTTCAAAGAGGCCTTCAAAGACAACACATTTTCAATTGGACGTGGATTCAGTATGACTCAAGTTCTATCAGCAAATAATTTTCTTTAAAAAATGAAAATGGAAATGGGACAGAAGTCAGAATCTATATCTTATTTTTCAAAGCAACTTAGCTTCTGCTGGATCTTAGTAGTGAATATCATTCTGCATGGGAATAAGGTATCTGACCAGAGATCATGGCACAATGGAGTTATTCCACCAAATTTACCTCACCAGGCAATTACAGAGCATCTTTTACATGTGCTAATTGAGTGTAAATTTGAAATGTGTTTCTTTTAAAGTCTTCCTCCCAAGCCAGGAATAGTGGTGCACACCTGTAATCCAAGTACTTCAGAGGCTGAGACAGGAGAATCTCAGGTTTACACCCAGTCTCAGTAGCTTTCGTAGGCCCTTTACAACTTAGTGAGACTGTTTCAAAATAAGAAATAAAATAGGGCTGGGGATGTGGCTCAGAGGTAGAGTGCTTCTGGATTCAATTCCCAGTACCACACATAAAAAACTCTTGGTTCCCAGTGCAGCAGTGTTTAGGGGAAAGTTCTTTGGGATGACGTTGAGGGCTATAGCCTCATGAATAGATTAATCGATTGATCAATTCAGAGCCTAATGATTGGTCTATTGGGAAGTGATGAAATATTTAGGATGTGGGGCCAAATTATTGGAGGTAGGTCACTGGGGGCATGAACTTGAAGAACATATTTTGTCTTCAGCCCCTTCCTCTCATGTTCTCTCTACTTCCTGGCCGCCATGAGGTGAGCAGCTTCACTCTACCACAAACTCCCCACCATAATGTTCTGTCTCACTTCAGGCCCATAAACAATGGAGAAAAGTGACTAAGTGACTGAAATTTCTGAAACTGTAAGCCAGTAAGCCAAAATAAATCTTTTTCTCCTTTAAGTTTATTTCTCAGGTATTTTGTCACAGCATTTGAAAAGTAATACAGGATAAAGATTGAAAAGAGTAAGAACTACACTTTTGTTTAAGAAGTGCTATGGTTTGAATATTGGATATCCCCCAAAGGCCCAGATGTTAAAGGCCTAGGTACCCAAGGTGGTGCTATTAGGACGTGAGGCCTAAAGGGAGATCCCTAGTTCACTGGATTATACCCCTCATGGAAAATGGGAACTGTGGAATCTTGGTCCCTTACTCTTTTTCTTCACTCCCTGGTCCATGAGAAGTTTTGCTCTACCACCCACTCCCACCATTATGTGCTGCCTCACTACAAGCCCCAAACAACAGGATCAACTGATTACAGATTCCAAATTCAAAACTGTGAGCCAGACTAAGGCATTTAGTCAATTTTGTTCTGTTACGAATATGCAAAAAAATCCCACTAATATGTATACTCATGACACACCAATTTAAAATGTTTTAAAAATCGAAGCTATATAGCTCCCTGCAGCAGAAAAATAAATAAATAAATCATTTATCTGTGGTTGGGGGTGTTGGAGTTTGAACCTGGTGATGTCCTACCTTTCATCTACACCCTCAGCCCTTTTAAAAAATTTAATTAATTTACATATTTTTTAGAAACAGGGTCTCACTAAGTTACTGAGTGTCTTGTTAAGATGCTGAGGCTAACCTCCAACCTGGGATCCTTTTTTCTCAGCCTCCCAACTCATGTTAGGGCCGGGTACAAGGCAGAATGCAGAAACTTGGGATCCAGGCTACTGTTGCAATGAATAAAGTGATGTCTTCCCTCCAGTTTTATCCACTCCAGATTATTCTCCTTCTCACAGCCTGTGGTCATGAATTTCATCTTTTACCCTCTGATCAATACTCCCCAGTGGCTCATTATCACTATTTATACAATGAGACCCTCATTCCCAGCCCACATTCAAGGTTCTTTGTGCTGAGCTCAGCCTAACTTTCCCACTCTGGTCTCTGACTTTTTCTTGGCATTCCACCTATCTATGTCCTGATCCAGCTGTTTATTTTTTTTCTTTTATCAGTGGAGCACCTTTTTTTAACAAATGAGATCTTTTATGAGACACTAAAATAGAAAATAAATTCAAGCAGATGTGATTTAGTGAAAACCAAGGTGAGGGTCCTGGAGTTCCTCTTTCTTTACAGTATCCCCTGAAGTAGCTCTTAGAAAATCCAATTTGAAACCATATTCCAGCCAAGCTGAAACATTGTCTTTCAGTGTCTCTGAACATCTCACTCCTTCCATCCTGAATTTTCTTCAAGACCATTTGTGCATATTCAAATCCCACTTAGACTCATAGCCCAGTCCAATATTGGCTTCCTCTGTAATTTTTTTCTAGTCTCCTTGAATTTGGAAACTTTTACAGCCCTTACTTCTTTTATAAATTGGTAATCTTAGAAGGCCAATAGTTCTTTAAAGAAGTAAACAGTGTAGCCAGGTACAATGGTGTATTCTTGTAATTCTAGTACTTGGGAAGCTGAGACAGGAGGATTGCAAGTTTGAGGCCAGGCTTGGCAATATGAGACCCTCTGCAATATAGCAAGACCCTATTTCAAAACAAACATTTTAATAATAACTGGGAATATAGCTCAAAGATAAAATTTGCCTCGGTTCAATCTCCAGTACCAAAAATAGATGAAGAAGAAGAAAGAAGGAGGAGGAAGAAAAGAAGAAGAGGAGAATGATGAGGTAGAAAAGGAGGAGGGCAGTGAGTTTTTGCTGAGTGAATGATTGCTCTTTATAGGCCCAATAGTCCAATTACAGTGTCTTGCAAGTAGTAGGTGGTCAGTAATACACATTTGTTTTCTGGACAAATAATGTATTTTCTACATTATACAAAATACAACCATTTTTTTTTAAATTGAGCTTGTTTGTTTTTATTTATTTACTTATTTATGTGGTATTGGGGATTTAACACAGGGGCATTCTACCTCTGACCTACACCCTCAGCTCTATTTTTTTATAGTACTGGGCCCTTCTACCTGCGGGCTACACTCTTTTTTATTTTTGGAAATAGGGTCTCTTAAGCCAGCATGGCTGGCTTCAAACCTGCGCAATCCTCCTGTCTCTGCCTCCCAAGCGCAGGGATTACAAGCTTGTGCCACCACGCCCAGCCCTCAGCTATATTTTTATTCTTAATTTTGAATCAAGGTCTCACTAAGTTGCAGAGGTCCACACTAAATAACTGAGGCTGACCACGAACCTGTGATCAACCTATCTCAGCCTCCCAAATACTGAGATTACAAGCTTGTGCCACCATGCTGGGTTTGAATTGACCTTATTTAGCTTGTTGTTTGTTACTTTTCTTTTTTTTTGTTTTATAAAAATACAATACATTCAGTCCTCTGGCACTCCTAATGACTTCGGTAAGCTGCCAAATAACATTGCTGAATTTATTATTGGATTAATGAAAAGCTTGTAGCAAAATTATCCTACTGAGGAAATAATCCTTTTTAGAGACTTCAATTTCAACTGGTAAAGCAACATTAGTTTTAAATGAATGACAGCATCTCATTGTGCAAACTGAGCATAGCTGATAAACATACCAGAAGGAGTTTGACCTGGAGTTGCCCCACAGTAGATGCTCACCATAACAAACTGAAGAAAGGGGAAGCATGCTGCATGATCTGAGCAAAGTCTCTCCCCTCCCAGGACCTCCATTTCTCAGGTTTTTTGGTATGTAGATGGATTTTTGTTGCATTGATCTCCAGGTCAAACCATATATGTCTCATTCTGATTGTAAGAAGTGTACTTGTTTCCACTAGACAGAGTCCCAGGGAGCTACTCTTTTTAAGCACCTGACATTCAGTCCCACTTTTCCTTGAGAATACCCTTCCAGTAAACCTGCTAGTTATGAGAGGCCTAGTTAGTTTTTACCCTGTCCCTTGCCAAAGACACAATGAATACATTTCCACAGCAGGACATATTCCCCTGCTGAGACTTGTCCCCTCAAGAAAGCCCATGCTGGCAATCCATTCTATTGGATAAATCACCCTTCTTGTCTCCAAATTTTCACGTGTCATAAAGGAGTGCATCACCAGCCACAGCCTGTGCTGCATTTACCTCTGGGCCATTCCAATTGCAGACTGTAGTAGCCAGGGACCTGGAGACATTCCATGATGTCTGCCCACCTTCACCTCCTGATGCCTATGTTATGGCTCTAGGGGAGTTAAGCAACCTCCTTACCTGTACATCTACCTGTACCCACACAGGTACAAGGAGTCCACACTGTGAGCCCCTTACCTGAAATTCACATCATTGTAACTTTGACTGAAGCAATGAATTTGTTCTCAGCAATTTTTATACATCCCCAGAACTGACTTCAAAGGAATGGTACACTTTCTGATCAAGCAGTGACACATGCATGGTTCTGCACTCAAAAGACATGGGTTTGAAATCTGACTTCACCAAGAGTGTGACCCTGATCAAGTTCCTTCCCCTCTCTGAACTATATATATTTGCCAAATATGAGTGATTATTTGCCAAATATGAGTGATATTCCTACTTTCCTCAAAGGGTAGAAGTAAAGAATAAATGACCTGATGCTTGCAGTAAAAGACTTAGAGAAGTGCCTCACATAAAATAAAATTTAAAAAGCTGCATGTGGTGGCAAATGCCTGTAACCCCAATACTTGGGAGACTGAGACAAGAGAATCTCCAGCCTTATCACCTTCTTGAGATCCACAGAAACTTAGAAAAACAATGTATCAAAATAAAAAGGGCTGGGTGTATTCATTCAAGTCACCCCTCCATGCCAGTCTGGTATGGAGCTGTACCTATCCTCTGTATTTCTATCTTTTAATACACTTCTTTAAATCTTCAAAAATAAATAAAATAAACAAAAAGGGCTGGGAGTATAGCTCAGAGATAGAATGCCTCTGGGTTCAATCCCCAATACAACAAAAAAGAAAAGAAAAAACCCATGATAATGGTATATGTCATATTTACATAGGGTTTACTATATGCCCATTTTAAGTATTATACATATTTTAACTTAATTTCCAAATTAATCCTATGAAATAGGCATTATTATTATTACAATTATTACTATCATCATCATTACCTTATCACAGAAACAAAGAAGTGAAGGAACTTGTCCAGAGTTACACAGTTGTTAAGTGGCAAAGTTGGGGCATGATCCCAGTCCATCTGGCTCCAGAGTTGGCAGGCTTAACTCCACTGACAAACTGCTTTCACATAATTAACTGGAGAACAGTTAATGTGAAAAAAATTAAAGCAGAATTCTTACTTCAAACTACGTGTTGTAACCCTTTCAGTCATTCTCTCTCCTCCCATAACAAATGGTCACTAATTGTGATTAGCACATTATCCACATGAAATAGTTGATTTCATACTGCTGCCATTAGAGGTAGAAAATGTCAGAAGGTGTATTAGTTTTTGCATTGTAAGAAGAGAAATGTTTCTTCTACCCTTTTTATTTTTATTTTCTGTGCTTTTGGGGATGGAACCCAGGGCCTCATGCTGTGCAAGTATTGGTACTGAGCTATACCTTCAACCTATCTTCTTCTGTTGTGTGTGTGTGTGTCTGTGTTTGAGAAAGAGAGAAAGAAAAGAAGAGAGAGAGAGAAGAGAGAGAGAAGGGGGAGGGAGTGTGTGTATCTCTGGGGATTGAACTTGGGACATTCTAATTTGAGTTACATCCCTAGCCCTATTGTTTTTTTTAAACAGCATCTCACTAATTTGCTGAGATTCATCTTAAAACTGTGATCCTCCTATCTCAACCTCCCAATAACTGGGATTAAAGGCTCATGCCACCATGACCAGCTTCTTCTGTATTAATTCAGTATAATTTGGTTTACCCAGCCTTTCCACCAGTGGTAGTCTTTAGCTCAGCACACATAAAATTAGTGCTTTTATGAGAAAACACATACTTAAGATTTGCCCATGAAAGTGAGACAAGAGTCACTGAATCAATTTCTACATGTTTCATCTTCACTGCTCCCTAAAAACAGTCTGTTCTGTTAATTCAGAAATAGAGAAGTCAAGTTGACTTTATTTTCATTTGTGGAGAAATACAACATTCTCAGTGCCATTCTGAATGTTACATACTTGTCATCTTCTTTCATTTCCAAACCATCTCCAATAAGGTAGGTCTTATCATCATCATCATTTTGTAAATTTAAAAACTAATAATGGTTTGAAGAGTAATGATCAGAAATCACACAGTTAAAAAGTGTCAAGATGGGCCCTTTTGCTCAGTTTTTTTGCCTTAAAGGGCCTTGATTAGGCTGTTTTCTATGTCCCTCCCACAAGAAATCTGAAGAGCTAATGTTTAAGGTAAAGTATGGGAGTTTGGACCTATCCTCTCAAAAGCAGACAGTGATGCTGCTAGGGTAAGTATCTGTAGGTGAGAAGAGTGATTAAGGGTTGATAATTTGGAAGGTTTTGATAAAGTGCAAATATGAGGTCTAAGACTTATTCTTTAAAAAGATCAAGCCCTTTTTGGTGAGTGATGAAACCAAGGGTACGGAAAAGGGACAGAGCCTGACTCTTCCCATATGACGATGGTGCAACCCAGAATTCCAAGGAGTCTAAATATTTTAAATTCTCAATTGGCCTTTCAATTTGTTATGAATGTATATTGACCCAGGTAGGAAAATAGAGCATTCTTTACTTATCAGTTTGCTAGTTTGTCTGAACAAATCCTTGTCCCATCCTCACAAATGTTAGGAGCAACCAGCACTCTCATATTCCTCCAACGCCCTTTCTTCTTTCAGGGATCAGTTCAAATCCTATTTCTTCCAGGAACACCTTTCAAATGATATGGACTAGAGGACTAGAGCTGATTTTATTCTATTTCTTGTGCCACCTCTTCTGCCAATGACCACATCTATCAAAGTACCATATGTCTTCCCTAGGAGACTTTGATCTAAGAAGTAGCTTGTGACTTGTTAAACTGCTTGCCCTCAGTGTTTACCATAGCACCTTGCCTAAACTTCATATCTGAAGATGTTTGTTAAAGAAAAGATGAATCCAGGCACAGTGGTGCACACCTATAATTTCAGTACTTGGGAGACAGAAGGATTGCAGGTTCAAGGCTAGCCTTAGCAATTTAGCAAGGCTCCTAGTCATCACATGGTAACTTATTAGAGACTTTGTTTCAAAATAGAAAATAAAACAGAAGCTGGGCATGGTTGCACACACCTATACTATCAGAATTTGGGTGGCTGAGACACATCTTTGAGGCCAACCTCAGCAACTTATCAAGACCCTGTTTCAAATTTTAAAAATTAAAAAAGGGTAGGGTGTAGATTGAAGGTAAAATGCACCTGGGTTCAATCTCTAGTACAAAAAAATAATAAATTAGGGCTGAGTGTGTAGCTCAGAGGTAGAATGGCCCTGGTTTCAATCTCTAGTACCACTACAAGAAGAAGAAAAGAAGAAGGAGAAGGAGAAGGAAAAGGAAAAGAGGAGGAGGAAGAAGAAGAGGAGGAGGAGGAGGAGGAGGAGGAGGAAGATGGATGTGGTGGCATACTCATGTACTTCAGAGGCTGAGACAGGACTATCTCAGGTTCAGGGACAGCCTCAGCAACTTAGCAAGACCCTCAACAATCTAGTTAGACCCTGTTCTCAGAGATAAAATGTCTCTGAGTTCAATCCCCAATACCAACAAAGAAGGAAGGAAGGAAGGAAGGATGGAAGGAAGGAAGGAAGGAAAGATCAGAAAGGAGAATTGAGAGGCAGTAGTCCTGGGGTGAAAGAAAAGAATGTTATGCAATCAGAAATGTATTTGACATAGAAACAGGTGAACTGATAAATTGATGTTCTCTCTTTATTCTCCTATTTTAATGGAAAATTATCAACACTTATTTAAAAAGGTAGAGAATACAGTAATAAGCTTCCACTTGCATCTCCTCAAATGCAGTAATGATGAACTCAGAGCCAGTCTCATTTCATCTGTATCCTCACTCACTCACCCCACCTTCATTCTGAATCATTTCAAAGCAAGCTCCAAACATCCTATCATTTCAACTCCAAGTATTTTGGTCTGAAAAGTGAGCATTTGTTTATCAAGGCTTTGCTATTGACAAAGCCAGCTGAGCAACTACTGGAAAGTGACAGAATTAATTCTGGCAGCTGCCAAGACCTGGGGGACAAGGGCTCCTGTATGAGCAGGGGAGGCAGCTTCTCTCCTTCCCACTGTGACCCCCAGTGGCAAGGAGCGAGCAGCAAGGGGCCCAAGGCGCTGGCTTCTCACTGAGATCCCATCTTTCTTTGCTCATTTCAAACCCTCCACTTAAGTGCTTTTCGACACCTTTGTGTACATCCATACTGACTTGTCTTAATTCTGTCAAAGCCTTCTCTCTCTCCCCTGGAGCTGTCTGGGAATTCTGATTCATTGTTGCTGGCCGTTTTTTACTTCCTTTGTGCTTGGCTTGTTGAAATACGAAAGGGGATGGACAGTGTCAGACAATATGGCCCCCGTCACGCCACATTTTACATTGAAATAATCTTTAAGGGCTTTGCTCCTTGACACAGATGGTCTCCATATCCTAGGAGATGGTCTTTTGGCACAAAAAAGAAAAAGCTGTGCCCCCTGTGAGTCAAGATACTTGGCAAGTTTATTCTGACTCAAGTCAAACGGACGCTTCATTGTCTTAGGGCCTAGCCTCTAAATTTCTCCTGGAGGGAGCATTTCTGACTCTTCTGTTAAACACATATAGGGGTTTACAGTCCTCTCTCCCACCTAGTGAAGAGGAGCCCCTATTCACACTGAAGTTCCTCTCTTGTCCTTGACCTTAGGTTGCTGAGAGTCTTTCTAGACTGCTAAGGCTAACCTCAAGCTTGTGATCCACCTGTCTCTGCCTCCCAAGTACTGAGGTTATAGGCATGTGACACTGTGCCCGAAATTTTTTCTTGAAGGTGGACTGGTATCACTTCTTTTTTAGTGGCCTTTGGTTTTCTGCAGTAATTAATACCACTCTTATAATAAGAAAAGTAAGCAAATCTATAATCATGCCTCCAGTGTCTCCTCATTTGGTTTATACTTGACTAGCTCTGGTTCTGTGGTTTAGATAGCATAACATTGTATTCATTCTATTTCTGCTATTTATGTCCCAGGGACTTTGCTTTCTCTCATGTATTTTCCACCCACTGGACCAAACTGACATCAGACACTTAATTCACTTAGAAAATACTCCTTTTCCACTTCATTGATGTATTCCATATTCCAGCTTTATAGCATATATCCAACTGTAATCTGCCCAGTGAATGACTGCAGAATTAGACATTTAATGGTTATTCTATTTCTTTTTATTAATCTCCAGGAGGACAGAGATGGCATCTGGACTACAGTAGGCCCACAAAAAATAATGGCAAAGAAATAGAATATATGAACAAATATTTTTTCAACAATTTATTCTGACATTTCTTCTATTTGTCTAAAATTTGACCTCGTATTACTCTTGAAGGAAATAAATAAAATAAAATTTTATTATACCATCCAAACCAAATGTTCTTTGGGATTACCTTCTTTCATAATTCTATGTATTCCAAGGCAGACAAGTATTATTTTTCTAGTGATTATACATTTTTCTATGCATGGCTTGGTTTTCTTGTTTTGGTTTGTGTTTCTGTTTTTTGGCAGTGCTTGGAATAGAGACCAGGACTTTACACATGCTAGGCAAACACTACCACAGAGCTACACCCCAGTCCTTGTTGATGGCTTTTTATAGTCACAGTTTTAGGATTTTAATGGATTATTGTATTTATGGGGATTTTTCATCATTAATAGCACAATGAATTGGATCAGCCATACTACAATGTAAAACATTCTTTATGAAAATTAATCAATAGTAACTACATTTTAATAATATCAGTGACCCTGTAGGTAGTATTATTTGTTGGTAGATTATATATCTGTATGTTAGTGACTTGCATTTAATAATTATGAAGAGCACAAGAAAATCCAAAGAAGTATAAGAACTTCACAATAAAAGATGTTTGAATTTCTTTCACATTTAGTTTTATTTTAAGGTATTAAATTGAACCTTCCAAGAATAGGAGATTCCAGTATAAACAGTTTGGCTGATAACAGAATCATCTATTTCAAAGGCTTCTAACTAATAAAAAACTTTAAATATAGACAGATAGAACAATGGCACTACATTTTATATTCCTAGGTAGTAAGACCTGGACTAAAATTCCAGCTCTGATAATCACTAGTTGTGTGAGATTGGCAAACTTGCTTTACCTGTCTGAACCCCCACCTCCTTATCTGTAAAATAGAATAAACACATTTGTTTATGTTATGTGTTAATGCATATACCTCTATGCATCACATAGGAAAAAAAGATCCTCTTAGAATCAACTAAAAGAAACCTAACTACCCAAATAAAAATGGGCAAAATATAGGATGAGGTGAATGAGAAAGGAAATTTGAATAGTAAATGAAAGCAATGCATGAAATAATGTTAAATCTCTGCTTTGGTCTGAATGTGTTCCTTCAGAGTTGGGGGTGTGGCTCAGTAGTGGAATACTTGCCTAGCATGAATGAAGCCCTGAGTTCCAACCACAGCACTGTGCACACACACAAAAAAGACTTTAGTGAGTTCCTCCAAAATTCATGTGTTGCTGTCTAATCCCCAGTCTTTGCTTTTAAAAGGTGGAGCCTCTAGGAGGTGACTAGGTCATGAGGACAAAGCACTTATAAATAGGATTAGAGTCCTTATAAAAGAGGCCAGAGGGGACTTGTTTGTCCTTCTGCCTTGAGAGAACACATAGAAGATGACATCTACCAGACACTCAATCTTATGTCACTATGATCTTGGACTTTCCAGCCTCCAGAATTGTGAGAATGAATTTACGTTGTTTGCAAATTATTGAGTCCAAGCTATTTTGTTTGGACCAAGCTTTTGAGTTACTAGATAGTTAGCATGGCCATAAGAATTAAGTCCATAGGGCTGGGTTTGTGGCTTAGTGGTAGGGTGCTTGCCTAGCATGTCTGAAACCCTGGGTTTGATTCCCAGCACCATAAATAAAACCACATAAATACATTGCTATACATGATCCAATTGGAAAAATATTAAACTATGGTGATATAAATTATCACAAGAAAGAGAAATAGATTCTTTCATACAAGTGGAACTGGAAATATGGAGACTGTTTTAGCAACACCCATTAAAGCTAAAGATGTTCAAATTCCATGAGCCAACAATCCTACTTTATTTGTGCTGGGGATTGAACCCAGGGCCTCGCACACGCTAAACAAATGTATCTATGTTCATAGCTGCACAATTCACCATAGCCAAACTATGGAACCAGCCAAAATGTCCATCAACAGATGAATGGATTACAAAACTGTGGGATATGTACACAATGGAATTTTACTCAGCCATTTAAAAAAAAACCTGAATTACATCATTTTTGTGGAAATGGATGGAACTAGAGGACATTATGCTAACTGAGATTAGTCAGTCACAAAAAAATAAGAAATCATATGCTTTCCCTAATATGTGAAAGCTAAGGAGAAATGGGTCATAGGAGGAACTCTAGATGAAAAAGTAAATCATATAGAGGAGCAAAAAAGACAACCTAAAGGAGGAGAAAGGAGGGGGGAAGAAGGAAAATCTCTAAAACAAACAATGTATTTAAACATATCGAAGTCAACCACTAAGCCAAGCAAGGGAGGGAGGGACGGGGAGGGAATGTGGTGGGAATTGGGTAGGGATTAAATCAGTGATGTGTACATGTATGTACACACAAGTTTTTTACCCCAATATGATGTATGAATATAATACAACAATAAAAAAATTGAAAAAAAGAAGAGGATAACTGATTTGGTTTGGATCCGATATGTGCCCCAAAGGCTCACATGTTGAAGATTTAATCTACAATGCAGCAATGTTCTAAGATGGAACTTTCAGGAAATGAATGGCTCATGGATGATATAACCTTATCAGTGGATTCATCCATTTGACAGATTAATAATTGGAATAAACTCCTGGGAATTGGTGAAAACTCTAGGCAAGTAGAACATAGATGGAAGAAGTAGGCACTGGGATGTGATTTGGGGAACCATATCTTGTCCCCAGCCTCTCACCTGTTCTCTCTTCTTCCTTCCTGCCATAAGGTAAGCAGTTTGGCTCCATTACACCCTCCCTGCTATGATGGTCTACCTCATTACAGACCCAGAAACAGCAGAGACAAGTGACTATGGACTGAAACCTCTGAAATCATAAGCCAAAATAAATAATTGCTTATTTCAGTTGATTTTATCAGTTATTTTGTCACAGTGACAAATTTGACTAACACAAGGGCTAAACAAATGATATAATATGTACACAAGGGAACACAATATGTCAGCAAATATGAGTGGGCAACATGGATGCATATCAAAAACCAAATAAGCACTTGCAATTGGAGGCATATAGTGTCAAAGCATCTTTGTAAAGTTAAAAAATATGTAAAACCATAATATGGCTTACTTAGTGATCCATACAGGTATGTTGTACAAATATAAAGTCTGCAGTAAAATTATAAAGATAGGCATGGGAATGAAAAACACCAAATCATAAAAAGTGATTACCTCAAGTGGAGTACAGTGGCTTACAGTTGGAACCCCAACAACTCAGGAGACTAAGACAGGAGGACTGCAAGTTTAAGGCCAGTATGGATAGCTTAGCGAGATCTTGTCTCAAAATAAAAAGTAATACAAAATATAAAGTGCTGAGAGTGTGTTTGTTTGTTTGTTTGTTTTTGTGGTACTGGAGATAGAACCCAGGGGCATTGGACCTCCAAGCTACACCTCCAGCCCTATTATTTAGTCTTTTTAGTTTTATGAAATAAGGTGTCACTGAGTTGCAAAGAGCCTCACTAAATAGCTGAAGCTAATTCTTCCAGCCATTATTTTGATAATATCAGACACAATGAAATCGCTTATCGGTAATGTGGGGTCTGATTCCCCCCATAGAAAATAGTCTATTTTAATTCAGGTTTGGAATCACTGACAGAGCCCTAGAAATTGCTCTTTCTATATGGTCATTATGAGATGAAATTTGTATTTAAGGTAATAAATTCTTATACAATGAAGCAGCAATAAAAAATTAAAAATAAGTTCTTATCCAAATGGATCTCACACAATGACACACAACTCCAGCTACCTTTTCACAACAGTTTTCATAAAGTGTTACATTTTTCCTCTCTTTATTACATAAGTAAATAAGAAGCTGGTAGTTTCTGAACTATACTAAGCTGACATATGGGAGTTATAAAGGTGATTTCTAAATTTCTTATAATCTGCCATTGCAATAAAATTTAAATTTTTATTTTTATTTTTGCAGTTCTGGGGATCAAACCCAGGGCCTCATGCATGCTTAGCATGCACTCTGTATCTGAGCTACATCCCAAATCCCTAAGATTTTAGATTAAATGGAATCTTCCAAAAATCCAATATGAAGAAACTGAGGGTAGAATTGTTATTCCCTCTCATGTAAATAAGGGTTGGAACACATCATTAAAAAATGGTATGATTTTTCATGATGGATTATGTGCCTTTGTGACATCTTTAAGTCCCTTTGTGTGATTTTAATCTGCAGTTTGGACACTCGAGAGTGTTAAGCTATTTTCACTCTTCAAAGTAACACGAGCTTGGTTAATGGAAGAAAGAGGATGAACCGCTGAGGATCCTCAACTAAAAAGCATTACTTATAGGAGAAATCAGTCTTCTATTTGGGTTGGAGAAAATCAGCTGAAGAGAGGTGCTGAGTGGCCAGGAAATGGAAAGGAAGTGGAAGAAAAGAAAATGGGATGGGAATGAGTCGAAGCCATCCTCATGGTCTTGACCATTCTTCTTCACAATGGGATCATTTTGTTTCTATGAGCTCCTTCTTTCATGAACAGAGCTTGAGAGCCTAAAATTGCACAAAAAAAGAGTAGTGGACCATTAACTGCTAAAGGAAAGAAATTTCCAGGTCTGCCCCCAGATTAGCCAAGTGCTGTCATTCAGCATCAAATTTGGAAAATAAGAACATGCATGGTATAAAAAGTAGCTTTGTTTTAAAGTATCAAAAGAGGAGGAAATACCAAATTGCAGTCTTAAACTTACTGTGAAAGTAGTTGTTACTCATTTCATTTTCCTATCTTGGTGCATCTACATGGTTACACATAAATTTATGCTATACCAGTGAACACTGGTTCAAATTCTTGGGCTGAATTTATGAGAAAAGATTCAGCTATAACTCTCTTGACTATTTTGTTGTTGTTTAATTCATCCATATATAGGACTCATTACCTGATTGTCAAGTTTCTACATGTAGATTAGGAGTTGATCAATAGCTGGCAAAATTTAATAAAGATATCTCATTTCTGGAGAAACAATCTCATTGTCATGTTGACTATAGATCTTCTCTGGTTTAGGCTCAAATTGCACCTTGTTTGGCAGGCCCTGCTATTTGCCCATAAGAAATCACTAAGTCAGATGACTTCCTGAAAATAGCTCCAGTTCACAGTGGAGCAAACTGTGCTATGTGTGTTTGCAGAAAAGGCTCCGCCTCATGATCTAGTGGGACATATCTATTGCATGGAACACCTGAGAATCTTGTCACATAGCTGGATGTGGAATGCAACATTATTGAAATTCAACATTGCATTCCTTTTGTGCAATGCTTAGCATGTAATAACCACAGAGAAAGAAAGAACAGTTTAATCTATTCCCATTTCATGAAGTGTAAATATGAGGGAATCTGTTTACACCCCGTCATTATGTACTCACTTCCTAGGTGTGAAAAAGATTCATAGAAGTTTTATCAAAGAGAGTTCAGTGTCTGTGCTGTGTTTATAACATAAGGCCAAAGGGGTGGGTAGAGAGAGGAAGATGAAGAAGAAAGAGGAGGAGGAGGAGAAGGAGAAAGAGGAGGAGTAGGAGGAGAAGAAGAAGACGATGACCTCAAAGAACTCTGAACTTTTTGAAACTCTGAAAGCTCCTTTAAAGTAAAATAGTTATCAGAAATATTTGAAAATGTCATCATACATCTTAATGGAGTACAAGATGGTAGTTATAGACATGCACATATTACTCAATTAGCCAATAAAAAAGAAAAAATAAAATAATTTAAAAATAAAAATGATATTTAAAAATGGCAGAGATTCTAATATGAGAAATTTCATATGCATGTATAGGAACCAAGACACTTTAAACATAGAAATTTAACTTTTATGTATTGTTGCTAAGTAAATAAAATGTATTTAATATTTGCTCAATATTTGAGCACCCACAATGTAGACAGCACAGCTAAACAGAACAACTGCTACATAGAGAACATGATTTTTGAATCGTGTTGCCCGGTGTATTGAGATGAGAGGTAAAATTATCCTGCTTAAGTCTTGTACAGCGATATCTGCTAAATATATCTTGTTCTTTAGTTTATTAGACTCGAGAACCAGGTACTGATGGTAATAGGGGCCCAGACTCAAAACAGAACCAGCCCTCACATATATCTATGGTCAAGTGATTATTGACAAGAATGCCAAACCATTCAATAGGGTAAGAACAGTCATTCAAATAAACGATGCTGTGAAAACTGTACACCCATATGCAAAAGGATGAAATTGGATCCTTACTTTACTGCATATGCAAAATAATAACTCAAAATGGATAAAAATGTGCAATTTTTTTGCAGTGCTAGGGATGGAGCCCAGGGTCAAGTGCACGCTAAGTAATTTTTCTATTGCAGAGCCACAGCCCCAACCCTCTTTACAAATGTCTAGTATATAGTAAAATTTTTAAAAGGCTGAGGGTGTGACTCAGTTGTAGAATGCCATTGTATTTTAATCATATATATATATATATATATATATATATATATATATATATATATATTACACTGGGAGTTTAATCCAAGGGCGCTCTAGCACTAAGTTGCCACTCTAGCCCTTTTACCCTTTTAAAGAGGGTTTTGCAAAGTTACTCAGGCTAGCCTTGAACTTGCCATCCTTCTATCTCAGCCTCACACAAGTACTGGGATTATAGGTATGTACCACTGCATCTGTCTAGAAATATTTTTTGGAGTTCATGTTTTCAATTCTTTTCAATATATATCTAGGAGTGGAACTGTTAGGCCATTTTATAGTTAACCTTTTGAGAAACCACGGTTTGCCATAGTGGTTACACCATTTAACTGATTACCAGGAGTGCAGAAGGGTTCCAGTCTTTTCACATCCTTGCCAATACTTGTTATTAAAAAAAATAACAAGTATTGTTATTTATGACCATCCACCAGGCATGGTGGCATATATCTTTAATCTCAGTACTTGGGAGGCTGAGACAAGAGGATTGCAGGTTCGAAGTTAGCCTCAGTAACTTGGGGCCCTCAACAACTTTGGAAGACCATATTTAAAAAACAAAAAATAAAACAGTTCTAGAGGTGTAGCTCAAAGGTAGAATGTCCCTTGGTCCAATCCCCAACACTACTATAAATACCTACCAACATATGTAAAATAAAGCTGGGATGTGGCTTGTAAGAAGAATGCCACTGGTTCAATCTCGATTACCAAAAATCAAAACAAAACAAAAATTTAGAGAAATAGATACCTATACAGTTCGGATACTGGTTAGAGACAAAGAGTAGAATAGTGCTTACCAGGGGCTTAAAGGAGAGGTAAATGGGAGGTTATTGTTTAATAGGCACAGAGTTTCTGTTTGGGACCACCATGGAAAAGTTCTGGGAAAGGACGGTGTTGACATTTGCACAACAATATGAGTGTATTCCATGCCAATAAATTATACACTTAAAATTATTAAAATTAAAAGTATCATGCTAAGAATCTTTTATCAGAGTACAAGTATTTGAAAGTAAAAATGCTTGAAAGTATTTTCTGATTAAATGCACCAGAAGCAGAATCATGTACATTCCCTTTTACTACTTAGTACTCTCAGCTTAGACTTTTACACTTTCATCCTAGCACCTCACAGTGTTATAATTGTGTTTCCTTCTCCACTCCCCCAACTGCTGTGCACATGCTCAGGACATAGGCTGGGTAGAAATATGAGTTTGGATTCAGATAGACCTTAGAGCTCAACTCTAAATCTTCTACTCACTAGCTATGGGATAGTAAGCAAGTGAGTGAATTTCTCTGTTTCCTCACCTGAAATCTAGACAACAGTTTCAATGAGATGATACTTTATTTCTGGCAGTAATGGGAATTGAACCCAAGGGCATTCTACCTTTGAATTGCATGCCCAGTCCTATTTTTATTCTTTATTTTGAAACAAAGTCTCACTCAGTTGTAGAGGGCCTAACTAAGTACCTGAGGCTGTCCTTGAACATGTGATCTTCCTGTCTCAGCCTCCCAAATTCTGGGATTACAGGTAAGAGCCACCATGTCCATCCAAGATGATACAATTAAAGTGCCTGAAATAATGAGCATTCTAAACATGTTAGTTTCAATAACAATAATTTAATTAAAATATTGTTGCTTCAACATAAAGCAGTATATTTAATATATATAATGTCTTATATTATTATTATCATACCCAAAATCTAACTCCCAACTGGACTGTGGCTGGTAGGTTACAGAGTACCTGTATTTAACACACCAAAATTGCCACCTGTAATTCATTCTTTTTTTACTTTCTCCTTCACTGCACTGGAAATTTATTGAGGGCTAAAGCAGTGCCTTATTTCAGTATCTGCAGTATAGAATATAGTACCTGGTTCACAGTAGGAATTCAATACATGTACAATGAATGAGAAAATGAATTAATGAAGGACTAGTGTTATTGGAAACCCAAATGAGAGAATTCTGAGAAAAAAGAGGAGTGAGGAAGGAGTTGAGGGTTGCTTTTGTGGCCATTCCCATTAATCTCAATCTTTTCCTAGACCTCTCTGTAAGAGCTGGGAGTAATGTTTAATTAAGAATAACATTTCCTTATCCATGCTTTGGAATTTGAATGTAGCAATGCAGAAAGTTGTCTTGTATTTGGTGTGGGGGGGTGGGTGAGTGGGTGTGTATTTGTATGTCTACATGAATTGCTGTGGATTGAACTCAGGGATGTTTTACCTCTAAGCTACACCTCCATCACTTTATTATTTTTTTAATTTTGAAACAAGGTTTTTCTAAATTGCTGAGGCTGGCCTCCAACTTGCCATACACCAGTCTCAGTCTCTCAAGCTTTGGAATTACTGGCATAAGCCACCATGCCCAGATTTTCAGTCTCTGGCTCTCAAGTTCTCGAATTACAGGTATGTGCCACCATGCCCAGATTTTTACTTGTTTGTAAACAAGTTTACTGTTTATTTGTTTAAGTCTCTTCTCTAGATATGAGCTCCTGGAGATAAAAGACTGTCTTTCATTCATCTCTGCACCCCTCCATCTTAGAGGGGTGCCTGAGAGTAGTATTTGTTCAGTGTATATTTACTGCATGAAAGAATTAGACCTGATGTTTGCCTTTTATTTTATGAAAGAATAATTATATGGGAGATGGTACAGTGTTTGTAATAGGATAGGAATTTAGTAGACAACATTGAATAAATTATTCTTATTCTTAATTCTTAATTATTTTTATTCTTATTCCTTATTGAATGGATCAATGTTAGGCTTGCATTTCCCTGAGAAGAACAACACAGTAGAATATTTATTACACAACAACTTTTAAGCCTGTTAAATAATCTGCTCATCATCAACTTAAACTTCTAAAAATGAATAGAATTGTTCATGTTTTGTAGGAGTAGGAAGTAGGAAAGTATAATGAAGTGAGGGGTTACAATAGAGGAAATAATAAACCCCCAAGAATTAAGACATTAAAGAGTCAGATAATGAAAAAGAGAAAGTATCTGGGTATGGTGGCTCGTGCCTACAACTAAAGAATGAAAGGAGTTTAAGACAGGAGGATTGCAGGTTTGAGGTCAGCCTCAGCAACTTAGAGAGACCTTGTTTCTATATACATTCACAACATTTCAAAGTCAATCAGTAAGCCAAACATGAGAAGGAGGGAGGGGGAGGGAATGGGGTGGGAATTCGGAAAGGGCTAAATGAGTGATGTGTGCTTGTATGCCTCTACTATCTTACAGCCCATTAAGACGTATGATTATAATGCACCAATAAAACCTTAAAAAAGTAAAGAATGCAGGAGAGGAAAAAGTTGTAGTTATCTATGTCCTGTGATCTGGAGGAATGAAATTAATACAGCATCATTTTTACTTAGAATGACAGTATTATCTTATGATGCTGCCCATTCTCTCCCCTGTAGCTGTCCCCTCCATAATCCAATCCTTTAGAAAAATTTTTATGTTTACTGGTTAGCTCATATCCTCTCACTTTTCAGTTTGAGAAGTCTAGGTTAAAAACGATCCAGTTATTTGACTCCATTTTGCATAATTGTCCCTGTTTTCTGACTTCTATATTGAGATTTCCTGACTTTTCTTGGATTATTATATAAGGAATATATATCCTAGAACATGCTTTACTATCAGGAGCAATAAATCACTCTCTCCTGGAATGGGTGTTAGTAATGGTTTTGAACATCACCATTAAATACACCAATGTTTGTTTGGTATAGGAAGAAGTCAGTCTTTTTTTTTTATTTCTTTTTTTTAATTTATTTTATTGGTGCACTGTATTCATACATCATAGTGGGATACAAACCTTTGTAGACATACATGCACACATCGCCCAGTCAGCCCCCACCCGATCCCCACCACATTCCCTCCCAACCCCTCCTTCCCATGCTTGGCTTAGTGGTTGACATCTAGTATTATAGCAAATTATCCAAAATTAAAAATGATAATCTCACATAACAGTTTCATTTGTCTGATATCAAACTTTTGATGACTTAAAAATAACATTTCAATATTTCTTTTTGCTTTCTTTCTTACCAGAGAATATTTTTTTCTATTTTTTTTAGGTGAAACTATCATATATTTATATATTTATTTTTCAGAAAAAATCTATCCTAATATGGAATATGGACTCTAGGTACCCAAAACAATCTTGAAAAAGAACAAAGCTAGAAGATATATATTTTCTGATTTCAAACCATATAAAGCTACAATAATTGAAACAGTGTAGTACTATTCTAAAGGCAGATATATAAACCATTGGAGTTAAATAAAAGCCTAGAGCTAAATTCTTCCCTATATTGTCAAGTTATTTTTGACAAGGTTTCCACGAACATTTGGTGGTGGAAATAAAAATCTTTTAACTAAATATTGTTAAAAAATAAATATGATCCCCACGCCACATAATTGTCAAAATGACCAATGTGGAAGCCAAGCAGAGAATCTTAAAGGCAACAAAAGCAAAGGGCCAAGTGACATTCAGAGGCAAACCAATTAGAATCACTCCAGACTTCCCAAAGCAAGTTATGAGAGACAGAAGGGCTTGGAGTAACATATTCCAAACTCTGAAAGAAAACAACTTCCAGCCAAAAATTTCCTACCCAGCAAAACTTTCTATCAAATTAGATGGAGAAATAAGAAGCTTCCATGACAAACAGAAGCTGAAGGAATTTATGTCTTCAAAACCAGCACTAGAGAAAATACTCAAAGAGATTAACTACAAAGAAGTCAGTCTTAAGCACTATTGAGTATCCGCTAGGATCTGTGGTGCTTGGCTGCACAGGGCTGTCAACTCTGCCTGCAAGTGGCACTGAGTGTTGCATTCTCTATGACTGGCCCTGTATGCCACCTACCATTCAGTCAGGCTTATGGAGACCTAGAACTTAGCACTAGTAACCAATCAGATCCTGCTAGAATAAACTGCTTGGGCTGATGCCAAAATCCTTTCTTATAAAGGAACTCAGCTATAACAAATCTTGCTTGAAATCCAACCATCAGTAGGACTTCCTGCCATAGAAAGTTTTTCTTGTGATAATATTTCTTTTTATCCAAGTTGACCTGGATGACTTGGGGCCTGGCCTTGATTCCTTTCTAAGCATGAATGTCTGAAAATGGCCATTTACTCATGTTGCTACTTTGAATGGATCATTCTGTTTAAAAATATTGGTAGCCAGACTGGCTTGGTGGTACATGCCAGTAATCCCACTTGGGAGGCTGAGATAGAAGGATCCCAGGTTCAAAGACAGCCTTGGAAACATAGCAAGACCCTGTTTCAAAATAAAAAGGTCTAGGAATATATATCAATGGAATAACACCCCTGGGTTCAATCCCCAGTACTACAATAAATAAATAAATAAATAAATAAATAAATAAATAAATGTATTTGGTAGCAAAGATAGGATTAAGATACACAAAGGTAGTTGGGCATAGTGGTTCACACCTGTAATTTCTGTATTTGGGAGCAGATACAGGAGGATTCCAGATTCAAGGACAGCCTTGGCCCAATAGCAAGACTCTGTTTAAAATATTTTTTAAAATATAAAAAGGTCTGGGGATGTAGTTAGGAAGTAGAAACCCCTTGGTTTCAATTCCCAGTACCATAAAAAAGATACACAAAGGTATGAAGCCTCCATTTTCACAAATAGATAAATATCCTAATTACAGAAGGCTAGTGAGGCTAAATTTGTGTATATGTAGACATGAGGCCAAACAAAAACCATTGGAGATTTACAAAAAAATGCACAAATGATGTACCTTTAAGTTGCATTGTACAGCATCATTTTATCTGTAGAATATTCTTTAAAATTCTCTTTGCAATTTTAGGGAAAGACAGTCTGAAACTTCTCCAAACACTTGTAGGTGTTCCTATCCACATAGTCTTTCAGGACCCCTTGAGGCTACTGTTAATCTGATCAGACTTCTCATATCATAATAGATCTCATCTTTGCTATACTGTTACACGTAAAAATATCCTATTGTACTAGTAACAATAACTATTATATCACAAATGCAAGGCATACAATACATTACATTTTGAGGATATAGTAAGAGGGACAGTTATTTTCTTTACATTGCTTTATTATAAGTAACTCATATTATTTGTACATATTACTGAGTTTCACAGTAAGATTTCCATATATGCATGTATTGTGCTTTAATTGTAACCATCCTCCCTACTACCCTGTCTTGTCCACTCTTTAATACCGCTAAGTTTTATCCCCTCCCCCTTTTCTCTTCCCTAATAAGAGCACAGTTTTTATTCTTTCTTAAATAGCTCACAGGCTTTAATGAGGAAGAAAACCAAGGGATTTTGGTATGTTTTCTGATTCATGATGCAAACAGGGCACATAGCACATCCTTGAAGCTGCTAACTGATTCATTCTCAGATACTTAACAGGCCAACAACTACACAGAAATCAAACCACAGCTTTTCTTTTGATATCAACTTTGCAAAATTTCTTAAAACTAGGAATGAGAATAGTTGGGGTGTATCTGAGTGGTAGAGCACTTTCCTAGCATATACAGGCTTTGGGTTCCATCACAAAAAAGGTGGGGTTGTATATAGGTATACATATAAATCCCACCCATTAGTAATTTGAGCCAAAGCCTCCTCAGTGGGTTGATTTTTGTTTGTTCAGTTGATTCGTGCTGGGGATTGAACCAGGAAACTTCTATCTCTGAGATACACCACCAGCACTTTTTGTATTTTTTGAAACAGGGTCTTATTAATTTGCTGCATGTCTTACTAAGTTTGCAGAGGATGTCCTCAAACCTACAATCTTCCTGTCTCAGCCTCCCAAGTACTAGGATTACAGGTTTGCGCCACCACACTTGGCTACATGTTGGAATTTGAAATGCAAATTCTACTTAAGGAAATATATAATAAATGGTATTCATGTGCAGTTGAAATTAGGTAGAAAATAATCAAGAAAATATTATCTGTGGTGGACCCCCATAATTCCAGTACTTGGGACCTTAAGGCAAAAGGATTGCAAGCTTCAAGCCAGCTTGGCAACTTAATGAGAACCTGTTTCAAGATATAAAAGAATGCCCCGGGGTTCAATCCCCAGTACCACACACACACACACACACACAAAAAAAAAAAAAAAACCGAGAAAAGGGCACATCAGAAACCACTGAATATTATGAAAGATAACCTCATGTCCATACATACCAAAACAAATAATAAAGCTGTCAAGTTTCAGTAGTCATAAATATAGGTCCTGCAAGCTTAAAGAAGCCTATTCCCCTTCTAAGGTAGGCAGAAAGAGATTAACAACAAAGTGCCATTTCTCAAAAATTATATTCAAAGTAACTCTCTGAGCACACAACTTGAAAAGCCATGGTCACTAACTCACATGGCCCAAAACACATAATTCTGCTTGCTAGTCTGGGCAAAGCCACGAGAAGTCCAAAGCAGAGGAGAAACCAAGTGTGGCTATATTCCTTCTGAGTCCAAAGAGCTGCTTATCCAAATTCTCACCTGCTAGCTGAACAAAAATATGGGCTAACATGTAATCACCTAATGTCAAAAGAGTTTCGAATTATCTTTCTTTTTTCACACATCTGTTCAGACTTTTGACACAAAATAATGTAACCACTATTAAAACTCAACTTAAAATACACTTTGAGTCAAGTGAGAATCTCTTAGATTCAGGAAGTTATTGATTCCAGAATGATCTATTTGAAGTACATATTACAAAGACTTAAATGAAAACTTAAATGGTGCAAACCAAATATAACTTAAGAAGTACACAGAAATGTTTTCTTCATGGAGAGGTATTTTACATTACTTATTTCTTTCATATTAGGAGGATATCTTTAATCATGAAAATACTCCTTGTGGTCGATATATTATTCAGTTTATGGATTGGCTTTTTGGGACCCCAATGTTACTTCATCCACAACTTATAAGCTGAAATATATATGATGTTACCAGAGATGCCAGATGGTGGTGCTTGCTAACCTGATAACTGTGGGTAATTCTGGAAGGTCTGGGAGACGGATGTGCCCTTCGTTGGAAAGGATGGAAAGAAAAAGATCCCATCTAATTTTCTACTAGTGAACTCTAAAACCGCTCCATGTAGTGAGGCTAACCAAGGTCAAGTAAAGCCACAGGAATTAATAATCATTCCACTGAGGAATGAAACACTGTCTAATACAGGTACAGTTAAGGTTTATTGATTTTTCAACTATGATGGACAGATTTTATGGATTTGGGAGCCCAGGAAAATAAGTCAGTCTATCTTGAGCCAGGCATATTGGCTCACATCTGTAGTCCCAGTACTTGGAAGCCTGAGACAAGAGGAATTCAAGTTTGAGGCTAGTCTCAGCTGCTTAGGGAGAACTTAAGTAACTTAGCAAGACCTTGTTTCAAAATAAAATAAAAACTGCTGGAGGTGTAGCTCAGAGGTAGAATGTCACTGGGTTCAATATCCAGTATCAAAAAAGAAGAAGAAGAAAAGTCATGTCATCTTTTCCAAGCCAAAGTAATGCTTCTATTTTCTCTGTTAGGCTGTATTTCCTCTTGATAGAATTTCTTCAAGTAATGGATTGCAGAGATTTTTCATGTACTCTTTTTTTTTGCGGGTCTGGTAATAGAACCGAGGGGCATTCAACCTCCAAGCTACACCCCTTGCCCTGTTTTTTATTCTTTATTTAAGCTGTACACAAACCTCAATCCTCCAGTCTCCACCTCCCAAATGCTGGGATTACAAGCGTGAGCCACCATACCCAGCTCCATGTGTTTTTTTCCCTAGGAAATATCCTGTGCTCAGAAACAGTACAAACAGCCTAGAAATGCCATGACCATTCTTCCCCAATATTCCACATCATATTTCAGCCCTACAAGACTAACAGACTATTCTTTCAATACTCTCCAATTGGACCTTGGCCTTTTCTTTCTTTCTTCCTCTTATTTTGTAACACTGTGTATTAAACCCTGGCCTCAGGCATCCTAGAAGTTGTTGACCTCATAGGACTGAGGTCACTGTTCATTAGAAGTGGAAAGGCTTGTAGGGCTTATTGAATCTAACTGTCTCAGATTCACCCATGAATTCTACAAAAAACCAGATAACCTTACATGACTTGTCTAGGGTCATTTGGCCAGTTCAGGCATCATATATAGGTGTTCAGTTTTGTTTCTACTCCTCTACCCTCTTTGCCTTGAGATCACATTTCCAGAACTCTTGTACTAGCAGGACTCTGGCCTAGGGCCAGCTCTAGCCACTGGGAGCCACTGCCAGGCCTCTGAGTGCTTTGTGAATGGTAGGAGTAGAGTAAAGCTCTTGAGAATTGGACAGTAATTAATTAAGGTAAAGTGGATGAAATTGCAGGAATTCCAGACCTTTCCCGAACACCCACTATACAAGTAGCTCAAGGACAGCCCAATGGGTTGCTGCTCCTCACATTCTCCTTGCAATTTGTTAGGATGTACTATGACCCCTCCCACACATGTGAAGCTGCTATTGATATTCCTCTTACCTTTATCCCCTACACACACACCAGGGTGTATTGAAAGGGAAGAGTCATTCTATGGGTCACCAACTACTTGTGGCAGGGTGTTGGGCTGCCTATGTAATGAGGGATCACTGGATAAGAAGTTTCCTTATTTTGTGGTAGGGATTTCCCTGGCTAGGACTGAACTGACAGAAGCTCAGCTGTGGTATTTCCAGGTGGAAATGGGGTTATTCTTTAGAAATCTGAGGGAAAGAACCATCTGTCATCAGTTAGTATGATAGTAGGAGGGTAAAGGTACCATAATCATAAACTTGTATTTATAAAATTTTGAAAGTAGCATCATCTAGTTGTGTCTTTAGTCCCAGTTCTTGGAAGGGTAAGACAGGAGGATCATAGGTTTGAAGCCAGCCTCAGCAACTTTGTGAGGCTCTTAGAAATCTAGGAAGACCCTGTTTCAAATAAAAAAAAAACAGAATAGGACTAGGGGTGTAAACTGGAGGTAGAATGTCCCTGGGATCCATCCCCAGTACCAAAAAAAAAAGCATCATTCAATGTATTTTTCTTCAAGACTCCTCATCTTCAGGAAAGCACTAGAATTCCTTTGAGTTACTTTGCCTGCTTTGAAATCTCATAGAAGCCACTTTGCTAGGGATTACTTTATTCATATTAATAGCTACCACTCAGTGGCCACTATTGTGTGACACTCAATTGTATTTCATTTAATTTAACTGAAAATCCTAAAGATGGACACCATTATTCTTCTCCCATCAGAGATGAGAAATCTGGGGTTTAGAGTTCTTAAGTTACTTATTTGTGGTGAAATACAGGGACTCAAATCACACAAAAATGGTTTGAAAACAAAGCCTGTGCCCTGACTACAAGACTTCTGAAAAAGTGAAGGGAATGAGTGAGTATATGCAGAAATGAATGGTATGGGATAGACTAGGAGACAAGAAAGAAGAAAGGGGGAGAGAATGAAAGATACAGAGATGTTTGAAATTGGATGGAGAAGTTAAATTGCATTCCCCATCATCCAAGATGCCACAGAAGGTGGGAGTCAGTTAAAATTTTGTAGCAATACAATTATTACAATCAAAGAGATTAAAACAGCAATAAAGAGCCTACCATCAAAGAAAAGCCCAGGACCAGATGGTTTCCCAAGTGAATTTTATAAAACCGTTATAGAAGAGCTAATCCCAATACTCCTCAATCTATTTTGTGAAATAGAAAAAAAAGTGACACTCCCAAATACATTCTATGAAGTCAACATCACATTAATACCAAAATCAAATAAAGACAGTTCAAGGAAGGAGAACTACAGGCCTATATATTTTATGAATTTGGATGCAAAAATGCTAAACAAAATATTTGCAACACACATTCAAAACCACAT
This sequence comes from Muscardinus avellanarius, assembly GCF_963383645.1. NCBI lineage: Eukaryota > Metazoa > Chordata > Mammalia > Rodentia > Gliridae > Muscardinus > Muscardinus avellanarius. Next base: position 69,355,010 of record NC_137792.1, on the reverse strand, counting down.
AGAGAAAATTATACATAAACCCAGGGATGCAAGGCTGGTTCAACATATGAAAATCAATCCATGTAATTCAGCATATAAACAGAACCAAAGACAAAAATCACATTATCATTTCAATAGACAATGAAAAAGCATTTGATAAAACCCAACATCCATTTATGAAAAAAAGCACTGCAGAGAATTGGAATAGAAGGAACATATCTCAACATCATAAAGGCAATCTACAATAAGCCCACAGCCAACATCATATTAAATGGGGAAAAACTTCAAAATTTCACCCTAAATACAGGAATGAGACAAGGATGTCCACTATCACCACTTCTCTTCAATATAATACTTGTGATTCTAGCCAGAGCAGTAAGGCAAGAAAAGGAAATCAAAGGAGTACAAATAGGGAAAGAAGAACTCAAACTTTCACTATTTGCAGATGACATGATACTATATTTAGAAAACCCAACAAATTCAACCAAAAGGCTTACAGAACTGATCAACAAATTCAGCAAAGTGTCTGGATACAAAACAAATCTTAAAAAATCAGAAGCTTTTCTGTACATCAACCATAAATCCACTGAAAAAGAAATTCAGAAAACACTTCCACTCAGGATCTCCCACAAAAAATAAAATACTTAGGAATAAACTTAACCAAGGAGGTAAAAGATCTCTACAAAGAAAACTATAAAACACTGAAAAAAGAAATCGAAGAAGATTTTAGAAGATGGAACAATCTTCCATGTTCATGGATTGGCAGAATAAATATTATCAAAATGGCCATCCTTCCCAAAGTGATCTACAGATTCAACGCAATGCCCATTAAACTACCAAGATCATTCCTCACAGACATAGAAAAATCAGCCCTTAAATTTATTTGGAACAATAAAAAGCCCAGTATAGCCAAAGTAGTTCTCAGCAACAAAAACCATGCAGGAGGAGTTACAATATGTGGCTTTAAACTATACTACAAAACCATTGTAATAAAAACAGCATACTACTGGCACAAAAACAGATACATAGACCAATAGAACAGAAGTGAGGACCCAGAAACAAGTCAACACACTTTCAGCCTTTTGATTTTTGAAAAGGGGCTAAAAACATACACTGGAAAAAAGATCGCCTGTTCAACAAATGATGTTGGCAAAACTGGTTAACTGCAAGCAGAAAATTGGAAATTAATCCCATCTTCTCACCCTGAACAAGACTCAATTCAAGATGGATCAAAGACTTGGGAATTAGACCAGAGACCCTGAGGCTCCTTGAAGAGGGCATAGGTCCAACACTGCAACACATAGCCACAGATAAAAACTTTCTCAAAAAGACCCCAAAGGCAAGCAAACTAAAAGATGAATCAATACATGGGATAGCATGAAACTGAAGAGCTTCTGTACAGCAAAGGAAACTCAAGAACCTCAATCGAGAGCCAAGAGAATGGGAGAAGATTTTTGCCACCTACTCCTCTGATAGAGGACTAATATCTAGAATGTTCAGAGAACTCAAGAAACTGAACACTAAAAAAACAAATTATCCAATCAAAAAATGGGCAAGTGAACTAAATAGACACTTCAGTAAAGAAGAAATTCAAATGGCCAATAAATGCATGAAAAAAATGCTCAATATCATTGGCAATCAGAGAGATGCAAATCAAAACTACCCTGAGATTTCACCTAACTCCAACTAGAATGTCAATCATTCAATACACAAACAACAACAAATGCTGGCGAGGATGTGGAGAATTGGAAACTTTAAAACATTGCTGGTGCGATTGCAAATTAGTGGAACCACTTTGTAAAACAGTATGGAGAATCCTCAGAAGAATGGGAACAAATCTACCATTTGATCCAGCAATACCACTTCTGGGTATCTATCCAAAAGTTAGGAAACCAAACTACCAAACTAATGCATGTGTATCTATGTCCATAGCTGCACAATTCACCATAGCCAAACTATGGAACCAGCCAAGATGCCCATCAACAGATGAATGGATTACAAAACTGTCGTATATGTACACAATGGAATTTTACTCAGCCATCAAAAAAACCTCAATTACATCATTTTCAGGGAAATGGATGGAACTGGAGGACATTATGCTAAGTGAGATTAGTCAGTGGCAAAAAGTTAGAAATAGGATGCTTTCCCTAATATGTGAAAGCTAAGGTGAAATGGGTCATAGAAGAAATTCCAGGTTAATAAGGAGATCCTATAGAGGAGCAAATAAGGCAACCTAACTGTGCGAATGGGAGGGGGGAAAAAGGAAACTCTTTAAAGCACATGATTCATATGGTAGTCAACCACTAAGCCAAGCATGGGAAGAAGTGATGGAGAGGGAGTGGGGTGGGGACTGGGTGGGGGCTGGCTGGGTGATATGTGCATTTATGTCTACACATGGTTTTTACCCCATTATGTTGTATAAATACAATGCACTAATAAAAATTAAAAGAAAAAAAATTTGTAGGAATATAGAAAAGGCTCCTTATTTTTGATACATGTTTGTGATTGATGGTAATATGTTCAACTGTTGGTATCATGACTGCTTCATAACAAACATTTTTCTTTTCATTACATCTACATAAAAATAACTTTTGGGGGTATTAGGAAGTGAAATTTATCATATTGTGTTATATGTATGTATTAATATGCCACAATGAAACCTACTGTCTTGTACAATTAATATGTATCAATAAATGAATATTCCTTTGTTCTGCAAAAAAATTGTAGGAGTTGGCATGTCATGGTACAGGTCTTTAATCCTAGTACTTGGGAGAAAGAGATAGGAGGATCTTAGGTTTGATACCAGCAAGTGGTAACTTAGTTTCCAAATAAAACTTAGGTTTGAGACTAGCAAGTGGTAACCTGTTTCCAAATAAAAAAAAGTAAGTCTGAGGTATACCTTAAAGGTAGAAGGCCTCTGAGTTTAATCCCCATTACACACACACACACACACACACACACACACACACACACACACAAACACAATGGTACAGGAATGGGATATTTCTCCCATCTAGATTATAGCATGGCTTTTCACACGATGTGGTTGGGGTCTTGTCTCAAAGTCCCTTGGGATATCCAAGACCAGCTTCAGGCATATAAGTCAATACTGGAGCAGCACTGCTGGGTATGGTGGCACTTGCCTGCAATCCCTGTGCTTAGGAGGCTGAGACAGGAAGATCACAGGATCGAGGCCAGCCCCAGCAACTTAGTGAGACTCTCAACAACTTATCAAGATCCTGTTTCAAAATAAAAAAATTAAATAGGGCTGGGGATGTAGCCTGAAGTTAGAACACCCCTAGGTTCAATCCCCAGTACCATACACACACTCACTTGCTCTTGGGAACCTTGTCCTGAGATGCTCCTGTGAGCAGAAAAGCCTCCCATTTTTACTGCCTCATTTTTTTCTAAGTCATTTTTCACACACACACACACACACACACACACACACACACACACTCTCACACTCACACACATTACCGTCTTGCACCCATTGCTCCACAGGGAGCTAGGGACTCTTAAAGCCAGATTACTTACAGGCTGCTTCCATGGAGAGCCCAGGCCACAGTGATGCAGACAGCCATACACATTGTAATTCTCTGACAAATGCTCCCTATATATAAGAATTGGGAATATCTACTGGGAACCCAATGTAGGTAATACCCTGTTTTTGCTTAATCATGCTTTTTTTTTTTTTTTTTTTGCGGGTCTGGGGGTGGAACCCGAGTCTACACCCCCTGCCCTATTTTTTGAGTTGCAGAAGGCCTCACTAAGTAGCTGAGGCTGTCCACGAACCGCGATCCTCCAGGTCTCAGCCTCCAGAATGCTGGGATACAAGTGTGGGACACCATTCCTGGCTTAATCATACATTTTAAATTGTACATTAGCTGTGAACCCAAGGAAATTCCAAACCCAATGCAGCATCATAGGGTGCTCTGGAATGCAGGATGATTTGCAAGCAGCCAAACAGTGATTCGCAAGCTGTTCTCACAGACCTCTGCTTGTCCTGGCCACCCACAGCGGAGGACTCTAAGACCTCCCTAGTCAGGCTTCAGAGGCTACTCCGAGGAAGGTCAGATAACTTTACAAGGAGATCCATTCCTGCCTTACAGACTACAGGCACCATACCCAGCACCTCAGGATGGACAAAGAACCTTTCAGATTCTTCCCTGTTTTCCTGGATCAGCTAATTTCAACAGTGCATTGTATTTGACAGTAGTAAGGACATTTTAATTCCTGATTTTGACATTGGCTCAAAGAAGAGGTAAATTATTATTATCATTCTGAAATTAAAGATGTGAAATGAAGAGATGTTTTTGTCCCAAGAACTTCTGACAGTCAAAGGAAGTCTAGACAGGTTTCCAGACATTTTTCCTCATGACTGGCATTAACTAAAGCCAGACATGGTGGGCCTTAGTCTCTCACTCAAAACTTCTCCAATCTTGGAGTGTCCCTTCCAGTCTTGGGAGGAAAGAAATGCAGTTAAGACCTGAGACTTCATATTTAGGCGAAGCTCTGTCAGAAAGGAGCCTTCTGAATTCAGAATACTCTGAAGCAAGTCATACAGCCGAGTGCCTCAGTTTCCTCATATGTAAAATGGGTGATAATAGCACCCACCCACCGCTGAGGATTAGAAAAGTGATCCCTTGGACTAATTTACATTCAGTGCCTGACAATAGGTGTTAAATAGCTATTGTCTTGCTCTCCCCAGGAATTCAGGTTAAGAGAGTCTTTAGAATGAGTACAAAATCCAGGCTGAAGTGGAGGGGGGACCTTGATAGAACTGAAGCAGATGTTAATGGGGCCTGACTAGTTGAACATGAAAGTTTAGAAAGTTTCAAGAGCAAAGAGCATTGGACAGCAAGTTGAGCAAACTTACGGCTTTTTGAGGCCAGACCTTGAAAATCTAGACTGGGGGTGGGAGAGGAGCTTGCCTGGGCCCTTCAGTCTGTGCAGGGTACTGTTTACCCCAGCATACTCTTCCTGAATCCTCTACCCCAAGGAGGGCACAGGTGCCTTCCACCTGCCTCTTGTCATGGTATGTAGTGGACAGCTCCAGGCCAGAAGAAAGTAAACCCGAGAAGGCACGGGCTGGGGAAGTGGAGGCGAGGAGAGCAGCGGCACTAGGAGCCAGATAAGCATCATAGTGGGCCTGGAATTAGCTGATGGGATCTCTGGAATCCTCACCTCTTGCCTCTCTCTCTGGCATGTGGAGCCCAAGAGGTCCCACAGAGAAAATGATCTCGCAGCACGAGAAAGAAGCTATTCGTGTCTTGTGTGTTCTGTACTGGTGCAGTTTCACAACCAGACCACTATCTCAGCCCGGCACTGGAGTTGGAATGCCATATTCTCCCACCCTAGTATCTATTGGGGCTGCCTGGGCTCAACCCCAGATCTTCTGCTTCTATGCGGCAGCCCAAATATAGCCTTATTTTGTAGATTTCTAAACATTCAAACTGTTCCAATTTTTTAATAGGCATTCCTCGAACTAAGCAGCCCTTTATTACCCCAGGGAAGGGGCGAGGTCTATCCCTTTAAGTCAGAGTCCAGGGAAGGATGATTAGGTCTGGGAGGCATATGAGCCACCACACACCATCCTGTGGCTGCTTGCAAGGACTCCAGCAACCTCTGACTGCTGCTACAGAAAACATCCCCTATAAGCAGGGCTCTGGAGTCAGAGGAAAGTCCTTTTTGAAGACAAATGGGCGTAAAAATTTCAGAAGTCCGTGTGAGATGGGAATAAGGCCAAAGGGCATTGGAGCATCCAGTTGCCCAACAAACAGACTGAGTCCAGGTCTTGTTTTCCAATAATTGAAATGAAGCTTGGGCCTCAGCAGGATTGGCACAACATTGGCCAAATCCTAGGAACCCAGCGGTGAATGAAAGCCAGCTCCTGATGCTATTTAAATGGCTAGGTCTTACCTCTCAAAGGTAGACAGTCCACACACTGTCACACTACTAGTTTCCCACCCTCTTGTTGAGGAGCTAAATCAAAAGGGCAATAGCCACCTCACTTTTCCCTATAGGTGGTAAGCCTTCAGAGACCCTGGCCTCTAGCCTTTGTTACCAGTGACTCTTCGAGGGTTCTGCCTAGAAGCAGTGGGGCAAGTAGGCTCTGAGAGCCAGAAGAATGCAGCTGCCCCAGCAAATGTTAATGGTGGCCAGGTCCTAGGCTTTCTGGCTGGGCCTGGGGACCCTCAGCAAGGACAGGTTTGAGACAAAGACCACCATAGGGACAAAGGGTAAAAACACTCCTGAGCTGAGAACCCTAGCCATGGAGACAGTTCAGGAAGGACGTATGCCTGGAACATATCAGCCCCAGACAGCATCTGAGGTTGGAGTCACTCCTGGTGCTAGAGTTGCTTCTTGCTTTTCCACCTGGGTTCAGGAGATCACAGGCTTCCCAGAGGCTCATGGTTCCTTGTCAGTATATGCATGAGTGCTTGTCTCCCACTTGCAAGTCTTGGCAAAATACCTATTACAGACATCAAATTGCTTTACACCTGGAAGTAGAAACCTTAATGTGCACCTCTGATCCTGGAGCAGCTTTGCAATATAGAAGAGTACTAATGCATTCACTGGAGTCAAAAGGTAATTCTCTTTATCCAAAGAACCAAGTAGTTTCAGGAATTAATTTTAATTTTTAAAATAAATATATTCCACTGTGCCCTACTGATCCCAACATTTCAGAAATTTCTGTGTGATCTGTGGTTGCAGACTGGCTTGATCTGGGGGTCTCAGAAAAATCTCAGACCCTGTCAACTTGCTGAAGGCAGGAGAAATCCCTCTTGCCTGTCTGCTATGGGTGTTGAAGATCCCGTGTTCTCAGTTACTTGTTATGGAGCTATTGTCACACTTGTAGATTTTGCCAAAGGCTATGGCAAAAACCCACCCTTTGTGTCACAAAGCTATGAAGGGAAGCAGGACCCTAGACAGGTTTTGGGGAAGGTGTTCTCCCTGGAGATGTGGCCAAGTCCTTGATGTACTTAGGAAGAACTTTTCTACTTACTGGGAGTGAGGGATCTCTTATGTCAAGCTGTCCTGCACAAGATTATTTGCAGAGAGGACTATACAAAGAAGCTACCAACAGGCAGGGCATGCCCCACATGGGGCATGCAGGTGGGGAGGCATGCAGGTGGGGAGCCCCTGGAGACTCAAGCACAAGCACATAGATTTGGCCATAGATTCCAGCTAGTCGGTTTCCCATCTATCCTGTGGAATTCGACTGGGAGGCCAGGGCTTACTTAGCTTCATAAAAGGGTCAGTTTGAGGATATCTAGTCCTGGAGACTTCGGGAAGAAACCTAGGTGGTCAGCGATTTCACTTCCAACGACAGATAGCCTGGTAGGAGAGAGCGATAATTCAGTGGGGCTAAGCACTTTCCTCCCCTGGCCCTCAGCTCCTGGAAGGACCCAAGCCCCTACTATATAATGAATTTTTTGAAGAATACCGGTACTGGGTGGGAGGGGCTGTCTTCCCTTGGAAAACGAATTTACACTCTGAAGGCACTGTAATCTGAGGCTAAAGGATGTGTGTTGTGTATGAGACACTGACCGAGAGGTAGAATTGACGGATAGGTTGCACTGGGTGACTATTTTCAAATTTAAAAGTGCAGTCCATTTTACATACCCATAAGGCGCACATGTATTTATTTCACTTGCCAATCTCCTGAGACCTTAGTGGTCTGTACCCTCTTTGTTTAAGTTCTAAGTAGAAATGAAAACAAAACCGGTAACAATTCCAACACTTTCGGAATTGAGGTCCACAAAGCCTCCTCCTTCCTCTCTCCTCTGCGACCCTGGAAGCCAATGTGAAGATCAAAAGCTTCCAAAACACCCCGACTGCGGGGCAATCCTGTAGTACTGGCTGAGGCAGACTGAACTGAACCGAGCTGGGCGGGGTAGGGAATCTGTGGAATTCGGATAAGACAGAAATTGCCAACCTATCCAGGCATCCAGGGAAGGCACAGGAATAGGCACTTCTCGCGTGGGTTTCCCGCAGCAGTTTGCCAGTTTATTATTGGCCATTCAAGGCCACTCGTGCCTGTCCTGTGGCTCGGTGGCCCAGTAGGCCGGTAAGTGTCCCGAATCCCCAGGAGGGGATTCGTAGGCTCAGCCCGGCCCAGGACTATCAGTTTGGTCCTGCCTGTGAGGATCTCTGGCTTGATCTTTTTTCCCCCAGGGCTCTGAGAGCTTTCCCGGGTTTCAAGTCGTTTCGAAGCCCCAATTTGACAAGGACAGCCTTTCCGGGAAGGCTAGCTTGCCTCTCCTTCACTTGAGACAGAGAATGGAATACTTTGAGAAGAGACCCCCTGCTTGGAACCAACTCCCTACCCGAATTAAGGACAAGGAGAGACACCTTTAACAACAGACACAAGTGGCCATTAATCCTGCATGCCCATCCCACAGCTCTGCAGGTGCATTTTAAAGACGAATATTAAGGGCCACACGACTTGCTACGGCTGAGGGGCAATCAAGCTGCACCTAGTTTTGCAAGCCCGCTGTGGCTAGATGGAGGAGATCGCGAGGCCTTGTAAAGCCGGGTCCCCAGGATTGACCCGAGTTAACATCGGGGTAACCCGGTGAAGTGACCGCCACGTGAGAAAGTCTGCGCCTGGCACAATGCGCCAGCGCCTTGTTAAAGCTAGGCGCGAGCGTTCAGGGAGCCAGGCCTGCGCTGTCCGCGGCCTCATCATTCATTTGCCTGGACGTGCTGGTAAAAATGCATCAAAACAGGCTTCGGATAGCGGTATAAAAGCACAGCGGGATGAGCTGCTTTCCAAAAAGGATCTCAGTGATTGGACGGGGCTCCACATGATTGACAAGAGCTTAGTTTGGTAAAGGGAAGACACGCAAGCTTTCACAGCGGGATCTCTTTTCTAAAATATATCACACTAGCCTTTGAAAAGCGCCGCACACTATAAGGAAATAGCGTTTCACGGCTCGCTTTATGGTGCGATGACATTTCTTTAAAACACAGCGAAGATCAAAAAAGGGAGAGAGAGAAATAAAATGTGTTGCAAACACAATGTTTTAATTAGTTTATTCTGCACGTTGCTTTTATCTGACGTATACATTGCGGGTTCCCCTTTAATTAAACAGCCCGGCTCTAGCTGTGGCAAGCTAGGAAGGGAGGTGAGGGAGGCATTGCGCTACTACATTCCCTTAAAAAAAAGAAAGAAAGAAAGAAAGAAAGAAAGAAAGAAAGAAAGAAAGAAAAGAAAACCGAAAAGGCTGGCTGGCTTCACAGCACAGTTCACAGGACAATGTCCCTCCAGGCCAGGATCGGCAGATTGAGGTTTTGAGGCTTCAAGAAGCTGTAGTATCCTAGCACCCTCCCCCCATTCCCGATGGAGGCAGAGAAGAGGGAGGGGAACAAGGGAGGAAGGGGAGGAGATTGGCCACCCTGAACCAAATGGAAGGAAAGCCATTCAAGTAGATTTAACTGGTCACCAATTTCCAATCTCCTTCACTCCACCCCCTTCCAGCAGCTAAAGTAACCTCCTCTCTTGGTGCTCTCTGGTCTCCAGGATGCAGAGTTGCAATGAGGCAATAGGATGAGTTCTGAGGTCCTCTGATTTCTGGCTCCAGTTTACCACTACTTAGCTCCTAGATCTCAAAGTAGAGTGTTTGATTTTGGACCAACAGGAAGAAGAGACTACAGGAGCATCAGCTTACAGAAAACACTGGCACTCTAAGTGGCTATCAGAAGTGGCCTCCTGAAAGGACAGAAAGAAGCTAATGGTGGGATATTATGGGCCTAAGGAGGTCTGTTCTTTACTTACACACACACACACACACACACACACACACACACACACACACACACACTGCATTGCAGGCTTCAGATTCACTAATAGCCAATTATCACCACCTACCCACCCAGACAGACCTCAGGGGCCTGACTTCTGCCTCAGCCTCACCCTTGAGCAGCCCAGGCCCAAAGAGGCCCTCTCTTAGCACTATTTGCTACTCAGGCTTGTATGTTGTGATTGAAGGCAGGCTGTAGTCTTAACAATAGAAGGTTTTTATTCTGTTAATTCTGCTGGTGAGATCTGAAACACAAAACTTAAACCCAAGGAGTCTGGTGATATTGGGGGGTGGGGAGATGAGCAACACGGACATGGCTTCCTAAACAAACCCCAGAACACAGCCGAATAAAATGATGGACTGATCATAAGCCCTCCTCTCCTGCCCAGATATGGTCCTTCTACTGAATCTGGGGATGGACAGGTTTGAATAAGTATTTTCAGCCTAGGAGGCAGGGCAATTGGGGATGGCAATGAAGACACCTACCTACTAGCTGGGATGCTCTGAGCTTTTGCTCAGAGGAAAATTTCCTCAGATGTATTTACAGTCAAAGAAATGATACATAAGGAAGTGTACACTGCAGGATACCTCTAGGCCTGTTTTACTACCAGAAGGTGTCTGCAGTGTTGCTTTTCTTTGGGAAAGAGGATGTCCATCACTTCTCTTATCAAAATGTTTAATATTTGGTTTTAAACATTGGGATTTGTAGCCAGGGCATGGTGGTGCATGTCTGTAATACCAGGTACTCAGGAGTTGGTAAGGCAGGAGGATAGCACTTCAAGGTTAGCATCAGCCAATTAATGAGGCACTATCTCAAAATAAAATTTTAAAAGGGTTCAGTGAGAGAGCACTTCTGGGTTAAATCCCTAGCACTGAAAAAAAAAAGTTTTGTGTAAATGTCTAGAATTAATGGTCTTCCAGATCAAAGATCCCATTTTTAATTGTGCATACTTTTCATGTAATAGCACACATAAGTGACATATGACATAATTAAATGACCTTATAAAATAACTGTAAAGATCACTTGACAATATTCAAAGTAATTCATTAAATATGGTTTCTGTGAATCAGAAAATGAGATATTAGCACATATACTTTATTTCATTCATTGTATTATCATAACTGAGCTCATTCTCTTTCATGAAATTATTTGTGATGAACCCACACTTTTTTTAAAAAAATCAATAAAATTAAATGATATGTGTAGTGAATAGAGTAGTGCCAGGCAAGCTCCAAGAGCAGTATGCTACCCAGTGTATTTCAGCATTACATTCAAAACAATGATTTGAATCCCACCTCTGCTGTAGAAGGACAACACAGCTAAAGAAATGATGCTTTCATATGCAACTATGGAGCTATAAGGCACTCTTCCATAGCTAGTCTTCAATCTGTATGTGATACCCGAAATTATGGAATAGTAGAATTAAAAAGAATAATACTAAACAGGGCATGGTAGCACACACATACAATCCTAATACTTGAGAAGCTGAGACAGAAGGATTGCAGGTTCAAGACCATCAAGGAGGGCCTGTTTCAAAAACTAAATAACATGGTGCCAAGAACCAGGCATGGTGATACATACTTGTAATCTCAGTACTTGGAAGGCTGAAACAGGAGGATTGCAGGTTTGTGGACAGGCTTAAGAAATTAGTGAGGCTCTCAGCAACCTTGTGAGACCCTATTTTAAAATAAAAAAATAAGCAGTGAATTCATTCGAACTACCCCCACCCATGCCACTGCATGGGGCTGTAACTGTTTTCTGTATTTCTATCTTTTTAATAAACTCCTTTGGGAAGGAGAGATGGGGAGGGGATGGGGTGGGAATTGGGTAGGGGTTAAATTGGTGATGTGTACTTGTACGTACACACAAGTTTTCTACCCCAATATGATGTATGAATATAATGAACCAATAAAAAATTAAAAAAGAAAAAATCTTCAAAAAATAAAATAAAAAATAAAAGGATTAAGGGTATAACTCAGAGGTAGAATTCCTCTGGGTTCAGTCATCAGTATGACAAATTAAATAAATAAATTAATTACCTCAAAATAAAAAAGAAAGGAAGGAAGGAAGGAACAAGCCTCTTGACTTAGTGAGACCCTAGTTTCAAAAAAAAAAAATAAAATTTATCTTGGAGTGTAGCTTGGAGGTAAAATGCCCCTAGGTTCAATCTCCATAACCATGGATAAATTAAAAATAATTAACTCAGCCAGGCGTGGTGGTGCACGCTTGTAATCCCTGCACTTGGGAGGCAGAGACAGGAGGATTGAGCAGGTTCGAAGCCAGCCACACTGGTTTAAGAGACCCTGTTTCCAAATTTTAAAAAAAAGTATAAAAAATAGGTCTGGGATTGTAGTGCGGAGGTAGAAGGATATCCAGGAACCCCAGTGCCACACACACACAAAATTAACTCAAGTTGATTGTTTTTTTTCTTCCTCAAATGACAGACTCTTCTATAACAGTTCCACTTGTGTATTTGTTTCAGCAAATACCAGTAACACATCTGGGTTGAAAAAGACATAACCAAAAAAGGTATCTCTACTTTTTTTGTATTGAACTAAAAAAATTAATTTTTTGTACCTCTGAGCTACAACCCCAGCCTTTTTTTTAAATTTTGAAATAGGGCCTCACTAAGTTACTGTGCACTGGCTGGAACCAGCAGTTCTCCTATCTTAGTCTCCAAGTACTGACAGGTGTGTACTACCTCCATGGGCTGAGGCGCCTTTCTTTTTCTTTCTTTTTCTTTCCTTTTCTTTCCCAGGGGCATTCTACCTCTGAGCTAATCCCCCAGCTGAGATAAGATACCTGTCCTTTTTAATTTTTTGTTGTTTCAAAACAGGGTCTTCCTAGATAGCTGAAAGCCTTGCTAAATTGCCGAGACTGGTATCAAACCTGCGATCCTCCTGTCTCAATCTCCCAAGTACTGACTGGAATTACAGATGTGCATCAGGACACCTGGCCCAAGTATATACCATTTCTTGACCAAAATACCATTTCATCCACTTCAGAAAAGGGCAAGAAGAAATTTCTAGAAACAGGGAGTGTGTGGCAGAACTTGAAGGCAAGGGTTTTTTTTTTTTTTTTTTCTTCTTCATGATAATAATTGGTGAGGAAAGGGAACCATAGGGTGACAGTCTGGAATGAAGACTCCAAGTTTATTTGCAGAATACATCTAGCTAGAACATAACAAATGTGGGTGGCGATGCCAGGAACAAGAGTGCAAGCCTGCTGAGTAGAGAATATGGCATAGTGAGACATTGCTTGACTAGCATGTACAAGGTTCTGGGGTCCATCACCAGTACTGTAAAAAAAGAAAACCAATATAATGTGGGAAAGCTACTGTTTGGGAAGGTAGAAGGCTCCAGATAGCTACCTGCTCTCACACAGTGGATTCTACATTGTAATAGTTTGATGAGCTTCAAAAATAGTGATGTAAAGCAAGGCATGGTTGTTCATGCTCATAATCCCAGTACTTGAGAGATAGGACTGTAGATTCAAGACCAGCCTCAGCAATTTAACAAGACTTTTAGTAATCTATTGAGATCTTGTATCAAAACAAAAATTAGAAAGGGCTAGGGATGTAGTGTGAAGCTAGAATGTCCCTGGATTCAACTCCCAGTACAACAACAACAAAAAAAACAGCGATATGGGGCCCCTTCCTGGACTGAATCAGTAGCTCTGAGGTGGGTCTGGGCATATGAATATTTTAAAGATCCCCAGGAGATTCCAGCATGGTGCTAGAGGGCTAGTGGAATCCTGGCTCTGGTTTATTGCAGGCACCCTCTCCTCACTCAGATTGGTAGAGGGGTGTGAAATTCAGAAAAATAGATTTTGTAATATCTCTGTAATTGAGATATATGAGCATGTGGTCTGACTGTGAGGTCTGGCCATGAGGTCATGCCAGAGCAGGACCAAGAACAAAGGAACAAAGAATAAAAACTGCCCCCTGACCACAACCCTGCCCTGAAATGACCTGGCTACTAGCACACCTACCAGTGGCTTACAGGGCTACTCCTGTACCTCCCCTTCCTTGCCCCATAAAAACCCCTAGCCTGTAAAAGAGTGGGCTTCTGACTCCTGTGAGCTCTATTCCTGGTCAGATGCCTCCTTCCATGTTTTATTCCCAAAGAAAGCTTGTATCCTGCTGTTGGACTGTTTTCTTTGCCCCCATATACCTAAACCAGAACCCCTAAACTAACAGGTCATGTAGGAGATAAAATTGTTAAGTGACTATATCAAGGACATGGGTCCTCCTCCCTTCCTAGAAGGCATATTAAAAACTGGGGAGACAGGTAACTGTGTACAAACATCAGTGTGGTTAGAGGCTATATAAGTAGCCAAGAATTCCAGTTTGTATCAGTAAGCTGTGAAGACCCCTGTGAGTCCCCCAAAGCTTCATGTTTCCATAACTACATATGGAAGAAGGAAGAGGTAAGACAGCAAAATTAGTTTTTGTTTTATTTAAGTAGTTAAGGGATACCCCTTTATTTTTATTTATTTATTTTTTGGTGGTACTGGGGGTGGAACCCAGAGGCTTTCTACCTCCGGGCTATACTCCCAGAACGTTTTTTTTAATATTTTATTCGGAAACAGGGTCTCACTAAGTTGCTGAAAGCCTCACTAAGTAGCTGAGGCTGGCTTCGAACCCATGCGATCCTCTTGTCTCAGGCTCCCAAGTGCAGGGATTACAAGTGTGCACCACCACGCCTGGCTGGGATACCCCTTTAATATGGTAGGATGGTAATGAAGCTTCTGGAAGTGATTTTTGTTTTTCAGTTTTTTTTGTTTTGTTTTGTTTTGCTGTAATGGAAATTGAACCCAGGGAGATTCTTTCACTGAGCTACATGCTCAGCCATCTTTATTTCTTATTTTGAAACAAAGTCTAAGATGTAGGAGACCAGCCTCAAACTTTTGATTCCTTTCTCTCAGGTTTCCAAGTATCTGAATTAAAGGAGTGAACCACCAAGCCTGGCTTATGGAGTTTTACTTTTTCCTTTTTCTTGTTTTGTGGTACTGGGGGTGGAACCCAGAGGCTTTCTACCTCGGGGCTATACTATTCCCAGACCTATTTTCTATTTTATTTGGAAACAGTGTCTCACCAAGCTGCTGAGAGCCTCACTAAGTAGCTGAGTCTGGCTTCGAACCTGCATGATCCTCCTGTCTCAGCCCCCCAAGTACTGAGATTGCAAGCATGCGCCACCACGCCCGGCTTTATGGAAAGTTTTTAAGGCCACTGAGCTGCCCAGGAACTAATAATGAGAGAGTATAAAATATAGCATTTCAGGCTGCCCTTTCCCCCCTCCCATTTAACTGGTAGATAGATAAGAAGCGTACACACAATACAATGTGGGAGGAGGGGTGGGAAGCAAGACAGGGGAATAATGGAAGTCTGCTGATAAAGCCTTTTCCTCTGCCCTTGGTCCTCAGGAAAACTTGACTTTTTAGCCTTGGTTGGCTGCAGTGGAAACTCCACTGGCTAAGCCAGTGTGTACTGAAGCCAATGTATAGAGGCTGGAAAGACCAGCTGGTAGTAGGGATCATAACCTAGGGAATTCTGCTCTTTGAGGGACCACACAGCCTTCTCACTGAAATCAGCTATTCTGAAAGCCTGCCTGCATTAAAGTGAGGGAGGGGCAGGGAAATTATGGGGCCAGATAGGCCAAAAACTTGAGGGACAAAGGCTCACATAGCCACCATGCCTGGCTTTTTTTTGTGGGAGGGAACAGGGTCTCGCTAAGTTGCAGCGGTCTCACTAAGTAGCTGAGGCAGGCTGCAAACCTGCGATTCTCCTCTCTCAGCCTCTCAAGTACAGAGATTACAAGAGTGCGGCACCATGCCCACCACCACCAGAGAGAAAGGACACACTGGAGTCATAAGGGTTTGGAGACAATTGCAGATGCAGCTGGAGAATCAGATCAAAGCTTGCAGTGAGTTTGGGTCTCTAAGTACCCAGCTCACTGGTCCAAAAAAGCTGCAATGTATCCTGGAAGGTTTCACATGGAGCACCCCTCCTGGGGACTAGGGCAGGGGCCTGTACAAGTGCTCACTCCAGCCTCCCACAATTCCTTGAAAGGGCTCCTGAGCTCTTAAAGAGAAATGGTGCCACGTAGACTTGGGGCCCCATCAGAATACTGAACTAGCTTTTCTAGGTTCTGAGCGGGAACTGTCCTGTCTCCAAGTTGGTTTTGCTTTGGAAAATATGAGTGGAGGAAGATGCCCTTTCTCTTCAAGCACCCGGGGAAGGCCCCATTTTGGTGAGAGCTCAGTCAGCATAAGGTTGCATCTATCCAGATGGGACTCTTGAAAGTATACTGCCTAAAGATACATATTCTCCAGATCATTCCAAGTCCTAAAGAAAAAGGAATCTTTGAGCATAAGGATCTCTTATGCTGTATTTGAAACATTTGTTTTTTGAACTGGGGGTGAAGCCTGGGGGCATTCTATCTCTGAGCTACATCCCCAGCCCTATTATTTTTTTGAAATAGGATCTCACTGAGTTGCAAAGAACCTCAATAAGTAGCTGAGACTGTCTGCGAACTGTGATCCTCCTATCTCAGCCTCCAAAATCCTGATATTACATGTGTGTGTCACCATGTGTGGCTTGAAACATCTTAATCCATAACCAAAAAATAGTTGTTCATTTCAAATTCAGATTTAACAGAGTATCCCAAGTTTTATGTGCCAAATCTGTCAACTTCACCTAAGTAGAATAGCTACCTGGGGGAGGGTTTTTGTGTTTTTTTTTTGTTTGTTTGTTTGTTTTTGCAGCACTGAGGACTGAACCCAAGGGACCCAACCACTTTTTTAAAAAATTATTTTAGCCAGGCACAGTGGCAAATGCCTATAAATCCCAGTACTTGAGAGGATGAGACAGGAGGATCTCAGGTTGGAGGCCAGCCTCAACAACTCAGTGAGTTGCTATTTAACTAATTAATTTAGTGACACCCTGTTTTAAAAAAAAAACATAGGGCTGGGGGTGCAGCTCAGAGGCAGAGTGTCTCAAAATTCAATCTCCAGCACCACACACAAAAATATTTTATTTTATTTATTTTTATTATTTTTGAGACAAGGTTTCATTGAGTAACCAGAGGCCAATTTTGAATTTGCGATCCTCTAGCCCCAATTGCCAGAGTTGCTGGGATTACAGGAGTGTGTCACTGATTAGCTCAGACAGGGGTAAATCTTTAATAGTTTGGGCCACACTAAAAAAAAAAAAATGAAGCGTAATCTACCAAAACCCAGTCTGAGGGTCGAGGGTTAAGAAGGGTGCAGCCTGAAAGAGAAATTCCTGATAGGGTCAGAAGCAGAGGAAGGAGGAGGGACAAAGAGAAGGGAGGGGTAGATATGCTTAAGAGAAAGAGAAAAGATAGTGGCTGGAAAGCTGAGTTATTGGAAATATCCCCAAGTTTTTAAATTAACATCTTTATCTTCTATTATTTTTTTTTTGGTATTGGGGAAATTAATATCTTTATCTTCTATTATTTTTTTTTTTTGGTATTGGCAAAGAAACCAGGGTCTGGTGCATCGTAAAGCACACTACTACTGAACTACACGCCTAGACCAAACTATCTTTATTTATTTTCCTATTTATTTAATACTTGTTAGTACTGAGTATTGAAGCCAGGGATATTCTACCTCTGAGCTACACTCCCAGTCCTTTTAATTTTAATTTTAATGTTTTGGTACTGGGGACTGAACCCAGGGACATTCCACCTCTGAACTATATACCCCCAGCCCTTTTTTTTCTTTTAATTTTGAAACAATGTCTTTCCAGGCATAGTGACACAAGCTTGTAATCCCAGTACTTGGGAGGGTGAGACAGAAAGATCACGGGTTCATGGCTAAACTCAGCTACTTAGTAAGCCCCTCCACAGCTTATTGAAACCCTGTTACAAAAAATAAAGAATAAAAATAAGGCTGGGGAAATTACACTGGTTTCTATCCCCAGCGCAACAAAAAGGAAAGAAGGAAAGAAAAAAATGGAAAGAAAGAAAGAAAAGAAAGAGGAAAGGAAGAAAGAAAAGAAAAGAAAAGAAAAAGAAAGGAAGAAAGAAAGAAAGAAAGAAAAAGGTATTGCTGCATTGCTAAAAGTTTCACTAAGTTGCTGAGGCTGGCTTCAAATATGCTATCCTCCTGTTTTAGCCCTTCAAGTACTGGGATTATAGCCAGGCGTGGTGGCACACGCTTGTAATCCCAGCATTCGGGAGGCTGAGACCAGAGGATCGTGGTTCATGGACAGCCTCGGCTAGTTAGTGAGGCCCTCTGCAACTCAGTGAGACCCAGTTTCAAAATAAAAGAATAAAAAAATAGGGCAGGGGGTGTAGCTCGGAGGTCAAATGCCCCTGAGTTCCATCCCCAGACCCGCAAAAAAAAAAAAAAGAAAGAAAAGAAAAAAAAAGTACTGGGATTATATGTGTGTACCATTACAGCCGACTATTTTGTTTTATTTTGAAACAGGGTCTCACTAGGTTGCTGAGCCTTGCTTAATTGCTGAGGCTGGTCTTGAACTTGGAATCCTCCTGTCCTACCCTCCCAAATACTGGGATTATAAACATAATTACAGCAGGCTCACAGCTGGGCACTCTCAAAGCCACCATGCCTGGCTCTTATTTATTTTGTGAAACAGGGTCTCACAAATTTGCCTAGGCTGGCCTTGAACTTATAGCCCTACTGTCTCAGTCTCCCAAGTATTAGGATTACAAGGATGTGCCAACTGGCCTGGTCCAACCTATCTTTAGAATTTGAGGAGGAGGACTGCAGGGAGGTAACTTAAAAGTTTATTGGCTATAGGCCTTTGTCTGTGAAAGAAAGGGAGCAAGTGTTTCTGGGAGAAAAAAAAAGGAAACAGGTTTCTCCAGGCTTTCACCAAGAACGGGCAATTGAATTGGGAGAGAGGTGACTGACCTCTCTGTTCCTCAAGGCCCTTCAGGCCTAGGGAATTGGGGTCACTTCCCTCTGGCTTCCTGAAGGCAAGCTGCTCAGTGGCCTCAGCCTGGACTCACATGCCTTGCCTGGTTTGGTAGCTGTGGTTGCCTCTCAGGGCTCAGTCACGCAGAAAGGGTCAATAAACTATGTATCTCTAGCCAAAGAAGAAAGACAATAAAACCACCCTCGAGGTCAGAGGTTACCTAGTCACTGATTGAGATATTCACAACTGGGTTTTTTTTTTTGCCTCACTTCTCTCTTCTTATCCCTCCTTTTCTACCCATTGCACTCCTCTCTCTACTACCTTTTCTCCAAAAATATTAATTTGGGTTTCTCTAAAACCAGAGTCATTTCCTGAAATAATTGAGGTGTGAAGCTGAAAAAAATCATAACTGCAAAATGAAGCTTGAAAACTGGGAAGGTAATGGTGGATATAACCTACCAGTTAAGGACATCTAGTTCTTCTTGAGACTATAGTCTGATCCCTAGTCCAGGGGCTGTCCAATCTCTTTCTGAAAGGGGCAAATAGAAAGAATTTTAAGCTTAGTAAGGATGGTGGCACAGGCCTGCAATCCCAGGAGTAGGGAGGCTGAGATAGTAGGATTGCAGGTTTTTGGCCATCCTCAGAAATTTAGCGAGGCTGTTGGCAACTTAGAGAGACCTTGTGTTCCAAATAAAAATAAAATAGAACAGGGAATGTACCCTGGAAGTAGAATGCCTCTGGGTTCAATACCCAGCGCCACAAATCAAAAAAAGAAAATATTTTAGGTTTTTCATACCACATTCAATCTTTGTACCACAATCTCTTTTTTTTTTTTTACCACTTTTTTTTTTACCACTTGTTACCTTTTTTTTTTTTTACCACTTGTTACTCTTTGTATGTGTGTTATGTGATTCTGGGAATTAAACCCAGATGCAGTCTACTTCCAAGATACTACCTCAACCATTTTTATTTTTTGTCTTGAAACAGGATCTTTCTAGGTTGCTGAGAGTCTTGCTAAGGTGCTGAGGCTAGACATAAATCTGTGATCCTCCTGTCTCAGCCTGCCATATGCTGGGATTACAGGTACGTATCACCACACCCAGCTACTTCTTAGCCTTTAAATATGTTTTTTTAAACCATTTTTTCTCCTAGAGTCATAAGAATACCACAGCCCTTGGTTCAGATATGGCTCGTAGTTTTCAGGACAGAGTTTGCCATTCATGTCCAAACCAGATATAAGTCTAATTCACCCTTACTTTGCCCTGTTTGGCAATATGGAAAAGAGGGAGAAGAGAGGGAAACCTGATGCTTTGTTTAAATATCAAAGCTGCTTCCTACCATCCTCTCACTAGGAAAGGACGAGATGAATGACTTCAAGTCTAAAACAAAAGGCGATTTGATTTCATACTAAGTGCCATTCCTGAACTACAAGTAGCTTGGGAGTCAAGAAAGCATATTTTAGGGCACAGGAATTTATGCTTTCAGCTTGGGCAAAATAAATCAAAATTTATGAAATACAGTTTCTGCTGTTAATGAGCAGGGAAGTGGAGGATGGAATTTTGGAACAGTCATGGTTATAGAAGATAATGGCTCCAAACCCAGGCACCAAGGATGCCTGTTACTGGTAGAAACCATGATGTGTTCCAGAGATATATTTTCTGGTCTCTTTGGTTTCAGGATTTTGTTTCAAAGCAGAGAAATGAATAAGCAAATATTTTCAGCTGGGCATGGTGGCACACACTTGTAATCCCAGCATTCTGGAGTCTGAGACCAGAGGATCATGGTTCACAGACAGCCTCAGCTGTTTAGTGAAGCCCTCTGCAACTCAGTGAGATCCGGTTTTACAATAAAGAATAAAAAAAATAGGGCAGGTTGTGTAGCTCGGAGATCAAATGCTCCTGGGTTCCATCCCCAGACCCGAAAAAAAAAAAAAAAAAATATATATATATATATATATATATATATATATATATATATATATATATATTTCCAAGGCTTATCAATTATTTTTGGAGCTGATACAATTTATATTTTTAGAATTAATGGAGCAATTATAATCTTAAAATTTGAGGTCCAGGGTAAATGTGTGATCCATTGTGGTAGGCAAGCTTGGCACCCCATCTCTTCACATCTCTGGGGAAGAAGTTGTGAACAGAAATGTGTCATTGCATATGTCTGCTTTTGTTTGTGTTAGCCTTTCCCCTAGACAAGGGACTCCCCTTCTACGAGGCATTCTCATCTAGAAGGAAAGGGAAAGTCCTCTTCTGATGTAAATTGCTATTCGGGTACTTAAAACCACACTGCTACTGCAAGCTAAGAGATGGGCAGCCTCAGCGAGGTAAAGAAACTCTTTGGTGACAGGATTCAGAGGGCCAGGACCACCTCTTAGGTTCTCACTCCATTTCCTATATTTCAGGGACTCCTTTCATAATCTCAACTGGATTCTGAGAGCACTAATTCAACTAGCTCTCTCTCTCTCATCCTTCAAGTACAGCACTATTTACTTAAGCCTCTGCCTCCAAAGTTCAAGTGTATATATCTGTCTGTCCAGCCCCTGATTGACAAGTACAATGAAAATGTCTCATTCCCATTTGGTTTGCATTTTATTATATTGAGCAACAATATACCTTCAATTGTGAGGGACGAAGGCAAAATGGATTTGTAAGAAGGGTCGATTAACACTATCTATTTGCTTATTCTTTATTGAATTTTCAAGGTATTTAGGGCTTATAAAATTTTGTTAAACGATGGGACTGTAGTAAAAACTGATGTGGCCAATAAAATCTGGAGCCCAGTGAGCTGTTGGTGAATGTGTCTGTAGGTCCCAAAGATCGTTCAGCTCAGCCCAGAAGCCAATTAAGAGTTTTATCTTAGCATACAAATAAAGAGTTAAAATGCATTGTTTCTTCAGCTTTCTGACTCCTTCATTTTTAAATTGCCATTCGAACTTTTACTTTTTAAAAGATCTGGAGATAAAAGAGAAGATGAGGGTTTTGTAAGAAAAAAAAAGTTTCGTTTACCAGGAAAAATGCCAACAATGGTGAGTTTCAAGGAAATGTTTCAATGAGAACACTTTGTGCTCCACTAGGGAGAAACAGGGGCACCAAATTCAGCGTCTTGGAATAATTCCTTTCCTAGATTCAAAGATTCATTTATTGAAATCAATCAGGAAGCATTGGCAGAACGGAAATCTGCTTGCTGGGTTTAAAGGGTCTTTAAAATGTTGTGAGTGTTAGATTGCAAGTCTTTTCTAAATACAAAACAGAAGAAAAGACCGTAGTGTTTCCCTTGCTAGGTCCGTGACTTAGGATAATTCCATGTTCACTACAGAAAATATGTTTAGAAAGATATCCGGCAGGAGAACACAATGTACTGCATGTGTGTGTGTGTGTGTGTGTGTGTGTGTGTGTGTGTGTGTGTGTGTGTTTTAGGAAGATTATCAGGAAGGACAAAGTGTGTAGATTGGGGGTTCTACAGATAATCCAGTTCTATCCTACTGTCCCCCAGTTCTACCCTGCTGTCCCCTTTTCTCCTGCTTCTCCAAGATTGATCGTAAAAATGATGTTTCTCCGATTTTATTTATTGCTTTAGATTTGGGTATAAAAATAAATATTTTTCCTATTTACTAGTTGAGCTCACTGTGAGAAAAAGGATCCCATTATATTTCCTATCCATACAGACGTGTAGATATTTAGACTAGACCACATACAACTGGGGGACACGTAAAAAAGATTTATTGGTTAATTTAGGCTGCCTAATACACATATAAACCCCAGTAAGTCAAAGCTGCCGAGTGAGTCTAGGGTACAGAATAAATTAAGAACCACGACCCGAGTTCAAGTGGTCCTGTCCTCCCCTGCCCAGTGCTATGATTCCTTTCTGCACCTGAAAAAACGAAAAAAGGAGAACCCTTTCCTGCCTGATCCTAGGCTGTGTGGAGGAAAACTTTTTTTCCTTTCAGCTTTCCTCCTTGTGCTCTCAGACTCAGCTCCCCCAAATCCCCGTCCCCCCCTCTCAAGTTGTTTCCTGGGTATCCAAAAGCCACGGGGAGGAGAGGAAACCAATTAACTCCCCCACCCACACCGCCTTACCTAAGAGCAGCGATTTGCTTTGCAAGGGGTGGGGAGCTTTGTTTTCTCAGGCGGTGGAGAAATGCGGCTTTCTATAGTGTTTTAAGAGTCAAGATTCCCCCTTCCCAAAAAAGAAAACCCCACACAAACCAAGCGGAACGATTCTAAACTGCTGCCTCTGTCCTGCTGTTCACAAAGCCCTCAGCCTCCTCCCTTGGGGGTACCCAAGACCCCTGTGTTTCACCATGAAACAACACCCCCTCAGAACAGCACACTAGGGATGGGCTGGGCTGCCCTGGAGAGAGCTCCACCGCCGGCATTTTGGCCTAGCTGAACCGCCTCAGGTCTGCCCCTTAACAAGCATCCCCCCACCTCCCTACTTCTCGGTTGATGATCTAATTGAATTATGCTTTTTTGTTCCAGGGACTGCAGAGCACATGTTGGAAGCAATTAATTATCAGAATGTGGCCATATCAAAAAGGACATTGGGTATTCGGTAGGTCAGCAGTGGCAAGGTCCTCCTGCCCTGCTTTCAAGTCACTTCCCCCAAAAGGTTCCTTCTAGGCTCCTGTGCTGCTCCTCTTCTGTGGCCCCTTTCCAGGGTGCCTGCCCTAACTCTCAACTCTACAAGGCCCTAGTTCATCAGAAAATCGCACAGCAGCGATGGTCTGGCCAAGGCTCCAAAGCCACCCTCTTCTTTTCTTCAAGCCTCTAGAACTGCTGTCCCCAGGACCCGGTCTTCAGAGAAATCCAAACTTTTTTCAAACCACTTACATGCTCAGGAGTGATGAAGGTTGATGGGAGGTGAAAAGAGGCAGGAGATAGGAAGGGAGAAAAGAATCGGGAAAATAAAAAGAATGGGGAGAAAGAAAGAAAGCCAAGCCTCCCTTTTTTGTAAATCTGACTCCAGGGAATTAGTTTGCATGATTTAAGCATATTTACTCTTCTCTGAAACATCCCCCCAGACACAAAGAAACCCTCTTCAGAGCGACAATGAAATCATTTCTAGCCTATTTTCCATAGATGCAATAAATTAATGCGGCAGTGAACTCACCTTCCAACCTGGGGAGAGAGCTCTGGATGTGGAGGGAGATTGGGGTGAGTTTGATGGGAGGGAGTTACTAGAGTAAGATGTGGTACCGGCATGGTTTCCCCCCATCAAACTGGCAAATAAAGAAGGTGAAGTGTTGGTCAGGCAAGGCAGATTGGGGGGCAGGAAGTAAAAGACTGCAGTTATAAAGCCCTGCTTGAGGCGGTCTCTGCTGGCGCCTCTGAACTTGATCAGATGTTCAGTTTCCTACAGAGAGATGGCTGCCAGGCTGTGAGGCAGCCTCAAGGTTCAGACTTTGGGGCTCTGCTCTGCTAGGGATGTGACAATCACAGTCATCTTTCTTTCCGCTTTTTCTTTCCATTTTCACTCTCCAGCATTCTCTACAAATGCCTTTCTGGACAAAAAAAAAAAAAAAAAAAAAAAAAAAAAGGAGGGGGGGATTTGTAACATTGTCTGAAACTGGTCAATTTGTCTAGAAAGAGATTTCATCAGAGGAGGAAGGAGGAGGGGACTCCAACACACAAACCCCTGGAAAATAAACTGCTAAAGGAGTTAGCAGTTCCCTAGGTCACTGCAGAGTTCTGGTACAAGTATAAGTGTGCAAACCCTTGGCTATTCAGAGGGAAGAAAATTCTATCTCAATAGTCCCCATTCTCACTCCATACTTTTGGGTTTGAAAATGTATATTCAAAGCTGATTAGCCCAGTGATATGGAAGCCACATTAATACTATGTGTGTCTAGTGTGTTAACTGTGTTTTTAGCGTGTTGTATACACAGGCTGTTTTCTGTGCATGTTTAGTATTTGTGTATGCTTGCTGTTACGTATGTATTTATTTTGTGTATTGTGTGCTTACTGAGGTGTTGTGTACCCTTTCCATGTATTGCGCGTTGCTTGCGTTTACTGTGTCGCCTTCGTGTTTCCTGCTGTGCTCCTGAGTTTATTGTGTCGCGTGTTTGCTGTGTTGTGGCTGGTATGTCATTGGGGGGAGTAATGGGTAGCAGTGGTACAACCACTACTTATAAACTAAAGGGTCAACGCTTGTCTCCGAGGGAAGTAAGGGGGACCGCTTTAATTGCAATCGTTTCTTTTCCTTTGGGCTTCGGACAGCTACCGCTAAAAACACAGGCTGGTCTGGCCCAGATTCGGGGGCTCCGGACTCGCGTGGAGCAGAAGCTGCGACTGGCCCCGGAGCATGCATCTGCTCCTCTCACGCCGGTATTCTCGAGGTGGTGAGGCTGCGGGAGGCCCAAGCAGGACTGGACGTCGAGTACTGCGCCTCCTTCGTTGGTCCAGCAATGAGACAAATCCTCGCAGGGCAAAGAGTTTCTTTCGCCAAAGCGGGTAAGTAGCGCGCCTCAGTGTTATGGGTCCGCTGTAGCCGGGAAGAAACCAGAGAGAAGCCCAGCTCCGCCCCGCCACTTGCCGGCTGAAGCCTAGTACCAGTTCCCCACAGCCGCGCAGTCCCCTCGGAGTCCACTCACGGACGCCGGGCAGCCGCCGCCTCACCTGCCAGGCGCCAGGCAGCTGCCCAATCAGCTGCGGTCGCTCGGTCGCGGCTGCCATGTTCTCCGCTCCGCGCTGCCAATCAGTGTAGCGGCGGCCAATGGGCTGTCGGGCCGGGAGTCAGGTGACCGTAGGCCAACTGGCTCCCCATTGGTGTGCGCCGCCAGGCCTCCACTCGGTTTATGTGTGAGGAGTGAGTGATTGACTTTATCAGTCCAAGGACATTACTCTGGAGGCGAAGAGGCTGGGACTCGCGAGGCAAGCGGCGAAGATCCAGCCTGCCCGCAGCCCGCCACCGGCCGCGATCGGGCTCCACCACTTGGCGAAGCCAAGGCGGGGGGGGGGGCCCGGTACCCAGCCTCCAGGCTCCGCGGTTCCGCGCTCTCGGGTAGAGGAGGGGTGCCCGGGACTGGATTGACAAACCCCGCCCTCCACTTATTATTTTGCTTATTTTTCTTTGTGCGCTCCGTTAGTTTGTTAAACCAGATCTACTCCTAGACTCTTTTCTCCTCCCTCCTCCTTTCCCCTCACCTCCTCCCCGCTCCTTTTTCTTCTCCTCCTCCCTCCTATCCCTCTGCAGGAGACTCTCTCAGAGACGGAAAGTTGCAGCTCTGGTTAGCGCCTCGGGGGTCTCGCTGCAGTGTCCAACAGACGCCATCCCTTTCAAACTACTGCCCTTCGGACGCCTTCGCCCACGCACTTGCTCACTTCTGCCGGATCGCCTGTGTCCAGAACGCCCTACCTATGACGATGCTCCTGGACGGAGGCCCGCAGTTCCCTGGGCTGGGAGTGGGTAGCTTTGCAGCGCCTCGCCACCACGATATGCCCAACCGCGAGCCGGCCAGCATGGGGCTGAATCCCTTTGGGGACTCAACCCACGCTGCCGCTGCCGCCGCTGCCGCCGCCGCCTTCAAGCTGAGCCCGGCAACCGCGCACGACCTGTCTTCGGGTCAGAGCTCGGCTTTCACACCGCAGGGTTCGGGCTACGCCAATGCCCTGGGCCACCACCACCACCACCACCATCACCACCATCATCACGCAAGCCAGGTGTCCACCTACGGCGGTGCTCCTTCTGCCGCCTTCAACTCTACTCGCGACTTTCTTTTCCGCCAGCGCAGCTCCGGGCTTAGTGAGGCAGCCTCGGGGGGCGGGCAGCATGGTCTCTTTGCCGGCTCGGCGAGCAGCCTGCACGCTCCAGCTGGTATCCCCGAGCCTCCTGGCTACTTGCTCTTTCCCGGGCTGCATGAGCAGGGCGCTGGGCACCCGTCGCCCACTGGGCATGTGGACAACAACCAGGTCCACCTGGGGTTGCGCGGGGAGCTGTTTGGTCGTGCTGACCCTTACCGGCCGGTGCCCAGCCCGCGCACGGACCCCTATACAGCCAGCGCGCAGTTTCCTAACTACAGCCCCATGAACATGAACATGGGCGTGAACGTGGCGGCCCACCACGGACCGGGCGCCTTCTTCCGTTATATGCGGCAGCCCATCAAGCAGGAGCTGTCGTGCAAGTGGATCGATGAGGCTCAGCTAAGCCGACCCAAGAAGAGCTGCGACAGGACCTTCAGCACCATGCATGAACTGGTGACGCATGTCACCATGGAGCATGTGGGGGGCCCAGAGCAGAACAACCACGTCTGCTATTGGGAGGAGTGCCCCCGCGAGGGCAAGTCCTTCAAGGCGAAGTACAAACTGGTCAATCACATCCGAGTACACACGGGCGAGAAGCCCTTCCCGTGCCCCTTCCCGGGATGCGGGAAGATTTTCGCCCGCTCTGAGAACCTCAAGATTCACAAGAGGACCCACACAGGTAAGGGGGAAGACAGGTGTATGCGGGAGTTCACCGGGAGCACCCCGACACGGAGCAGATTTGCCACGGGAGGGAAGCGTGGAGGCCAAGGAGAGGGGCGGCACCCCTTCAAGGCCGTTCGGGAAAGGAGTGCTGTCAGTGCCTCTCCACTCATCGCCCATCCAGACCCTAGGCACTTTTGCCCAGTTCTAACTTTCCGGGCAGAATGCTTTGCTGTCTCAAGAACTAAGTGGGATCTTCCCGAACAGAGGAACAAACTGGCGCCGCCTCTTTTTGTGTCTCCTTTCTGGGTTACTGTGAAGAGTATCCAATGTGTTGAAAGCATATTGCTTACCAGCAACTTAGCTCTCTGCACGCATTCGAGTAAGACAACCATAGAAATGCTAAAGAAAACTAACTTTTGGTTACTTCCTTTCTTTTTTACACTTGATTGACACATCTCCTAATTAATCGTCTAATACTTTTGTCAAACTATTTTTATTTGGAGTTCCAGGTTCTGTTGAGTCCTCCTGGAGGAAAGTTAAAGTAGAAAGGCACCAGAGTTTCGTGGCTTGTTCACAACATCTTGTAATACTCTCTGCATCCCCTGGAATCATATAGTTTTTTTTTTCTTTTTGAACCTTAAGAACTACTACCCAGGTTTTTTAATATTGTACTTGGCAAAGCCACTGCATTTGAAATGGAGAAATTAAAACGTTCCAAGGAGGGACTGAATGGGATCACCAGGTCCCATTGTCCCGCCCGGCTAGGTTACAGCGCCCGTCACCGAGGTGGCAGCAGAAGGTGCCTGGGTGTTGGGAGCTCTGAGTCAGGTGGGGTAGACGCAGAAGTTGGGGGAAACTTTGAAGAAGCCAAGAGCTTTCTAGTCCCACAAGAACAAAGGGATGATTAGGTTCTGGGCTGGTGGAGTTCCACCCCAACCCGGACTACCTCTCCCCAGCCCTGTGGTTTCAACCCTTGCTCTCCGTTTTTCTCCAGAGAAAAGATATGCCGCAAACACCCACAGTTGGCATTTCCACTCCCGGAAGACCACCGAGTCCTTAGTCTCCCGCTGCTTGGCTCTGGGAAGCTCCTAGCCCTGACCATATTTTTTCCCTTCTTGCATTTTTGCCTTTTGCAGGTGAGAAACCTTTTAAATGTGAATTTGAAGGCTGTGACAGACGCTTTGCCAACAGCAGCGACCGGAAGAAGCACATGCATGTGCACACCTCGGATAAGCCCTATATCTGCAAAGTGTGCGACAAGTCTTACACTCACCCGAGCTCGCTGCGCAAACACATGAAGGTAATTGCCTCTTTATTAGCGGTCGGCGGTTTGTAAACGCTGGGCCCGACACCCGGCGGAGGAACGGAAGCGCCAGCGCTGCCAACCCTCTATCTTCCACCTTAAATCCGATGTGACACTTTGAACCCATTCTGGGGATGGGGAGGGGAGACAAGAGAGAGCAGAGCTGGGAGGAGGAGAGAGCAGAGGGTACTGGCATTCGTTTACTGGAAAGCTCCTGCTGAGTTTGAGCTCCTGGAGGCTTGAGGCTGCAGAACTCGCCTCTTCCCGACTCTGCCCGACGGTGGCAATGCAGAGTTGTAGCCTCAAACCCGGAGGAGGGTCTTTCATTTGCTCTTGGGCTTCTGATAAAATACTAGGACCGAGGAGCGCGATCTGATTTCCACACATTTGGTAGAGACTTGGCAGCGCCCAGAGCCCCTATGTACCTGCTTTCCCAAGTCAAAACGGGCTCGGTGAAACCTTTTTAATAGGGCCCCACTCCATCCCCCAAGATATCATTTTGGACATGGCACGGCTAAAACGGAGTGCTTTATTTATTTATTTTTCCATAATGCCAGTCTTAGTACCGAATCTCGTTTCTGGTGAAAAGGCCCGGGTTTTCTAGATATCGGTATACGGAGATTTAAAAAAAAAAAGCGATTCTATTAAGTGGGTCACTGGGTGGTCTTGCTCTTGCACTACTCAAATTCTGCTTTTGTTTTTGCTTGCACATTGCCAATTGGAATTATATTTATTATAATATATACATGTTAATTTTAGGTTCATGAATCTCAAGGGTCAGATTCCTCCCCTGCTGCCAGTTCAGGCTATGAATCTTCCACTCCACCCGCTATAGCTTCTGCAAACAGTAAAGATACCACTAAAACCCCTTCTACAGTTCAAACTAGCACCAGCCACAACCCTGGACTTCCTCCCAATTTTAACGAATGGTACGTCTGAGGACACCAAAATGTGTTTAAAAAGAACTGAGACTAATCAGATGGAAATGGAGTTTTAAAGCAAGAGACCATATATAGGGCTACATCATGTTAATTGTGGTTGTCCAGGAAGGTTTTGAGCAAGATCCAAAAGTAGCCATGCCCTTTTCTCAGGATTAGAAAATATGTTTTGGCATTTGAAGGATTTTTTTTTTACAAAATCTTTTCACTGCTTTTTCCTCCCTATTGCTTTCTGCACACCCCATTCCAAAACTCCTTCAGTTCATTTTAACATTTGTCCTGTTTCTTGAGGAAGTTATAGGCTTGGTGGTGGTGATGTTAAACTGGTGGAAATTCTTCTTCGCCTTAGTGGTGATTGTTTAAACTCTCACAGTCTTAAACCATGCCAAAGTCCTGTTATGTCTTGAACTTTTTCTTCAAAGCATTACACTCGTGAATGTATCTTTGTCTAATGGGGTCGAAACTGTTGTTCAGTATTTTTTCAGGCTGAGGATATGATGTTACTCTACACAGATTGTGACGTTTAGTATACAGTTGCCTTTTGTAATAACTTTTTTGTAAATACATATCCGTTGATGCCATATTTATCGTTTGTAATTTAATTATTGCTGCAAGTGCCGGGAACTGAACAATATTTATGGATAAATGTTTTCTAACAAATTCTGTACAGCTTTTGATTATAACTGCTTTAGCATTAAAAATTTATTGTTTTGAAAGGACACAATTTACAAGTTTTGAACCACTGACTTTTATTTTGTAACAGCCTCCTTCTACAAAGAGGAGATGTGAGTAAATTGAACCTTGTTTGTTGGTATTTATAACTCACTCAGATCCCCTTTTTTAATTGTTAAATTATTTTTCTATTGCAGTATAGATTCCTTACAGTGTCAGTTTCCATTTGGGAAGACCCTCCTTTCTTTATCTCTAACTCAGATGGTTGTTTAACTTCGAGTTTAAATGTGTTTGTCCTGGATTTTCGGCATGCAAATCAAATATTACTGATCAATTCAGTTAGTGGCCATGACATCTCAATCTTGTACTTCAAAGACTGAGAAGCTGGATTTAATCATCCCTGCCCTACATATATAAACATAAGGTAACCTAATTAGTTTTATGTCCCTTAGTTCTTTATTACCTTACATAAAAATGAAAATTATGACAGAATGCATGTCTGTTCTGTCTAGAGATCACCCATATACCTATATATGTTTGTATCTATGGATTATCTAATCTGCCTATAAAAGCTATCTAGCTCTATATATTTTCAAAAGATAGTGTATGTCTGAAACAGTTGTAGTAAGCAAGGCCAGTTGAGCAGTGCTTACTTTGGTTAAAGTGCTTCTTAAAGAACCATAGTCCATTTAAATTTTGGAAAGCAAAGGCTGATGATTTGCTTGCTGTATATAGTTCAATTCATAAATACCACAATTATTCATAACATTTATATAGCAGTGTAATAACTGCAGCAGTTACAAACTGATACTATGGAAAGAAAAACATTTGAATGATGTTATTTTTAAAGTTCATTATTTGTAGGAAAAATGTTAAGAGCATTGTTTCCATTAAAATTAATAACAATGGTTGTTATTTTAATAATTAATAACAATGGTTGTTATTTTACAATGGTGTAATTTTAATGGTTCCATTAAAATTTAAAAAAAGGTTGTTTGCTTTATGATAAAATGTTAACAATCCATTTAATCTTCAGTGAAGCAACTCGTTTGGACAAACAGTTCTTTTTACAATGGTTCTGTGGAAAAGAAACTGATTACTATTTTGGGGGATTGGAGTGGGTAGATTATTGAGTCCTTTTTTATTAGGGTGCTGTTTGTTACTGAGAGGCCAATCTCTGCATGAATAACAGAAGCGTGGAGATAAGGAATTGTAAAGTATTTAGAAATGTAATGAATAGGTTTAAGTACTTCTTTCTCTTTAAGGGACAATGCTCTCAGTTTTTGGTGGCAGTCAATTTGGTATTATTATAATCATTTTCAATTCTAGAATTTTGTTGATTGTTCTTTTGGAAGAAATAAAGCATTGGCACATCATATTTATGTTACAACATTTTTGTATTTGGTGCCCAATATTTTTTCATGTTCGAATAAATCGACCTAAAATTAAAATGCTTAGATAATTTCTAATGATTAAAAGATTCTTTGATTTCCTGGATATGATTGAAGCAATCTATTTTGTTATCTACTGATCTTTGTCAACAGACAACTAATGATGGACAGTATCTAATTGCAAATTGCTTTGGAGGCAATTTTTGTATTAGTGGAGAATGGGGTCTTTTGCACTTTACTCCACCAATATCCAAGCCTGAATACCATGAACAGAAAGACTGGGATGATATGCATGTGATGAGCAGGTAACCTGGTTTTCCACTCCCCACCCAGACATTCCAGTCTTGACCTTGACATTGAGGATGTTGTACCAGAGTCCAGGATTTTTCCTTCACTCCAAGCTGGAGCCCATCTTACATGCTCAGCAAGTTTTCAGAAAGTGTATATTCTTAAGACTGGCTTCTAAATGTGTTCCATTGTGAAATATAGTGTGTGTTTCTTCTAACATATGCAATGCAATGAACATATGCAATGAGTTCCCCCACCCACCTAACCTGTCCTTACATAAAGATGGTTTAAGGTGCAAAATTCACTTGAAAATTTGCCTCCCCGAGTTAAATATGTTTAATATCTCCTTAGGAGACAAAGAAGAGTTTGTCTCAATTTTTAGTAGCTTGAAATTTCCATAAAATTTTACTGGAAAGCATTATGAGTGCTCTAAGAGAGGAAGATGCCAATTAAATATCAATGATGATAACCAATATTAAGAATATAAAAGCTTTACCATCTACATGCTTTCCCTTAATTTGGGTACAGAAAATTTCTCAAAATTATGTCATATGCCCTTGTCATTATTCACAAAGAAAAATACTGATTTTGGTGGAAAACTTTACACAGATTTTTTTTCCTCTCACAATCTGGCTCTCCGAGTGCACATTTACATTCTTGAATTTTCAGTACTTAACCTTAGAGAATAAGCACTCCCTCACACATGCGCACACATAACAAACATACACATTACAATTTTATAATCATAATAGCTAAAGCCAGAAGTTCAGGCTAGGCTTTCGGTAATCTTATTTTACTTCCTGCACCTGGTAAGACCTTTGTTAAAGTACATTATCAAAATGGGCGATTTAGTATAAGATTCCTACTCTTGGGTGGGAAAGGGAAGCGGCTGTTTTCAGATTTCTTTCCACACAAGACACGCTTCTGGCCTTCACCGAGTTTGGAAGCATCCAGGGTAAGCTTCAGCGGTGGGTCTTAGCTACTATGAAGGTTGCAGGCTAGTGAGCTGCGGCCTGGTTTTACAAAGGCTCCATAGAAAGTTGTGTTCTGAACTTCCACCCCTCCCCCTTGTCCTAGTCTGATTTCTCTTCATTTCTTTCACTCCTGATTTCTCTTCATTTCTTTCACTCCTGGCTCCCTCTTCCCTTTTTCCTTTTATGAAAATCTTCCGGGGGAAAAAAAAACCCAGGAAGAAATTTAAGAGGGCTCTTAACACACAAGTTTCTGAAAGAATCGCCACCAGTGCATCCATCCAATATAGAGCTGGTTCTTAGGTTCTGTATCTAGGCTGGATTCCTTCAGCCTTCAAAACCCAAGTCTCCAGTCGGACTAAGGCAGGAGTGGAGGTGTGTCTGTGGAGGCTAATACAGGCGTTTTGGAAATCTGGGTTGCCATCCGACTATCTTCACGCCCTTTGTCAGGATGCTCAGGGTCCCTAACCACAAACCAAGTTCCTGTAAGTCCGGGTGGAGGCTCGGACATGGAAGAGTAGACCTCATTTCCTAGGGTCAATTCTCTCGTGGTCTCTGCCCGCTGACCCTTTGACCTCCACCTACAGGGCCCTTGGCGGCCATAAGCCTGCGGTCGCCTGGGCTCCGAGGACGCTTCGCGCCCCATCGCCTCCCGGCCTCATTAGGCCGGCCAGGCTGTAAAGCAGGAATCAGCCGCTGCCTAATCCGGACCTGGGGTTAATACAGCCCAAACAATGGTGAGCTCCGAAGGCCACAGCGTAGCGCTGGCCGCAAACTTTGTGTTCATTTCATTTTTCTAAGGAGCTGGGGGTGGGAGAAAGGAGAGGAGTTCGTCGACCAGAACGCCACTCGCGGCTGCCAGGGTTCAGCCCCGAATGTCCTGTCTTGGGACCCAGGTGTCTTCGCAGCGTCTGCTCTAGATGGGGCGGCAAGACCCCGGGCCTGGTTGTCAGCCAGAGCGGGAGCCCGAGAGTGGACCAAAGGGGTCTGTACCCCGCGCAGGGAACCGACTTTGAAGTGGGTTTTTAGAACACACGTGTGAGAGCCTGGCCAGGGCCGGAGCGGGGACCCGCTGGGAGGAAAGGGGAAACTCCGGGGGAGGGGCCCCGACCCCTCCCCCGCTCCCCGTGGCTCCGGCCTTTTCAAGCCACGGCCGGGGGTCGCAGGACTCCCCCCGCCCCCACTCTGGCGGCCGCCGCGCGCAGGCGCACAGCGCGCAGCCGTCGAGGAGGATTTGGCCCCAAGGGGGTGAGGGGCTGAGTTGAAAGCGGCTTTGCCCCGCTGCGGAGGCCTGGGCCTAGCGGGGAGGAAGGGAAGGATGGAAGGAGAGGAGAGGGACGTGGGAAGGGGGCTGGTTTTGGTCGGAGCGGCTCTCGAGTTTTGAACAAGGCTGCCAGATACGAACCCCCGCGGAGCGCAGCAAACGCAGACCTAGGAGCTGCGAACTGTGGTGGTGTTTCAACCCCTATGTTGTTAGGCAGCTCCGGGTGCACTCGGGAGAACAGAGGTCCTGGCGGTAGGATGCAAAATTGTTGTGGGGGAGGGGGTGGAAGCAAAAGGAAGCAAAGAAGTTCTTCCTGGGCTTTCTTGTGGGAAGTTTGTGCGCCCTTTTGGGGGGGGGCTGGGGTTCTCTCGGGGATTGGACCGAAGTCCCGGCCCAGGGCCGCCCTCCCTTCCTCCCTGCCCAGCTTAAACTTTGCCCTCCCCGGCTCTCAAGCGTGGGATACAACATTTCGAGTTGTGCCATGGTCGCTATTCTCCACTACCTTCGAGGCCCTAAAATGTACAAGAGTGGACACTATTCTTAGGATAGTTGCGGACCTTGCGAAGGAGAGGAGCTTATAGGGACTCTTTCTAAATAAATCACCCCAACTGCTCAACAGACAAGCGCTGAGGGAAGTCGGTACCCTACATGTCTCCCTGGGCCCGTTTTCTGCATATTTCATTAAAACTGAACCCATGAGAATCGGCACTGGTGCAGCTTTTGTGTGTACCACAACAGCAAGTGGTCTTAGGTTAAGGGGTTGGGGGAAGGCCACGGTCCCAAAAACTTCCATTCAGCTTTTGCTGAACTGCTTCAATGCTGGCTTGTGAAAGAATCCCTGGTAGGTCTGGAATCTCCTGTTTTGTTGGCCAGGGGGAAAATGCTGTGGATGCACCTTCAGATATCTTTGGTAAGGAAAAAAAAGTGGGTTGTAAAAAAAATGAGTATTGACTCACAGATCCTCTAAGCGAATAAGCTGCAGGAACTCCTCCTGCTTGCAGCTTCATAGAAACCAAAAAGCCAAACGAAAAGGCTTAACTCTTGGGGTTGTGTAGTGTCAACTATTTAGGCTCCCGAAGGTGCGAGGTGGTTCTTGAGGGCCACCTTAGGAAAGGCCCCAGGTGGGTGGGCAGGTCATTTAGCAAGGCTGGCCCTGATCTGGGGGAAATCTGCAAAACAGTGCTTTTATCTGCAGAGAACAATTGAT
This sequence comes from Muscardinus avellanarius, assembly GCF_963383645.1. Taxonomy (NCBI): domain Eukaryota; kingdom Metazoa; phylum Chordata; class Mammalia; order Rodentia; family Gliridae; genus Muscardinus; species Muscardinus avellanarius. Next base: position 69,319,865 of record NC_137792.1, on the reverse strand, counting down.
GGGGTTGTCTTTCCTCCTTTTCAGTGCACAAAGAATCCGGCTTTGGAGCAAGAATTTGGACTATGCATTTAAGTTGTGCTTTCCAGTGTTATACATTGGAAACCTCTGGACAATTAAAATAAGCGTGCCTAGTTGTAGTTTCTGTCATTTTCTTTATTTGTAATTTATGCAAGTCAAAGGGACTGAAATGTCTTCAGCAATTTGGAAACTTGTTTTGAAATTGCCACCAAACTGATTTTTTTTTTCTTTCTTATGGGTGAAGTTTCCTTCCCGGGCTTGGCCACTCCTCCCACTCCCTCAGTGGAATAGAGTATTGACATCTTTGAGAGATCAAAGGAAGTAAATGGTGCTTGCTGTATACTTTGTTTTTCCATGCTATAGTTTGAACCCTGAGGTTTGAGCTTTCTCCTGGTTAAATCTTTTGATGCCCAAAGTGTGGAAAATAAAAACATTCATTACACTGAAAAACTTTAGCCATTGGTTTGGTAGGAGTCTGTCCCTTTAAGAATCACAGAGAAGGAAATGTCTCATTTTGACATTAAAATCAAGCTAAGATGCATTGGTGAACTGTTTCCCCGGGATACCTGGAGAATTCTTTGGGTAGTTCCATAGGGTAAAACTGGTAGATTTTCATAGGATTTATTCGTGAATGAAATTTCTTCCAAACTAGGCAAGTAATAAATTGGTAGAGTCCTTACACTTATTTGAATGATGATGCCAGATGCCAAAGGGCACTTCTTTCCTCACTGAGGTTTGGTTTCTATCATAACTGTTGAAATGTACAGCTTGATAAACACTGTTTACAGGAATAATTCAGAGGAGAGTATGAAGATCAGTTGGACTAATGGGAACTTTTAACATGAGAGCATAAATTCTTGAAAAACTAGAGAAAAATTTTATTTCAAAAAGTCTATGAAAAGTAAAGATAATAACATTGTTATTTCAAAGTCATCTAACAGACCAAACAATTTTGTGCATTTTTAATCTGATAATGGTGCAACCTGTTTACCGATCTGATGAATGGAGAGAAATGTAAGCTTTAGTGCAACTATAAAAATAACTTTCATCAGATGGCAAGTTTATAACGTTTTTCTCTACTAGGGTATATGTTTTTGTCCAGTGCTTTATGAAAATACTACCTATGTCAACTTGAATTTAAGGTTTTAAAAATAAAAAATTCCATCTTGATTTTTTATCAAACACATTTAAAACTTCATATCCACGTAACATTTTATGACATTTTTCTTTGAAACAGTGTGGCCTGTTTTGACCTATCTGCAGTTCACTTTTTGTTTTTTTGCCAGTGTTGTCCTGCTTGGTATCCGGGACAGTCTCTAATTCCTGACGAAGAACTTGATACTGACGTTGGTATGCAGCAGCCAGACCTCCATAACACTACCTATCCTAAATGCAGGGTTAATGCTGAACCTACTGTGCAAGAAATGATTTACTGATGAGGTTTCAAAGAAAACCACATCAATTTGGATGTCTGTTACCTTGAAGTGATCATTTTAAGAGTAGTAGCTTCTTCCCTAGGTATAAAAGACTATTTTCTTCTTTTGGTGTATTTCATTCTGTGTTGAGCAATCATTTGTGAAATGAAAAAGCAAAAAAGCTCCCCCCTCTGATTTAGGATTTATTAATGGGAAGATGGAGGTGAAGACTGGCCTAATTCATAACACAGTATACATGATCTCATGCATTGTTGCCAATCATTTTCAAATATCTGTATTCCACATGTAGAACTGAGTATTTAAAAGTAGAAACACGAATACATGGTTTGTTTATTTCATATCTGTGTTCCAAAAGCAATGCCTAGGATCCCTACAACTCTTGTTTGACTCAAATAAAGCCATTTAAATTATATTTGTGATTATTTTTTTTATTACAGTGACAACTCTATCCCCTAAATGACCTGGATTAACCTGTTGAATTGGGACAATATATACACTGAGTTCACATTTTTCATGGTACCAAATTGCCTTTTCACTGAACAATCCATCGGGGGAAAAACACTGAAAAAAAACAAGCAACTGTTTTGGAGCTATGGGTTTCCCCCAGCCAGGGACTCAAGGCCAAATGCTAGGAAGTTCAGGGGAAAAGTCAGAGGCAAAGATTAGGGTGATTAGAAGGAAGGAATAGAGGCAAGGGTTTCAAGGAAAAAATACTAAACACCACCACTTGGATGAAAAAGCAAAGGAAGGACCCAGTGGAGGATAACCTCAAAAGGTAAAAAGAGAGCCTCAGTGTCATCCAGATGGGGCATCTTTTTAAAGGAGTATTTTTCCGAAGCCTCATTTATTATTCAAAAGCCTCAAAGTAGTTTTCGGAGCAGACAATTTGTCAGCCATTGATTAGAACATTTATAGAATCATAGAATATAGGTGTTATTAAAACACAAATTATTAGCCAGGCATGGTGACTCACGCTTGTAATCCCAGTACTGGGAAGTCTGAGACAGGAGGATCACAAAGGTTCAAAGCCAGCCTTATCAGCTTAGTGAGGCTCTCAGCAACTTAGATCCTATTTCCAAATTAAAAAAAATATATAAAATAGGTCTGAAGTGTAGCCCAGAGGTAGAAGATCCCTGGGTTCCGTCCCCAGTACCCAAAACAAAACAACCCTCCCACAAATTGGCAATAATTAACTGTAGTGTTACAAAAGATGAAGACAGGAGAAATTCTTCCAACTCCATATACTCGATTTTTCATTTTAGATATAACATCTATAATCTAATGTAATCTGTAAATGGCCATTCTATTTATTTGGCAATGATTATGCCAAGATGAAGTATTACAAAATTGCAGCCTGATAGAGTATATTGCTATTGGATCTTTAGATCTAGTTTTATTAAAATTCTGGTAAGTAGACTGATGACAGTGTAATATTTATTTATTTATTTATTTAGTATTTTTATTTTTTATTTTTATTTTTTTGCAGTACTGTAGATAGAACCCACGGGCATTCTACCTCCAAGCTACACGCCCAGACCTATTTTTTAATTTTTTATTTTGAAACAGGGATCCCACTGAGTTGCAAAGGGCTTCACTAAGTAGCTGAGGCTGTCTGCAAACAGTGATCCTCCTGTCTCAGTCTCCCCAATGCTGGGATTACAAGCGTGAGCCACCATATCTGGCAACAGTGTGATTTTTAAGAAGTAGGAAAAACATTCATGTTGGGGGGATGGTCATCATCCTCTGATTCATGTTCTTTATTTACATCAAGAATAGGAGAAGAGCCAGGCAAGGAAGTCTGATTCTTTGATTCTCAGCTCTCTAACATTTGCCTGTTTTTTAAAAATCCTCCATAACAATGTTGGTAGAATTTTTGTTTTTAAGTACAAAAACTGTGTTCTTTCAAACAGGCAGTGGAGAATTATAATGGTATTGTTTTAAAAAACTCTTGGAAAGGTAAGCTACACGGTTGTGTGTGAGCCAGCTGTGCTGTAATAATAATACCTCCTAGGGTTGTTCTAAGGACTAAATAAAAAAATGCCCATAACAAGCCTGTCACAGAGGAGTCCCTGAACAAATGCTAATTCTTTTCTTTTCCCCGTGCAGATAATTATTGTTTTGTTGCTTTTGGTTAGTTTCCTCTTTTTAATATTATGGAATATTTTATTAAAACCATATTGTGCTTTGTATTGAGGTGCAAATCAATACAGTTTTCACAAAAATAGATAGAGATTTGGAGCATCTAGGAAATACTGCATTTCATAAACATAATCACTAGATCAGGCATGTAGGTTTATGAACATAGCTATGAATATTTAAACACATAAAAGTAAAATGTTATTAAATGCCTATTGTTCATTATCTTCCAATGAATACACTTATTCTTAGATAAAAATACGTTGTGTACCTAAAATCTATAAACATGATAATTTAATGTTTTCCTTTTATTTGGATAAAATTTTTACTTTAAGCCAACAGTTTGATTCTTAAATTAAAATTCACTAAAAAATGTAAAATACAAAGTTTGATATTTACATGTAATGAAAAGATTAAATCCTATGTCTTAAATTATTCATTTTCCTTCTACTAAATTTATGTTAGTATTATGTGTGTATGTGACTATAGAGTAATGGGACTGATTTTCTTGTGGGACTTGGAAGCTATCACTGAAAGTAATTCCAAAAGAGGTGTCCTAAACTGTTTGGACCAACATCGGCATCCTCAAAAAAAGTTTATGAATTCCATAGATGATCGTTTCACTTAAGATAAAAAACAAAACAAACCACAGCCACCACTTTTATTATTTTACAGTCAGTTATAGGGTTTTATTATGTTTTAAAGAGTTCCCTGAAAAAATATCAACTTTCTTGATTATTTTATGTTAAGAAAATCAGGGCTCAGCTGTGTATGGTGGCTCATACCTATAATATCAGTACTTGGGAGGCTGAGAAAGGAGGAATCTCAACTGAGGCCAGCCTCAGAAATTTGGGGAGAACCATGTTTCAAAATTAAATAAATAAATAAAAGGGGGATATGGCTCAGAGATAGATTATCCCTGGGTTTAGTCTCCAGTACAAATAAATAAAATTAAAAACAATAAAATTGGGACTAAGGGTGTAACTGTTAGAGCACTTATGTAGCATGTGCAAGGCTATGGCCTGATCCTAACACTTTTAGAAGAAAAAAATGAAGCTTAACTGAAAAACAGTGTACAAATGCAGCATTATAAATGTATATTTGTGCAGTAACACACACACACACACACACACACACACACACACACACACACACACCCCTTCCTAGAGTGAGTGGGAAATTTCTTACCTTCCTACAGAGTTTGGGAACTTAGAGATCCCTAGAGAGGAGATACTGCTGAATGACAAAAATAGCTTTTGTCCTGAGACCTGAGGGACTTTTCATTATTACTTTTTCACTGGTTAATTACCTTTGTCTATTTCTTCCTTCCTGATTCTTCTCATATTAATCTTGCCATTTAGACCTGGGTGTCAGCCTTGCAAAACTTAAGCAAGTCTGTTAGTTGTAACTTAGTATACTCAAAGTTATCTTAAATGTGTCCCTTCCTCCAGCTTCCTTTTTTCCTTCTTTCCTTCCTTCCTTCTTTTCCAGGGTATTGAACCCAAGGGTGTTCTACCTCTGAGGTACATTTCTAGCCCTTTTTATTTTTTGATTTGAAACAGGGTCTTGGTAGGTTGCTAAATTGTCCTTGAACCTGCAATCTTCCCATCTCAACCTCCCAAGTACTGGGATTACAGGTGTGTTTTACCACACCTGGCTTTAAATCTCCAATTTCAACTTCTCAATACACACATATCTTTATAGCTAATATCTCATCCCATGCTGTAGAACCATGCAGGACTGGATGGTCCTATAAGTGAGATCTCACCAGGTCCTAATCCTTACTTCAGTCAGCACAGTTTATTTTCCTGACAACAGGAGGCAGGGGCAGAGAGTATGCCTCAGTGGAGAGTGCTTGCCTAGTGAGCACAAGGCCCTGGGTTCCATCTCTAGTTCCCCCCAACATACAGAGATTCACACATGACAGGAGAACCCCCTCTTAGAGCCTGAAAAATATTGCTGCTCCTGTTGTTTCTTGGACTTTACTTAGAAAAAATTCCTTTTTAATTAAACAAAAAATAAATCTGTTCCTTAAAACTTCATTGGTAAAGTGATGAAATGATAAAATATTACTGCCAATAATGTTCCCTGTAAATGCTCCAAAGTCAACAATAGAAGACTTTGTGACACAAATAAACAAATGCATTTTAACATCTTGATATCAATCCAGGGCATAGAAATTGTTCCCCAATGATTCACTAATACTACCCGGTCAGAACTTACATAGAAAAGCTACACTCACCCTCAGCCCTATTTTTTATTCTTTACTTTGAAACCGGGTCTCACTGAGTTGCAGAGGGCCCCACTAAGTAGCTGAGGCTGGCCGGGAACCGCAATCCTCCTTTCTCAACCTCCCAGTACACTCATATCTTTATAGCTAAGCAGCAACAGAGTATGTGATTTGTTGGCCAGCTGATATGTTTTTGGAGACCATCATATCCTTTATAAAAGATATTTAACCACACTGAGATGGGCCATCTTTTTAGATGTGGAGATAACAGAAGACAGAAGGTGTTAGCTAACTTCTGACCAATGGCATATTAAATAAAGACACACACTTGAGCGACATCAGTGATTTAAATTGACTCATCAGTCACCAGAATCTGGCTGCCATCATGTTTCACTTTGCTAACAAGCTGATATCCCACATCTGATACAACAACTCAGGTCCTTCAAACAAATGACATGTTTGATAAAGAAATCTTTTCAAAATCATTATGCACTTCAGCATTTCTCTTTTCTTCTAGCACAGCATCTGAGCATCTGTTCCATCAGACATCTATTCCTTGATCATTTCTGAGCCTTCCATGATTTTTGAGCTTGATTTGCTGTTATCTCAGGGATGGGACATGAAACCTCTTCCACTGAATTTTCGTTGTTGAACACTGAAACACAATTTTTATGTTCTTGTGAATTAAACCGCAAGGAAGCATCCTCGCAAGACTATGTTCTGAAAGAAATTAAGTGGGAGAGGGTAATGGAGTGCTATTTTGGAAAAAAAATTAAATATATCTTTTTTGTCATTTTTGCTATGGGCTCTTGAGAATTCACCCTCCTTTCACAATGTTGTAAAGCTTCAGAGCTTTAAGGTATCTTAAAAATTACGTTGTCCAACTAGTAAAAATGGATGTAATTCATTAATTAGGGAGCCCTGCTTAACTGCATAATTTGCTTACATGCATAAAACTGAGGAAGTCTTACTCTCTGGTTTGCATGTGTCGGGTTTGCATGCATCTGGCTCCATTATGTTCCCTGTAATTGCATATTGACCTATTTCGTAATACAGCTATTTTAACACTGAATTTAAGCCTTAGTGCTGCCATTAACAGTATAATCACTTTGGACAAATAGTTGCAATATACTACATGAAGATCAGAATGCAGGATAGTAGCTACTTCTGCATTATAAAAGATAAACATAAATTTAGAAATACCTTTAGAGTTAAAATGAGCCAGTATTACTGGTTTTCTATTGGGAAAATATTAAATCATAAGATAAATTATAAACAAAAAATGAGAAACTTGATGTACTATACATATTTTATGAATCCTACCATATCCTCAAAGTCCTAACTTGAACATTCATATACAGTATAAATGTTAATTTAAATTAAATTATTCTGGAAAGTAAATTGTACATTTTTTCTTAATTTACACTCATTTCTTTAAATGTTTGGTCTTGGGCATTTGGGGATTGGAATAGGGGAGGGTCACTCTCTAGCCTGCCCTAATTGAAACTTATTTGGGGCATAGTTGGTGTTAGATTAATGACCTGTGGCCCTGTGTGCACTCATACACATTAGTCCAGATTAAAACTATATGTTCTCATAGTTTGGTATTCAAACCTGATGTCTCTGGTAGAATGAGGAAAGAGGATTTCTTGGTTGAAGAGGACAATGCAACTTATTTCTTTGGTGCTAGACAAATGTTATAATTGCTGTTTTAAGTGTGTGTTGAGTGACTTAAATATTTATGTCTGATTCTTTGTGTGGTCTAATTTTTAAATGTAATTTTTAGAATGAAAGAAGTAGGAAGCCAGACATGGTAAGGTACACCTGTAATTCCAGTACTTGGGAAGCAGAGACAGTAGAAATCTATCCAGTCCCTATTTCAAAACAAAACAAAACCAAATTTAAAAAGGGCTGGGTGTATATCCCGGAGGTAGAATGCCCCTGCATTCAATCCCTAGTACCCCCCCCCCCAAGAAGTAGGGATTTTCCTTGATCCTCAAATTGACATTTGGCCATTTTTCTTATGTCATAAGATTCTCCCTCCCTCTTTTCTGCTACTGGGGATTGAACCTAGGGGTATTCTACCACTGAGCTATATTCCAAGCCCATTTTATTTTTTATTTTGAAAAAAGATTCTCAGCTAGGTGTGATGACACACACTTTTAATCTCAGCTAGTACTTGGAGTCTGAGACTAGAGAACTACAAGTTTGAGACCAGCCTCAGCAATTTAAGGAGATACTCAGCAACTTAGCGAGACCATGTTTCAAAATAAAAAATAAAAAGGGCTGAGGATGCAGCTCAGAGATTGAATGCCTCTAGGTTCAATTCCTAGTAATACACACACACACACACACACACACACACACACACACACACACACAGACACGAGAGAGAGAGAGAGAGAGAGAGAGAGAGAGAGAGAGAGAGAGAGAAAGAAAGAAAGAAAGAAACAGGATCTCCCTAATTTACTATGCACTGGTCTTGAACCTTTCTCTCACCCTATTAGTTGGTTAAGTTTAGGGCACAATCTGAGAATCATTCCAGCTTTGTTTAAGCTTTGGAGAATGTTACCAGGCAAGACTTTCATTACAGTAATTCATTATACATTTCCAAACACAGAGGGTAGCTTTATCTAATCAAAGCCAAAATGTCAGTCATGTCAGGAAGCATTCAATATTAGTCATGAAGTTATTGTGTTCATTTAAACTAGATATTCATTAAATCAACTGCATGTTCTGCCATTGTGTAGATATAACATTTTTCTTCTCTTTTGATATGGAAATCTTTATATGTCGTCCAGGCTGGCCTTAAACTTGGGATCTTTCTAAACAGCTGGGATTACGGGCATGGGCCACCATACCCATTTTACAAAATAACCCCAATTACTGGGATTAATGCATCACCATGCCTTCTTATCTCATTTTAAAGCTTTGGTTTTCAGGGCAAGATGTGAAGCAAAGTAACAGACTTTACTTAAAGTTGTATAATAATGAATGCAGAAAGGAAAATATTTCAGAAATAATTAGATATTTTCACTCCATAAAAGGAACTCTGCCCTAGACTTTTTGTTTGTTTGTTTGTTTGTTTGTTTATTTATTTTTCTTTTTTTTTTTTGGTACTGGTGATGGAACCCAGGGACATTCTACTTTCAAGCTACACCCTGAGCCCTATTTTTTATTCTTTATTTTGAAACAAGGTCTCACTGAGTTGCAAAAGACCTCACTTAAAGTAGTTGAGGCTGGCCTCGAACTGCGATCCTCCAGTCTCAGCCTACTGAATTCTGGGATTACAAGCATGCACTACCATGCCTGGCTTTGCTTTTGTATTTTAATTTTAGCATCAAGCAATCAGGTTTTCACTCCTCCAAACAAAATCAGGACTCTGCATCATGTGTTTGTATTTGTGTCTCATGTTCTCAAAACAGGCACTTTTCCTCCAAAGGGCACTCAATTCCTTTCTGTCTTGAGGACACAGTACATTAATGTTTACATAAAGTTTGCAGAAAAGAAGTATACAAAATCAGAAAGAAAGCCTTATGTTAACCTATGGCATTTGACTCTTTTAACTTCTAAAAAAAATTCCCCTTAAGCCAGGCATGGTGATGCATGCCTGCAACCCTAGTACTTAGGAGGTTGAAACAGGAGGATCAAAGATTCAAGGCCAGCCTCAGCAACTTAAGGAGAGTTTTTTATAAAATAAAAAAAATAGAAAAAAGGGTTGGGGTTGTCTCTTCAGTGTTAGAACACCCCTGGGTTCAATCTCCAGTACCAAAATAAATAAATAAATGAAAAAAATAAATAAACAAGTTACCATTTCTTGAAAACTTTTTGAGTGTGATACTTAAATATAAAGTCAGCTAAATCCAGATCATCTCATAAGAGTGGTTCACCTGGCAAGGTGGTACATGCCTGTAATCCCAGTATTTGGAAGACCAGCCTCAGCAATTTAGCAAGACCCTATTTCAAAAAAAAAAAATACTGGCTTCCTCTAGAAGAAGAAGGAAATGCTTTTGATGAGCAAATAAGGCGACCTAATTGAGGGGGATGGGAGGGGAAAGTGGGAAATTACCTAATGTATATGATGTACATTCACGAACATATTAAATTCAAACATAAGAAGGAGGAAGGGGAGAGGGAATTGGGGAAGTTCTAATTGGGTGATTTGTGCACTTATGCCTCTACCATCTTGTACTCCATTAAGATGTATGACTACAATGCACCAATAAACATTTTTAAAATAGCTGGGTGTGGTGGCGCATGCTTGTAATCCCCATGCTTGGGAGGCGGAGACAAGAGGATAATGCTGGTTCGAAGCCAGCCTTGCTGGCTTAAGAGACTCTGTTTCCAAATAAAAAATATTTAAAAATAGGCCTGGGAGTGTAGGCCCGAGGTAGAAGGGTTTCCAGGAACCCCAGTACCACACACACAAAAAATATTTTTTAAATGCTGGGGGTGTAGCTAGGAGATAGAAAGCCTCTGGGTTCAATCCCTAGTACAAAAAAAGAAAGAAAAAGGAAAAAAAAAAGAATGGCTTAACCTGTAATATATTTAGTTATATTTTCCTAAATTTAGGTTAATTGTGTAAATCTTGCAATTTTTTACACCTTTTTCATACTTATTTTGAGTATTTTAAAGTCAAATTTTCTACTATAAATATCAAAACTTTTATTTCCCCCCAATACTGCTGGTTGAACAAAGTTTCCCACATGTGAGGCAAGCACTGAGCTACATCCCTAGCCCTTCTTATTTTTATTTTTTAAGTACTGGGGATTGAGCCCAGGGGTGCTCTACATATAAGTAACAGACTCAGCCCTTTTTATTTTTTATTTTGAAAAAGAGTCTTACTAAATTGCCGAGGATCTTGTTAAGTTGTTGAGGCTAGCTTTAAACCTGTGATCCTCTTGTCTCAGCCTCCCAATTACTGAGATTACAGGTGTATGCTAAGATTTCTATCCCTTCTCATTTTTTATTTTGAGATAGTCTCACTAAGTTTCTGAGGTTGGCCTCAAATTTGTGATCTTCCTTCTTCAGCCTCCTGAGTCGCTGGGATTACAGGTGTGTACCACCACACTCAGCTAATTGAAACAATTTTTACTGAAGCAAACAAATAACTGTAATAAATTTGAAATGAATCACAATAAATATTTGTTAGTTAACTCCAAACTAATGTTAAGGAGTACATGGGTGTGACAAACCAGGACCTTGCTAATAGCTTTGGACCTCATTTCAAAATTCTTACATATTAAGAGATGCAATAGGAAAGCCACTTTTGCAGGCAATGAAATCTTGTCCCTTGCATTCTGGAGAGGATTAGGGAAATGGGCGTTTGCTAATATTGTAAACTGGCCCCTTTCTTAGTGGAGCAGCCCCCTCCTTAGTTTTCATTGTCAGTTTGTGAACTTCCCTGGATTTTTAAAGTCTCTCCTTATTGTTCCATAAAATGCAATTTCCTTTGTCTTTTCAGTTTCTTTTCTATTGTTTTCAGAACAGGGCTTAAAAGTAAGATAAAAGGCCTGATACTTTCCATCATAAAAAGTAGTAATGACAGGTCTCACTAATTAAAGTGTAACAATGGGAAGATTAACCTTTCAGTTAGCTTTGTGTTGAATCTATACAGTATTTTAAAAGCCCTAACTCAGAACATGTTGGGGCACACAGCTTTAAAATATAAAACAATTCACACATGGATTGGATTAGAATATGCACACCAAGTACAGGCACCCGTACAATAGGGAAACTAGGATTCAGTAAAACAGGAGAACTTCCCATTTCAGTGGTAACTCTGGTCTTAGCCGTTCCACTACTGGTATAGAGAAGACCATACGGAGTTGCTTGGGCAGGCAGGAGCCAGGCCCTATGGTAATTATGAATGATGAGGCTTCTGTGGATTCCTTGGTCTCAGAGAAATAGAGCACATGTGTTTTATAGTCCCTGCACTTCCTTCCCTCAATGGAAGAACACATCTTCAGCCCTGTATTAATAATGTCTTATTCCTTTCTTGTGGTTTCAGTCCCCCACAATATGCTTAATGCATTATTGGAACATTAGTAATCTCAAGGGACCAAATATTTGAAGCTATCAAAAGACATTTGACGAGTAAAACATAACACACAGTGAATCTTTGTTTCTGCAGGGTCAAAGGACAAAATGCCCATGAATAGCATTTAACCATGCTTCTGGAGACATAAAAATAAAAATAATCAAAAGAAATCTAGAAAAACACAGCTGGGAGAGAGCTGATGGAGAAGGTCATAGAGCAAGGAAGGCAAAAATTACTCATGTGTGCGTTACCAATTAACACAAATTTAATTGAGCTGGGTGTAGTGGCACATACCTGCATTTCTAGTACTTAAGAGGCTGAGGCAGGAGGATCTCAGGTTTGAGGTCAGCCTTGGCAATTGAGCCAGAAACGGTTTAACATAATAAATAGAAAAGGGCTGGGGTTGTAGCTCAGGTAGAACATCCCTGGTTTCAATCTTCAGTACCATGCATAAATAAAAATATATGCATGCATATATTAATTTTTGTGTGGTACTGGGGATTGAACTCAGGGTCATTCTACCATTGTGTTGCACCCCTAGTCATTTTATTTTGAAACAGGGTCTCACTAAGTTACTGTACACTAGCCTTAAAACTGTGTGTGATCCAGGTTCCCAGTACTGGGATTACAAATTTGCACCACTCTGCCCAGCTGTATGTAGATATTTTTAAACTAGTGGTTAGATATGTCTTAAGAAAAAAAGCCAGATGTGGGGTGTGGTGGTAGAGCTCTGTAAATTCCAGTAATTGAGAGACTAAGTCAGGAGGATTGCAGGTTCAATGCCAACCTCAGCAACTGTGAGACCCTCAGTTATTTAGCGAGAACCTGTTTCATAATAGAAAATAAAAAGGGCTGCGTAATAGATCGGAGGTAGAATGCCCTGAGTTCAATCGCAAGTAGAAAATGAATAAATAAATTTTTAAAAATAAAGAAAAGAAAAACTCAGGAGAATATGCAATTATTTTATCTTTGTTTAAACTTCCAGGCTACAGTAAGTATGCATACCTATGTTTGTAGCAGCATAATTTGCAATAGCCAAAATATGGAACCAAATTAGGTCTCCATCAACAGATGAATGGACTGCAAAATTATGGGAAATAGACACAATGGAATTCTACTCAGAAATAAAGAACAAAATTATGTCATTCGTAAAAAGCTGGGAAGACCTGGAGAACATTATGTTAATTGACATTAGCCAAGCACAGAAAGAGAAGGGACATATGTTTTCTTTAATATGCTCAAGCTAGGGAGTATTAGGGATACCAGGAAGACTCCAAATAATGGAGGGGAACCTCAGCAAAGCCAGAAAGGAGGGTAGGGGAGAAAGAAGCCTGAGGTTAAGCAATGAAAAAACTACATTCAAATATGTGTATACATATAAATACATTGTTAAACTGGACACTCAGTTTTGGTAAGGAGAGAAAAGGGGAAGCAAGGGTATGGGGGAAGAGGAGGCCAACAAGTACTGTGTGAATATATGCCATTGCCAACATGATCCACATTATGATGTGAGACGATAGTGCACCAATAAAATTAAATTAAAATAAAAAATTTCAGGGTTAAGCCAGGCATGGTGGCACACACTTGTAATCTCAGCATTTGGGAGGCTGAGACCAGAGGATCTCGGTTCGCGGACAGCCTCAGCTACTTAGTGAGGCCTTCTGCAACTCAGTGAGACCCGGTTTCAAAATAAAGAATAAAAAATAGGGCAGGAGGTATAACCCGGAAGTAGAATGCCCCTGGGTTCCACCCCCAGACCCGCAAACAAAACAAAAAAAATTCAGGCTTGATTTGAATTACTAACTTGAACACAAGTTAAATATCTTAACTATCTCTTATTTCCTATAACACACCACTTTAAAAAGTGGTTCATGGGGCTGGGAGTATAGCTAAGCAGTATAGTGTATTTTTAGTTTGTGCAAGGCCTTGGATTTGAGCTCTAACACTGAAAATAAAAGTGATCCCTGACTGACACTTTGCATTTCTAGTTTCTTTTTTTTCAGTGCTAGGGATTGACCCTAAGGCTTTCTGCATGGTAGGCAAGTGTTCTACCACTGAGCTACTCTCCCAGCCTCTAACTTTAGTATTTTTGTTGAAGGTACCATTCAAGTTGAAATGTTGGAACCAGGAAGAAACACTAGGTATGCTTTACTATGTTCCAATCCTGAAGATATTATATTGTGGCTCAGTTCCAAGTTTGAATAATCCTCTCTCCCCACCCCACCTCCCTCCCCAAATTCATTTCTTCTGTTCTACTGGTATCTCTCCTCACTTATTTGAAGTCTCTTTTGTTTCCCAGTTTCTTTCTAGCTTCTACATATGAAAGAAAATATGTGACTCTTCACTTTCTGAAACTGGCTAATCTCACACAGCATAATATTTTTCTAGTTCCATTCATTTTCTTGCAAATGTCATAATTTTATTATTCTTTATTGCTGAGTTAAATTCCATTGTGTTTATATGCCACCATTTTGTAATCTATCTATTGATGGACAAAAAGGCGAGTTCCATAGTTTGACTTTTGTGAATTGTGCTGCTGTAAATATGGACATATATGTATCACTGTAGTATTCTGACTTTAATTTCTTTGGAAAGATGTTCAGGAGTGGCATAACTGGGTTTATTTCTAGGCTTTTGAGGAACCTCCACACTGATCTCTGTAGTAGTTATACTAATTTGCAATCCCACCCACAGTGTATATGGGTTCCTTTTCCGCCTACATCCTTACCACCATTTATTATTGTTTGTATTTTTTTTCTTTTTTTTTCTTTTTTTTCTTTTTATTTTTTTTATTGGTGCATTATATTCATACAATTTATTGGGGTAAAAAACTTGTGTGTATAAACATGTACTCATCGCTGATTTAACCCCTACCCAAATACCACCCCATTCCCTCCCCGTCCCTCCCTTCCTTGCTTGGCTTAGTGATTGACTTCGATATGTTTAAGTACATTGTGTGCTTTAGAGATTTTTCTCTTCCCCCTCCTTTCTCTTCCTTTAGGTTATCTTGTTTGCTCCTCTTTTCTCCCTAACTCTCACATATTAGGGAAAGCATCTGATTTCTTATTTTTTGTGACTGACTAATCTCACTTAGCATAATGTCCTCCAGTTCCATCCATTTCCCTGGAAATGACATAATTGAGTTTTTTTTGATGGCTGAGTAAAATTCCATTGTGTACATATCCCACAGTTTTGTAATCCATTCATCTGTTGATGGACATCTTGGCTGGTTCCATAGTTTGGCTATGGTGAATTGTGCAGCTATGAACATAGATACACATGCATTAGTTTGGTAGTTTGGTTTCTTTTCTTTTGGATAGATACCCAACAGTGGTATTGCTGGATCAAATGGTAGGTGTGTTCCCATTCTTCTGAGGATTCTCCATACTGTTTTCCAAAGTGGTTGCACTAATTTGCAATCCCACCAACAATGTCTTAGAGTTCCCACTTCTCCACATCCTCGCCAGCATCTGTTGTTGTTTGTGTTTTGAATGATTGCCATTCTAGTTGGAGTTAGGTGAAATCTCAGGGTAGTTTTGATTTGCATCTCTCTGATTGCCAGTGATGTTGAGCATTTTTTCATGCATTTATTGGCCATTTGAATTTCTTCTTTTGTGAAGTGTCTATTTAGTTCATTTCCCCATTTTGTTATTGGATGCTTTGTTTTCTTAGTGTTGAGTTTCTTGAGTTCTCTGTATATTCTAGATATTAGTCCTCTATCGGAGGGGTAGGTGGCAAAAATCTTCTCCTATTCTGTTGGCTCTCGGTTGAGGTTCTTGATAGTTTCCTTTGCTGAACAGAAGCTCTTCAGTTTCATGTAATCCCATGTATTGATTCTTCTTTTAATTTGTTGTGCCTTTGGGGTCTTATTGAGGAAATATTTGTCTGTGCCTATGTGTTGTAGTGTTGGACCTATGCCCTCTTCAAGGAGCTTCAAAGTCTCTGGTTTAATTTCCAAGTCTTTGATCCATCGTGAGTTGACTTTTGTACAGGGTGAAAAAGTGGGATTAACATCCAATTTTCTGCAAATGGTTAACCAGTTTTGCCAACACCATTTGTTGAAGAGGCTATCTTTTTTCCAGTGTATGTTTTTGGCCCCTTTGTCAAAAATCAATTGGCTGAGAGTGTGTGGGCTTGTTTCTGGGTCTTCTATTCTGCTCCATTGGTCTATATATCTGTTCTTTTGCCAGTACCATGCTGTTTTTATTACAATGGCTTTGTAGTATAGTTTAAAGTCAGGTATTGTGATTCCTCCTGCGTGGTTTTTGTTACTGAGAACTACCTTGGCTATTCTGGGCTTTTTGTTATTCCAGATAAATTTAAGGACTGATTTTTCTATGTCTGTGAGGAATGATCTTGGTAGTTTAATGGGCATTGCATTAAATCTGTAGATCACTTTTGGGAGGATGGCCATTTTAATGATATTTATTCTGCCAATCCATGAACATGGAAGATCTTTCCATCTTCTAAGATCTTCTTCAATTTCTTTTTTCAGTGTTTTATAATTTTCTTTGTAGAGATCTTTTACCTCCTTGGTCAAATTTATTCCTAGGTATTTTATTTTTTTGTGGGAGATCCTGAGTGGAAGTGTTTTCTGAATTTCTTTTTCAGTGGATTTATGGTTGGTGTACAGGAAAGCTTCTGATTTTTTAAGATTGATTTTGTATCCAGATACTTTGCTGAATTTGTTGATCAGTTCTATAAGCCTTTTGGTTGAGTTTGTTGGGTTTTCTAAATATAGTATCATGTCATCAGCAAATAGTGAAAGCTTAAGTTCTTCTTTTCCTATTTGTACTCCTTTGATTTCCTTTTCTTGCCTTATTGCTCTGGCTAGAGTCTCTAGTACTATATTGAAGAGAAGTGGTGCTGGTGGACATCCTTGTCTTGTTCCAGTTTTTAGGGGGAATTCTTGAAGATTTTCCCCATTTAATATGATGCTGGCAGTGGGCTTGTTGTAGATTGCCTTAATAATGTTGAGATATGTTCCTTCTATTCCAATTCTCTGCAGTGTTTTTATCATAAATGGATGTTGAATTTTATCAAATGCTTTTTCAGCATCTATTGAGATGATCATGTGGTTTTTGTCTTTGATTCTGTTTATATGATGAATTACATGGATTGATTTTCATATATTGAACCAGCCTTGCATCCCTGGGATGAACCCTACCTGGTCGTGATGAATGTTTGTATCTTTGATGATTGCCATTCTAACTGGAGATGGAATCTCAGTGTAGTTTTTATTTGTATTTCCCTGCTTGCTAATGATGTTGAGCATTTTTCATATATTTATTGACTATATTTCTTCCTTTGAGACGTATGTATTCAGTTCCATTGCCCATCTTATGATTGGTTTATTGTTTTTTAGTGTTAATTTTTTAAAGTTCTTTGTATATTCTAGATATTAGTCCTCTGTCAGAGTACTCCTGACAGAGGTATTGGTATTGATAGCTTCACAAATATACATAGAATTATTTTAATTGATTCCTTCTTCAAGTATCCTCCCTCTCCAAATTCGTTTCTTCTATTCTACTGGCATCTCTCCTCACTTATTTGAAGTCCCCTTCTCTCTTGCATGTCCATCTATTTCCTTCAAGTTTTATTACTGTTTCACCTCCACTGTTGTCTTTGCTTGTTGGATAATTGTTCTCAGTCACTGAATTATATCCCAAGTCTTTTATTTTTTATTTCTTAATTTTTTATTATTTTTATTTTTTTCCTTTCTTATAGAACTAGCGATTGAACCCAGAGGCATTCTACTTCTGAGCTACACCCCAGCCCTATTTTCTTATTTTTATTTTGAAACAGGGTCTCACTAAGTTGCAGATGGCCTTACAAAGTAGCTGAAGCTGGCTGTGAACCTGTGATCCTCCTGTCTTAATTTCCCAAGTACTGGGATTACAAGTCTGTGCCACCATGCCCAGCTTAATTTTAATTTTTTTGAGACAGAGTTTCTCTTGCTGACCGTGAATTTGTGATCCTCCCCCTTTCAGCCTCCTGGATCACTGGGAATACAGACCTGTGCCATCATACCTGGTTCTCTCTCCTCTTGTTTTATATCGATCCATCAGATTAATCTTCCTAATATTCAACACTCATCCTGTCAATTCTATGCTCAAGAACTTTCAATATCTCCTTGTTGCTTACCAAATTTTGTACAAATTTCTTAGCTTGATAGTAAGGCCCTCCTCATTTAGGCCCAGAACTTAGTTTAGGGTGTACCATTTCACACATCCCCTGCTCCAGTTAAAACAGGCTCCTTCGGAAGTAGTTTAAAATAAAAATTTATATATCATTTCTTAGGAGTCAAATTGGAGTTGTATTTGTGTGACCTAGCACTGTGGCCTTAGGGAATCAATCCATTTTCCTTTCTGAATCTCAAGCCTGAACCTACCATAACTGGGATGCTGTGAGAATTTAACAGATGATAGGAAATTCAGAGACTCTGGGGAGTGACCAGAAGCAGAGAGAGCACAGGGAGGGGGCTAGGACATATATAGTCCCCAAGGTCACACTTCCAGTGACCTGCCTCATCTAGCCAAACCCTACCCACTTAAATTACCACACAATAAATCTATATAAATTATTAATGCATTAATGAATTTATCCACTGATGAGGTTAGAATCCTCATGATTCAATGATTTAATCTTTGAATATTTTTGCATTGTCAATATGTGAGCTTTTCCAGGGGACTATCTATATCCAAACAGTAACAAGAGGAAAAAGATGAGGAAATACTTTGTGTAAATCATGTAATACTTTTGTGTTAGTTATATGTTATATACTCAACAGGAAAAGAAGGTCTTTTGTTAGGCAAATAATCACTACATATTAGTTATTTGTATTAATACAGAATTATAGATGATATTTCCTTGTGTAAGACTCACAGAACATGTCCTAGAAATTCCAGAAATATTTATAGAGTTTGAGAAAATATAACACCTACTACCTTTTAGAAACTTCTAAAATTTATATCTGCTACTGAAGTGTCATTGTATTTCAGCCATCAGCTTTTTTTCTCCTTACACATGTCACATCTTATCAATGAGTAAATGTCAGAGAAAGTTGATAATTTATATGATTTGAAAAGTGTTCCTTTTCCTAAGACTATCAGGTGACATGCAGAGTTACTTTTTGCCTTTTATAAACATATTCTTTCAGGTATTTTCAAAGAAACCCTAGGTAGATTTCCTACCACTTTAGCCTTTATGGTAGGCTTTTTCACACCACTGGGTTTATTTGACCTTGGATCTAATGGATTGGAACTCCAAGTGTGAACCATTCTTTTTCCCAGGAGCTGTTAACTTCAAAGCCTCTGGGCCTAAGAAACAAACATATGTAAAGTGTCTTCTGACCATCTTTGCTCCACACTTGTGTCTAAAACACATTTGTCCACTGGCTTGTAGCTGCCCTTCCCTGCCAGTCCTTCCAGGAAAAGAATTTTCACAAGTGTTTTATTTCCTTAATTTTCTGCATTTGGGAGAACTGATTTAGGAAACTCTCTGGCCTAGAAGATGGGCACAAAACAACTTTGTTTGAGGTGTGAGTGGAACTTTCTTGAAATTTGAGATGCACCCTTACTTGGATTTGAACTTTGGAAGTTCCCATAAAAGGATCAAAATACATCAGAGCCAGATCCATTGATTTGGGTTGGCAACTCTTGTGGGTAGGATTGCTATACTCACTGGTGCAGGACGGTGGACCCAGAGCCTTAAAAAATCACTTCGCAAATGTCCCAAGGGCGACTAGAGAGAGCGTGAGGATAAATCAGTGCAACCTATCTCCACCACTGAAAAAGCAAATCAAAGCATGTCCTAGTGAATATCATAGTTCATTCAATCGCTAATGTCTGTGAGAGACTGATAGGTTCACAGCAGTGTGGCAAGCACAAAGAAATATATTTGTAGAGGCACCTGCGGGAGGCTGGTGCGGGGGAGAACACGGTGGTATCCAGTGGAAGCAGCAGTGTTTTCGGTGGGGGGCATTGGTGCCTGGCAGGAGGCAAAAGCAGAAAATGAGGAAAGATATGGTGCATGCCACATTGTAGCAGACCTGGACCTGATGGGACCTCAAACATGAGGACCAGTGAGATGCTGCCTGGAACCTCCCAGAAACACCCTTGAAGCAATTTGTGGGAGGAAAGGATCTCACAGGGACAGATAAGGACAAATCTCAGGGAAGCCTGGATCTATGATGACTATTGTACCCTCAGGTTGACAAAACCTCTGAAAATTCACATTAATATACTCAATCAGAGTAATGAATATGATACCAACTCCTGTGTGTGTGTGTGTGTGTGTGTGTGTGTGTGTGTGTGTTATTGGGGATTGAACCCAGGAGCATTCTAACCCTGAACTACACCCTCAGCCAATTTTATTTTTTATTTTGAAACAGGATCTCATTAAGTTGATGAAGCTGGCCTGAAACATATAATCCTGTTTCAGCCTCCCAAGTACGGGGATTACAGTTTAGTTAGCACTCTGACAGTCTGGCTATGATTTCCACTTTTGAAGAACTTCTACATGCATTTTAGGGACATAAACAGATGACAATAAAAGGATTATAAAAACTGACAAATAGGAGTTGGAAGAGTTTCATGAGGAAGGCATAGTCAGGGGCCATAAAAATAGCAGAGTAACCATAGTTGCTAAGAGTGAGGTGGGGCTGAAGGATGAGTAGAATTTTGAGAGCTGGAAAGGAGGAAAGGCCTTCTAGGTAAGGAGACTAACAAAAAGGGAAGGCTATCCTCTCATTCTGTGGAGTCCTGGGCTTGCACCTGGAACTGTAGACTGGCTCATCTATGGGACTAAGGGTGCCCACATGCTCAGCCTGCCTCCAAAAGAAATGCAATGTACTATAGAAAATTAAATGTAGAAGGCTCTGTGCAGGTGGTCTAATGGGGACTCAGAGGACCCTTTTGGCAACCTGTCTAGGACAGAAGAAGGTTTCAAGGGCCAGTAAGAGATACGGTATGTTGGGAGATGCACTAGGAGGTAACTGTAGTAATTGAAGGGTGAGGAATGATAAAGGCTTAGACTACCACATGAAGAAAGTGGAAATGAAAGGAAAGGAAAAAACCCAAGAGATGTGGTGAGATAGATATAATATCACTGGATGACAGACTGGAACTGGTTCTGGAAAGAGAAGGGAGTCAGAGAGAATGGAGACTTGATGCTGATCAACTGGAAAATAAATGGACAGAAAAAAGGAGGAACTCTTTAACATTGGAATTATATTCTTGAGTAAGAAGAACTCATTTTGGTTGTCAGAATTACTGAATAGGGCCCAGTCTTCCCTTCTACTTTTCTTTCTTCCTCTCTTCCCTTTCAACAGTATAACTCGGAGCCGGACGTGGTGGTGCACACTTGTAATCCCCGCGCTTAGGAGGCTGAGACAGGAGGATCACACAGGTTCAAAGCCAGCCTCAGCTACTGAGTGTGGCTCTCAGAAACTTAGTGAGACCCTGTTTCCAAATAAAATATAAAAATAGGTCTGGGAGTATAGTCTGGAGGTAGAAGAGTCTCTGGGTTCCACCCCCAGTACCACATACACACACAAACAAAACAAAACAAAACAAAACAAACAAAAAAACAGTACAACTCTGGCCCTGTGTAATTTCTACAATTTATAATAAACACATGTTGGATTTTTTGTTTTCAACACAAACAAGAGCATGCTATACCTATGATCCCACAACTTACTCTGGTAAACAATCCATCATGTGTATCTTTAGTGGCATTACTTATAGATTTTCCTCTTTTTTAATGGCTATGTAACAATCCACTTTATGGCTATACTACTGTTCATTTTACCAATGCTTGACTGATACCTATCTGTGTGTGTCATTTCCAAATATATCTTCTTTTATCCAGTGATTTAACTAACACCATAATCATAAACTTATGTAACTATTGTAGAATAAATTCCTAGAATATAAATTGCTGGGGCAAAGGACATGCACAGTTTAACATCATATGATGCATACTGAAAAACTGCTCTCCAAAACATTGATCTGATTTCATTCTTCTACTAATAGGTTAATCAAGACCTCTTCCTGGATGGTTGTGGCAATTTGTCAACCTGCTCTCCCTACAACTGCAATAAGTACTGGTTTGCCCCATTGAAAGATTGTATTAGCCAACACAATTCTAATGAATGAAGGGTTTCTTAATTAAAATAACCAGAAAGTCATTACTTGTAAATATATAAACAAGTTGATTATAGCAAGAGGCTGAATACTTCTAATAAGCATGTGTGGATATTAAATTAACCATGGTTCTCAAACCATTTATGGATGCATGGCTGATTGGAAATAACCACTTCACTGTTGTTACCCAATTTCTTTCCGGCCAACTGCCAAATGGTATTCCTGTTTGTATGATTATTATGTCTTCAAATGACTCATAATACTTACAAATATATGTATGTGTCAAGGAAAAGAATTTAGCTTTAGGCCATTGAACAATACTTAATAGAGGACTTGTTAACTTTTGTTTCCTTTATGATTCAATAGATATTTGCCAAGCATATATAATATACTAGGAAGGTACATTATCATCATTATTATTATTATTTAGTCCAGAACATCCAGGTAGGCTGACATTAAGAATTTGAGGAGCGAAATAACAGAACAGACAAGATATGAAAAGGGAGAATACTATAGGGCAAACACATGAGCTCTGTTTGGAGAGATCCAGCATTGAGGTGGGCATGGTGGCACACACTCTTAATACTATTTATTGGTAGGGTGTTGCAGGAAGATCATACATTTGATTTTAGTCCAGAAAAACTCAGCAAGACTCATTTTCCAAAAATAAATAAATAAAGACTGCAGATGTAGTTCAGTGTAGAATACTTGCCTAACATGCTGGGGGCCCTGGTTTCCATATGTAGTAACACAAACATACACACACACACACACACACACACACACACACACACACACACACCCCTATGCTGGGCATGGTGGCATATACCTGTAATATCAGTACTTGGAAGCCTGAGACAGAAGGATTGTAGGTCTAAGGCCAGCCTCAACAACTTAGGGAGCCTTTATGTAAAAAAAAAAAAAAAACAACAACAACAACAAAAAAAAAAACGGCAGGATGTCCCTGGGTTCAATTCCTAATAACAAAAAAAAAAAAAAGGAAGAAGAAGAAGAAGAAGGATCTTACAAAAGCTGAGTTAATCAGGTTTTGTTTTGTTTTTTGTTTTTTTTTTTTTATAAAGGAACAAACATATTGTTGAGACTCAGTACAAGATTATCCATGCTTTTTTTTTTTTTGGTACTGAGGATTGAGACCAGGGACATTCCACCTGTGCCATACCCCTAACCTTTCTTTCCTTTCTTTCTTTTCTTTCTTTCTTTCTTTCTTTCTTTCTTTCTTTCTTTCTCTCTTTCTTTCTCTCTCTCTTTCTTTCTTTCTTTCTTTCTTTCTTTCTTTCTTTCTTTCTTTCTTTCTTTCTTTCTTTCTTGGGTCTTGATAAGTTGCTAAGGGTCTAACTAAATGACTAAGGATGGCTTCAAAACTGCAATTATCCTGTCTCAGTCTTCCAAGTACGGGGATTCAGGCAAGCACCACCACACCTGGACAAGATTCTCCAAAATATGTAACCTTGGAAATTGAGAAAACAATAGAAGACACTCACTCTGACCTTCTTTGACCTTTCTGTCCTGAAACATAATAAAGAAATTCCCAGATAACGACACTGCTTGAAAGTACATCTTAAATCCTCCCAGATGGTTCTGTTCTATACCTGGAGATCAAGAAGAATCTTAACAAACAGGCCTTGCTAAACTCTCCTCCATTTATTGCCGTCAGGTCATGCCCTGTTTGTCTCTGATAATATTTCTACATCACTGTCCATTCTCCATCTGATTTAAACACAAAACACACAGTTTCTCCTGGGTTCTTGTGCTCTCTCTTCCTTGTTTCATTCCTTTTTTCTCTTCTCTCCTTCCTCTCTCCTTCCCTCCTTCCCTCCCTTCCTTTTGTGTGTAGTACTAGGGATGGCACCCAGGGGCATTCTATCTTTGTGCTATACCCACAGCCCTATTTTATTCTTTTATTTTGAAACAGAGTCTCACTAAATTGTGAAGGACTTCACTAAGTTGTTGAGGCTGCCTGAGAACTGTGATCCTCCAGTCTCAGCCTTCCAAGTACTAGGATTATAAGCATGTGCCACCATGCCTGTCTATGTATTTATTTCTGAAGGCCCCAATATGTAAAATTTTTCTCTTGGTAATCTGTCTTTCATTATAGGACTCTCAGCTATGAACCTTGGGACATGTGAGGAAAGTATATTACTTTTCTACCCCTACAATATTAATAAAATAAAAATTTTAATTTCACATTACTTTCTTTTTGTAATTGATCTTTTATTTTTATTTTCTTGGTACTATGGATGGAACCCAGGGGCATTCTACCTCCTACCTACATCCTCACCCTATTTTATTTTTCTTTTCTTTTACTTGCGGTACTGAGGATGGAACTTAGGGGCATTCTACCTTCAAGCTACACCTCCAGCCTGATTTTTTATTCTTTATTTTAAAACAGGGTCTCAATGAGTTGCAAAGAGCCTCACTAAGTAACTGAGTCTCTCCACGAACCATAATCCTCTTGTCTCAGCCTAACAAATACTGGGATTACAAGTGTGTGCCATCACGCCCAGATAACCTTATTTTATTTTTAATTTGAGAACAGGATCTCACTAAGTTGCTGAGAGCCATGCTAAGTTGCTGAGGCTGGCTTTGAACCTTTGATCTTCCTGTCTTTGCCTCAAAAGTACTGGGATTACAGGCATGTGCCACCATGCGTGGCACATAAGTCGTCTTTTAAATTAATAATTTTTCGCTGGGCGTGGTGGCACACATTTGTAATCCCTGTTCTTGGGAGGCAGAGAAAAGTGGATTGCGCAGGTTCAAAGCCAGCCTCACTTGCTTAAGAGACCCTGTTTAAAAAAAAAAAAAGTTCTGGGAGTATAGCCCGGAGGTAGAAGGGTTCTGTTCCCAGTACCACCAAAAAAAAAAAAAAAAAAAAAAAAGAATAATTTTAAACTAGCCATGGTATCACATACCAGTACTTAGGAGGCTGAAATAAAGAGATCACATGTATAGGCCTACCCTCTAAATTTAAGTCACCTGTTTCTTATCATTTGTGAATTATATAGCATGAACATATTTTTCTGTCTCCCATCTAGTTTTATGGTGAACAAAAAAAGTCATACTCCTAGGATTGTAGATGGCTTCTATCTATGACATAAGAACAGCCCTTGTTAGTAAAAATAAAAATATTACTGTATAAAATTAAAAAGTTTTTATCTGATTTTTCACTATTGGGAATAAAACAATACGATTTAACTCTATTTCAAAAAGGATAATTGAAAGTGCTTTGGAAATAATAAAGGTACCATTCAAATTTGATTTGTGATTTCTATCAAGTTTTGACCTAGGAGCATAGAGATCAATGTCATCTTGCCTATATTTCTTCTATAAATCACTCTGGTCTTTGTGTTTTCCTAAAAAGAATATTGCTTCAAAGTAAGAAAAACATATACATAAAATATACACATAAACAAATCTCAAATAGGGTTTAAATACATTCAGTAAAATTATGATACATATGTAATATCTATAAAATAATTGCTTATCAGTAAAATTCATACTTTGAAATGCAGTGAATGCAAATAAGAGTTCTATTCTAATACCTTTCTATTATGTACATTTGATTTGATACTTTAATTCAGATTCATACATAAAATAATATACAAATATGTGATTGTGTGCATAAGTATTATATGGCTATTTAAAACCATATTAGAGCTGGTCATGGAGGGGCACGCTTGTAATCCCAGCATTTGGGAGGCTGAGACAGGAGAGGAATCGCGCAGGTTCGAAGCCAGCGTCAGCTACTTAGTGAGGCCCTTTTCAACTCAGTGAGACTCTATTTAAAAATAAAGAATAAAAAATAGGGCTGGGGGTATCACTTGGAGGTAGAATGTCCCTGGGTTCTATCCCCCATACCACAAAAATAAATAAATAAATAAATAAATAAATAAATAAATAAATAAATAAAACCATGTTAGAACTTTTGTGCTAAAACTCAAAACCACATGTTTTATAAAACAGCATTTTTTTTCTGTATTGGAGAATGAACCCAGGCCTTATGCAGGCTAGGCAAGCACTCTACTACTGAGCTTTCTTCCCAGCCTGTAATTTTTTTTTTTTACTTTGTGACAGTGTCTTGCTAAGTTGCTCAGGCTGGACTTGAATGTGTTGTAATTCTTCTGACTCAGCTTCCAAGTACTGGGATTACAAGCATGCATCAATGTGTTCAGTTAGCCATTTTAATTAATTACTCATTCATTTTATTTTATTATTTTGAGGCAAATTCCCACTTATGTTGCTCAGGTTTGTCTCAAACTTGCAATTCTCCTGCCTCAGCCTCCTAAGTAGCTGGAATTACAGGAGGGGACCATCATGTTCAGCACAAACTTTCTTTTCTTTACAATGTTGACATTATAACAATAAGCCAACCATTTTTCTTTCATTTTTCCATCATCCATCTTTCATCAGGGGAGGCATATTTGTGCAATGCACCTGTTCTCAGAACTTTTTTGTCTCAGGACCACTTTATATCATTAAAAGCTACCTAAACCAGACATCGTGGCACATGCCTATAATCTTAGTACTCAGGAGGATTTCAAGTTCAAGGTCAACCTTAGAAAGTTGTTGAGACCCTGTTTCAAAATAAAAAATAAAATTCATGACTACCAAGCTGGCACTAGAGAAAATACTTAAAAAAATAAAACACATAGAAGAATAAAATAAATAAATACCAGAACTAGAGAAAGGGTGGATTCCACCAGATGGACATCTAAGCAAAGGAGAAATAACACTATATCATATATGGTATTTGGCTCCTTTGTCCTTTTGACATGACTCTGTGTGTGTGTATGTGTGTGTGTGAATATTTGTGTGTGTGTTTGAACACAGGCTTACTTTTGTCGCTACAAGATATGCTAGGCTCAACTTTTATCTTTTCTCTGCCCCAGCCCTAGAAGCAGCCATTTCTCAAAGGAGTCATGAGTCTCTCTATTGGATAATAGTATTTGATACCAGAATCCATAATTTCAGGCTTGTTGCTATTGGGACATCATCACTTCTAGATCCTCTCAGCTGAAACAATAAAACACATATATGTTTACTAACATACAGTGTTATAAAATGGATCATTTTAGCTCTCTTTTCTTACTTTCCAAAAATATTTATGAAGGAAATGTTAATTACATTGATTTGATCAGTACATACTGAATACATGTATTGAAATATCACATTGTACCCCATAAATATGTACCATCATTACAAGTTATTAAATTTTTTTTGCAGTACCAGAGATTGAACCCAGGGACATTTTTTTGTAGTGAGGGTGGAACCCAGGGGCTATTCTATGTCCGGGCTACACTCCCAGATCTATTTTATACTTTATTTGGAAACAGGGTCTCACTAAGCTGTTGAAAGCCATGCTAAGTTGCTGAAGCTGGCTTCAAACTTGTGTGATCCTCCTGTCTCAGCCTCCCAAGCGCTGGGATTACAAGCATGCACCACCAAACCCGGCTATATCTCTAAATATATACAAATAAAGTAACAATTAATAGTCAGGCATAGTGGTGCACGCTTGTAATCCCAGTGAGGCTCTCCGCAATTTAGTGAAACCCTGTTTCAAAATAAAGAAAAAAAATAGAGCAGGAGGTATAGCTCGGAGGTTGAATGCCCCTGGATTCCATTCCCATACCTGTCAAAAATAATTAATAAAAATTTTAAGCTGGGTGTGGTGGTGCAGTCTTGTAATCACAGCATTTAGGAGGCTGAGACAGGAGGATCGCGCAAATTTGAAGCCAG
The DNA here is from genome assembly GCF_963383645.1 of Muscardinus avellanarius. Taxonomy (NCBI): domain Eukaryota; kingdom Metazoa; phylum Chordata; class Mammalia; order Rodentia; family Gliridae; genus Muscardinus; species Muscardinus avellanarius. The sequence goes on along the minus strand of NC_137792.1, from coordinate 69,292,106 downwards.
CCTCAGTTACTTAGTGAGGCCCTTTGCAACTCAGAGAGACCCTGTTTCAAAATAAAGACTAAAAAATATGGCTGGGGGGTGTCACTTGGAGATAGAATACACCTGGGTTTCATCCCCAGTGCTGTACTAAATAAACAAATAACTAAAAATGTTTTAAAGATACAAGAATTTCTCATTTGTTTCTTGTTTGTCTACCTCCAAGCTATATGCCTAAGTCTATTTTTTATTCTTTATTTTGAAACAGGGTGTCACTAAGTTGAGGAGGACCTCACTAAGTAGCTGAGGCTAGCTGAGAACCTGAGATCCTTCTGTCTCAGCCTCCCAAGCACTGGGATTATGAGCATGTGCCACCACACCTTACTATGTTATTAAATTTAAAAAAAAATGTTTAAGGAGATGGATATGTCCAAAAACAGTGCACATATTTGTTACCAGGAGACTGAGGCAGGATGACCACACATTGAAGGCCAGCCTCAATAATTTAGAGACCCTGTTTCACTACAAAAATTGAAAAGCGCTGGGAATGTAGCTCAGTAGGAGAGTGTCCTTGGGTTCAATCTCTAGTACCAAAACAGGAAATGGAAATGGAGATAGAAATGTTCACTAGGCTGTTCTAATCATTATTCACAGTACACATTTATGAAATTATCACATTATGCCTCATAACTATAAAGTAACAATACAAATTTTAAAATACAAGAATTTCATTATTTTCATTTGTTTCTTGTTAGTCATTGTTTTTATTTTTAACTTTTTCTCATTTCTATTATTGTTATTTTTTATTTGTGCATTGTAGTCATACATCTTAATAGGGTACAAGATGGTAGAGGCATACATGCACACATTACTCATTTAGCCCTTCCCAAATTCCTACTCTATTCCCTCCCCCTCCCCCTTCTCATGTTTAATGTGTGTAGAAGAATGTGTTTTTGAGGAATTTTTCTCAGAGGACCTCTAGGTTTATAGACTGAACTTTTTTTTTCTGGTATCAGGGATTGAATCCAGAGGCAATCTACCCCTACCCCTTTTAAAACATTTTTTTTTCTTTTGAAACAGGGTCTCACTGAATTGATGTGAGATGCATCAACTGAGTTGATGAGGTTGGCCTTAAACCTGCATCCTCCTGTCCCAGCCTCTCAAGTACTGGGATCACAAGCATGCACCAACCACCATGCCCTGCTGATCTGAGATTTTTCTATTTGGGGTGGCTCATGCCCCTCAAGTGATCCTTGACCCTCAAGGAACCTGCCCAAAACTTCTACTCTAGGGATCACTCTTTTGCTTAGGTTTAAACCAAAACTCATGCAAGAGGCTAAGGTGAAATGGAACAACATTTTGCCTGTAGATATGACTCTCTGCTCCTGATGAGTGTTGAGCTTAAGCACTGCCCATACATCTCCTTATACCCTGACTGCTGCTGTTCCTGTTGTTTCCAATCCTACAGTGAATTAAGAATTAAGAAAGATCTCCCCAGCACCATGTTGCTGAGACTGAAAATTTCAACTGTAATGCGTACCTCCATCCATTCCTCTCTGTGATGGTTGATTCTAGAATCAACTCCATTTCCATCCTTAGGGTTGGGAGGGTGTCACTATTTCTGTCTTTAGGGATTCCTAACAATTTTCATTTCAGATTCTGAGATCTCATAAACTCCCTTGCCAAAACACAAGTAAATTTTTGCCTTATCCCCAGGGCTGAGTTTGGGAGAGGGGGCCAGTGACCTATGTAATTTCTCCATTATGTCAGAAACTGAAAGGACAACTTTAATTTCAGTGCTGTAGAGCCGAGAGTGGTGGCGCACGCTTGTAATCCCAGCGCTTGGGAGGCTGAGACAGGAGGATCTCACAGATTCGAAGCCAGCCTCAGCTACTCAGTGAGACTCTCAACAACTTAGTGAAACTCTCTTTCAAATAAATTATAAAATAGGTCTGGGAGTATAGCCCGGTGATAGAAAAGCCCCTGGGTTCCACCCCCAGTACCAGATACACACACACACACACACACACACACACACACACACACACACACAAAGGAAAATAATTTCAGTGCTATGAGTGCTTCTGAAACAGGAAAGTCTCCTTTTATATGTTTTTCTTCCAGTGGATTTTGACAAATGAAGCTCTGGGATTAGAAAAGGGTATAGAAATATGAAAGTTTGTTTGTTTTGTATAGGGATTAAACCCAGGGGCATTCTACTTCCAAGCTACACCCCCAGCCCAATATAATTTTTTATCTGGAAAGGGTCTCCATAAGTTTTTAAGGCTGGCATCGAGTCTGTGATCTTCCTTTCTCAGCTCTGTCAAGTACTGGAATTATAGGCATGTGCCATCAGGCCCAGCCTGAAAGTTTAAGTCAGAGAAAGACAAATGACAAAAACAGCTCCCTCCAAAAGGGGGTGGGATGCCCCAAAGACAGTAACCTCAAAGCCCTTGGGAGGTGGGCTTTTAAAACTTACTGAGGTTCCCCATCTTCTCTTTTATGATTGGTCAGAATTGGGTCCTGGGGTACCAATATCTTTTGATTATTGTTAATGATTAATTTGAATTGATATCTTGTGGGCTACTGGGCCTTGATCTTCTGGAGCCCTCTTGTTTCCCACCTCTATTCCCATCTCCCCATCTCACAGAAGGTGAGAGAGATGGCTGTTTTAATCCCTTCTGTTCCAAGGTCCTCTGTCCTGCTTCAGTTCTTGAAAAAGAAACCTCAGAAGCAGATATGGTGGCACATGCCTGTAATCCCAGTACTTGGGAAGCTGAGACAAAAAGAACACAGGTTTGAGGTCAGCCTTAGCTACTTAGTGAAACCCTTTTTAATTTTGTTTTGAGAATGTTTTAAAACAAAAACAAACGATCTAGGTTATAGCTCAGAGGTAGAATACTCCTGGGTTCAATCCTCAGTACCACTCCCATACATATACACATGAAAACAAAGAAAAAGGAAAAGAAAAAGAAACCTCAGAAAGCTTTATGAGAAAATACCAAGTTGTAAAGTAAGAATCAGTGATCTGCCTGCTTATTTTGTTTCTTTGCAAAATACCTGGGATTGAGCTGTGAATGGCTTGCCCACACCATGAGTCATACTCTAGGATCAACATACTGTTCTTTATCAACCTTAAAAATTGTATGAAAAGCTGGGTGTGGTGGCATGTACTGGTGATCCTAGTACTTCAGAGGCTGAGACAGGAGGATTACAAATTTGAGGACAGCTTCAATAATTTTTATTTTGAAGCAGGGAGACCCAGTTTCAAAATAAAAATAAAAATATCTGTTGGTGTAGCTTGTGGGTAGAAAGTCCCTGACTTCAATTCCCATTGACACACACACACACACACACACACACACACACACACACACACACATACCATTTTAAGACAGTTTTAAAGCCATACTTCATATTTCATCTTTTTCTAATGATTAAAATTGCTGCTATGCGATTTTTAATTTCCAAATTTTTTTTTCAAGTTTGAGAAGGCACAGCGGTGCACACCTATAATATCAGCTACTCAGAGGCTGAGGCACAAGATTAGTAAATTCAAGGCCAGCCTTGGCAATTTAGTGAGATACTATCTCAAAATAAAAAATAAATCTGGGTGTAGTGGCACACACCTGTAATCCCAGGATTTTAAAGGCTGAGACAGGAAGATTACAGGTTCTAGGATAGCCTCAGTAATTTAGGGAAGCCTTCAGCAATTTAATGAGACTTTGTTTCAAAATAAAAAATAAAATAAGGCCGGGGTTTTGGCTCAGAGGAGTACCTCTCTGCGTTCAATCCTCAGCACTACAATAAACCGATGAAAATAAAAAGGGCTGAAGGTGTATCTCAGTGGTCTAGAGCCCCAGTACCACACAAAAAAGCCTCTAGGATAATATTACATTGAAATGATGAATAAAAACCAACTCAATCAATATTAATAGAAAAATGGTTAAGTGTAAGACTATCAATATGGAATATTTTATGTCAATGGAAATTATTTTTTTCGTCCTTCCATAAATTGAAATAATTAAAGAAAGGATTTTAACTTTTATAGTCTAAAATTATATGTAGTAATTTTAAAGAAATTTAACACTCATACATTTACACAAAAGTTTCCCAAAGCTTAGAATTTATGTGAAGTATATACAACTGTATATATCTAAATTCTAACCCTAGAAAATAGGCTTGTACAGAATTCCTCACTGGGTTTAAGAAACACCACTATAATTAAGTATGGGCAGTTGCTATGTATTTGCAATTTTCTTAAAGCTAAAAAAATTCTAATATGGTTAAGGCATATGAAACCAAATATATTCTTGTATTATCTTATTGGATGGCTTAAATAACAAAAACAGCCGGGCGTGGAGGCGCACGCTTGTAATCCCAGCATTTGGGAGGCTGAGACCTGGAGGATCGCGGTTCGCAGACAGCCTCAGCTACTTAGAGGCCCTTTGCAACTCAGTGAGACCGTTTTCAAAAATAAAATAATAAAAAATAGGGCAGGGGGTATAGCTCGGAGGTCAAATGCCCCTGGGTTCCACCCCCAGACCCGCAAACAAAACAAAACAAAACAAAACAAAACAAAAAACAAATACAGTGAGAAATATGTCACCTTTAATATTTGTTGGGCAGGTACCCATTTTAATCTTGACAGTGTTCACCACAAAAAATGCTTTTCTAACAGAACTCATTATATAATGATACATTTAAAAGCTGTCTATAACCCAGCCAATGACTCACTTATTTCCAGAAATATTTGATGTGCCAAAATTCTGGTCTTGCTACCACACTTGGCTGGTTGTCTTGTGCCATATGTGTCTTACATTCCACTCTCAAAATTCTCCTTTCATTGTCAGAAATCAACTATTCCTGTATATATCATATATCCAAAGTGTTCAGTTATTGAGTATATATTCACTGAGTTAACAATATGATGATTTTCTGGAGGTGATTAAGGAAGAATATAAGCTCTGCTTTTGTTAGAATTTGGATTTGATTATATGTCCTAGAACACTTAATCAGGCAACCATTAAACGAAAAGGGCTGGGAGTGTGTAGCTCAGAGGTAGAATGTCCGGCCTTGGGTCCAATCCCCAAAACCAACCAACCAAACAAAATCAGATGATTTTGATAATACAAGCTGAGATGATAAGGCAGGAACAAAACAGGGAGAGTGTAAAGAGAAAGGAGAGGGAATGGAATAGAAGTCATTGTTTTCAAGATGCTCAGGTAGGACTTAGTACGGAGGGAAAAAAAGGAGTTAAATTTCAAAACATGGCAGTACTAGTATGGAAGAAGAAAGCTGTTCCCAAAATTGTGCTTATGATCATCATTGTTTGGGTATCCTCATCTCATAAGCTTTGTGTGTATGTTTGGGGGTTGCTGGAGGTTGAACCTAGAGGCATTCTACCTCTGAACCATACCCCCAATTTTTTGAAACAGGGTCTCTCTAAGTTGCTGAGGTTGGCCTCAAACTTGTGATCCTTCTGATTCAATATCCCAAGTACTGGAATTACAGGCATGTGTCACCATACCCTGATGTCCTCATGCCTTAAGCCTATCCTTAATAACATATTTTATTTTTAGCCAAAAGCTAAACTGGTACTTTTCAGCAGGACAGTTATAATTTCTACTTTATTTCTCATTTTGATAGATGAATGAACTGAGTCTCAGGGCTTAGGGAACTTACTGTGAGTATAACTGGTAGGGCATGATTTGATCTGGGGCGGTCTGCCTCTGGAACTCTGCTTCTTCCCTATTACATTCTTCCATCTCCCATTTCAATCGTAAATTATTTTTAAGGGCTTAATAAGCCTTTCATTTATATTATTCACTTATCTTCACCCTCTCCATTGGGACATTTATTTATTTCTATTTCATGCACAAAGAAGATTTGCCAAAAGTTTGTTAAATGAAATGCCTTCATGCTTAATTGATAACATGCCCGCCACATCCTTCTGCTGCTGCCTTCTAGAAACCAGATTGTGTATTTCCGTAAGAATTTACCAGATGGACTATAACCAAAAAGTCTCAAAATGCATCTATATATGTGGCTTAAGAGAGACAGTATTGTTATCTTCTTGTCATGTCATATCTGCCATAATTTTCCATGTTGCACACAACACCAATATCTTGTACTTGATACTACTTTGGGAATGAAAGTGCTCTTATCTACGCATTGTTATCAGACATATTGTTTCTGTTTGGTGTCATTTCAGGGAACTATACTATCCTCTAGCCTTCCTTTAAGAAAAGTTTCATAATTTATTCGTTTGAGAATTTACACAGCTGCAGTAAATATTCAGTTACTTTTTCTCTGTCCTATAAAATGGCCCTATATACTTCAGGAGGTACCCAGCATTTCCCTCATGGGTAATTGATGTTTTTCAGTAAAATTTCTTGAGACTATTATCTTCTTGTGCATCTGCCCTGCTGAAACTTCCTTAATTTCTTTTCCTCTGTACTTCAGTGTCCTGGCACACATACATAGGAACAGCATAAGTGCTTATCTGTGGTGTGTGTGAGTGTGTGTGTGTGTGTCTTTTCTGTGAATGAGCTGTTCACTGATAATTGGTTAGTGAACCTTTGGTTGCTATCAAGCTGCTGGTTTGTTTATACAACACAGTAAGTAAAAAATGATCTCTCTTTTTAAACTGCATAAAGCAGATGGGAAAAGCCTTTCTATGTTCAAGAATAGTTTTCTGAAGTATATGTTTTTCAATTACTGTCTTTTCTAGGAAGTGGAAGAAATTATCTGATCCCAGCCCAACTTAGATTGACTAGGCTCCCACAGTTTCCCTGAATCATTTTTTTAGTAGATCCCAGGGGTGGTCTACCTCCAAGATCCACCCCCAGTTTGTTTATATTTTGAAACAGTGTCTTATTAGGTTTCTGAGAGTTTCATTACTTTGCTGAAGCTGGCCTGTAATCTGCAATCCTCCTGTATCAGCTTCCCAAATCCTGAAGTTACAGGCCTGCACCACCATGCCTGTCTTTCCCTGAGTCCAGACATAGTTTTCACTGTTTCAGTGTAATGGGAAATTAATATTAAATGTCACTAGTAACATGATGCTAGCACCTGGATGCATGAGATAAGGTTTGGGGCATGCTACCCAAAGTATGGCACCTTGACCTTTGATAGCATTGCAGAAGCAGATGAATCACCTTCCATTCATCTTTACTTCCCTGAAGCAAGCCATAAAATGTAGCTGACCTTCCCCAAAGCAGGTCATAGGCCTCTCATTCTGAGTCTTTGTTTCTGAGGGCTTCCATGCTATATGAAACTTATGTAAAATGTATGTTGTATAAAACATCTGCTTTTCTTTTGCTAATCACTCTATGTACTTCAGCCAAAAGCTTACCAGAGGTGAGGAAAACATGACTTTTCTCACCTACAAATGAGAGCTATGTTCTCTGCTTTCCACAATTTGCCAATGTATTTATTCATCAGATATTTCTTTGGTATTTATTATGTGCAAGGTAGTTCCTGAGGAAAATGCAAAAATGTATAATAAAATATCAAGCAGTCTACATTAAAAAAGAAGCCAAGTATGGTGGCATACATTTGTAACCTAGTACTTGAGAGGCTGAGACAGGAGGATTGCAGATTTCTGGCCAGCCTCAGTAGAAAACTACTGACTAAGTAGAAAACTACTTAGTGAGGCCCTCTGCAACTTAGTGAGCTCCTGTTTCAAAATAAAGAACAAAATAGTACAGTTCACCAATAAAAATTTAAAAAAGGATTTAGGGCATTACTCATACAACTTCTTTATTTCATTGATTAACCAATGAGACTAAAAGAAATAACTTTTCAAAAAGAAATTTGTGATAACAATGTTTAATAAAGTCCAGACATTAAGTTAAAAGTATAAGTAATAATTGTGATTGTAAACTACTGTTTCTTAGGGAATAAAGTAATATTCCATTTATTAGATTTTGAAATTTAGTATAGAAAATGTATTGTTCTTACCCTATGTAAGATGTATGTATCTTATAAACACAAAGAACAAGATCTCACAAAGTAAGAGAAAAGGTGGAATATTCAGAAGTTACAAGAAATGAAGATGAAGACAATGATGAAAACAGAGACTTGAGAAAGTGAAAAAGTCATGAGTACCTAGACATTCAGCAATGCAACCAATGGGTGACGGAGATCCTGGTAACATGCACGACAAAGCATGCCATTCCATTCTTAGTCAACAACCACTACTATCCCAACTCAAGAGTACTCCCAGACTTGTAAAAGAATCAGATTTGTACAATATGCCATTGTTACTTAAAGTGCACAAAGTAGCAGGTAAATCCTAGGAGGAAGTAAATTGCTACCAGAAAGACTTGGGAAGACTTGAATAGAAATGATATTTGGTGAAATCTTAAACATGATTAATGTATAGGATTAGTACCAAAGAGAGAAATTTTGGCAGAAAAATGGATGGTCAAAGATGGGCGTGGTTGAAACAACATGAGTGCATCAAGCTGACCAATTAAAATGTAACTACTGTAGAGGTTTTTTTTTTTTTTTAAAAAAAAACATACTGGTATTTAAGATAATGGTATTTTTCACAAGCTCACGTGGAAATTCTAATATGCACTGATAAGTGATAGATGATTAAAAGTCAGTGAATATTATTTTTTTCCACTGAGGAAATGACATACTTAGAACCTTTTTAGGAAGATATATTTGGCTTGAAGAGTAAAGAGAGAATACATGCATGCACATGAAGACATAAAGAACCAAATACCGTTAAGGGTATAAATTAATTTTTATACATTCCAGAAAGATATGTATACAGACATAGGAAGAGACCATTACTACAGGAATGTTGAGGTGGAATACTTGGGTTAAACTCTCACTGAATATTATTATAGGCAAGCACTAATAATGTACATATTACCTATTTTATTTGTCACATAGACCTAGTGAACCTTGGCTGGGATATTTTAATCTCTGCTTTAAATGCCCTATTATAATTTGGTATGCATAGATACTATTTATAACTTATTCTTTTAAAAATTGAATCATTTGTTGTTAAAAACAATTATGGTAACACAATTATGCCAATTTTTGATCAAATTAAACAACTTTACCTTGTTTTGAGAATCGTATCAGTATTTATTAAGACTATTTTTACGTTATTGTCCATTGGTAAACTGCAAGTACTTCTCAGTTGAATAAACGGCTAATTAACATGCATTACGAAACCAGAAATTTCCATATAATTTTTCTATATTATTTTCAAAGTGTAATTTTCTCATTGACAACTGTTAATGTGCACATATATTTTATTTGTAAGATGGCAATATGTTCTCTTTTAATTTAGAAAAAAAGTGTTTACTAGTATCTCTAAATTAAAATTTTATATACACAGCTGGGCGTGGTGGCACATGCTTGTAATCCCAGCATTCGGAAGGTGGAGATCGGAGGATCACTGTTTGGGGACAGCTTCAGCTATTTAGCGAGGCCCGTTGCAACTCAGTGAGACAATATTTCAAAAAATATAAAGACTAAGAAATCAGACCTGAGGTGTAGCTCAGAGATAGAATGCCCCTGGGTTCTATACCAGTACCACAAAAATTATATTCACATAAATATGCCTAAAATGGATATAAATTACTTCAACAAAACAAAACAAAAACCCCACAACTCCCCACCCTCCCCCAAAAAAGCCAAAAAGAATAAAACAGATCTGGGGGTATAGCTCAGAGTTAGGATGTCCCTGGGTTCTATCTTCAGTGTCTCTCTCTCTCTCTCTCTCTCTCTCTCTCTCTCTCTCTCTCTCTCTCTCTCTCTCTCTCTCTCTCTCTCTCTCTCTCTCTCTCTCTCTCACACACACACACACACACACACACACAGAGACTATAATGTATTGCAACACATCAACTGACTCAATACTGTGAACTGACTTATCTTCTAGGGCTTATCAAATCATTGTTAAACTTACAGAAGATCGCTTTTCTTATTTTATTTGTTTCTTGCATCTTTTGTACATGAGAAATAAAAGTGAAACAGCTAAGTTTCTTACATAGGCATATTGTTAGTGTTTATTGTGGAAACAAATATATGTTTATGTAGTTTGTTTTTTGATATATAGTGCCTGTGACGATTGTGAATAATTTCCTTTCTACTATAGTTGTCTCTCTTCTCTCCCCATTCTAGATCTCGAAATTGGAGCAATTCACTATCACTGTTGAAGGCTTCAGCATCTTCACCATATTAAGCACATGTCTGCTGCTGCAGACAGTCATTCCCAGTGATCTAAGGGCCTTCTTCTTTTTTGGGAGAGCACCTATTTTGATTGGATGCTCTTTTTCCCATATGCTAAGGAAAAGTGACAACTTTCTCAACTCCCAAGAGAGACCAGCCCTAATCAATACTACTCTTATAAATTATTGCCCACCCCCACCCAGCAATTGGTCCAGGTAAATGCATAAGCTAATTGTAGCATCACAAATATTGAGAAAGACAATCTTACTTCAATGACACCACAATGTGATGCTCTGAATAAGAAGCATCACTGTTCTCCCAGTAGTTTATTATTTAATTGATAGATAAACTTGCATACATAAGAAATTACTGAAATTTAAGTCAGTAATGCTAAATGCCAAATACTTTTTTGTGGTAGTGTGGATTGAAGCTAGGGACACTCTATCCCAGCCCTTTATTTTTATTTTTATTTTTATTTTTATGGTACTGGAGATTAAGCCCATGGGACATTCTACTTCCAAGCTATATCCCCCACTCTGTTTTTTTTTTTTTTTTAAATTTGAAACAGGGTCTTGCTACGTTTCTGAGGCTAGCCTCAAACTTGCAATCTTCCTGTCAGACTCCCAAGTACAGGGGTTATATTTTTTATTTTTTTATTTTTTACTTATTTTTATTTATTTATTTATTTTTCAGCTCTGGGGATGGAACCCAGGGGCATTTGACCTCCGAGCTACATCTCCTGCCCTATTTTTATTCTTTATTTTGAAACCAGGTCTCACTGAGTTGCAGAGGGCCTCACTAAGTAGCTGAGGCTGTCCGCGAACTGTGATCCTCTCAGCCTCCCAGATGCTGGGATTACAAGCATGAGCCACCACACCCAGCTTATTTTTTATTTTGAGACATAATCTTGCTAAATTGCCCATTCTATCTTCCTGTTTCAGCCTCTCCAGTAGCTGGGATTACAGGTGTGCTCCATGACATCTTGGTTATTATTTAACAATATGTATACAATGAAAGTAGACAGGACACTGATTAAGAGATACTCTGAGAATGTTCAGTGTTATAATACCTAATGTTTCACTCCAGGCAAAGAAGTGACAAAGATAAATGAGATGAACTTAACTTCCATGCAAAGTGCCCAGTGTGCCTGTTTTTATAGAACACAGCCACACACATACACATGAGACAAAGTGAAACACAGGGCACTACCTCTGATTTCTGTTTCCTTTTCCTTCAAATGAGTAAGAGATTAAAGAGAACATGACTGTCTTTTTCTTGTTTTTAATTGCTCTAAGAACTATGCGCAGGTACCTTTTAAAATTATCCAGTCAGCTGGCTTGGTGGTGCACGCCTGTAATTCCAGCACTTGAGAGGCTGAGACAGGAAGATCGCAGGCTGGAGGCCAGCCTTAGCAATTTAATGAGACCCTCAGAAACTTAGCAAAACCCTGTCCCAAAATAAAAAATAGAAAGAGCTGGAGCCAGGCATGGTGGCACATGCTTGTAATCCCAGTAGTTGGGAGGCTGAGACAGGAGGATAGTAGGTTCAAAGCCAGCCTCAGATACTTAGTGAGGCCCTCTGCAAGTTAGTGAGACCCTGTTTCAAAATAAGTCCCCTAAGTTCAATCTTCAGTACCACAGCAAACAAACAAACAAAGAAACAAACAAAAAAGGGGCTGGGGTATAGCTCAGTGGTAGAGCATGCCTGGGTTCAATTTCCAGCAGCACAATAATAAATTAAATAAATAAATTAAAAATAAAATAGGAGCATGATGTATGGTTATACAGACTCTGGTTTTTCTACACATGATTTCAGGTTCATCATTACATTCAGTGTATGCTTTCACTTCAGGTAAAAGAATTTTCAGCTGTGGAATCCCTTCGGCCTGCCCATTCTATTGTCTGTTTGCAAATCCTTTCTTTAAGCAGTAAAAACTGAGATAAGTTTTTACTTATCTCAAAATTCACACTGTGTTTTGAAACTTCCAGACTTTTAAGTGTTTTGAGTGCTCATTTAACACACTTTTAAGCTGATTTTTATTTGGTTTGCCCTACCAGGTTTTTTTTTTTTTCCAATTTGGAAAGAGATTTTTAAAGGCCAGTGAGCTGTGAAGTCTCTCCCAGGAGCAGTTTGAACTACACAGAAAATTGTTCTTATGCTTGTCACTCACTCCTCAGGAAAGCAGTGACTGAGAATATTTGTGCAAGTGTGTGTGGGTTTGTGAGTGTGTATGTCTAGCAAGTGTGTGTTGAAGTCAAGGGACAACCACTTCCATAATGTAGACAAACAACCAAATATACACAAGAAGTTAGTTTAGGTTGGTTCAATAATAAATTCCTATTGTTGGTATTTTCAACACTTTGTATATTCAAGGAACTAACTCTAATGTTCATTTCCTTTAGAATATTTTCATATGTTAAAACTCTTTCTGGTAGCCAGATGTCATATTCTGTTCCTTTAAAATCTCATTAGGTGGCCTCCTCATCTGCACTACACTGTCTTCCTTGGATATTGAGGGCAGGGCCAAATGTTCAGAGAAGACACAAGGAATGAGGTAATGACATTGGTTTCTTACAAAACGGCAGGGACAGTTAACTTGCCACCCCAAAATTGTGATTTAGTAATCACTACGTTGGGCCTAGTCCGGTGACTCATGCCTGTAATCCCAGCAACTGAGAAGGCTGAGGCTGAAGGATTGGAAGTTCAAGGCCAGCCTGGGAAATTTAGCAGACTTTGCCCCCAAATAAAAGGGAGTCAGGAGTGGTGATGCACACCTGTAATTCCAGTGCTTTGGAAGCTGAGACACGAAGATCACAGGTCGGAGGCCAGCCCTAGTAAGCTTAACAAGACCTCAGCAACTTGATGAGACCCTTTTTCAAAATAAAAAACTAAAACAGGGCTAGGGATATAGCTCAGAGGTAGAATATCCTTAGGTTCAATCCAATCCCCAGTACCACAATAACCAACCAACCAACCAAACAAACAAACAAATGGCTGGAGATGTAGTGAGGCCCTGGATTCAATCCCTAAGACTGTAATAAAAATAAAAAATAAAATTATACACAGATTAAGAAAAATACATATAAAAATAAATACAGACAATAAAACTTGAAGAATAGATGAAAACGTCTCTAGAGAGGCAAAATTGCAATGGAGAACATCAGCTCATTGAAAGATTCCTGGTGGCCAGCTGCACACCAAGAGATATTGTGTGCATACATGAATATAGCACGTTGAATCTCACTGCAATGTCCAATTATAATGTGCTAACAAAATTCTTAAAAATGATGAAAGTGCCAAAAGTGATTGTCCTACAATTAGGAATATGAAACATTATTTTTATTCCAACTTTTCTAATTTTCTTCAATGAATGTGCATTTTTTCAAACAATGGGAAGTGACATTCTGAAAGGACAACTTTTTCACGTCATAGAGAAAAGAGCTGTGTATTTACTGTCACTTTCTTGTGTGTGTGTGTGTGTGTGTAGTATCAGAGAATAAACCTAGGGGCATTCTACCTCTGAGTTATTTTTAACTTTTTAGTTGCTGAGAACTTCATTAAGTTGCTAAGGCTGGCTTTGAACCTGCAATCCTCCTGTCTAAGCCTCCCAAGAACTAGGATTACAGGCATGTGCCACCAGCCCAGCACCAGGTCACTTATTTATTTATTTATTTATTTATTTATTTATTTATTGCAGGTCTGGGGAAGGAACCCAGGGGCATTTGACCTCCGAGCTATACCCTCTGCCCTATTTTTTTTATTCCTTATTTTGAAACCAGGTCTCACTGAGTTGCAGAGGGCCTCACTAAGTAGCTGAGGCTGTCCGCGAACTGTGATCCTCCGGTCTCAGCCTCCTGAATGCTGGGATTACAAGCGTGCGCCACCACGCCTGGCACCAGGTCACTTTTTGACAGTTGTTACATATGCCTCTATGGTCATTCTTTGGTTTTGTTGATAGGTAACAGTGATTTATGACTTTAAGTTTCCTAAAAATTCTAAGCCTATTTATTTCATAACCACAATTTCATGATTGAAGCAATTCAGAGTCTATAAATTTTATTCTGTCAAAGGAGATAAAAATAATAATTTCCATACGTGACACATTTTAACAGGAGGCCTCCAAAGAAGAGATTAGTATTTTTTCTTCCTTTTGATTTCTGTGGAACTTATTGTTTATAATGATTATTTGGAACTGGACACACTAGTCCATCCCCATAATTCCAGCTACTTGGGAGGCTAAGAAAGGAGGATCAGGAATTTCCAGATACCTCTGCAATTTAGCAACACCATGTCTCAAAATGTGAAAAGGTGTTGTAGCTCAGTGTTAAAGCACCCCTGGGTTAAATCCCCAGTATTGCAACAACAATAACAACAACAATAATAATAATATTCAAATGTCTGACTGTGTTGTCTTGTAAGGGTAAAGATCTTTTCTAAAGGCTTGTGAAATGCAGGGTTGATTTTTAATTATTTTTTATTTGAGAAATACCAAGCAAATGGATGATATTAGGATGGTCAAACTCAAGAAAACAAGCCTTAAGTAAAATGTCTTAGGCAAATGAAACGTATTTTGGCTCTACTTCAAATTCATTACTGTGGTTCTAACTCTGTTCTTGAAATAACTCAGGCCAAGTTCACTACCCAGCCCAACCTCCATAAGCCTATTCATTGCTCAATCACAAGTGGTAGTCAGACCTAGGTTTGAATTCAGATTGTAACACAAACTGGGACAGGTCACTTTATCTCCTTTAGCCTTTCTTTCCTTACCTCTAAAACAGAGATAAACCAGCTACACACTTGTAACCCCAGTACTTGGGAGGCTGAGACAGGAAAATCGCAAGTTCAATGACAGCACATGGCAACTTAATAAGATCCTGTTTCAAAACAAAAAATAAAAGAGGGCTAGAGTGTAGCTCAGAGGTAGACTGCCCCTGGGTTCAATCCTCGGTACCAATAAATGAAAATAAACACACACACACACACACACACACACATATTATACTCTGTGTGTGTGTATATATTATACTGTGTGTGTGTGTGTGTGTGCATGTGCATATTATAAAATGGCTTCCTCTTTATTGTTGACTCATTTTTTGGTAGTGGTGGTACTGGTGATGGATCCCAGGGGTATTCTACCTCTGAGGTATAACCCCAGATCTATTTTATCCTTTAATTTGGCAACAGGGCCTCACTAAGTTGCAGAGGGCCTCACTAAGTAGCTAAGACTACCTGCAAAGCTGAGATTTTTCTGTCTTAGCCTCCCAAGTACTGGGATGACTAGAATGTGCCATCATTCTCAGCTTACAGTTTACTTTAAAATAACGTTCAGTCGTTTTATACTTGGAATATAATAGTAGAAATTTTAATATTGTATTATTTTCATTGGGACTTTTAAAATTTTGGTGAAAATATTATTATAAAGATCATTATAATAATTTTTTTCTTCAGAATGCCTTCTATTTAGATAATTTCCTTTTTTTGTGTGTGTGTATGTGATCTCACTAAATTGCTAAAGGTTTTGCTTAGTCACCGAGACTGGCCTTGAATCTGACATTCTCCTGTTTCAGCATCCCAAGTACTGAAATTATAAGTGTGTCCCACTGTTCTCAGTTCTATTGGAATAATTTTAATCTGTAGGGGTTTTATTAGTATGTGTGGTACTGGATATTGAACCCAGAGGTATTCTACCTCTGAGCTACTTCCCTAGCCCCATTTTAGTTTTTATTTTGAATGCGTCTCACTCGGTGATGAAGTATCTCATTGATGAGGATGGCCTTCAACCTGTGATCTTCCTGTTTTATCATTTCAATTCCTGGGAATGAGCCATCATGAATGGTTTATGGGTTATTTTTAAAAATTTATTTGATTGGTTTTTTTTTTTTTTTGTAATATTGGGAGTTGAGCCCAAGGACTTTCTATCACTGAGCTACATCTCCAACCCTTCTTATTTTCAGTGGTACTGGGAATTGAACCCATGATGTTTAACTCTGAGCAACACTCTCAGCTCCTTTTTTAATTTGAAACAGGATCTCTCTAAGTTGCCCGAGATGACCTTGAACTTGTGACCTTCTTTTGAAGTTATGCACTAAACCTAAAGGGCCACTAGTTTTATTTATTTATTTTTTGAGTGGGGAAAAAAGTAAAAAAGCAATTTCGTTAAAAGTTAGGTTTATTGAGATATTATTTATATACAGTAAAACTCACCCTTTTTGGTATATATATATATTGCTTTTTTCATTTTTTTTGTGGTATTGAACTCAGGGGCATTCTACCTCTGAACTACACCCCAGCCAGTATTATTTCATTTTTTGGTATAGGGATTGAACCCAAAGGCAGTCTACCTATGTGCTACACCCCAATTTCTATTTTATTTTTATATTTATTTATTTATTTATTTATTTATTTATTTATTTATTTTTTGGTGGTACGGGGGTTCCTGGAAGCCCTTCTATCTCCGGGCTACACTCCCAGACCTATTTTTACATTTTTATTTGGAAACAGGGTCTCCTAAGCCAGTGCGCGAGGCTAGCTTCGAACCTGCGCGATCCTCCTTTCTCTGCCTCCCAAGCGCGGGGATTACAAGTGTGCGCCACCACGCCCGGCTATTTTATTTTTATTTTGAAACAAGGTCTTGCTAAGTTTTCTGAGAGTCTTTTTTTTTTTTTTTGGTGGTACTAGGGGTGGAATCCAGGGGCTTTTTTTTTTTTTAACCTCTGGGCTATACTCCCAGACCTATTTTCTATTTTATTTGCCCTCGAACTTGTGATCCTTCTTTGTCATCCTCCTAAGTACTAGAATTACAGGTATGCTCCATCATGCCTGGCTACACATGTGTTTTTTAAACAAGGTGTCACACCAGGTATGGTAAGTCACACCTGTAATTCCAGCTACTCAGGATGCTAAGGCAGGAAAGCTGCAAATTCAAGTCCAGCCTCGGTAACTTGGGAGACTATATCTCAAAATAAAAAGGGCTGGGGATGTGTTTGCCAAGGTTTGCAAAGTCCTGGGTTTAATATCCAATACAGAGGGAAAAAAAAGCAAAACCAAACAAACAAAAGACAGGGTCTCCCTATATTGCTCATGTCAGCTTCAAACTCTTCAGCCCAAGGTATCCTCCTGCCTGTGCCTCTGAAGTAGTTGAGACTACTAGTTCATGCCATCATTGCCTTATGAGTTTTGACAACTGCCTAATTATGGCCCAAATCAATATACATCAAACTTCCTTCACCTCCCTCTGTTCCCCCATCTCTATGTAGTAGTTACTTTTCCCCCATCCACCTCTGTTAATCACTAACCTGTTTTCTACTTTATAGTGTCACCTTTTCTAGAATGACATATACATGGTATCTTAAACTGTACAGCCATTTGAGTCTAGCTCCTCTCAGTAAAATGCTTTAATATCCATCCATATTGTTTTATTTTCCTTTTAACTGCTGAAGATTATTCCATTTTATGGATATACCAGAGTTTGTTTATATTTTCATGAATCAAATGACCAAAAGGGGGCTTTTATGTATTTTTCATGGTATTGGAGATTGAACACATGTGTGTTCTACCTCTGAACTACACCCCTGGCCCTATTTTATTTTGAAACAGGGTCTCACTAAAGTTATGATGCACTGGCCTTAAACACCTTAGATCCTCTTGTCTCAGTATTGGGATTATAGGCATGTGCCACCATGCCTGGCTCATCACTGTGTGTGTGTGTGTGTGTGTGTGTGTGTGTGTGTGTGTGTGTGTATGTGTGTGTTACTGGGGATGTAATCCAGGGGCATTCTACCTCTGAGCTACACCACCAGTCCTATTTTTTTTTTTTTTTTTTTTTGGTGGTACTGGGGGTGGAACCCAGAGGCTTTCTACCTTTGAGCTATACTTTCAGACCTATTTTCTATTTTATTTGGAAACAGGGTCTTATTAAGTTGCTGAAAGCCTCACTAAGTAGCTGAGGCTGGCTTTAAACCTGTGCGATCTTCCTCTATCAGCCACCCAAGCACTTGGATTACAAGTGTTCGCCACCACGCTCGGCCCCAGTCCTATTTTTTATTTTTTATTTTGAAACAGGGACTCACTGAGTCACAAAGGGCCTCACTAAATAGCTGAGACTGTCCTTGGACTGCAATCCTCCTGTCTCAGCCTCCCAAATGCTGAGATTACAAGCATGCACCACCATGCCTGGCTTTCATCACAGGAATTTTAACTAAATAGATAAATTTGTGATGGCTGGAAAGGATTATCATATTTTATCTTTTCTTTGAGAATACATATTGATGAAATTCAAGAGTAATATTTGAAAAATTTCAATTTCTTTCTTTTTAAAATATACATTTGTTAGTGCATTGTAATATCACATCATAATGAAGTTCAAAGTGATATGGATATACATGCCCATCACACTTGGTGAACTTTGCTCCCCACTCCTGCTCCCTTCCTATTCCTTTCCAAGAATTAAATTTAAGAAACTATTGACTTAAGAAAAATGTAGCTTTTGAAAAGCATTTCAGAATAAAGTGGCATTTTAAGTTTGTCTTTTCCCAGATATTTATTTGTATTTGAGAACTTATTCTTCCTTTAGTATATTTCTGAACATGTGTACCACATGATCTGGATGATCAATAGGTGCAGATAGCATTACTTCAGTTAGTGTAAATGAAGAACTGGAAAGGAAGAAGCAAAAGTGAACCTACCAGACACACAAAGACACTGTTTCCTTGACAACTTCCAGGTTTCTATACCTGGCCACAATCTCCTTACCTTTTGAAGTTAACAACTGAATCCAAAACTATTCTGTCTGGTACCTTTTTTTATCATTATCTGGAAATAATATGATGAAATCCAGTATATATATATATATATATATATATATATATATATATATATATATATCTCCAGTCCTGCAAATAGAATAGACATAGTTGATTGGGGGCTAGTTAAAAACTATACAATTTGATCAGCTGTAATACATTTCTGCAATACATCATCTTTCTAACTCAGAGGCTATTTATTTGCTAAAGTAGCTGTAACTTTCTCTTTCTGGGCATTAAGAAGAGTTCCTGAAGATGGATCAATTGTATTTTTTATGGATTTGGCCTGGGGCAGAGAAAATCAATTCTTTCAAATAGATCTTTTGACATGCTCATTGAAGTCAAGTCCAATGTAGCTTAAAAGCTTCAAAAGTGGAAGCACAATTTTATTTTCTGTGGGGGGTACTGTGCTCCCTTTCCCACACACTCCTAAATAAGTAACTAATTGTTAAAAATGAATAGACTAAAGTGGTTAAAGGGGGAGAAAAGGCCTCTGCAAGACACTTCAAAACCAATTCTGAATTCCCTTCTTCCAAGGTGTGAAAAGTATGTCTGGCAGCAACATAATGTACACTTTGAACTTTAAAAGGAACTGAAGAAAAAAAATGCAAGATTGGGAAAATGAAGTGATCAGGGAGGCATTCCCTATTTCTTCAAGTTGATCGGTCTTCTTGGACCGACATTATGCTTCTGTGTTTTCATTTCTTTCTAGGAGAGGTAATTTTGTTCTTTTCCCCATTTAATTACTCCCAAGGGTTTGGCTTCTGGGTTGGCTTTTTCTGGGGCTGGCCACTCTTCATTAGCCTGTGTGCTTTCAGCCAAGCTTACCCAATTTAAAACTCTGGGTTCCAGAGCCCAGACATAAAATTATCAGGTAGTTTATTTTTCTTTCTGTGGACTCGTCTGCATTTGAATTTGGAAAAGCACAAGCAAATGTAATTCAAAGGACTTGAAATTTCTTGATCATCTTTCTCTAAAGGAGTCTGGACTCCAGTTACTCCAGAAATGGAACAGTCATCATGTGTAGGAACAGGGAAGAGAAACAAAGCTTCTCATCTCTTTAGAGGAAACCAAGGAACCAAGAAAAGTAGAAACTACATGTTTCTAGATGTTTCTAGACAGACCCTCCTCCCATGTTATTTAATTGGTTTTCATTTTGTCACTTTTTCATTGTAACTGGACCAAGTACTTTGATTGCTGATAGTAAAACATTGTGTGAAAAATAATTTCAAAGCTGTTCACATAAAGCCATGCTGAAGCTCTATTCTAGAAGCCAGTTTCTCATATCTTCAAGGTTAGTTTGCTGAGAGTATAATTCCCAGCGTTGCTCCCCAAATAATTTATCATTTTAAGTGATGGGGGCTACACACTGAAATGTTTCTCCTGTGTGTACTCTTTAACAATCACTCTGCTTATCTAACAAATGGAAGATTCTTTTCCAAGATGTAAATGTCTCATAAACATGAAAAGAATTCTGAGAGTTTAGTTGTTTTCTAAAGAAGTATAAAATCTAAGAAAGGCATCTCGTTGAGCCCAATTTAATACATACACTAAAGCTGTTCTACTATATAAAACAAGTTTTGCTTTATTATATAGAAACTGAGGACGACATTTACCTTCTAGAAATGTAACGAGGATACGTTGTTGATGCCTGTCAAGTGTTTTTTGCCATTTTGAGGATAAAATGATCTACTAATTTTACACTTATATAGTGTGATTTTTTTTTCTCATGGTTTGAAGGGATAGGGAAACTCATGCCATGGGAACATGTAGACTGGAGTGGGAGAAGAGAAATGGGTTGAAGTCAGCCCTTGGGAGACCTTTGCTTTCTGTTTAGAAATGCTTGGAAACCACTGGAGAAGCCAAAGTGTGTGACAGTAGATAGTGTCAATAACAAATGCCATTACAGTACAGTGCATCTCAACCAAAGTATCAAACCCTGAGTCATGTGGTATGTTTACGTCCTTTTTGAAGCTTTATGATTTTTATCCATTTGAGATCACTTTGGCTCCAGGGCCTGATTTTCATCCTTGTGGTTGTAGAAACACATTTTACTCAGGTCAACAAGGAGTATCCTAGTTCCAGTGAATGGATTCAGTCTTAAAACCTCCTGCAAGAGACTAAATGTAAATCAGAAAGTTGATTAATTTGTTTCCTATGAGAGCAGCAGTAGGGGCTGTCTGATAGGCACCACACTTGGCAATGTAATGTACCCCTTGGAAGCTTCGGTAGCAGAGAATCACAGGAAAATGAAAAAGGAATTGGATTTCTAAATTGGGTTAATCAAGCTCTGGAGTCCTAAAGAGACTGATCTTTCCTCTTTGCACCTTTCTGTCTAAACAACTGAAATCGCTGCTTAGCATAGATCCCTCTCTTCTGATTATGCTGTAGACACACAGATGCATTCTTACTCTCCAATTCTAAAAATTTCTTTTCTCTGGACTATGTTGACACTACAACTTTTAATTTTCCCATTTCTAACTTGTTTATATCTTGACAACATATAATTTTAGGAAATCATTTTTTATGCTAAGAATATTTAATCTCCTTATTGTTGTAGGAAAAGCTTCTTATAGTAACCTAACTGTATCCCTAGCTTGGAGCTGCCACTTAGACATATTTGTGATACTGGGGATTGACCCTAGGTTTTCACATGTGCTAGACACACAGTTTACCAGTGAGCCACATCCTCAGTATCTCATTTTTTCCAGCGGTGGGGATTATTTTTTCTGTTTTATTTTGAGATAATCTTGCCAAACTGCCCAGGCTGGCCTTGAATTTCTGATTCTCATACTTCAGCCCCCACCAAGTAGACAGGATGGCAGGTGTGTACCAGTTTTTCTGGCCCAGTTGGACTTTTTCTGATCTAGATTCACAAAATTTTGGAACTAAACAAAAGTGTAGATGTCATTTAATCCAATCACTTCATTTTGCAAACGGCAAAACTATGACCTAGAAAAGAGGAGGAAATGTGCCTAAAGTCAAAATATAAGTGGCAAAAAAGGGACTGGAAAGAAAGATGTGGTGGCATGTTCCTGAGGATCCCAGTAATTGGGAGGCTGAGATAGGAGGCTCTTAGATTCAAAGCCATGGCTGGGGGTGTACTCAGAGATAGAATTCCTCTGGGTTCAATCTCCAGCACCACTCACACAAAAAGGGCCTGGATTAGAACTAATTCTTAGTTTAGAGCTTTAAGTATAACAGACCTTATCTACCTTACAAGCCACATAATTTATTATTTTTGATAATTCCTGACATTCAACCCGTGATCCAACTTAAGTTTTGAATCTACTGAAATATTTGTCTAATTTATTAATTTTCTCAGCAGCTATATTACATAACCCAGAATATAATTTCTTCTTCTCCTCCTCCTTTCTTCCTTCCTCCTTCCTCCTTCTCTCCTCTTCCTCTTCCTCCTTCTCCTTCTTCTTTGCATTGAACCCAGGGGCATTCTACCTCTGAGCTACATTCCCAGTCTTTTATATTTATTTTTATTTTGAAATAGGGTCTCACTAAGTTGCTGAGACTGGCCTTAAACCTAAGATCCTCCTGTTTCAGCCTTCCAAGTACTGGCATGTGCCACCATGCCTGGCTAGTTTCACACTTTTTGAATAACTAAATTAATTTATCAATTGATAAGTTCATATCTCTCTCTCTCTGTCTCTCTCTGTCTCTCTGTCTCTCTCTGTATCCCCTCTCTCTCTATCTCTGTATGTCTCTGCCTGTCTGTGTCTCTGTCTGTGTCTCTGTCTGTCTGTCTGTGTCTGTCTGTCTGTCTGTCTGTCTCTCTCTCTCTCTCTCTCTTTCTCTTTCTCTCTCTCTCTAGTGTGTGTGTGTATTACTGGGGATTGAATCAAGAAGCATTCTACCTCTAAGCTACATTCCCAGCCACTTTTATTTTAAAATAGGGTTCCCTAAGTTACTGAAGCTGGTTTTGAAACTGCAATCCTCTGGTTTCAACACCTCCCTTCATCCAGTATTGGAACTGCAGGCATGTATCACCACTCTGGGCTCATTCACTCAGTGTGTGTATTTGTGTGTGTGTGTGTGTGTGTGTGTGTGTGTGTGTGTGTGTGTGTGTGTGAGGTACTGAAGATTGAACCTAGGGGTGTTCCACCACTGAATTATGGCCCCAGCCCTTTTAATTTTTTAATTTTTAATTTTTTGAATCAGGAGTGGTGGCATACTCTTGTAATCCCAGTACTCAAGAGACTGAGACAGGAGGATAACAGGTTCAAGGACAGCCTCAGCAACTAGTGAGACCCATCAACCTATGAAGATCCTGTTTCAAAATAAAAATAAAATAGGCCTAGGAGTGTAGATTGGAGGTAGAATGCCCCTGGGTTCCATCTTCAGTGCCACAAATTTATTTTATTTTATTTTATTTTAATTTAGTTTAGTTTGCAGTACTGGCAACTGATCCCAGGAGCACTCTATCCCTTAGCTATGCCTCCAGCCCCTTTTAATTTTTACTTTTTTAATGTTATTTTATTTTGTGGTACTAGGGATTGAACACAAGGGCATTCTATCACTGAACTATACTCCCAGTGCTTTTTATTGTTTTTAATTCTGAGTCAGGGACTTGCTAAGCTGCCTAGGTTGGCCTGGAACTTGCAATCCTCCTGCTTCAGGCTGAAGAGTCTTTGGCATTACAGGCCTGCATCATCACACTCAGTTCATTCACCCCCTCTTTCATTCCACAAATACGTACATGATATCTATCATGTTCCAGGCAATCTGACTTCCTTGGGATGCAGAGAAAAATAAGATGTAGTCTCTGTTCCTAAGGGACTCTTTGCCCAGTGGGACACAATAGATGACAACAATAGCTTACCCAAATTCTGTAGGAAAACTAGGGGAAAATGCCTTTGAACAAGAACAGATGATTTCAGATAAAGTGACAGGAAAGGTGAGGCATAGTTGAAGAATTTTACATGGAATATTCATAGAGAAAAGTAGGAAAGAAACAGTAAAAACTGTTAGGTTCTATCCAAGCCATTGTTTACAGAAAAGGAAGCAAAGCCTGGGTTGGAAAGTAGGCTGAAGGTCCTGAAATGATATGGGGGCCTGCTCCCTGGTTGGTGCCAGGGGGGCAGTCCTGGGATGTCAGCAGAGGGACTGTACTGGGACCTATGGCAAATGTGTTTCTTTTTAGTTCTGAATTACTTGAAAGCTTTTGGCTTGTTTAGACTGTTTAAAAAATAAAGAAGTACTCTCCATGACAAAATGGTGCATTTTGAAATGCTGTAGTGAGCCATCAAGATGATTTAGCAGATTCAGAAGAGCCTGATAAATTCCTCATAGCAAGCATCAAGGGAGAGGTCCATTTGAGTTTCCAGCCCTATGTTACAGATGCTCTGAGTGCTGAGCTTCCAAAGAAACTTTTGGAATATATATTTCTGAGGAAAGATTCTGGTTCCCATTTTACAGCAACACAGAGGCAGACCTAGCAACTAATGGATTTCACATCTGGAGAGAAGAACAAAATATTTGGCCCGTGGCTACAGTCTTTCCACATCATCTATACTTCGAAAGATCACCTATGAGACACTTCAGTTTTAGGACTGTCAAAGTTAAATAAAGTAAGTAATTAATTCAAACTCTACTACTTTGGGAATACTTTTCAATATTCTGCCTACTATATATTACACCAGGGAAAATGTGAAATTGAATCAGGTGGCTCAATTCACTGGATCTGGAGAGAGGGAGAGAGAGAGAGAGAGAGAGAGAGAGAGAGAGAGAGAGAGAGAGAGAGAGAGAGAATATATTAATTTAATTTTAGGAAGGCCTTCCAGGGCTGTAGGGGGAGTGGAGGAAAAGGGACCAGCATTTTTATTCTTTTCTGAAGGATTTCAATTTCTTTCCTCTCCCGAGCATCTCAAGGGCTCTGGAATGCCCTCTGAAGCCTTTCTTTATCACCTTTACACTTCTGTTCTGCTCTCTTCTTGTTGCCCAGGGAATAAAGACCGAACAGGACAAGATGGAGCACAAATGACTTATACCAATAACTTTGTACAGATATATGAAGAGATGAGAGTCAAGGAAAAAAAACTGTACTGAAACAGTTTCTATGTAATTTGCTAGCTACAGGGATTCATGTACTTAACCAATCCTCTGTCAATGTGGATTACTACCTTAGTACCAGCACAGTCAAGAAGGATTGTTAATTAGGACATTTTGACATTGACAATGCCTCCTTGGAGGCTTTAACCTGTAACTTGGGCCCCAAAGGGATTTGATCAACAAGATACACCTTGTAGATGATTCTAAACCTGATTTACTTCAGCAGAAAACCCAAGGGATAAAGTGCCATTACAGCCCCTGACCTTCTGCCACCACTCCCCTGCCAGGAAACAGTAGCGGACACTTGTATCGGGCTACATAGTTTGCACACACCCACACACACCCTAGATCACAGCACTCGATCCTCACAAACATACTGAAGTGTAGACAAAATGATTACCATTTTACAGATTGAAAAACTGAGTCTGAGAGAAAGGTCAAAGCTTTGATGATTGCGGAGGGATTTATACGATTATTTAGTTAGCCATAAGTATGGAATTCAAATCCAGTGCTCTTTCCACTCACCAAGAAACACACCCTGTCTTTGATGTTTCCTAGTTTCCTCCCTTTAAAGCATTCCTACCACTGCTATGAATCAGGACTAGAGTCCTTCCTCCTCTGAGATTTAAAGAGCCCTAAAAGGACTGTGAGAAATGAGGTTTACCTCTTTACTGATTGCTATGTGAACATTGCATCATTCATTAGTCCAATGTCATGGTCACTTGAAGGTGAGGGATTGTGACTACCAGTACACAGGAGTCTCAGGCTACCTATTTACTTCCTGAGCCATTAATCCTTGGAGATGTGGTTTAATGATACTTCCTATGTGCAACATCTTCCACAGGTACAGAGATAGGACATCCTCTCTTTTGTGTACCTAGAGTTCTCTCCCCCAACCATTACTCCCTTCCCTTATAGAATCTAGCACTCTGTGTTGAAATAGTTCATTTTCTGATGTTTATCTTCCTCTAGCCCATGTGCTTCTTGTGAGACAGATCAAATTGAATCCACCTTTGTACTTTCTACCACAGTAGTCATCTCTTTGACTTGTACATATTTGGTCATTGTCTGTCTGTTCTTTTGAAACCCATCAGGATTGGCACCCCACCTATGTTATTTATTACTGGTCCCTCAATGCTTATGCTAAGCATGGTGCTAGGCATATAGTAGATGGTAAATAAATGTCCAGTGAACAATAAGGGTTGGCTGTTTCCTTCTGTAGTGATTAGACATGATGAAAACCATCTTCTCCCACCCTTGTATTTGTATAAATTAATCAACTAACCAAGTTTAGTAGGCAATTGAAAAGCAAGTTATAATGCCATTATTACCTGGTTGGTCTCCATGACAAAAGTTGAACAAGAGATTGGTGGGGCAGAAAGTTTTCACCTCAGTTCCCTGGATCCCAGGTGAGTGTGTTTCTTCTTCTATTCTGCATAGTCCTATGAGGCTAGAGAGTGAACCAGTCCATAAAACCTGAGAAGAGAGTGGAGAGGGTAAGAATATCAGTCTAATTTCTTTTATTTCCTCACTCAAATTCTACTTATTTGAGAAAAATACTATCTAAATCCTCAAAAATATATAATTCAACATTTAAAAGTAACAAGTTAGGTGCAGTTGTACATACCTGTAATTCCAGTATTTGGGAGGCTGAAACAGAAAGATGACAGGTTAGAGACCAGCCTCAGCAATTTTTCTAAGTCCTCAGCAACTTAGCAAGAGACTCTGTTTAAAAAAAAAAAGGCCTGGGAGTGTGGTTCAGAGGTAGAATATACCTGGGTTCAACCCTCATTACCACATACACACCATAAAAAGGTAAGAGAAGAAAACCCCTTTTATTGGCTGGCTTCTTGATATTGCTTTCATCTTACAAGCACTTGGGTTTTGAAGCTAAACTCAGCTTAAATTGCATAAGTTGCAAAAACTCTAATTTGTAATTTTCTGGGGCAATGGGAAAACAATAGTATGTCCATGAAAGTTCATTTTCTCTCATGTGTACCTGAACTCCAGTTAGCATTATTAGGGAACTCTTTTAGACTGCTGAGTCTATTCATGCTCTATTCATGCTCCTGCTTGTCAGAAGTTACCAGAAGTTTGTGTCCTCCAATAGACCCTCAATGTAATTCAATATATGGCAGACAAATTCATGTTGCCCAGGCATGGTTAAAACTAGGGGAGAGCCGCTTTTATCCAATATGGTCAGAAATGCACATTACAGATGGAAGCTATGATGAAACACTACTTTAAATAAGCAGCCCCTGTATTGTGCAAAAGCACTCACTTCCACTCCCACAATTCTCGATGCACTGCACTCACTCTGTATTTTGTCATCATGGGCAGACAGAACAATTCAAGCCAAGATGTATGATTTAGCAGATGTTTTAGAAAAGGTTCCATTCTTCTGGCCATCAGTGCATGTGAAGCTGTCAAGAGACCTGTAAAGATTTTACAAGCCTTATAAGTCATAGTTTATTGAGCTTGGGATGGAATTTAATATATCATCATGGTTATGGAAGTTCCGTCTTTTTTGTCTGATATAACCTATGGCTTTATTTACCTTCAAACACAAAATGTCACATATGTAAATGAACAGGCAAAGGTCTCCCTGGGTGTGGCTGTGTCCTTGTGTTTTCTGCTGCGTGGTGGTGGCATTCCTCACTTTCTTTTGGAGCATAGATGCTATTATACCAGCAAGCTGAATTGGCACTCCATCAAGCTTTGAGTTCATTTTATTTTCCTTCAGAGGAAATGCTTCCCAAAGTTTCTTAATGGTCCTGAAGTCTTATAAATTTTTTCCACAATCCCATTTTTGCCCAAACTGTCACGTTTTATGAAGTTTCAATCAAACCAAAAGCAGTTCAGGTGTTGTAGATCTTAAGGCTTTGAAAAAAACTGGGCCAAAAAGAGATGTGCAAAGCTTTCTGCAAAATCTAATATTTCAGGCAAGGATTCCTGGCTGACTAGTACACGTGTATATGATGGGTTTATTTTGCCCATTTTCAAGAGGATGTGAGTAGATTCATAGAGTACTGGGGGAAAAAATAAAATAGGAATTGTAGCTGCTGCCATTTGTTGAGCATGTGGCTCTCAATAACTCTAGGAGACAAATAACATTAAGTTCCCATTTTATAGATAAGGAAGCTGAGGCGCAGAGAGGTGAAGGGCCAGGCCTAAAATGAAACAGTGAGCCTGAAAGATCAGGACTTGGGTTGCTTGGCTTTTCAACACCGTAGCTGTCCACTTAAGCTATGGGAAGGGACCATAGTGGTAGTCATGGTCTGGAATACCTTTGGACAGCGAAAGGCATCGAAGCCTTGCAGACATGGGTTTAAACTTGCCCAGGTAGAATGCTTAATATCCCCAATATTCACTTCTTCCTCAAGGCTTTCCTGACTCTTTTCTCATTAGCCCTTAATGACTATGTGTGTTATTGCCCTTCTTTGAATCCCAGAAACACTTAGTAATTTATTTTATAGTGCTGAGAGTCAAACTCAGGACCTCACATATGCAAGATAAGTGTTCTACTCCTGAGCTTCACAACCAGTTCTGTCTGGGTCTCTTTTAATCACAGATTACTGAATTTGAATTATAACACTCTTATTTAATTCTTTATACAGCTATTTTATTTTTCAGTACTGGCAGTTGAACCCAGGGACATTTGTCCTCCAATCATTTTTAATTTTTTTTCATTTTGAAACAAGGTTTTGTTAAGTTACCATGAGCTCCTGTCAAACCCTGAAATCCTCCTGTCTCAGACTCCCAAATACTGAAATTACAAGTGTGCACCATTGCCTGGCTCCCTCTTAAGATCTCACTAATTATCCAGGCTGGCCTTGAACTTGTGATCCTCCTGCCTTAGCTTCCCAAGT
Organism: Muscardinus avellanarius; assembly: GCF_963383645.1. NCBI lineage: Eukaryota > Metazoa > Chordata > Mammalia > Rodentia > Gliridae > Muscardinus > Muscardinus avellanarius. The sequence continues at coordinate 69,263,197 of NC_137792.1, read as the reverse complement.
ATTTGAGGTTATAAACATGCACCACCATGCCCAGTTTATAGGTATTTTTGAGAGTTAGTCTCTTTCTCTCTCTCTCTCTTCTCTCTTTTGGTGGTGCTAAGGATTGAACTCAGGGGCTTTCACTTTACTAAGCAGGCATTCTACCAGTGAACCACACCCTTAGGTGCAAGGCCATGTGCTCACTATTCTGTGGGTATAGAGAAAAAGTTAATTCAGGAAATACATGTGAGGAACTTACCCTGTACTACAGGAGATAAGGCCTATTTACAAGATTCTGCTTTTTATTAAACAGCTACTCTCTACCAGGTTCAATGATAGGCATTTTGCAGGTATGTTTGTAATTAACAAATCCCTATAGCCCTGGTGAGAAAGAGATTATGAATCCTATTTTCAAAGTGAGGAAAATAAGGTCAAGATAGGTTAAATGACTTACTCAAGGTCACCTGGCTATTTAAGTGAAAGACTGGGTCTTTAGAGAAACTCATTGCCAATCTTAGCACTTGCAACCATAAATGCTATTTTTTTTAGAGTACTGATGTAGAGTATCAAAGATAAAGTAAGTGAAGATAATTGAAAAGATGGATATCAAACATGCTAAAGGAGTTTAGAGGGGGGAAAGGTATTTTTGCTGTTGTTTATTTTTTTTATACTGGGAATTTAATTCAGGGGCATTCTATCTCCTAGCTACACCCCAGCCATTTTAGTTTTATTTTGAAATGAGGTCTTGGTAAGTTGCTGAGGGTCACACTAATTTCTGAGGCTAGCCTCATCCCTGCGATCCTTCTCTCATCATCCCAAATACTGGGATTACAGGCCCATGCCAACATGCCCAGCTGGAAAAAGGATTTTACACTGGTCTTTCTTGCATAACTCTTCTTGCTTCTCTTTCCCTCAAACACAGGACCTGGGACCTTGAGTCTAAATAACTGGCTTTTCTTCTCTGTCTTCTCAGTGCCTTACTGAGAGTACATTGCAGGTCCTTGGATATTACAGGTGGAATTGAATATTGTCACTGTGTGCAAAAAGGAGGATGGCTGGGATTTGTTCCACATTACACAACATTCACTCCCGACTACACACTTGCTGAGTTTTACTTAGCTTCCTTCGATGTGTGTCATGAGTGGAGATACATTTGAAAAGGAAGAGGGGATTTAACACCCACACTTCATTGCAGGATTTGTTCTTTTTATTCATTAAATATCTGATTTGGCGGAGAAGGTATTGGTATTTCTTTTGTTCATGAAAATGCTTAATACATCAATCAAGAAGTACTTGAGTTGCACTACAGGGAACTCATTTCCTTCCATATCTTTATCTATTTATTTGTTTATTTATTGTGTGGTACAGAGGACTGAACTCAGGGGCATTCTACCTCTGAGCTATACCCCTACCTATTTTTTTTTCATTTTGAAACAAGGTCTCACTAAGTTGATGAAAGTCTCCCTGTGTTGCTGAGGTTGGATTTGAACCTATGATCCTCCTGTCTCAGCCTCTCAATTCCTTTGAGCATCTTGGTGAAACACAAAGGCTTCAAGTTGCTATGGGTTGGAATTCCAGTTCTGTAATTTAGCAATCTTGTGGCCTTAGATAAGTCACTTGATCTTCAGTTTCAATCTTTAAAGTGGGGCTAATGGTATGAGAAAGTATTTGCTAATTATGCATCTGATATGGAAATAAAATAAAAATATACAAGAAAGTAAAAAGATAGAAAGTAAACAAATAAGGCCAGGTGTAGTGATGCATGCTTATAACCCCAATACTTATGAGGCTGATATAGGAGGATCTCAGGTTCAAGGACAGCCTCAGTAAGTAGTGAGATTCTCATCAGCCTAGTGAGACCCTGTTTCAAAATGAAAATAAAATATAGAGGTGGGGTTTAGCTCAGAGGTAGAATGCCCCAGGGTTAAATCCCAGTAACACACACACACACACACACACACACACACACACACACACACACGATAATGTATTTACAAAATTTTAAATACAGGCAAAGAAACTGAATAGTCATCATGCCTTAAAAAAGAAAACAATGGGGCATGGTGGTGCACGGTTGTAATCCCAGTACTTGGGAGGCTGAGACAGGAGTATTGCAGGTTCAAAGTCAGCCTAAGCAACTTCTTGAGGCTCTCAGCAACCTAGTGAGACCCTGTTTCACAAATAAAAACAATAAAACATAGGACTGGGGATGTAGCTCAGAGGTAGAATGTCCCTGGGTTTAATCCCCATTACCACACACACAGAAAACAGCCTATATGTATATAAAAAAGGCTCAACATCACTAATCATCAGGAAAATGCAAATTAAAACCACAGTGAGATAGTACCTCACTCTAGCTAAAATGGCTATTATCAAAAAGACAAAACATAACAAGTACTGGTAAGAATTCAGAGAAAGGAGAACTCTATACCCCATTTGAAGACATGTAAATTAGTATAGCCATTATGAAAATAGTACTGAGGTTCCTCAAAAAGTTAAAAATAGAACTACCATATGATCAAGGAGTCTTGATACACGGAGTATATCCAAAACAATTTAAGTTAGTAGGCAGAGATATCTGCACTCCCATGCATATTGCAGCAGTGTTCACAATAGCCAAAAATCAGAAGGAATTTAAGTGCCCAATAACTGATGAATGGATAAAAAATGTGATCCGTATATACCATGGTATAGGACTCAACCATAAAAAGAAGGAATTCCTGTCATTTGTAATAACATGGAATGGACTGCAGATAATTATGTTAAGGGAAATAAGCAAGGCATGGGAAAATACTTTGAGATCTCATTGATACGAGGTACATAAAATTTAATGACCAATTTTATAAAGAAAATTTAAAAAATAATGAATGGGAACAGTATTCCTCATGAGGGTGAATGAAGTAACTCATATAAAATATATAACATATATGTAGCTTTCAATGATAATTAGCAATTACAATTACAATTAGATCAGTTGAGACAAATTTTGACTGTTTTCATCATTTTCCAAAGTATTCATTTTATGTTTATTGTACATACATATGCTTTTCTTCTTATATCTCTTATTGTAAAATACAGTTTTCAAGGAATGGAAGTGCAATAGAAATTTTCATTATGAAATGTAATTTCTAAAGGACATACAAAGGAAGACTTTTTTTGTTTTCATTTTTCTTAATTTCCTGATGGTGAAAAATGGCATTTGTGAACTCTGAGAAGGCAAGATGTGTTGTAAGTACATATAGAATCTAATTGAAAGTTATATAAAATTGTAAGCATAAAGGAGCACTATTGACAATTAAATGGGTAAACCAGAAATAAACAATATTTCTCAAAACAAGCCTGGAAGGAACACCCTATGCACAAACTTTGGAGTCAGACAAACCTGAGTTAAGTGAGTGTCAGTTAAGCTCGTCTTTCAAGACTGTTCTAATCTCTTTCACTCTCTCTCTATTCTATGATATCCTTGACATTATGTAGCAAAATGGGGTGGGAATTGGGTTGGGCTAATTGGGTGATGTGTGAATGTATGCCTCTACTATCTTGTACCCCATTAAAATGTATGACTACTATGTACCAATAAAAAATTAAGCAGAATATATATCATCAAAATGGCCATACTTCCAAAAGTTATCTGCAGATTCAATGCAATACCCATTAAATTACCAAGGTCATTCCTCAAAAACATAGAAAAATCAGTTCTTAAATTTATTTGGAATAACAAAAACAACAACAAAACCCCCAGAATACTCAAAGTAGTTCTCAACGACAAAAATCATGCAGGAGGAATCATAATACCTGACTTTATACTACAAAGCCATAGTAACAAAAACAGCATGGTACCGGCACAAAAACATATACATAGACCAATGGAGCAGAATAGAAGACCCAGAAACAAGTCCATACACTTTCAGCCAATTGATTTTTGACAAAGGGGTCAAAAACATACACCAAAAAAAATATAGCCTGTTCAACAAATGATATGGGCAAAACTGGTTAACCATATGCAGAAAAATGCAAATAAACCCCACTTTCTCACCTTTAACAAGAGTCAAATCAAAATAGATCAAAGACTTGGAAATAAGACCAGAGATCTAGAGGCTCCTTGAAGAGGGCATAGGTCCAACACTGTAACACAAAGGCACAGATAAATACTTTCTCAACAAGACTCCAAAGGTACAAGAAACTAAAAGGTAAATCAATATGCAGAATTGCATGAAATTGAAGAGCTTCTGTACAGCAAAGGAAACTATCAAGAACCTCAATCAAGAGCCAACAGAATAGAAGAAGATTTTTACCAACTACTCCTTCAGTAGAGGACTAATATCTGGAATATACAGAGAACCCAAGAAATTCAGCACTAAGAAAACAAATAACCCAATCAAAAAATGGGCAAGTGAACTAAATAGACACTTCAGTAAAGAAGAAATTCAAATGGCCAATAAATGCATGAAAAACTGTTCAAAATCATTGGCAATCAGAGAGATGCAAATCAAAACTACCCTGAGATTTCATCTAACCCCAAGTAGAATGGCAATCATTCAAAACACAAACAAAAACAAATGCTGGTGAGGATGGGGGAGAAGTGGGAACTCTGATGCATTGTTGGTGGGATTGCACATTAGTGCAACCACTTTGGAATATAGTATGAAGGATGTTCAGAAGAATGGGAACAAACTTACCATATGATCCAGCAATATCATTTCTGGGTATCTACCAAAATGACTGGAAACCAAACTACCTAACTAATGCATGCATATCTATGTTCATAGATGCACGATTCACCATTGCCAAACTATGGAACCAGCCAAGATATCCATCAACAGGTGAATGGATTACAAAACTGTGGGATATGTACACAATGAAATTGTACTCAGCCATAAATAAAAACACAATTATATAATTTACAGGGAGATGGAGGGCACTGAAGGACATTATACTAAGTGAGATTAGTCAGTCACAGAAAGTAAGAAATAGGATGTTCTCTCTAATATGTGAAAGCTAAGGAGAAAATGGGTCATAGGAGGAACTTAAGACAAAGAAGGAGATACTATAGATGAGCAAATAAGATGACCTAACTGAGGGTATGGGAGGGGGGAAGAGGGAAATTCTCTAATGCACATGATGTACTTTAACAAAAATATCAATGTCAATCACTAAGCCAAACATGAGAAGGAAGGAGGGGGAAAGAATGGGGCAGGAACTGGGTAAGGGCTGACAGGGTGATGTGTGCATCTATGTCTCCACCATCTTGTACCCCATTAAGATGTATAACTACAATGCACTTATGAGAAATTAAAAAGGGAAATATAAATTGGACTACTGAAAATGGTTTTTCCATCAATGTAAAAATAAAAATTAAAAAAATAAAAGCACAGCTGATGGTGCTTCAGCATTGCTGGTTGTATAATATTGGACAAATTAGTCCCAGTTTCCTTATAGGTAAAATTAATGTAATGACAGTATCTATATGAGGATGTTTTAAATAATGAATAGAGCTGGATGTGGTGGTACATTCCTATAATCCTAGTACTTGGTAGGCTGAGGCAGGAGTATTACAGGTTCATGACCAGCCTCAGCAACTTAGTGAGACTTTGTTTCAAAATAACAAATAAAAAGGACTGGTGGTGAATCTCCTAGGCAGAACATCCCTGGGTTCAATGCATAGTACCGGACACACACACACACACACACACACACACACACACACACAAAGATTGTGGTAAGTAAAAGATTGCCATAGGTAGGAAGGGGGTACTAACATGGTTGATGGCTGTGAGGTGGGTGGCATGGACTTTCTTATATTAGGTAATCAGGGAAGTTCTCTCTGAGGAGGTAAGACTTCAGCTGAGATATGAAGATTCAGAAAGAGTCACATGAAGAGAAGGGAAGGAGCATTGTGGAGAGAGTAAATAGCATATATAAAGATACAGTGGTAGGAAGGAAAACCTGTGGAGGCCATTTTGGCTAAAGAGTAGTGAGCTATGAAGGAAATAAAAGAGGGTGATGTAATAGGAAGTGACAGAGTTGGGGACAAGGGGCATATTCTTTAAATAAGGGGTCAGAAAAGGCCTGACTGAGGAAGACACATTGAATTAAGAACTGAACAGAGACAAGGAATTAGCCATTCAAACATCAGGTGAACAAAATTTCCAGAAAGAAAGAATGTTCACTGCAGTGGCGTACTTGGTCCATTGGAGAGAAATCAAGGAGGCATTGTGGCTGGACTGGGGAACGGCAGAGGGAAATCTGAAAGCTGGGCAAGAGCCAGGACATTCAGGGCCTTGTAAGCTGCCATCCAATTTTACTCCATGTTATGTTGAAAGGAAGACATGTTTCAGTCTGTCTCCTCTAGACCTCTGCACACCTTGCTTCTCTCCCTTCCTTCCTTCTTTCCTTCCTTATTTTCTTTCTTCTTTCCCTCCTCCTCCCCACTTTGTCTTTCCATCTGCCTTTTTTTTCCTTGGTGCTGGGTATTAATCTGAGGGTCCATTTATATTAGGCATTGTAGATAAGCACTGTACCACTGAGCCTCACCCCCGCCCCAGTCCCCACTTTCTGTAGTGTAAGTTGACTTGCTGTATGTATTATTTTAAACTATTGTTTCTTGAGTAGATCTTGTCACACATCCTGGGCAGTGATGTCCTTCATTCAAGAACTGAGGCTTAGCCGGGCTTGGTGGCACACGCTTGTAATCCCCGCACTTGGGAGGTGGAGACAGGAGGATCGCGCAGGTTCGAAGCCAGCCATGCTGGTGTAAGAGACCCTGTTTCAAAAATATAAAATGGGTCTGGGAATGTAGCCCGGAGGTAGAAGGGCTTCCAGGAATGCCAGTACCACCAAAAAAAAAAAAAGGACTGAGGCTTAGACATTTGGATATGAAGCACTCAGAACAGTATGTGTGTATGTATGTGTATATGTGTATAGGAACTGGAGTGGTATATTCATCAAAACTTAAAAGAAGGAAGATTTATTATTCACAGTTTTGAGTTCAGTCCATGTCCACGGCTGAGGACTGTAGATTTCAGGGAATGGTGGTAAGAAATGGAGAGAGGGACAGTGCAAGGATATGGTCCTCACATCATGGAGGCTGGAATAGAGAGAGGGAAAGAGAGAGCACACAGGAGAGGAGGAACCATATAAAATACCCAAGACTACACCCCTAGGGACCTACCTTTTCCAGCCACACCCTACCAGCCGGATACACCATCCAGATAAATTCTGAATGGATTTATCTACTACTGAGATTATAATCAGCCCTGTTTCCAACATTGCCACTCTGTTTTCATGAGGAATAATCAAAGACATTACAAAGGGTGTGTATTGATATTGATGAAGACCCAAGCTAAACATGCAGGTAGAAAAGACAAAATGTGTTGCTAGATACTCCATATTTAAGGTTTTTTACAGGAGATTTCAGGGTAAACTCCTGAGATTCTTAATAAATTAATTATGTGTTCTGATTGATAATATGAATTGTACTGGACCTGAACCTTGAAGGCACCTTTAATTAGAAAATGCAGTGTCTCACTCTTGGTCTTTATGGTCTTAATTTTCAGATATAGTTTTTTTTCCAGATCCTGGTTAGGCACCAGTCTCTTGACTTCCTGGTGATATGGCAAAGTTTCAGAAATGAATCTCTGATTTTGAAGAAATGGGCTTTTAAAGAGTATGACCTCATCCAGGCACATCCGTAGTCCTAGCAACTCAGGAAGCTGAGGGATAAGGATGGGAAGTTCGAGGCTAGGCTGGTCAACTTAGAAAGACTCTGTCTCAAAATAAAAATATAAAGGGCTGGGATGTAGCTCAGTGATAGAGTATCCCTAGGTTCCATCCTCAGTACAACTTAGAATAAAATAAAAGAGATAAATAAACAGAGCTAAGTGTGGTGATGCATGCTGGTAATCCCAGTACTTGGGAGGTTGAGAGTAAAGGATAGCAGGTTTCAGCTTGTATGCAGCAATTTAGCAAATTTTTTTTAAACTTTGAAACAAAGTTTAAATAAAATAGGGTTGACTGTAACTCAGATTTAGAATGTTCCTAGGCTCAATCCCTAGTACCACAAAAAAAAAGCAAGCAAGTATACAAACAAACCACAGTATGCCCTCATCTTTAGAAAGGCTTGAAGCCTTAATAATAATACTCTTAATAGTTAAGATTTTTCATTTAGGACTCACATCATTCTAATGGGGAAGGTAGCAAATATTATTTGACAGGTATTAATATTCTTGCATTATCTTAAAGGCTCAGATTTGCTTTAGACTACTCAGCTAGTTAGTGTTATAGCTGGGATTTTATCCTAGGTTAGTTTGATTCCAGAACTCCCACTTTTTTATTTTTGGAATTAAACTCAGGGATGCTCTATCACTGTGCTGTACCTCACCCTGCCTCTTTCCTTCCTTTGTCCTTCCTTCCTTTCTCTCTCTCCTCTTTCTCTCTCTCTCTCTCCCTTTTGTTCATTAAAATTTTTTTTTGTGGTTCTGGGGTTCCTGGAAGCCCTTCTACCTCTGGGCTACACTCCCAGACCTATTTTATACTTTTTATTTGGAAACAGGGTCTCTTAAGCCAGCATGGCTGGCTCCAAACCAGAGCGATCCTCCTGTCTCCGCCTCCCAAGCACGGGGATTACATGCATGCGCCACCACACCCGGCTTTCGTTCATTTTTTTTGAAACGGGATCTTGCTAATTTTTTGCTAAACTGGCCTCAAACCTGTGATTCTCCTGTCTCAGTCTCCAAAGTACTAGGATTATGGTGTATGCTACCAGAGGCCCTCTTCCTACTTAATGATGCCTGTCAAGGTTACTTTTAATATCCACAATCCTCACTTATAATGCAATATGATTGGATTCCTAATAGTAGATCTTCTATCTTTTGATGTTTTTATTCTCTCCTAGTCTAACTTCTGTATTCCTTTCATTGTTAAAAATCTCTTGATGTGGTGATTTTATGGCTCTAACATGACAGCCTATATATGTAGAACAACATGTTCTTGCTTAGGATAAAATCTGTCATATTTCTCAAAGTTAGAGATCATAGCTTACCAATTTTTATATTCCTCTCAGTCTAAAGCACAGAAAAGTCTTAGGGCCTCTATGCTCAATAAAGGCTAAATTAACTTCAACTCAGTTTCTAGTCCAATAAAATATGTGATGATTCCTGTTCCAGCCAGACAGGGCTACTCTAAATTTGGGTTTGCTAGGATCCGTGATTCTTATTTGGGGTGGAAAGAAGGGAACTGTTACAAAATTTCTTTTCTTTTTGGGGGGAGTACTAACATTTCCACCCAGGGACATTCTACCTTTGAGGTATACCCCTAGCACTTTTTACTATTTCTTTTTTTAGGTTATTTTTATTTTTGATTATTTATTTATTGCAAATGGTATACATTTAAACTGTGCTTGGTGACCTCTCCCCCCCCATTTTCCCTTCCCTCCCTCCATCCCAACAATGAGTGTCCAGGTTAATTATGCTACATTCAAACTTTTACACATATTCGGATATAGCTCCTCCATTAATCAACCTCAGCCTTCTTCCTCTCCTATCCTTCTATTCTAGCTTTGCTGAGATTTTTCCTCCATTATCTGGAGTCCTTCTCGTATCCCCAATGCTCCCTAGTTTGGGCATATTAGAGAAAACATGTCCCTTCTCTCTCTGTGCTTGGCTGATCTCACTTAACATAATGCTCCCTAGATCTTCCCATCTCCTTTCGAATGCCATAATTTTGTTCTTCTTTATAGCTGAATAGAATTCCATTGTGTGTATTTCTCATAATTTTGAAATTCATTCATTTGTTGATGGAGACGTGGGTTGGTTTCATATTTTGGCTATTACGAATTGTGCTGCTATGAACATAGGTATGCATATGTCTCTGATTTCAACCCCTTTGGAAAAATACCCAGGAATGGTAGAGCTGGATCATATTGTGGATCTATTCCCAGTTTTCTAAGGAATCTCCACACCAATCTCCATAGCGGCTGAACTAGTTTGCACTCCCATCAACAGCATAAAAGAATTCCTCTTTCCCCACGTTCTCGCCAGCATTTGTTGTTATTTGATTTCTTTATGCTTGCCACTCTGACTGGGGTTAGATGGAATCTATAGATTCAATGCAATTCCCATTAAAATACCAATGACATTCTTCATAGACCTAGAAAAATCAATCATGAATTTTATATGGACAAAGAAAAGACCCAGAATAGCCAAAGCAATTCTCAGCAATAAGAACCATGCAGGAGGCATCACAATCCCAGACTTCAAATTATACTATAGAGCAATAGTAGTAAAAACAGCATGTTATTGGCACAACAACAGGCATACTGATCAGTGGAACAGAATAGCAGATACAGAAATAAATCCATACACCTATAGTCAATTAATCTTTTACAAAGGGGCCAAACTTGTATGCTGGAGAAAAGACAGCCTTTTCAACAAATGGTGCTGGGAGAAATGGCTATCCATTTGTAGAAAGATGGAACTAAACCCCTATATCTCACCATGCACAGGAATCAACTCAAGATGGCAAAGACTTAGAAATTAGACCAGAGACTGTGAAGTTAGTAGAAGAGAGCATAGGCTCAACACTCCAACATATTGGCACAGGCAGTAACTTTCTCAACAAAACCTCGAAAGCTCAGGAAATTAAAGCAAGAATTAACAAGTGGGATAGCATCAAACTAAAAAGTTTCTTCTCATCAAAGGAAATTATCAATAACCTTATGATAAAGCATACAGAATGGGAGAAGATATTTACCAGCCACCACTCTGATAGAGAGCTAATATCCAGAATATACAAAGAACTCAAAAGTCTCTACACTAGCAAAACAAACAACCCAATCAAGAAATGGGCCACTGAACTGAATAGACAGTTCACAAAAAGAGATACTATTTGTTTTAAAGCAGGGTTTCTCTAAATTGCTAAGACTGGCCTCCAACCTGTGATCTTCCTGTCTTGGCCTCCCAATGAAATTATAGGTGTATGCCACTCTGCCTGGCCTGTCATAAATTTTCTAAGCCTTAGGACTGAAATACAAAGGTAAATGTGAAATCTATCCCCACTTGACCCCTTTACTTTATTCCGAATCACATTTACATTATGAAGATATAGAATTTTCTTAACGGCAAAGAAGTTCAGTCATTTATACTTGGCCAGTCTCATCAGCATTCAGGCTATGGAGAATTATACACTCTTGCAGAAAACTGGAACATGTGTCAGTGGCTGCAAAGAGTTCAGTGGTTTTGCTCCTGTGCTCCTGACTAAACTGTCCAGTTTGGCATGTGGATGAGATCAGAGACTAGAAATTTCATTTTGTTTTGACACTGTATTGGAATGAAAGGACAAAGGTGTCTGTTTCATGAGATTGAAAAGAAAAGTGCATTGGAATAGTTCAAGTTCCATGTACCATTAACCGAAAATATATGATCCATTCAGGCTGGGTTTAAAAGCATCTCTGCTTTTCATATTTTAGTATCCTCCCAAATCTTCCCACACTTTACTTGTTTAGTGGTGAAAAGGGACTGAAAACTCACAGGAACTTAATACTAAAGGCAAGTCAATTTCTTAAATAAAGAAGTGTGTGTGTGTGTGTGTGTGTGTGTGTGTGTGTGTGTGTGTGTGTGTGTACAAATCCATTCTAGGGAACAGATTTGCTTATTTATATATTTATTTATTTAGCAGTACTGAGGATAGAACCCAGAGGCATCCCACGTCTGAGCTACACCCCAGCCCTTTCTACTTTTTATTTTGAGACAAGATCTCATTAAGTTGCCTAGGCTGACCTCAAACTTGACATCCTACTGTCTCAGCTTCCCAAGTACTTGGATTGCAGACATTGGCCACTGTGCCTGACTAAAATATATCTATTTACTCAAAAGTATATTTTTAGCCAGGCGTGGTGGCGCATGCTTGTAATCCCCGCGCTTGGGAGGCAGAGACAGGAGAATCGTGCAGGTTATAAACTAGCCGTGCTGGCTTAAGAGACCCTGTTTCCAAACAAAAATATAAAGTAAGTCTGGGAGTGTAGCCCAGAGGTAGAAGTGCTTCCAGGGCTTCCAGAAACCCCAGTACGACCAAAAAAACAAAACCAAACCAAACAAAAAAACAAAACAAAACAAAACTTGCCCATGATTACACAGTTTGTAGATGGTAGAGCCAGAACTCTTAAGTGAATCTCTGGCCTGGGAACTTTTAATGAGTCTAGAAACAACATTTCCAAAAATAGGAAGGATGGTCCAGTTTCTAAAATGGAGTACTGCAAACCATGTCTCATGTACTTTGTGCTGAGTGTGTGTGGGTATGTGTGTGTGGGTGTGTGTGTTGTGCATTTTAAAACAGAGAAAGTGGGTAATTCTTTGTGCTTCTTAAATAATGACTGCTTAATTGCCTTTAACACTCACAAGCCACATTGTAGTTAAGTGATGTCTAGGAGGAAATTCTCTTGGCAGTCTCTTTTTGAGAAAGATGATCAAAAGCACACCAAGAATGCCAGTTAATGCCATCATTATTTACTTAGTATAAATTTACAATAACAGGAAAATATGTTCATGAAAATAAAATATCATCTAAAGGATTTAAAGAATTGAGCATGATTCTCATCTTTGTTGTTTGGCCTTGCCTTCCTTTAAAAAACAAACAAACCTATTTATCACTTTGTCATAGGAAACAATGACTATGTTGATAAAAAGAAAAGGTAAGCTTAGATAGGAATAATAAATAACTATCATCTTGGATGAAAAGCCTTTGTAAAAAGCTATTTTTTTAGCCCTTGAAATATTCTTTTGAAGAAAGGCATGAAGCTTAAGGGTTAATTGATACATCAGACATGAAGGAATTTTTTCTATTTCTAGCTGCTGCCCCCCAAAATAAACAAATAAAAATTGATTATTACCTTGTTCCAAAATCAGGTCAATTTATTTCCTTTCAGTTTCTCCTTATGTCCCCTTTGCACCCACTAAATCAGCCACTCGACAGCCACATTCTCTGCACTTTACCTGGTGTCTTTTCCTCATGCAGTTCTCTCCTCCTGGAGTTCCTTTGTCCTCCATCACCATGTATACAATTCCCTATTCATTTTTCCAGGTTAGATCAGGTGTCACAGCCTCCAGGAAGATTCTCACAAAAACTATGCCTTTTGTCGGTATCTTCATTCTCAACATCCCATAAAATTTTACTTTTATGTATCTTGAGGCCTCCCTCACTTTCCACTTCAAAATTTAGTTCTTAGTCTGTAATCCCACTACTTGGGAGGCTGAAAGTAGAGGCTAGCTTTGGCAATTTAGTGAGATCCTCAGAAACTTAGTGAGATCCTGTTTCAAAATAAAAAACAAAAAATGAATCCATTTGCATTCAGCTTTTGATCTGATTCAGCCTTCAGAAATCTAAGTTTTTATTGATTTGACTTAGAATATCTATCATTCATCTGGGCATGGTGCTACATACACATAATCCCGGTGTCTGGGAGACTGAGATAGGAGGACTGCAAGTTCAAGGCAAGCCCCAGCAACTTAGTGAAATCCTGTTTCAAAATAAAGTAGTGCTGCCGGGCGTGGTGGTGCACGCTTGTAATCCCAGTGCTTGGGAGGGGAGACAGGAGGATCACGCAGGTTTGAAGCCAGCCGCTCTGGCTTAAGAGACCCTGTTTCCAAATAAAAATATAAAAATAGGGCTGGGAGTGTAGCTCGGATATAGAAGGGTTTCCAGGAACCCCCATACCACCAACAAAAAATAATAATAATAAATAAATTAAAAATAAAGTAGTGCTGAGGGTATAGCTCAGAGTTAGAATGTCCCTGGGTTCAATTGCAAGTACTACAAAAAAAAAGAAAGAAAAAGAAAAAAAAGAAACAACAGTTCATATTTGAATGCCTATCATGTGCTTAATACTGGTTTTGCAGGTGACTAACACTTCTCACAGTACTCAGGAAAAAGATGTGTTCCTATTGTGTTTCGCCATGATGCTGGAAAGCAGTAAGATTGGGTCATTAAACAGAGTGATATGGAAGCTCAGAGTTGGGGCTTGACAAGGAGAAGGTCTTCGCATGGAAGGTGAGCAGTCTTGCTGAAAAAATGGTATACATAAATTCATGATTTCAAGGTTAAGCCTCTAGAAAATGGCAGTTTTGATTGTGAAGGCTGGATGGGTCAAGGAATGTCACTCATAGGATGTGAGATGGCTTTGTCCACTGGCTGGTCGTGCCAGGAAGTGGGAATGAAAGGAGTTCCAATGAGCCAGATGCCAGAGTCTTCAGAGAATAAGAAGAAAAGTTCAGGGGAGTGGAAGATTGTCATCCTGGAAAGGAGTAGAAGACAGCCCTTCTTGATGGTGTGAACCTTATGGGCAAAGGGGCTTTTCATGGAACTGGAGCAAAGGAGTAGGAAGGGGAATAGGAGGCAGGAGAGTGGTGATATCTTAGGCTGCCTCATTGGCTCTGATCCATAATTTGGCTTAAACATCAAGTAGCTTTAGTTGAGAAAGCTTCGTGGTGAGGCTCATTGACTTTGTAGACAGCAGGTCACGACAGGAGGTGGAAGGTGTTCTGTGGAAACACTGAGAGTATAAATGTGCTTTTTTGTAAGCTGAATGAATATAGATGAATCTTATAAAATGTGTCAGCTGCTTAGCCTGTAATCCCAGTACTTGGGAAGTTGAGACAGGAAGTTATCAAGTTTGAGGGCAGCCTCAGCAATTTAGCAAGGACCTGCACAACTTGGTGAAATCCTGTTTCAAAATAAAACGTAAAATGGAGCTGGGGACGTACCTCAAAAGTAGAATGTCTCTGCATTCAATTCTCAGTACCCCCCCCCAAATATAGGAGACCTTGAAGGGCTCTCAACCAACACCTAGCACACCTTTTTAATTGCGTTAAAAAACCTTGAGGCTCAAAGTAAAGTAAGTTTTTTCCTTGGGCCTCTATAACAATTTTTTAAATTAGCATTTATTTAGTGCATAGATCAGTGTTTCTCAGAGTGTTCTCAGTGCATATGAACATCCCCCCAAAGTATATGCTATTTCATGCTACAGAGTTTCTAACACAACAATGAAGACATACAAATGTGTTTTGATCTTAAGAACTTGCACATAAACAGGCACAGTGGTATAAAACTATAGCCTCAGCTACTCAGGAAGCAAAGCCAGGAGGACTGCTTGAGCCCACGAGTTCCAGGCTAACCTGAGAAACATGCATAGTGAGACCCAGTCTATAAGCTGCCTATAGAATTCTGAAAACATGTCAAAAACTCATTAAAATTTATCACTGTAGCATGTTCTTTTTAGATAGATGTTTTCTTCCCCCAATGCTAACCCAATAATATGTCTTCAGGCCACTGATACATAAATTTTAGTTATTATATTTACTCAGTAGCAATTGATAAAAACATCATTCCTCCCTTCCTGAAGTATTTTCTACCCTTTACTTCTATAAATCTACACTCCCCTGATTTTATTTGCCCACTTATTTTTTTAATCCTTTGCAAGTTTATCCTCCTCTATTTAGCTCTTAAGCATTAATGTCCATCAAAGCACTCTTGTATGGATTTTTTTTCTTGCAGTCCTGGGGATTCAACCCAATGGCGTTCTACCTCCAAGCTACATCTTCAGCTCTTTTTATTCATTTATTTTTATTTTGAGACAGTATCTCACTGTTAGTGTGTACTGGCTTCAAACCTGAAATTCTCCTCTCTTGGCTTTGAAAGCACTGGGATTATAGGTGTATGCCACTGTGGCTGGGCTTTGTTAAAGATATTATCTCCCTCTCTTCATTTGTTGGTTCATTCATTCATTCATTCATTCATGCACGCAGGTATTTTTTCACTTTCTCTCTATATAATTTAATCTATTTCCACAGCTTAAAATACCATCTTTATGCTCAGAATGCCAATATTTCTGTTTCTAAGCCAGGTTTCTACTCTGAGTTCTAGTCCTTGTGTGTCACTCACCATCACCACTTGGATATCTCCAGGGCCTCTCAAGTTCAACTGGCCTGCCAGTGAACTCATGATCATTCTTTCCTAGTTTTTCTTCCCTTCATTTTGTATCTATACAGTTGTTCAGACAAGAAACCCAAATTACCTTTTCTTTCAACCCTTACATGCAACTCAAGAAGCCCTGTTCATTGTACCTCAGAGTTATCTCTCAAATTTATTCATTTATCTACATCTCCATTAATATGACCTTTAGCCAACATGGCAGTCAATTGGAGAGAAGGGGTAATATCTTTTCTTGTTCTGAAGCTGAAACTCAGGGCCTTATATATCCAACCACCTGCTCTGCCACTGAGATCCTAGTAATTGGTAGCATCTTTATTGAAATTTTATTCACATACCACAAATACACCAATTTAAAGTGTAGAATTAGCCAGGCATGGTGCTACACTCTTATAATCCCAGTACTTGTGAGGCTGAGACAGGAAGAGAGAAGGTTTGTGGCCAGCCTCAGCTACTTAGTGAGGTACTGTTCAACTTAGTGAGACCCTGTTTCAAAATAAAGCATAAGAAAAGTAGTGTTGGGAGTGTACCTCAGAGGTAGAATGCCCCTGGGTTAAATCCCCAATACCAAAAAAAAAGTATAGAATTCACTGGTTTTTAGAATATGCACAGAACTGTGTAAACATTACCACTATCTAATTTCAGGACATTTTCAGCGCCCTAGAAGAAACTCCTATAACCTTAGTAGTCACTCATTCTTCCCCATTCAACTTGTGCCCAGACTAGGCAAACATTTATCCTTCTAACTCTATAGATTTGGGATCATAAGTAGACTGTGTGTGTGTGTGTGTGTGTGTGTGTGTGTGTGTGTGTGTGTGTTGTGTGTGTTAGTTACTAGGGACTGAACTCAGAGGCATTATATCTCCAAATCACACCCCCAGCTCTATTTTTAAATTTTTATTTTGAAACAGGGTCTTGATAGGTTGATGAGTCTCACTACTTGCTGAGGATGTACTTGTGCCAGCAATCTTCCTGTCTCAGGCTCCCAGTTACTAGGATTATAGGCATGTACCAGCATGCCAAGCTATATAGACTTTTATGACTTTTTTTTTCACCTAGTGTAGTGTTTCAAGGTTTATCTATGTTGTAGCATGTAATAGTACTTTGCTATTTTTTTTTTCATGCAGTACGGGGGACAGAACCCAGAAGCATTCTACCTCCTATCTACACCCTCAGCCCCATTTTTTATTCCTTATTTTGAAACAGGGTCTCACTGAGTTGTAAAGGGCCTCACTATGTAGCTGAGGCTGGCCATGAACTGAGATCCTTCTGTCTCAGCCTCTTGAGTGCTGCGATTACAAGTGTGCACCACCATGCTTGGCTACTTTGCTCTTTTTATAAATTAATAATACTATAGTATAAGGATAAACCACATTCTGTTTATTTGTTCACGTGTAGATAGACAATTGTGCAGAGAGGCTGTTCAGAAACCTGTAGAAACATTGCTAGAAATATTCCTGTACAAGTTTTTGTGTATGCATATGTTTTCATTTCTCTTGGGAATAAAAATGTTGGGTTATATAGTAACTCTCATTTATTTTTTTCAGAAACTGCTAGACCTTTTTCTAAACAGCTGCATAATTTTATATTTCTACTAGTAGTGTGTAGATTCAGTTCCTTCACATTCCTGCTAAGATTTGTTATCTTCTGACTTTATAAATCTAGCCATCCTAGTGGGTGTGAAAGTGGTAGCTCATTGGTTTTAAATTTTATTTCCTTAATAATTAATATTATGAGGAATATTTTCATATGCTTATCAATAATCAGTGCATATGTTTTTGATAAATATCTATCAGTTTCTTTTCCCTTTTTAAAAATTGAATTATTGGTCATATTATTATTGAGTTGTAATATTTATATATTCTGAAAATAAGTTTTATCAGATGTATGATTTGCAAATATTTCACTCCCATACTGTGGGTTGTCTTTTCACTTTCATTATAGATTTCTTCAAAGCACAAATGTTTATAATTTTGATGATGTCCAATTAATATTTTCTTAAGTAGCTTGTCCTATGAGTGTCACATATCAGAAATGATAGTCAAGAAATCCATAGTCAAGAAGATTTATATCTATATATTTTTTCTAAACATTGTTTAGCATGATCTTGAATTTAGATTTTTGTCTATTCTGAGCAAATATAATTTTATATATAATGCGAGGTAGGAATACAAATTTATTCTTTTGCATGTGGATAACTGGCTATCTCAGCACCATTTTTCAAAAATACCATTCTTTCCTCATTGAATGATTTTGTTGGCACACCTCATTGGTGTAATGGGGCATGCCAACTTGGCCAATTATTACATGAAAAGTTTTAAATTTACTTTTATTGGTGCATTGTAATCACACATTACAATGAAGTCCAGAGTGATAGGGATATAAAGCACACAGCACTTGGTGAGCTTCTCCCTGGATGTCACATTTCTGTCCATCTAATATTAGATTAGCATTGATAATTTTGTATATGTACATAGCATCAATTGAAGCGTTTTCTTCAAGTCTGAAATACTTCATTATGAAACGAAATATGTATTATATAATGATTAAACAATATATACATATACAAACACACATGTATATTTTACATGTGTGCAATGCACATATATACACAGAAATAGATGTGCATATGTGTGTTATGTATACACACATATAACCTTTATCAAAACATTGTCTTTACTTCAATGCATATTCACAAACCTGACTCAGGAAAATCACCACAGCAACAATCCTCTGATTGTCTGTCACTGGGCTTCAGTTCTTCATAGTTTCTCCTGCATGTGAGAACAACCCAAAGTCCAGTTAAAGCTGTCATCTTAGGTAGACACTCAGAAACTTCAGTATATGGGTACAGTTATAAGACACTGGGCAAAGAACTGAGTGTGAAGAGCCAAGTTGAAAATACAGGACATGTGAAGCCAGAGTTATCAAAATAGGGTTTCATTATTAAAAAAAAAAGACTTTTAAAGTCGAGCACGGTGGCATATACCTGGAATCCCAGCACTTGGTAAACTGGGTCAGGATTGCAGTTTTGAAGCTAGTCTCAGAAACTTAGCGAGACCATTGGCAGCTTAGTGAGATTCTGTTTCCAAACAAAAAGGGATGAGCTTATAGATCATAAGTAGACTCCCCTTAGGTTCAATCTCTAGAACCTACCCTGCCCCAGCCACAAAATAACTTTCACAAAGGCAGAAAAGAAGACAAGCCAGCCTAGTATTGCTGAGTGCTTGAAGCTGAGAAAAGTCTAATTTTTTGAACTTGTGCTTCTTTCCCATAGCATAGGAAAGCATTCATTCAAAGTCTGTCATTACTGTAGGCCCAAATTTAGAAAGTTATGACTATGATATTGCTGCTCTTGAAGGAAGACATCACACAGAGTAGTTTTGCAAAACGTTGTGAAATTGAGTGCTATGAAAACAGGACACCACCTGATTCCCCTTTGGAACACATGAGGTAATCATTTGAATTATACCTTTGCAAAAGCATGTTAGAATGCATTTCTTAGATGGCTGTTTGAAACAGTGATTAACATGACCCTTTTGGGGGAGGTTGGATCTACTTGTCAGCTGCCTGGATATACAACAGTCTCTAAAAGGAGGTTTATTATACAAGTGATACAACTGAAAAGACACAATACATCCAGAAAAAGATAATTTTTTCTGTCCTGTTATATCTCAGCTATTTATTAATGGAGATGGCATATGCAGTGGCAAATCCTATTTCCCATTTCCCCTTTTCACATCCCCTCTGGCTGGCATATGATGATAGCATTAGACCTGAGCTGATCATTCATTGCTGATCACCATGCAGGGAAAATGGAAGAGACAAAGAAAAGGCCTAGCAGTCCTGAGAGTCCTAATGTGAGGGAGAAATTGCTCATTTGAAATATTTTCAAATTTTGTTCCATTTCTAAACAATACCAAACTGTGTTATTTTACTTTTATTCTTCTATGTCGTTCACTAAGCACTTGCAAAGCAACTCCTCTCATCTCTCCACCCCCTCCCATCAGTCTCTTCCAGTTTCCATCCTATGTACCACACTGTTTTCTTTAGCATCTTTCCTTTTGTTCTCCTCTGTGCTTCTAGTTTAAATATAGTAGGTTTACATGAGATTGATCACATATATAACATCAGGTGCCAGAAAAAAGAAACCAAAAACGTTATTTTTGTTGTCCTGGGAACTGAACACATTTTTTTTATTAAAAAAAAATTATTCCTACACCACCTCATTCTGGCCTTGAATCTCTGTTCCTTCATAGGCATGTATCACCTCACTGGGCTCAAAAAGCTTTTATTTATAGATAATGTTTATATTCTGCAAGTTTTTCAAGGTTATACTATACATTCTATTGCTTCATGTTTAGAATTCATTTGGTTTCACTTAGCATTCATTGCTTGATATAATAAGGTGTAAGAAAGGTATGGTTAGACATTTTTCCCATTAATTAGTTTCACTATTTAAAGAAACAGATGAAACACTTTTTTCCATTTCCGTGTGTACATCAATAAATTTATTGAACTACTTTTGAATAAGTAAAGAAATTCATATAATTTATGAGTAGGAGGGAGTTTTATATTTGCTCAACATTTAAATAACTAGAAAACCCAGGTTAAAACAACATAAAAGCACAAATGATACATAATTTAAATATGGAAGATGGTTGGATAATTGTATGACATCCAAATATGAGATATGTTATTAATCATATCTATTTTTCTTATGGACTATTGAAAGCTAAGAAGAAAAGTTTCTAATGTAAAGGTGGAGTTGGGGCACATGATATTAAAGCAATATAAAATGGAGAAAAGTACTATTCCATTTGGAAATATACTGGATTATTAAGATTGTTATCTGAGTAGTGGGATAGTGACAAATTTGTTAGATGAAACACTTTTGTAGAAAGGTGTGAAGATATAGCAAACTCAGGGTAAAGTTTAGACCTGATTTCTTATTTATCAGAGTTTCTGTTAAAGGATCCTAAAAGTGGTAACTTTTTTTGTGGTACTGGGGATGGAACCCAGGTGCTTTTCTACCTCTGGGCTATACTCCAGACCTATTTTATACTTTATTTAGAAACAGGGTCTCACTAAGTTGCCGAGAGCCTCACTAAGTAGCTGAGGCTGTCTTAGAACCTGTGTGATCCTCCTGTCTCAGCCTCCCAGGTGCTGGATTACAAGCATGTGCCATGACTGGCTAAAATTGCTAAATTAAAAAAATATATATTTGGAAGGATTCATATGGCAGCTCAGAGGAGCAAATAAATTTATGAGAAAATGAGAATGGAACAAAGACCTCTGCTCTTATGGAGCTTGTATTCCAGTGGAAAAATGCTAACTGGATGGCTTCTACAATTTCTAGTATCACAATTAAAAAAAACCCAGAATCTATAACATCCTACCTATTCTCAATAAGTTTATAATTTAGCTGGGAAGACAGAACTAAATTAAACGGTTGTAGAGGAAAAAATACTAAGCAATGATATGTAGGGAGGAAACCAAAGAGAATTTAGAAGAAGGAATGTTCAGTAGAAGCTGAATATGACAACATGAAAGAAGGCTTGAGAATCTATGTAGCTCAGCATTTGCCTAGCATGTGCAAGGGAAAGGCCCTGGGTTAGATCATCAGCATGAGAGAGAGAGAGAGAGAGAGAGAGAGAGAGAGAGAGAGAGAGAGAGGAGATATGGGTAGATGGAAAGAGAGAAAGAGACAGAAAGATAGAAAAGAGAGAGAGAGAGAGAGAACAAGAGAACTGGACATAACTGAGGAAAGTGATTTGATGATTGGTAGAAAGAGAATTTCAGCTCTAACCATTTTTAGTATTGTCTAGAATACCATATTGGGAAGGATTCAGAGGCTCAGCTGACAGCCATCATATAAATGATTATTAATCTCAATTAAGATTGTGAGAGGGGGCAGTAAGAACATGAATAATAATAGCCTTCTGCCATTCCAGCCCAGAACAAACTTGTTGGAATAAAGAGCTTCCCTGAAGGTATAACAGAATACAATTGGAAAGACAGGTTGGGATATAGCTGGCTTTTGTAGGCATGAGATGTTTACCAGCCACATTTGAAATGTAGCTGTTCTGAATTGAGATGGGCTGCACATGTGAAATGCATACTGGATTTAAAAGACTTGATCTGCTTAACAAAATGTTAAAATATTTTTAAGACTTGATCTGCTTAAAAAAGAATGGTAAAATATTTTATATTGATTACAGTTGGAAATGGTAATATTTCGTCTATATATCAGAGAATTTCATCTTTTGTTGTATTATGAGCATGTAAGATGTTGACATGTGAGGAAAATGAGTGAGGATGTAGAGATATCTGAACTACTTTGTAACTTTTTGAAGTCTGCAATTAATTTTTTAAAAACCTTAAAAATATTAGTTCAAGCTGAGTGTGGTGACACATGGCTATAATTTTAGTACTTCAGAGTCTGAGATAGAAGACTGAGAAAGTTCTTGGGAGGCTGAGACAGGACAGGAGGCTAAAGCAATAATTTAGTGAGATCTTGTTTTAAAATAAAAAAAAATAGAGCTGTGTATGTAGCTCAGGGATAGAGTGCTCCTGGATTCTATTCCCACTACTGAAAACAATATTAATTCAACATTAGTCCAAAATCTTGACAATTATCCCATTTCTGTCAGATTGATCAAATTTCTGCAATTTCTCATAAAATCATAGTTGATTCTATTTTTTCACTACTTTCTATATGCAGAAAATTGGAAGGCCTCTTGGTGTGGTACTTTTCTTCCTGCCCTTCCTCCCTTCCTTCCTCCCTTCCTTCCTTCCTTCTTCCCTCTCTCCCTTCCTCCCTTTTTTCTTTCCTTTTCTCTTTTCTTTTCTTTTCTTTCTTGTACTGGAGATTGAATGCAGGGACATTCTCTCTCCAAGCTACATTCCTAGCCCATTTTATTTATTTATTTTTATTTTTATTTTGTGATACTGGGGATGGAAACCAGGGAAATTCTACCTCCAAGTTACACCCCAGCCCTATGTTTTATTCTTTATTTTGAAACAGGGTCTCACTGGGTTGCAAAGGGCCTTACTAAGTAGCTGAGGCTATACAAGAACCGCAATCCTCCAGTCTCAGCCTCCAGAATGCTGGGATTACAAGTGTGCACTACCATGCCCAGCTTCCAGCTCATTTTTTTTAAAAATATAAGGGCTATTTGGGTGATGTGTGCAGGTATGTCTTCACCATCTTGCATCCCATTAAGATGTATGAGTACAATGCATACAATAAAAATGTTTAAAAATATATTTTTAAATAAGTTCTCGCTAAATTGCTGAGGCTGGTTGTAAACCTGTGATCCTCCTGTCTCACCTCCCAAGCACTAGGATGAGAGATGTACACACTGGCCTTGGTTTGGCGCTTTATTTTAAATGTCTCTTATTTTTTTTATCCCCACAGACATAACTCTAGCTCAGAACTGTATCACTTTCCTGCTAGACTTCTTTTTATTTCTTTTTTTTATTGGTGCACTGTATTCATACATCATAGTGTGATACAAACTTTTGTAGACATACATGCACACATCACCCAGTCAGCCCCCACCTGATCCCCACCCCATTCTCTCCCCATCCCTCCCTCCCATGCTTGGCTTAGTGGTTGACATCTAGTATTATAGCAATTTATCCAACATTAAAAATGATAATTTCACATAACAGTTTCATTTGTCTGATACCAAGCTTTTGATGACTTAAAGATAACATTTCAATATTTCCTTTTACTTTCTTTCTTACCAGAGAATATTTTTTTCTATTTTTTTAGGTGAAACTATCATATATTTATATATTTATTTTTCAGAAAAAAACTCTATCCTAATATGGAATATGGACTCTAGATACGCAAAAAAATCTTGAAATAGAACAAAGCTAGAAGATATATATTTTCTGATTTCAAACCATATAAAGCTACAATAATTGAAACAGTGTAGTACTATTCTAAAGGCAGATATATAAACCATTGGAGTTAAATAAAAGCCTAGAGCTAAATTCTTCCCTTTATTGTCAAGTTATTTTTGACAAGGTTTCCACGAACATTTGGTGGTAGAAATAATAATATTTTACTAAATATTGTTGAAACATAATAATTACATGGAAAAGAATAAAGTTGGACCCTTACCTAATCCCATATACAAATATTAACTCAAAATAGATAAAAGACCTAAATATAAATCTTAAGACTATAAACTTTTAGAAGAAAATCTGGGTCATAAAACCTCACAACACTGAAATTGGCAGTGATTTCTTGGATATGATTTCAATGGCACAGGCAACAGAAGAGTATACAAACTCCCTAAAAAATAAAACAATATTGTATATCCAAAGACAATGTAAACAGAGTTAACAGTTACTAATAGAATGGGATAAAATATTTCCAAATGCTATATCTGAAGGTATATTAATATTCCAACTAGAAATCCTAAAAATTAACAACAATAAAGGCAAACAATACCATTTAGAGATAGGTAAAAGACTAACATAAGTAATGAATCTCCACAGATAACCAATCTTAGTTGACTGTTGGATGGAAACTCTTGTTTCTCTGGTTCTGGTGTGTGTTACCTATTTCTTCTTTGTAGTTAATCTCTTTGAGTATTTTCTCTAGTGCTGGTTTTGAAGACATAAATTCCTTCAGTTTCTGTTTGTCATGGAAGCTTCTTATTTCTCCATCTAATTTGATAGAAAGTTTTGCTGGGTAGGAAATGTTTGGCTGGAAGTTGTTTTCTTTCAGAGTTTGGAATATGTTACTCCAAGCCCTTCTGGCTCTCATGACTTGGTTTGGGAAGTCTGGAGTGATTCTAATTGGCTTGCCTCTGAATGTCACTTGGCCCTTTGTTTTTGTTGCCTTTAAGATTCTCTGCTTGGCTTCCACATTGGTCATTTTGACAATTATGTGGCGTGGTGATCCTCTTCTCCGATCCTGTCTAAAGGGAGTTCTATAAGTTTCCTGGACCTGTGTATCAACCTCTTGCTCTATGTTTGGAAAATTTTCTGCTATTACTTCCTTGAAGAGATTGTCGATCCCTTTGGTTTCACTTTCTTTTCCCTCCTCTATTCCAATTATTCTTAGATTAGCTCTCTTAAAATGGGCCTATATTTCTTCAATGTCATATTCCTGCTGTCGGATATTTTTTCCTAGATTAGAAACTATGCGTTCATTTTTGGAATGATCATCTTCTAAGAGCAAGATTCTGTTCTCCATGTGGTCTAGTCGGTTGTTTGTGCTTTGAATTGAGGCCTTTACTTCATTAATTGCATCCTTTATCTCTTTTTGGCTCTCTCTGAGTTCTTTTCGAAGCACCTCTATTATTTCTACAGTTATTTTCCTGATTTGATCTAGAAATCTCTGATTTTCTGTTTTATCAGGTTCTGATGTTGTGGGGTTGTGGGCATTCATTGCTCCAGTATTATTCCTCTTTCCCATGATTTCGGAAGTTTGTGCCTTCTCTGGGTTCTTCCCTTGGGTCACTATGACTTCACTTAAGGTGTTCTGGATCTCGAGTCAGTAGTATCTCAGACCTCACTCCTGCTAGACTTCTTTGATGTACTACCAGTTACTATGTCCTCCCTCCCAGTTGTCCTCCAGGTCACAGCCAGAATAATCTCCTGAAACATTAATTTCAGATGACCAGCCAGGAAAGGACTCTATCCCCAATTATTGGGGTATATGGAAAGCAAAAATATAGATATAAAAACACTTTAGAAAATATGCTAAGAAACAATACTTAAATGACTGCCCAGGATGAAAATCTGCTTGAATTTTTAGATCAGCTCTGCCCAATAGAAATATAAGTCAAGTTATATATGTAATTTAAAAATATCTAGCAGCTCTATATATGGTAATGGTTACTGGACCAAGGGGAATTCTACTTCTGAACTATATCCCAGCCGTTTTAATTTTTTTCCTTGCTAAATTGCTGTGGGTCTCAGTAATTGCGGAGGCTAGCCTGAAACCTGTGATTCTCCTGTTTGAGACTTCTAAGTACTAAGATTATAGGTGTGGGACACCATGACTAGCTTAGTAACTATGTTTTATTTTTATTTTTTTTTATTGTACTGGGGATTGAAACCCGGGACATTTTCCCTCTGAGCTATATCCCAAGCCTTATTTTTTAGTTTTTATATTGAAAGAGATTCTCACTAAGTTGCGAAGGAACTCACTAAGTTGCTGAGGCTGGCCATGAACTTGCCATCCTCCTGTTTCAGCCTCCCCAGTATTGAGATTATAAATGTGTACCACCACACCTAGCTAGTATCTATGTTTTAAACAGTAAAACAAAAACATAATATTTTTTATGGTGCTGGAGATGAAATCCAGGAGGCTTTTACCTCTGGGATATACTCCCAGACCTATTTTAAATTTTATTTGGAAACAGGGTCTCACTAAGTTGCTGAGAGCCTCACTAAATAGCTGAGGCTGGCTTCGAACCTGCGCGATCGTCTTGTCTCAGCCTCCCAAGTGCTGGGATTACAAGCATGCGCCACCATGCCTGGCTGAAAACAGATAATATTAATGTTACTAATATATTTTAAATTTTAATACTATATCTTCAAAATTGGTGTGTATTTTACATTTCGGGCATATTTTAATATACTTTTATTTGTACATTGTAATCTCACATCATAATGTAGTTTGGAGTGATAAGGACAGATATACACATAGCACTTGGTGAGCTTAAAGCATACTTCAATTTAGATTATCCACATCTCAAATGTGGTCACAGCTAGTGACCACTGTTGGGTTCAAACACATTACCCCAAAATATATTGTCTTGGCATGTTGAATATGAGATGAGAATATGAAATATCATTAAAATGAATATGCTAGATAAAAATGGATGTGAATTTGAGCTATCCCAAGGCATTTAAAAGACAATATTGTCCATTCGTTTATCTAAAAAAAATATAGTTATAGGGCTGGGGGTGTAGCTCAGTGGTAAAGCACTTGCCTAGCATATGCAATATCCTGAGTACCACCCTAGCACAGCAAAGCAGAAAGAAAATAATTATGTAAATTTTGGAGTCAGGTGGTTATTGTCCCAGATGCAATCTCAGATCCTCAGGGCCCTCAGATAAGCTAGGTAAAGCTCTGTACCACTGGGATATATTATCAGAAGCACTCATCTTTTTGAGGTCTTGAAATAAGCATTATCTATACCTCAGCTCTTGTCTTATCTGCTTTGGATAGACCTTTGTATCTGTATTGCCATGAATTTCCACAGGCATCCTAGGACAACCACTTGGCTCTTAAGTACATTTTATGGAGTGCTTCTCATGTCAATTGGATCCTGTTGCCTCAAGTATGCCCTCATGCCTGTGTGCAGCAGCTGCAGCTGCCACCCTAATTGACACAGCCGGTACACTTGCATTAGGCTCCCCCGCTCACCTCTGTTTCCCATGCTGTGCCTACTCTTTTACAAGTTTCTGAGACAGCACACCACTCTACATGTGCAGCAGACCACCTGTGAACAGGCCTTAGAATCAATCCCTCCATCATCTTCCATCATTGTAACGCTTCAAATCCAGCTCCTCTCCTGCCCTTCCCTGGTGATGTACATCCCTTCTCCATTTCATCTGATTGTCCTGCAGCTACGGAAGTGGTTTCAAGGCCACAAGAGAACATCTCAGGCACCCCTTTAGACAATCCAGGTTTATTTTTGCTCTGCAATGGCTCCCATAAATGAAATTCCCAAGGAAACAATAACTAGTTCTACCATGGTTTCTTCACAGAAATACTTGAAATGCTTTGCCCATTAGAAAGTCAGCTCAAGTTGCTGAACTTAGAGCTCTTAGCAGAGCTTGCATGCTGGCAAAAGGAAAACCGCCACTATTTATACTATTTACATTGACTTTAAATATGCCTTTGGAAATTGTCATAACTGGAACAATCCAAAGTTGTCACAGAATTTTAACCTCTATGGGTACTTCTATTGCCAGTGGGCAGATAATTGTTGTCTTGTTTCAGATTATTCTTCTACTAACAAAAGTTGGTATTGTCCTCACTCCAGCCTATACCATGGAGACTGATACTATATTTTTAGGGAATGATAAGGCTGGAAACATTGCTAAATGTAGGTGAATACAGATGTCCCCATTTTTTTTTACACAATTTGTAACATGGGCTTTATCCCTGATTGATCTTACTTTTAGAAAAATGTAGTAATCAGAAAATGACAAGTAAATCTAAAAGTGTGCCAAACGGTTACCAGGTGGATTGTATATTGGGCCAAATGGACTTCTTATTATCCCCTTTTTTGTCCTTTTGGCTTGTAATTATATTCTGTCAAGTGGAATGTAAGTGCAGGTGAGGAGGTAGTTAACAACAGTAAAATACAGATAATTCTGCTGTGGCACCCATAACATTTCAGTCCAAAGTATTTCCTGGCACTTGTCAATTTCATCAAATTTCTGGAGGAAATCAACATATTTCAGGAAAGTCCTCCAAATCCCATATTACAAAATCCCTTGCAGTACTCTAAAACGTTTTATAGATATTCCTCCAACTTTAGAAAAGTCTCATCTTTTGGTTATTGTCTGTACATTTACTGGATAAACTGAATACCTATTCTACTACATGTAGGTGATATTACAATGATGAGATATTCCTCTGTTTATTATTTCTTTGTAGGTTGAGCCAGACCAGGGAATTCATTTTATTGCTGAAGGAAACCTCTTGCTAGCAAAGGATCTTGAGTACTCACTTAAATTTCATTCCACATACCATTGCTAGTCTTTGAAGCAAGTGGGATGCAAAATTCTAGATAGAAAAAGGATTTTAGAAAAAAATCTATGAGGAAACCATATCTAATCAATCGGAAACCCTGCCCTTATAAAACTGCACATCCCCTTCATTTGAAAGACATGAATTAACTCTTTTTAAAGTAGCTTTTGGTGACCCTATGCCCAGTGGCTTCCCTAAACCTTGTATTCTTGAACTAAATGAACATTGTGGAGATTTAAGTGAACAATTTAATATGTCTTGCCATATACAAAAATCATAATTTTAATATAGCATATTATGGTCTCTACCAATAGATAGGCCCTACTATCCCTTAATGTTAGCAACCTTAAGTTTTTTGAACATCTAAAGTACACTTTAAAATTACACAATCACATATACATATACACATGTGCATAGGAGATCAGGAGTATGTTATGTTTTTGTTTGGTTTGTTTTGGTATTGGGACTTGAACACAGAAGCATAATACCTCTGTGCTACATCCTCATCTCTCTTTTTATTTTGAAACAGATTGTTGCTAACAGATTGATGCTAGACTCAATACTGCAATCCTCATCTCCTATATGGGAATATAGGCATGTGCCACTATCCCCAGCTACATCATGGCCTTTGGAAGAAAGAACTAATGCCACCTCTTGGGGCTACCTCATGAAGTACTGCTGATACCTACTTCCCTCCTGGATTTCCACAAGCCACACTAAGCTACACCCAGATCATTGTATGCCACTTGCCAGAGGACTGAAGTAAAGTAGAATAGGAGAAATGAAAATACTAGGTAAAAAGGAGACAAACAGGAAAGAAAAAGAAGACTAAAGCTTTAAATCTAAAAAATTCATAAAGATCCTATCTTCAACCTACCTGTTCTGTTTTTCCTTAAGCAAACATCCCCAAAAGGCTCTTACCTTTAATTTCAAAGGCCTATTTCCCCACCAAAATATTTTAAGATATTTGGTAAACAAAGGATTCATATAGCTCTGACACTTGGTAAAGCTCAGACACCATCCAGCCACCACCCATTGATCCGAATGTCAGGAATCTGAGGATTCTGAGAAAAAATGAAGATCTCCATCCCTATTGTGAACACCTATCCAAACTCCTCATGTGACTATTTTGTGTGTGTTTGTGGTGCTGGAGATTGAACCCTAGGGCATTCTACCTCTGAGTTATACCCCCAGACCTACTTTATTTTTCATTTGAAGCATGGTCTCACTAAATTTCTGACGGTCTCATTAAGTGTCTGAAGCTGGCTTCAAACCTGTTCTTTCATCTGTCTCAACCTCTCAAGTACTAGGATTACAAGTGTAGACTACCACATCCAGCTAGCAACTCTTGAAATAGCCCGTAGCCTACATCCAACTTTGAACGTGTATTCCCACTTTTCTAAATAAGCCTTTGTCTTTGTCTCTGACTAGAACATGTTGAAATTACTTTCTGCCATAGAAGCCAAGAACCCTGCTGATTCTGAGTTTCTGAGGGGAAAAATCTACCCATTATCCCCTGACGTATTTTGGAAGATCTGGTCTACAGAGATCTTAGATAAGGATTTCCAGGGCCAAATCCCAAGTCCCCATGCAGAAGGGATAATGAGGCAGATAGCTTTTATTGAGGTCAGGGGTCATAAACTTCACTTTGAACTTTTTCTTTTTCAAAATCTTTCTGCCTACCCTCACCACGAAAACCAAAAAAAAAAAAAAAAAAAAAAAAAAAACCCAAAAAAAACAAGCAAAAAGTCAACACCACCAAAAACTAACCAACCAAACCAAAACACCCTTTCCCCATTTTAAATAAGAATTATGGCTGGAAGTTGCTGGTCTCAAACTATTCTTCTTCACTATGACTTCTCTTTCAAATCATGTTTTATTCCTACTAACGGTTAGCTTTCTTTTCTTTTCTTTTTCTTTTTAGAGAGATCAGACACAAACCCGGCATCTTTTTCAACACTTTTCCTAATTCACTCTAATTGCTGGTTATGTCAACATGTAGATCACAGAAAAGAGTCTCAACTAACATTCACTCCTGCCAATGCAAGCCTTTGGTGGATGAATTCAAGAAAATGGATATATGACAAGGTATGGCCATAAGAAAAACAACTTCAGCTCTGTACAATGATCCACACCTGTAATTTTTTCTGCTGAAGCCGGACAATTGCTTGTTTGAGGTCTGCCTGTGCAAGTTAGCAAGACCCTATCTCCAAATAAAAAATAAAATGGGCTGAGGATATAGCTTGGTAGTAGAGCAGCCCTGGATTTAATCTACAGTAACTTTCACATGTGTGTGTATGCACGCACACACACACACACACACACACACACACACACACACACACGAATTTACGAATTTAGTATTTAGTACAATCTAGAAGAGTGAAAAGAAGCCTGGCGTGGTGGCACATGCTTGTAATCCCAGCATTCTGGAGGCTGAGACCGGAGGATCGCAGTTCGTGGACAGCCTCAGCTACTTAACAAGGCCTTCCACAACTTAGTGAGACCCTGTTTCAAAATAAAGAATAAAAAATAGGGTAGGGGGTGTATCTTGGAGGTCGAATGCTCCTGGGTTCCATCCCCAGACCCGCAATAAAAATAAAATAAAACAAATAAATTAAATAAATAATATATGAGTCAAAAGTAGTTATCTTTTTTACTAACACTAAGCACTTAAAATATCTAAAGTACATTTTAAATTATACATTTATATATACATATGTACATACAAAAATTTAGAGATTGTATTCAACACTAATACAATAAGTTTTATTTTAACCCAAAAGAATCTTTTAGGGGATGAAAGAAATAACCAAATTTGTAACTCCAAATATCATTTCCTCTTCTTTTCTGCCGTTCCCCTAACTTTTTTTGTGGTACTGGGACTGGAACCCAGGGGCATTCTACCTCTGAGCTACACCCCCAGTCCTAATTTTTATCTTTTATTTTTGAAACAGTGTTTCATTAAGCTGCTGAGGGCCTCACTAAGTAGCTGAGGTTGGCCTGGAACCTATGATCTTCCTGTCTCAGCCTCCCCAGTATTAAAATTAAAAACCTGTGCCACAGCCTGGCATGGTGGTGCACACTTGTAATCCCAGTGCTTGGGAGGCTGAGACAGGAGGATCACACAGGTTTGAAGCCAGCCTCAGCTACTTAGTGAGGCTCTCAGTAACTCAGTGAGACCCTGTTTCCAAATAAAGTATAAAATAGGTCTGGGAGTGTAGCCCAGAGGTAGAAAGCCCCTGGTTTCCATTCTTGATACCACACACACACACACACGCACACACACACACACACACACAAAAAAAAAAAAAAACCTGTGCCACCATGTTCCCTGGACTTTTGCCTTTCCCCTGTTTCCTCTAGACATAAGGAAACCTTTCCTTCCTTGCTTTTTCAGGTTGACCACTGGGCTTTTTAAAAATTTATTGAGAGGGTATATTTCGAGTCACCCCTCCATGCCAGTCTGGTATGGAGCTGTATTTCTAGTTTC
This sequence comes from Muscardinus avellanarius, assembly GCF_963383645.1. Taxonomy (NCBI): domain Eukaryota; kingdom Metazoa; phylum Chordata; class Mammalia; order Rodentia; family Gliridae; genus Muscardinus; species Muscardinus avellanarius. The sequence continues at coordinate 69,231,011 of NC_137792.1, read as the reverse complement.
TATATTTATATCTTTCTAATAAACTTCTTTAAATCTTCAGCCACTGTCCAAGCTATGTATATTTATTCTTAGCTTAGGACAAGAACCCGCAGTAATTTTCTGGTTTTGGTCATTTGGGATTTTGTTATGGGTTGGGGGAAAGTGTGTCCGGGACCCTAGCAGGGGTCCCCGGAGAACAGTTTCCCAAACCATATTGTCCCAATCCGTAACAAGGAGGATCACGCAGGTTTGAAGCCAGCCTCAGCTGGTTTAAGAGACCCTGTTTCCAAATAAAATATAAAATAGGTCTGGGAGTATAGCCCAGAGGTAGAATGCCCTTTGGTTCCATCCCCAGTACCACAAAAATAAATAAAAAAAAAGAAAAAATTATTGAGAATATATTATTTAGCATTCATTTTGTTCTTTGGAAATAGATGTAACATTGAAAAAACTATCCTAATTCTCCCACATGCTTAGACAAATATTTACTAGAAAATTAAATAAAATATATGAATAATCTGATTTGCGCAAATTAAATTAAAGATGCTGCTATTATTTGATTTATATTGTGTAACAAAGATATCTAGAAAATACTCTTGGATTCTTACACACTCTCATTTATCTCTCCTGAATTATACATATCTGTAGGTGTGTTAAAATGCCTCAAGTACTAGAATTAATTCAAATGTCAAGTTCTAATTGACAGGACTGATTTAGTGAAAAAATTTTACTGCGTTTTATTTTTTTTCTGGGAAAGAAGCTTGACTTTACTATGAACTTTATTTACCCTTGTCTCTTTAAAAAAAGTTTAGTGAAAAAGAGTTGATGTCAGTTGACAAAAAGATGACTTCAGATTTACATTTTCTTACCAATGGAATAAATGAACAAAGTTTGCAATTGAAAAGGTAATTTGTACCTTTTGTTGTTTGGGTATATAGAAGTCTTATTATGCTTCGTGTATAGCTTTAAGGAATGTGCAAAGAAGTTTTAGATCATTGGCATGTCTTTGTAGTTTCTTTTATCAAGTATTTAAAATTGTGTTATCAAACCTTAGGCCATATTTCCTCAGCCTATCTCACTAGTGTGTTTACATCCTAGTTTATTTCATTGCTAAAGGAAAAAATTCAGGCTAATATCCTAAGGCTAGAAGATCATCAGTGTCCTGCTAAGCAGTCACTAGTTGCTTTGAAATTGGGGCTTGAAACTAACATTTGAAATTCTTTCCTGTGTTCTACCACAAATGATGAGAGAATTGGAAGTTATGGAAAGATATCCCAAAAAGCATAAAAGAGCTTCATAAAATTTAATCAGATCATGTGAAAATAAAATATCTGACATTACAAAAACATTAATAATCTAGAAGAGAAGTTTATATCAGATCTAGAGAGTATGTACCTACTTCTACACCTTTCTTTTCATTAGTTAATTTTTAAGCACTGGGGATTAAACCCAGAGGAGTTCGACCACTCAGCTACAGCCTCCAGTTCCATTTTACTTTTTATTTTGAAACAGGTATCACTAAGTTGCTGAGGTTGACCTCAAACTTAAAATCCTCCTGTCTCAGTCTCCTACATACTAAGATTACAGGCATGTGCCACCATACCTGGCTTGGATCCTTCATTAGTATTTTTGATTAAGAGTAAATGTCTCATAAATGTATTGACAGTTTATTCCTGATCATTTAAATCACAAAATTGTATGGTATAGAAATCCCTCTGGATGCACTTTTTACCAGCAGGTTTAAGACAATCTGTCTGGCTAGAAACAGATAAGACATTTTAGGTAAAATGATAGAACATTTTATTAAATACCATATGGCAGATAATGACTTTAATAAACAGAAATAATATGTATGCTTCCCTCTTTGAGTATAAAACTACATGTATTATACACTAAATAAAACCAAAGATGGATAAATTTCATGTTTTTGAAATAGTTCTTTTGCATTTGAAATTAATATTTTCTACTGGGCATGGTGGTGTACATCTGTAATCCCAAAACTTGAGAGTTGAGAGAAGAGGATCAAAGGTTTGAGGACAATCTCAGCAAGTAATGAGACTCTTATCAAACTAGTGGAACCCTGTTTCCAAATAAGAAGTAAAATCAGGTTGGGGGGGATAGCTCAAATGTAGAATGCCTCTGGGCTCAATCCCAAGTACAAAAAAAAAGAAAAAAAATTAATGTTTTCTTTTCAAAAACAGAAAAAAAATTTTGAAATATTTTCTAATGATCATTTCTTTTTTTCTCAACTGTAAAGTTCCAGAGCCATTAACACAACTACTAAAACTGTAACATATTTTTATGTGCAAAATGTGGTATAAAGTGTGATGTAAAACATAAAGGACAAAAAGGCATAAGAAATCTTTAAGTAATTTTCAAGGTTCTCATTGGTTAATATCATTTGATTCAATAACAAAATAAAAAGCTTTTTAGAAGTAAATACTAAAAATTTGAGCTATTTGATGAATAAACTGAATTGGAAAAAGCTAAGATAAAACATAAAATATGTTTAAGTGTTGCCTATGGGATTATTTTAGTTAGAATGATTATACACACACAATCTGAGATGATAAAATTATATTGCAACATATTTACATATAACTGTTTTTTAGTTTTTTTTTTTTTTACTATGGAAAAGAAATTACATTCCCAGCTGTTTCTCAACTCCTATAATTGAAATAAGTAAACCTTTTGTTCTTAAAACTTACTTAGTTCCTTCTAATTCTGTTGATGGACATCCATTTCTACTGCCTTATTTTATGTTAATATCCAACAAAAGAACGCTGTTAGCCTCCTGCCAGTAAAGGGCCCACCTCCCTTTGTTGGGGGGTCCAAGAGGAGGGGGATTCTCTTTTAGCCTTTTACTTTACAGAAGACTTTAAACTTCCTCTCCCTACATCTAGGCAAGAAGAGAATTTCTGCATGAGCTAAAAATTCCTAGGAAAAGGCTATAGCCCCCAAGTGTGGAAGGTGGTTCTTAGCTGTCAATTCCCTTTTGTTATTTGCTCAAATGGAATTATGAAATGTTCATGGCTTTGTAGGGCAGAACACATTTTTCCTGAGCAAATGCAAATGCATTAGGTGTGCCCAGGTAATTTGAAATGCTCATGCTGGCAGCTTTTCTGCATGAGTAAAGCTGTTTAATTAATGCATTTTCCCTTCCTTCTGATTAGTTGATTCTGATTTTTTTTGAATAAATTAAACTCTGTAATATACTTCCTATAGCTTCTTGGGCTACCCAAGGCCTGATACCTCCCACCAGGAGGGCAGATGCAAAGAAATGAAATGATTCCTCTGCATATTTCTCACAGAGATTTTTCCCCTATACAAAAGAATCTGATTTTCCTTGTAATATGGCTCCATGAGTGATATGTTCAAAGAGTTTCTGTTGAGGCAGCTCCTTAGTTATTGTCCTTCCACCTACAGTTCTAGAAATTGGTTGTGGATTCTTTTAGTTTTGTTTTATTGAGATCTGGGGAGCAGAGAGATAGGAATAAAAAAGAATACTTTCTCTGCTAGTGTCCCAAACTGCTGTGCCATCTCCGGTTTTCAAGAAAAGTCCCTAAAGATAATTTTCTGGTCATCACTCCCCTTGTCCTGTCACATACCACTTGGACATACAGAAGAGACAGTGGAGTCATGTTCTTGAGAAAATTATAGATGAGCATGTTGACAATAGTCACATGGTCACTAGGTGGTATTTTGTAGACCTTCTTTTCTGGAAACTTTTTTCTTGTCAACAGCATTGTAGCAAAAGTTTTATATATTTATGTATTTAAAAAAAACTATGCTGACATTCTAACACTGTGCTCAATGAAAAATAGAATTAATGTCAGGGTTTTCTTAAGACCACCTTCTCCCTATTATTTTTAATATCTTTACCTACTTGCATTGTTCTCTTAATAAAGCCAGTATCTTTCACAGCTAATAGATGTAGCTAATTTGTAAAAGCAGGTAAACCTTATAGCTGAGATTAGAGGCATGTGTCACTGTGTCCAGCTGAGTTCATTTGACACTCTTGAACTACTGTTGGAAAAGTTCTGTGTGATTAAGAATTGGTCAAGGTGGGAATAACATTTTAAAAATGAATCATAATTACATTAAGATCTTTATGTTTATGAATGTTTCCCTCAATCTTTCTTTCCATTCAAAACATTTAATGAGCTATATATAGTTGTGTTTAAAGTAGACTAGTTTGATTAAGTAGATGACCTACTCATTAATACATTATCTTAACAGGTCCATCCAATTGTTTTCTTCTAAACTTACTTTTAAATAATTTTAAACTTAACAGTAACAAAAGGTTCTCATATGTATTTTACTTAGATTCCCCATTATTCACATGTTCTTTGTAATTCTCTCTCTTCTTTTTGAGACATTGGTGATTGAACCTAGAGGCTTTCAACCTCTGAGCCACACCATGGCCCTTTTTTACTTTTTAATTATTTATTTATTTGTATTTTATATTTTATTTATTTTTTGCGAAACTGGGGATGGAACACAGGGATATTGTACTTCCAAGATACACCCCCAGTCCTATTTTTTAGTCTTTTTACTTCTGAAATGGTCTCACTGAGTTGCGAAGGGCCTCACTAAGTGGCTGAGGCTGTCTGTGAAATCTGACACTCCGGTCTTGGCCTCCCAAATGCTGGGATTACAAGCGTGCACCACCACACCCAGCTGATTTTATTTTAAATTTATTTTTATTTTTGGTACTGAGGATTGAATCTGGAATGTTCTACCTTTAAGCTACACCCCCAGCCTAGTTTAATTGTGTAAAAAGGGTCTTGCTAAGTTGCTGAGGGTCTCATTAAATTTCTGAGACTGGTCTTGAAACTTCGATCCTCTTATCTTAACTGCAGTTATACACATCACCAATGCATCCAGTTAGCCCTTTTATTTAATTACTCATTTTATTTTCTTTTGAGAAGGGGTCTCGTGTACGTTTCCCAGTCTGGTCTTAAATGTGCAATTCTTCTGCCTCAGCCTTCTAAGTAGTTAGAATTACAGATGTGGACCACCATACCCAGCTGAAAAGTATCTTTTAATTTTCCCTGTACTGAATATGTACTGATTTTTCTTTTCTCTATCCTTTAAGCAACACAAAAAACAACTCTTTACATTATAATACATATTATAATTAATATAGAGATGATTTCAGGTGTACAGAAGGATGTGCATATTATAAGCAAACACTGCACCATTTTATATAAATAATATGAGCACCCACAGGTGCAGGGATCCTGAAGATAGCGAAGAATTACTCTGTTTTTGAATCAATGAGTGAGTGAATTGATAGTATTAAAACTTGTACAACTGAGTGGGTAGAATGGGAAAAATGAAGTGACTGACTTGTTCAAAGGTATAGAATAAGCAGTAGCAGATTTACCATAAAGTAAATGAAGTACAAGCCTCAAAACTCATCTTTTGCATGGTCCCTATCAAGGCTCAGGAGTGGGCCTTAGCAAAGTTCCAATGTGGTCTTGTTTTTATAGAATTTGTAAATTCTTAGGGCCACGATTTCCATTTTGACTTTATCTCTACCACCCTTCCTGTGTTACTCAGCTTTCTGTTGCTTTAAAAACCTACCTGACAAAGACAATTTAAAGGGGGAAAGGTTTCTTAGGGCTCATATAGTTTCAGAGGGTTCAGTCCATGGTCACTTGGCTCCAGTGTTTCTGAGCCTGTGGTGAGATAGTATATCATGGTAGGAAGGCCTGGCAGAACAAGCTGCTCACCCTATAGCACCCAGGAAGCAGAGAGAGTGTAAAAGGTACTCAGAACAAGATATACTTTTCAAGGCCATTCCCCTGGTGACTTACTTTCCCCACCGAGGCTTCATCTTCTACAGGCTCCATTACTTCCAACAGTCCATTCAGTTAAGAACCCATCAGAATATTAACCTGCTGATAAGCTCAGAGCCCTTAATATCCAATCACTTTCCTAAACCCCAACTCTGAGCATTTCACATTGTGGGCCAAGCTCTCAACCCATGTCTTGTTGGGGGATAATCTAGATCTGAGTGGCTGTCGGAAAATTGGGAATCAGGTTAAGAGGTGAGTGGAAGTGGGTATATATGTAGCTGGGATTTGGTGGAATATATTTATGATTTTGTAATCATCTGGGAGTATAATTCATCTTATTGATACTCGCCAAAGATAGGGATGGCTTGCAGAAATGCTCTTAGTTGCTCTGACATCTCAAAGGGGATTATGACATAGAAGGCCCAGAGGTTATGCCCTGATACAAAGGATATATGTCTTATGGTGCCTGTCATTGGAAGTATGTGTCTAAAGAAGGAGAAACAAGTTTGAAAAGTACAACACCAGAATCTGGTCTGTGGACAATTCTTTCAAATCTTACTGGTTATACATGAAAGAAACTTAAAAGTTTCTTCCCTGTTTTCATTTAAAAATAAATATTTGAACTAGGTATGGTGCCATATGCCTATCATCCAAGTACTTGGGAGGCTGAGGCAGGAGGATCACAGGTTCAAAGCCAACTTCAGCTAATTAGTGAGATCCTGCTTCCAAATTAAAATAAAATAGGGCAGAGGGTGTCGTGTATTAGTTGACTCCCCAGCATCCTCCCAAAGAATAAAGAGAGAAAAATAAAAATAAATATTAGAATTATGTTAATAATAAAGAATTATTATATTAAGGTTGCAGGTATAACTAAGTGGTAGAGCATCTGCCTAGCATGTGTGAGGCCCTGGGTTTGATCATGGCTACCACACAAACACACAGACATACACACACACAAGTGTGATGCTAAGTCAGTCCCCAGTACCACCCTATGAAAAATCTTGTAACTATTGTAAAATATTCTTATGTTTGAGAATTGTGATGTTCAAAAGAAACTATATAAACTACCAATATTAATAAAAAGTTTTGATCAATAACATTAAATGAAATACTGAGTTTTCTGATTTTCCTATAGAATATATTTTGTAAAATCATTGTCATATGAAAAAGTAAAAATATGCAGCAAAGAAGTGGGGAAATAGGAATTCTTCTACACTGTTGGTGGGATTGTAAATTTTTGCAGCTGCTATGTAGATCAGTGTGGAGATTCCTCAGAAAACTGGGAATGGATCTACCATATGATCCAGCTACACCACTTTGGGGTTTCTTTCCAAAAGGATTGAAATCATAATATTATATTCATACATGCATATTCACATTCATGGTAGCACAATTCAAAATAGCTAAATTATGAAACCAACCTAGGTGTCCATCAACATACGATGGGTCTCATAAGTATGGCTAAGCCATGATAACACAGGGCAGTCTGACCCAGTCTAAGTAGCAGTTACCAAATCTAAAAATACAGTCACAAGGGGTACTATTCCAACTCTGACCGCTAAGGACAGCCCCCTACCACCTGTGAGCAACTGAGTCTGGCTGTTCATGGGACCAGGCACTGCCCCCCTTGTTCTCTCTGACATAAAAATGTTCTCACTTGTCCCTAGTGCTGATGCTCTCCTGCGGAAGATAGCCAGGCAGCTTAATCTTGCCTGCAATAAATTTTTCCTAATTGGACAGGTTTTCAGGGTCTCTCTCTTAGGTCATGCTGATCATCTTACGTCTGGTGCCGAAACCCAGGAGGGCCCAGTGTCCCTGGACCACCCAGTCCTTTTACTAGCCCTTCAATTGGTGCATACCCTTGAGACTCGCCTGGTAGCTGCTGTTTCTCATGGCCACTCCAATCCATGGCCCTTGCTGGACCCTGGCCCTGCACTAATTACCTGTTTTGGCCTTTAGGATCTCCTCAACTTTCTAACTCCTCCTTTCTGACTGCCAAGAGTGGGTAAGTCCTTTTGCATCGGAGACTGTCTGCTGTCTGTAAGTCCTTACAGTACACCAAGAATTTCCTCTCACCCTACAATGGGCACCCCTCACTCAGGCAGGGATGCTTGGTCAGGTAACATGGGCATTCTTAGGAGCCTCCTTCTCTTACATGGAGATGCTCTCAAGAGACAAGTGCCTCCTCTGGTTTAGGTTCTTGCCTGCCCCATTAGTCCTCTCCTGGCCTCTTACTCTTGTTTTCCTTTCTATTGCCCTTCTCTTCTATTTATTTTATTATAACATGGACACTTCCTTCAGATTCCTCTCTCTCTCCTGCCTTCTCAAATACTTTTTCCCTCTGGTACTTTAGGATTATATTAAGGCTTGCTGCCTCCAGAATTCTCCTCCTTTCTCTGCTAACATGGACACTTCCTTCAGTAAACCTCCTTCAGATTCCCCTCTCCTGCCTTCTCAAATCCCTCTCCACTCTGGGACTTCAGGATTATATGAAGGCCTGTTGCCTCATTTTTACTGCAACTGTTTGGTCCCAGTACAAACTCGATAACTAGTCCCAATTGCCCAAAAATGGCACCCACGATTTTCAAATTTTAACAGATCTTAATTTCTGCCACAGTACCAGCAAGTGTTCCAACGTTCCTGTTTCTTCTGTCCAAGCATCCTTTGCTTTGTAATCCCAACCCTTTCTCTGTACCGCTTGCTCTCCCCAGCAGCTTCTCCTGGCTAATAATTGTATCTATCTATTTTTGTTAAATGACTAAAGTATAGTAACCATTTTTTGTTTAAGTTTTTTCTTTACTGTAAAAATTCCCAAAATTCTAACTATGCTTGTTTCATATGTTGATTTTCATGGATAATCTAAAGCAAACATTACAATGGATAAATTGACTAAATATAAATGGTATAATTTCATATATATAAATCTTAAAATTTGTTTTAACTGTGCATAAGTAAGATAAAATACTAAAGATCAATGACTAAAAAACAAAGTATTTTACCATACTAAGAAATTAATATATGTTTATAAAGATTGGTTTAAATATAAGAAAGCCCATTAGATACAAAAGAGATATTTTAAGATATAAATTCAGGGCCATCCTATAACAGCTAAGTGGCAATTAAACAAGGACCTTAAAAAGTCCTTTGTCTGACTGAAGTGAGGCTGTGTATCACTCTGCCTATGCCAATAAATGGCTTAAAAACCTGCATGGGATGATGGCTGGTGTTGTCTGTTATCTCATTGTTATTGTTTTCGGCATCCCAGCAGTAGTCCAGACTCTCTAGGTAAAAATGAGAGGAAAACATAGCAAGCCCACTCCCTTAGGCTTCATGATCAAGAACTTTAAAAAGGGCCTATATAGTTGATTATAGACTCAAACTAGCCTTCAAAAGATTATATACCCCATGCAAGATAAACTGGTCAACTTAAAAAAAAAACTGGTTGTCAAAAAGGCTCATTAGATCTAGGCATCACCCAATGCATTTGAGACCAAATCACAGGTCACACAAAATGTTCAGATTAACAATTGGCCCTAATTGGTTCAGAACCTCCCCATTACTGTAAGGTCCTATTTACTCCAGTGGTCAATAAAAACTGAAGGCAGTAGCCAGATGAAGCCCAAGTATGGATATGACAGCAGCTGGCAGCTCCACCAGTGCCCATCATCACCTCCTAGCCCATATGACTAGGCATTCAGTCTGGCAAATAGGACACTGACTCAGCTATCTTCCTGTGCCATCTGATTGGCAACATCTGATAGAGCTACAGACAAATACTGTTCCAAACAAACAAACAAACAAACAACAACAACAAAAAAAAACCTGATAAACCACAGGCCCTGGGTGACCTTCTCCAGTCTATCTTCCGCAGACACAATCTTGGCCTGACTGCTGCCAGTTTCTCCTGACTCTCTTTAACACCAAAGAAAGATGTTACATTGTGCAGGTTTTTCTGGTCTAAGAAAATGCTCCAGAAAAAGTTCCAATCACCTGTGTGGCCCAGGAAGAAACTTGATATCATCACATTCCTGCCAGTCCCAGTAAAACACTCTTTTGCCAGTCAAAGCCAGAAGGCCAGGGCTTCCAACCAGAACAGGACCTGTGGGTCATCCATAAGACCAGAGTCAAGACCACAGTCACCCTAAATACCATTGTGCCTAACCTGGACATCTTCTAAGTTTGCTCCCAGCCACTGCTGTCTAATTTACATCTTGGACTTAAAGGATGTTTTCCTCACTACCTGTCTAATTCTTGTGAAACAAAACTTGTTTGCTTTTGAATGAAAAGACCCAGAAGCTGAAACTAAAGGTCAGTACACTTGGACTTGATTGCCTCAAGGGTTTAAGAACACTCCCACTATTTTTGGAGAGGCTCTAGACTGAAACCTCAAGTATTGTCCTTCCCACAACTTGGCTCCCTCCTTCTAAAATTAGATCACTCATAGACCCTCTGTCCATGGTGGACAGGACCTCACCTAGTCATCTTGACCACACCAACAGCAGATAAACCCCAAGGTCTCTGCCCCTGGTTTCATCGCTCTCAGCTCAAGCTCTCACCTTTTTCACCAGAGGATAAGTATATCTGCATGGCCAGCCGTGAACCCCCTAAAATTAAAAATCTCCAAGTTGCCCCTTATTCCTGAGTAATACTCATTGATCTACATTTAAAGTCTTGGCTTCCAGTCATGCTCCAATAAATGTGTAGCCTCATCTCCCCCTCTCAATATTATTACTTTCTACATATTCTGTGGGAGGCACTGGGAGAAGATACCACCTACCAGTGACTTTTCCCAAATTAATTCCTCATTCTTACTGCAGCTATTTAAAGATGTTCATCTCGAGGGCTCTTTCTGCAAATTCATGACATCTGAAATGTACCTTTACCCACACTTTCTACTACTTTCTCCTCCCTCCATACAGCATGAGGACATTTAATCTCCTGCTCTCCCTCTGGCCTTATCTATCTATAGGGACATACCAGGATTAAATATTCCAAATCTATGCTCAACAAAGAAAACACACACATACACACACACACACACACACACACACACACACACCATTACCCACTTCCTTAATTCCACTTTTTGCCCTGTCACCGATTGTCCTTCTGTTCTCCACCTAGAGTTTGACATCTCAAAAGCCATGGTAATCAATTTTTGCAAAAAAGTTTCTTTTTTTTGTGGTCCTTGGGATGGAACCCAGGGTCTTGACCTCTGGACTATGCCTCTGACCTATTTTATATTTTATTTTTAAAGAGAGTCACACTAAGTTTCTGAGAGTCTCATTAAGTAGCTGAGGCTGGCTTCGAACCTGTGCTGTCCTCCTGTCTCAGTCTCCCAAGTACTGGGATTACAAGTGTGTGCCACTATGCCCGGCTAAAAAGTTCCTTAACAATGAAAGCCCAGCAAAATTTCTCTGCTTTATGGTAGACCAAACAGTTCCTTTTTGCAAACAGGCTACAGACTGGGGAAACTGTCCTACCTGGGACTTCAACTACCACTACTCTGATAGAGCCTATGGGATCTCCCTACAAAAGCCCAAAGCCCCTCCCCCATTCCCATTTAGCAGAAAGCAGCTGTATCAAAAATTGATGACCATTATTATCATTAAAAGGCTGGAATGAGCTGGGTGCAGTGGTGCACATTTGTAATCCCAGGATGTGGGAGGCTGAGACAGAAGGATTGTGGTTCATAGACAGCCTCAGCTACTCAGTGAATCCCTCTGCAACTTAGTGAGACCCTGTTTCAAAATAAAGAATAAAAATAGGTCTGAGGGTGGAGCTCAAAGATTGAATTCCCTGCGTTCAATCCTCAGTCACTCACACACACACACACACACACACACACACACACACACACACACACACTTGGAATGTTAGGTCAGAAGGTGCATGGACCCTGGTGGGTTTCACAACTATACCTACATAGGTCTCACAAGCACGGCTGCACCATGATAACACAGGGCAGTCTGATCCAGACTAAGGAGCAGGTACCAAAACCAAGAAAATAGTCACAAAGGGTAACATTTCAACCCTAAAAACCAAGGCCAGCCCCTATGAGCAACTGAGTCTGACTATTCCTGGGACCAGGTATTATCCCCTCTCTTGTTCTCTCTGATATAAAAACGTTTTTTGCTTCCCCCTAGCACAGCTACTCTCCTGTGAGAGATAGCTAGGCATCTAATCTTGCCTGCAATAAACTTTCCCCAAATGGACCGGCCTCTGGGGTTTCTTGTCACTTGGGTTGAGCCGATCATTTTACACTTACCTTATATCATGTAAAAACATGAACCCAAATGGATCAAAAATTTAAATATAAGAGATCAAACTATATTTGAGGTAAAACTGTAAAATTCTTAGAAAAATTATAAGTGTAATTGTTTCTGATTTTAATTTGGCAATGAGTTCTTGTATATTATTAAGCCCAAATAATAAGGAACAAAAGAAAATAATTAATAAATTGGATTCCATCAAAATTAGAAACATTTTTGCAAATCATATACCGAGAATATATAAAGTTCGAACTCAAAAACAGCAACAAAAAGCTACTTCATTGATTAATGGGCAAAGGACCTGAATATACATTCCTTAAAAAAAAATACAAGACTTCTGGGAAGATGACGATTGAGGGAAGAAGCACAACTCAGTTATACTGACATGTAGTCTTTATCGCCATGAAAACAGCATCTTCACAAGAGAAAAAAAAAAACAGCAAAGTTGAACAAAGTAACCAAAAATTAAAAGGTGATGAAAACAAAGCCGTAAGACAGAACAGGGGACAGAAAAGTACCCCTGGGGAATGGCTGTAGCCATGCAGGCCACCATCTTGCCTAACCATACTGGGACTGTGGGCACTGCAACCTCCAGAGACCCCCAGGAAAGAAGCTAATGACTTGTTGCAAAGAAGTAAGTGACTGCAGCTCATTGGAATTGTAAGCAATCCCGTTCCTCACCCTATGATTCCCAGACATCCTACTGCCCAGATGCCTGGCTAGAACCTGTGGCAATGGTGTCTGAGCCCACCTTATACTCCAGAGACTCAGAGTGGCACTCAACTTCTGCAGCAACCGACAGACTTGTGAGGCCTGAGACTTTGCGGTTCACTCTGGTGAAGGTGGGGGTGAAGTTCATTGCTGGATACAGCAGAGGCATGGATTAGCAGAAAGCCCCAGGGCCAAGGAGGTCTACAGGTGCAGGACACAGTGCTGCAGTAGGGCCCCTCGGTATTGCCATAGACCACCCAATCATGGTGACACGGTAGAAGTCAGATCAACCCAGACCTACAAGTGGAGAACACAGACCTCAATGTATACAGTGGGTTTGGTCCCAGTGACACCTGCCACCTATGTAGGTGGGAAGAGATTCAGTATCAGGGGCTGTGAAAAGTGTGGAGACCAGGGCTTACATTGGATCTGGTCCCAGTGATACTGGCCACCTGCACAAACAAACTCAGAGACAGGACCTGTGAGGATCTCAGAAACCCAGGCTTGCAGAAAGAGAGGGACCAGTGGCACTCAGCATCTGCACAGAAAGAGAGACACTTCACAAAAGAAGAAATTTAAATGGCCAATAAATGTATTAAAAATGTTCAACATTATTAGTAATCAGAGAGATACAAACCAAAACTACCCTGAGATTTTACCTAACTCCAATTAGAATAGTAATCATTCAAAACACCAACAACAAAAGCCGGGCATGGTGAAGCATGCTTGTAATCCCAGCATTTGGGAGGCTGAGACAGGAGGATTGTGGTTAGTGAACAGCTTCAGCGACTTAGTGAGGCCCTTTGCAACGCAGTATGACCCTGTTTCAAAATAAAGAATAAAAAATAGGGCTAGTGGTATAGCTTGGAGGTAGAATGCCCCTGGGTTCTATCCCCAGTACTGCAAAAAACAAAAACAAATACTAACAACAGCAAATGCTGGCAAGGATGTGGAGAAGTGGGAATTCTAATACATTGTTGTTGGGATTGCAAATCAGTGTAACCACTTTGGAAAACAGTATGAAGGATCCTCAGAAGAATCGGAATGAACCTACCATATGATGCAGCAATATCAATTCTGGGTATCTATCCCCCAAATGGAAAACAATCTACCAAATTAATGCATGCATATCTATGTTCATAACCGCACAATTCACAATTGCCACTCTATGGAACTATCCAAGATGTTCATCAACAGATGAATGGATTACAAAACTATGAGATATGCACACAATGGAATTTTACTCAGCCATAAATAACAAAATTATGTCATTTGTGGGGAAATGGGTGTAACATTATGCTAAGTGAGATTAGTCAGTCACAAAAAGTAAAATACTGGTTGCTCTCCCTAATATGTGGAAGCTAGGGAGAAAATGTATCATAGGAGGAACTCTAGACAAGGAAAAATCATGGATGAGCAAATATGGCGACCTAACTGAGGAGGAAGAGGGAAATTCCCAAATGTACATTATGCACATTCGCAAACATCAAAGTCAGTCACTAAGCTAGACATGAGAAGGAGGGAGGGGAGAGGAAGTAGGTAACAAATGGGAAAGGGGTAAATGAATGATTGTGCATGTATGCCTCCACCATCTTGTATCCCATTAAGATGTATGGCTATAATCCACCAATAAAAAAAGATGTATGAATGGCCAATTAGAACATGACAATTTCTTTATCATCACTAGTGATTAATAAATGCCAATCAAAACCCATCAGAATAGCTATTTTAAAAAATAAAAATTAGTATGAGCCAGGGAGGCTGTGGAGAAATTACAACTCTGGTGCATTGTAGACAGGAATGTAAAATGTTGCAGGTTCTATGGAAAATAGTTTAGCAGTTCCTCAAAAACTTAAACAGAATTACCATATCATTCACCTGATATTATTTTGTCAGATGAGATTATATAATATATATATATATATATATATATATATATATATATATATATATATATATCTTAAAAACTCAACACCAGAAAAATCAAACTACACTGAGAAGCCGGGCATAGTGGCACATACTTGTAATCCCAATACTTGGGAGGCTGAGACAGGAGTATCACAGGTTTGTGGCCGGACTCAGCTACTTATTGAGGCCATTTGCAACTCAGTGAGACCCTGTTTCAAAATAAAGAATAAAAAATAGGGCTGTAGCTGTAGCTCAGAGATAGAATGTCCCTGGGTTCCATCCAGTGCTGCAAAAATAAATAAATAAATAAACAAACCAAAAAACCAAAACTACACCAAGGATTGTGAAACATTATACACTGTTGGTGGGAATGTAAATTAGTACAGCCATTGTGGAAATCAGTATGGAGCTTCCTCAAAAAACAAGCAGACTAAAAAAATGGAAGTACCATATGATCCAGCCATACCACTTCTCTGTATTTACTTAAAAGCATTAGATGGCATATATTAGAGATTAATGCACAACAATGTTTATAGCAGCACAATTCACGATAACCAAGTTATGGAACCAGACTTCGTGTTTTATGTGTGCACTTATGTCTACACAAGTTTTTTACCCCATTATGACGTATAAATAAAATGCACCAATAAAACATTAAAAATAAGTAAATAAAAAGATATAGCACACATAAAAAGAGATGAATGGATAAAGAAAATGTGGAATATATACACAATGGAGTTTTATTAAGCCATAAAAATAATGAAATTATGTCATTTGTGGGAAGATAGATGGAACTGAACAGTATCATATTAAGTGAAATAAGGCAGACCCAGAAAGACAAGTGTCAAAAGTTTTCTCTCCTTATGGGAAAAATGGGGGTTGGATCTCTGAAAATAAATTCAGTGTAAATAAGAAAGTATACTTAAAGATTAACCAAACAAAAGCCATTAGCTAGCCTGTAACTAGAGAATTTTCTAATCAGAAATCACCATCTAGGTCTGGGGTTGGAGCTTAGTGGTAGAGCTCTTGCCTAGTATGCACACGTCCCTGGGCTTATCCTCAGTACCTTACAGCCTAATGGTTTTCCAATTAATTTACTTTTGGATGTGTGGTACTGGAGATTGAACCCACAGATGTTCTGCCTCTGAGCAACATCTGCAGCCCTATTTTATATTTTATGTTAAGGCAGGGTCTCATTAAGTTATGAAGGACATTGCTAAATTGCTGAAGCTGGCCTCAAAACTGCAATTCTCTTGTCTCAATCTCCCAAATACTGGGATTACAGAAGTGTATAACTGTGCCTGGCTTCAGTTAATTTTTTTGAGATCTGTGGTTTCTTTTACTCTTCTTTTTATAATAAATGTGTAGTTAATTATGAAGTTACTCTGTAGGTCTAAGGCCCTCCACAATTGAGTGAGACCCTATTTTAAGATAAAATAAAATAGCTGGGAGTGGTGGCGCATGCTTGTAATCCCAGGATTCGGAAGGCTGAGACCAGAGGATCACGGTTTGCATACAGCCTCAGCTACTTAATGAGGCCCTGTTTCAAAATAAAGAATAAAAAAAGGGCTGCGGTTGTATCTCGGAAGTCGAATGGCCCTCTGTTCCATCCCCAGACCCACAATAAAATAAAATAAAATAAAATAAAATAAAATAAAATAAAATAAAATAAAATAAAATAGGAGTAGGGTGGAGCTCAGAAGTAGAATGCATTTGGGTTCAATACACAACACTTTCCAAAAAACATTACTCCAAAAGAGAAAATTTCTGCCTGCTCTGTACGTAATGAGAAATGTTTCCTAAACTTGATCTAAAGCATTTGTATTGCTTTGTTAAGAGCTCATTTTTTTTAAATTCCAAGACAAGTCAAGCCTGAAGTATTTGTCACTTTAAATTTAAGAGGTATTTAATTTAAGATATAGACTCTTTGAAGGATGTGATGTGATATACAGTCTTACAATAGTACAAAAATAACAGAATTAGGGTTTAAACAAATGTGTTTACAGAAATTAGGTAGAGTAGATGCTAATACTCCAGTTAGTGACCTAACCAATTTCTAAGGAGCAAAGATAAAAAGGGAAATTGATTATTTTGCACACTTGTAGAACCACTTTACAAAACTATGGGCACACCTAGTTGTTACTCCTGAGCCTAAAGAAAAGACCCAAAGGAATGTTTGAAATTTTAAAGCCAAAATACTTTCACATTTGGGCAAAAGTTTAGCGGTTTTGAGCCAGAGCAGGATATCTATTTTAGGGGATTCTTTTGCTTTAAAGAACAGATGTAACCGGGCATGGTGGCACACATGCTTGTAATCTCAGCATTGGCAGGCTGAGACAGGAGAATCTGGGTTCGCAGACAGTCTTAGCTCCTTAGTGAGGCCCTTTGCAACTCAATGAAACCCTATTTAAAAATAAAGAATAAAAAATAGGGCTCGGAGGTTGAATGCTTCTGGGTTCCATCTCTATCTAGTAACACACACACACACACACACACACACACACACACAAAAGAGCAAATGTAGTCTCTTTAAAGTCAGCAGCATGGGCCGTAAATTTACTCATTTTGTGTGTGTGTTACTGGGGATGGAAAACAGGGCCTTTCTTCCTCTGGGCTACACCCACAGCCGTATTTATTAAAAATATTTTATTTGGAAACAGACTCTTGCTATTTTGAAGAGAGCTTTACTAAGTTGCTGAGATTGGCTTTGAACCTGTGATCCTACTGTCTCAGCCTCCCAAGTATTGGAATTACAGATATGCACCACCACATCTAGCTTATAAATTGATTCTTAACAGGTCTAGGAATGGTGGGAAGGGGGACATGCTCCTCTTCTAAGGACACAGGTCAACTTGGACAGAAAACACTTAACACATTGTCTGAAGCCCTCGTGAGATGGATGATGAAATTGACAGGGTTAAACCCTGGCTTAAATTTTAAAGCCTGCTTGGTACCATATTCACTTGTCAAGCAGAAGCTCACGAAAACCATAGGTTGCAGATTTCAGTTTGGTGGCCTCATGAATAATTAATTCATCAATCATTTTGTCAGGTTGTAGCAACTACTTGAAAAAATCTTTCTCAAATTCCTAGATCTAGCTATGAAGAACTAACTCTCTGTTACAGATTTAGAGAATATAGTTGTGGGGAAACTGTTCCCAGGGACCCCTGTTAGGGTCCCAGAAAAAATTTCCCTCAAACCACAACAAAACCCAAAACGACCAAAAATAGAAAATTACCGTGGGTTCTTGTCCTAAGCTAAGAATAAATATGCATAGCTTGGACAGTTGCTGAAAATTTAAAGAAGTTTATTAAAAGACAGAAATACAGAGGATAGGTACAGCTCCATACCAGACTGGCATGGAGGGGTGACTCAAATGAATACACCAAAGGGATCACAGGTGGACCAGATGTTTTATACCCATGACCTCCATCTTGTTTACATAATTCTGACATAGTGAACGTAGTGAACATAGTGAACGTCCCTGTAATGTACCTCCCCTTACCCTGTAAGGTACCTCCCCCAACAAGGTCTGGCAAGGCCTAGTTCTCCTCTCCTATTGACTTGTTAATTACTTTTAGCTAGGCTAATTTACATTGGAATAGTTGCCAGCTTTTAGGCAGAAACCAAGTCCTTGCATAGATTTTCCCCTCACCCAATTTTTGAAATATATTAATAATCATAGCTTTCTCAAATCTTCCTAGGCCATTCCCAATACTGGTACACTCTCAAGAAAGTAAACTTGCCCATACTTTGCTTCAAGGCTCAGAACTAGAGGTGAGGAACTGTATTTTGAACTCATTTTTCTAACCTATTCTTTGGTTTTTCTTTGACTGCATTTTCTTGGTAATTGATTAATTGGATTAAATTTGGGTGATATGCTATATAAATAAAAGAGTCCATGTTAATTTTTAGAAAATTGCATTCCCATTCTTTTTTTTCGTTATTGCTTTGTAGTCATCCCTCTTAAAAGAGTACAAGATGGTGGAGGCATACATGCACACATCTCTCATTTACCCTTCCCCAATTCCCACCTCATTTACTTCTTCTCATGCTTGGATAGTGATTGACTTTGATATGTTTTTGAATGTACATCATATACATTATGGAATTTCCCTCTTTTCCCTCCCATCTCTATTTTTAGGTCACCTATTTTGCTCCTCTATAGTTTCTCCTTTGTCTAGAGTTCTTCCTATGATTCATTTTCTCCCTAGCTTCTGTATGTAAGGGAGAAAATTCAATTTCTTATGTTTTTGTGACTGACTAATCTCACTTAGGATAATGTTCTCCAGTTCAATCCATTTCCCTGCAAATGATGTAATTGTATTGTTCTTTATGGCTGAGTAAAATACCATTGTGTACATATCTCATAGTTTGTAATCTATTCAGCTGTTATGAACATGTTGGCTTGTTCTATAGTTTTGCAGTTGTGAATTTGTGCGGCTATGAACATAAATATGCATGCATTAATTTGGTTTCCATTCTTTTGGGTAAATACCCAGAAGTGGTACTGCTGGACCATGGTAGGTACTTTCCCATTCTCCTGAGGATCCTCCATACTGTTTTCCAAAGTGGTTGTACTGATTTGCAATCCCACCAACAACAAATTATAGTTCCCAATTCCCCACATCCTTGCCAACATTTGTTCTTGTTTGTGTTTTTAATGATTGCCATTCTAGTCAGAGGTGAAATCTAATGGTAGCTTTGATTTGCATCTCTCTGATTGCTAATGATGTTGAGGATTTTTTCATACATTTATTGGCCATTTGAATATCTTCTTTTGTGAAGTGTCTAGTTTACTTGCCCATTTAAAAAAATTATTGGTGCATTGTAGTCATCCATCTTAATGAAATACAAGATGGTAGAGGCATACATGCACACATCACCCAATTATCCCTTACCAAAATCCCACCCCATTTTCTCCCCTTCCCTTCTTCTCATGTTTGGCTTAGTAATTGACTTTGATATGTTTGTGAATGTACATTCCCATTCTTGGAAAACCTTCCTTTTCACCTCTATTTTTACAGTGCTGGGGATGGAACTCAAGCCCTCACACATACTAGGCAGGCACAAACCCTCAGAGCTACAAATCCCCAGCCCTCTTTATTTAGAAAACACATCTTTAGGAAGCTAATATGATCTTTATAAGTTGTTTCGTTGCTTTAGTTTAATTTTAGCTAAAATGTACAAAACATTTACAGATAAAATCATATAATGTTCAGGGCTGGGGATGTGGCTCAGTGGTAGAGTGCTAGGCTAGCATGTGGAGGCCCTGAGTTTCATTCCTAGCACTAAAAAATATGTTTAGAATTAGCTTTTAAAATTTTACCTGTGTATATGCTTAAGTGTGGGAGAAATTAATAATTATTGAAGCTGATCATGGTTCTATTAGGGTTCTTGATATGGTTCTAATGTTTAATTTTTTATTTGATAGGTACTTGGTTTCTTTTCTTATTGGTGCATTGTTATCATACATCTTAGTGAGGTATAAGATGGCAGTCTAACGTTTTATTAAAAATAAAAAATGTGAATAACTTTGCTTGCTCTTATAGGTGTTTTATCTGTTTCTCTACCCCATAAAATTTAATTTGTGTTTATTTAAAAATTATAAATTTTTAAATATTTCATTTTGCATATTGCAAAAATTAAAAATGCAAAATATATAAATGGTAAAAGTCTTCATTTATATCTGCCTGTGACCTCTTTCATATTTAACATGTCTCCTCAGAAGTACTAACAGTAAAATCAAATGTATTCCTTCAGTATATTCTTCATCCCCACACAGATTGTATATGTGTGTGTCTGTAGTTCCCCAAAGAATTGCTGAATTATAAAGGACAATTTGATTATATAGAAAGATCAGTTTCCTCCAAGTAAACGTATTTCCAATCCTATAATGTAAATATGTAGAAAAATAGTTATCACTTAACGGGTTTTTATTGGCAGATTTGCTCCAACTATAAACAAATGTATTCCCTTTTTAAATAGATTAAGCATTTTTGAGATTATTAAATGAAGTGAATGTGTCTGAATTGTTTCCAATTCATAATGACTGATCACTTTAAGGTATAGTCACTGGAAGCCACATGTAGCAACTTTTTTCTCCTTCCTTCCTTCCTTCCTTCCTTCCTTCCTTCCTTCCTTCCTTCCTCTTTCTTTCTCTTTTTCTTTCTCTCTCTCTTTCTTTATTTTTCTTTTTTTAAAATTGGTGCACTGTATTTGTACCACATAATGGGATAAAAAAAAATACTTTTGCAGACATACATGCACGCATCGTCCAGTTAGCCCCTACCCAATCCCCACCCTGTTCCCTCCCCATCCCTCCTTCCCATGCTTGGCTTAGTGGTTGACATCTAGTATTATAGCACTTTATCCAAAATTAACAATGATAATTTCACATAACAGTTTCATTTGTCTGATACCAAGCTTTTGATGACTTAAAGATAACATTTCAATATTTCTTTTTGCTTTCTTTCTTACCAAGGATTATTTTTTCTTTTTTTTTTTTAGGTAAAACTATCATACATTTATTTATTTATTTTTCTGAAAAAATCTATACTAATATGGAATATGGACTCTAGATACCCAAAATGATCTCGAAAAAGAACAAAGCTAGAAGATGTATATTTTCTGATTTCAAACCATATAAAGCTACAATAATTGAAACAGTGTAGTACTGTTCTAAAGGCAGATATATAAACCATTGGAGTTAAATAAAAGCCTAGAGATAAATTCTTTCATAATTGTCAAGTTATTTTTGAGAAGGTTTCCACAAACATTTGGTGGAAGAAAGAATAATCTTTTAACTAAATACTGTTGAAAAATAATAATTACAAGAAAAAGAATAAAACTGAACCCTTACCTAACCCCATATACAAATATTAACTCAAAATAGATAAAAGACCTAAATATAAATCTTAAGACTATAAACTTTTAGAAGAAAATCTGGGTCATAAAACCTCACAACATTGAAATTGGCAGTGATTTCTTGGATATGATTTCAATGGCACAGGCAACAAAAGGGTAAACAAACTCCCTAAAAATTAAAAAAAAATATTGTATATCCAAAGACAATGTAAACAGAGTCAAAGGTTACTGATAGAAAGGGATAAAATATTTCCAAATGCTATATCTGAAGGTATATTAATATTCCAACTAGAAATCCTAAAAATTAACAACAATAAAAGCAAACAATACAATTTAGAGATAGGTAAAAGACTAACATAAATAATGAATCTCCACAGATAACCAATCTTAGTTGACTGTTGGATGGAATCTCTTGTTTCTCTGGTTCTGGTGTGTGTTACCTATTTCTTCTTTGTAGTTAATCTCTTTGAGTATTTTCTCTAGTGCTGGTTTTGAAGACATAAATTCCTTCAGTTTCTGTTTGTCATGGAAGCTTCTTATTTCTCCATCTAATTTGATAGAAAGTTTTGCTGGGTAGGAAATTTTTGGCTGGAAGTTGTTTTCTTTCAGAGTTTGGAATATGTTACTCCAAGCCCTTCTGGCTCTCATGACTTGGTTTGGGAAGTCTGGAGTGATTCTAATTGGCTTGCCTCTGAATGTCACTTGGCCCTTTATTTTTGTTTCCTTTAAGATTCTCTGCTTGGCTTCCAAGCATTCCATAATTGGTCATGTTGACAATTATGTGGCATGGTGATCCTCTTCTCCGATCCTGTCTAAGGGGAGTTTTATAAGTTTCCTGGACCTGTGTATCGACCTCTTGCTCTATGTTTGGAAAATTTTCTGCTATTACTTCCTTGAAGAGATTGTTGATCCCTTTGGTTTCACCTTCTTTTACCTCCTCTATTCCAATTATTCTTAGGTTAGCTCTCTTAAAATGGGCCCATATTTCTTCAATGTCAGATTCCTGCTGTCAGATTTTTTTTCTAAATTAGAAACTATGCATTCATTTTTGGAGTATCATCTTCTAGGAGCGAGATTCTATTCTCCATGTGGCCTAATTGGTTGTTTATACTTTGAATTGAGGCCTTTACTTCATTGACTGCATCCTTTATCTTTTTGGCTCTCTCTGAATTCTTTTCGAAACACCTCTATGATTTCTACAGTTATTTTCCTGATTTGATCTTCTAGAAATCTCTGAATTTCTGTGTTATCAGGTTCTGATGTTGTGGGGTTGTGAGCATTCACAGCTCCATTGTTATTCCTCTTTCCCATTATTTCGGAAGTTTGTGCCTTCTCTGGGTTCTTCCCTGGGTCACTACGACTTCACTTAAGGTGCTCTGGATCTCGAGTCTGTGGTATCTCAGTCCCCACTACTCCTTTACTGGGTTGTATCGCAGAGTCTCAGACCGTGGGAGTCAATTGAGGCTGCTTTAGACTATGGGGGGTGCCAGGTTGGGCATTCTCCTATGGTGTGATATCTCTGCCACCGCCACTCCCCTCTGGGAGTATAGTACTGGGATTTCCCCTCTAGGGGCCGCAATTTGACTCACTGTTGTTGAGTGCGCTGATGGAGCTGTAGTGGACTTGGTGGGTTCGCTGCTGCTGCCGCTGGTGGCAATACGGCGCTGCTGTCATGCCCTCGGCCGTGAGGCTGGCATATTTCTTCTCTGGTTTTGAGCTCTGCTCTGAGTCCCTGCAGGGTGTGCTGAGCCCAGCCCCTGGGAGTTTTAGATGCTCCCTGCACCGAGAAATCTGCCGAATTCCTCCCGGCTGATCTGCAGCGGCTCACTTCGACTCGCTGTCAGCCGCTCCTCTCTGGAGCCTGGTGGGCTGTTGAGTGTGTTGGTCTGGAGCCATCCTGTTACTTGCTGCTGCCGCCGGCAGTATGGTACTGTTGCTGAGTCCTCAGCCGTGAGGCAGGCGTATCTCCTCTGTGGCTCTGAGCTCCGTTCTGTGTTCCCCTCCTCTCTGGGGCCTGGTGCTGCAAGGAAAGATGGCGCCTGCCGCTTTATGCCGCGGCTCCAGCCGCAGCAATGCGGTCTGATTTCTTTCTGGTGTCTCGTTTTTCCAGCCCTCTTTTTCTCTGTCCCTTGTAATTACATTTCTTGTTTCTCTGCTGATGATGTTTTCTGGCTATGTAAGGCGCTGATTTTGTGGTAATAGAAATTGGTTCTTAGCGGGGCTCATAAGCCCCGCTTTTCTCTGTCGCCATCTTCCCAGAAGTCTCTTTCTTTCTTTCTTTCTTTCTTTCTTTCTTTCTTTCTTTCTTTCTTTCTTTCTTTTTTCTGCAGTACTAGAGATTGAACCAAAGGGTTCTCAGCCACTGAGCTACAACCCAGAACTTTTCAAAAATATTGTTTGTTTATTTACTTTGAGACAGGGTCTTACTAAGTTGCTCAGGCTGGCCTGGAACTTACGATCCTCCTGCTTCAGCCTCCCAAGTAGCTGGGATAAGTGCGCACTACCATGTCTGGTTTGCAGCAACTTTTTTTTAATCAATGGTATACTGTAGCTAAATGCATTTCACATGTACATCCCAGAGGGAAAGACATGCATTGAGGCCAAAGGAATCAGCTTGTGATTTTAGTTAAATTTTAAAATTGAAGTGTCATTTTGAAGTCATATCTCCTACTGCTTATGCCCCTGGCAATATAGGATAGTTAGACCCATACACTTTGATTGAATGATGAATAGTTAAAGTTCTCCATACATTTTAAAAGAATGTTCCTTCTCAACATTTTTATTCTGGAACATCTCCAACCACCCATTCACAATTTTTCATCCTGGTCAGTGTTATGCAAACTTTTCAAGATAGGCTCTGTTTCTATCAGATGCTTCATATCTGCTTCCATTGCTAGAACCAAAAAGGTCTTCAGCATGGCCTTTTTTTGTTTTCTTTCTGATTTAGTTTTAAGGCACATGAAAAGGACAAGCTTGACAGCTCTAGAGGCCCTAGACCTGTTTATACATGCGCCATGTAGAGCATGGCCTCTCTGTGTCACATTAACCTTAGTCCTCCCCTTGTACCTGCAGGAATCAGCATGGGGCAAAGGCCAATCTGCTCCATCTTCCTTGATTCACCTAAAACAAGTAATTAGCAAGGATTCAGGAGCAGCCCTTTCTGTTGTTTCTGACACTTCTCTGCTACTTTCTTCTAGTGAGTACATGTGCATGAGCAGACACAGACACACATTCACTCCAGAGTTTCTAATTGGCACATATGAGCTGGTGCCTGGATTTTGTAGGACAGAAAGCCACTTTTTGAGGTAGCATTTAGTAAATATTTGTCATGTATAAAGCCTTGTACCAAATTCCAACAGAAAGTCTGTTTTCTCATCACAAAGTGAGTAAATAAGGCTGTTATCCAGACATTAGTGATATAACTTTTATATTGATTTCAATTAACTGTGATGTGGAATAGAAGGAATAAGTAGGTAGAAAGGAGACAGACAGGAGGAAAAGTAAAATATAACTTTAATGTAAGAACCTGGAACTGAAGTGCTTCAGTCTCCAATCCACAAACCAGTTTTCTTTCCTACGCCTGACTCTCCCCAAAATTCCTGGGAAACCTGTAGATCCTAGAGTTAAT
The DNA here is from genome assembly GCF_963383645.1 of Muscardinus avellanarius. Taxonomy (NCBI): domain Eukaryota; kingdom Metazoa; phylum Chordata; class Mammalia; order Rodentia; family Gliridae; genus Muscardinus; species Muscardinus avellanarius. The sequence continues at coordinate 69,205,842 of NC_137792.1, read as the reverse complement.
TACAATATTTCTGAGAAACCTATAATTTAGGATATTCCAGCTTATCCGTCAATCAGCTAATGAGGACCCCAATCAGCTTGAAGACCCTAAGACTGACCAGGCCACCAGACCATCAGGAAGTGCGTTGGGACTACTGGACTGAGCTCATCCACCCTAAGGCTGACCAGATCTCCTGCCCACCATAAATTGCCTCAAGACTACTGGACTAAGCTCATCCTCATATATCTTTTCTAGTTCACCCCTCATGAAAGTCCCCTATAAAAGGAGAACCTTGAACTCCCCAAAATGCCTTCCTAATCTTGAGGTGGCCTGCATTCTCTCTTGAATGTGTAATTTCCTTCCCTTTCCCCCAAATAAGCCTCTGCCCATGTCTCTAACTGGCACATGCTGAAATTCTTTTCTGTCACGTTAGCCAAGGACCCTGCAGATCCTGAGTTAGCTGAGAACTCACCACAACAACTCTATCTCTGGTTTTCTTTGGGGGGCAGGTGGTTGGTGATGTGGAAGAAATAGGATGCAAATAAGTGCTCCATAAATTCCTATGCAAATTGAAGAATCAATATATATCATATAATATATGTAAGACATTATTGAATTTATAGCAGCTTCTTTGTTTTTGAGGTGATAAATATAGCATACATTTTCCCATTTTAACAACTTTTTTGTGGTATTATGGATTGGACGAAGGGACATTCTACCTCTGAACTACACCCTTATAATTTTTTATTTATTTTTAAACAGGGTCTTGCTAAGTTGCTAAAAATCTCAGTAAATTGTTGAGCCTGGCCTTGAACCTGCGATACTCCTGTCTTAGCCTCCCAAGTACTGAGATTACAGTGTTGTGCCACAATTCCCAGCTCATTTTAAGCACTTTAAAGTGTTTATTTCAGTACAGTCATAATACTGGTTAGCCATTACCACTCTTTATTCTCCCAATTTTTCATCATCTCAAATGGAAAGTTTTGTACTCATTTAGCATACCCCTGCTTTTCCTTTTAGTTTTTGATAACCTCTTATCTTACCTTCTGTCTTGGTGAATTTATCATTCTAAGTGTTTCATATAAGTGTAATCCGACAACATTTGTCTTTTTGTGTTTGACTTCACTTACATGAATGTCTGAAAAGATCATTCATGTTGTACTATGTATCAGAATTTTATTCCTTTTATGACTAACATTCCATTGAATGAATGTGCCATATTTTATTCATTTATCTATCTATTCCAATATATTCACCTGTTTATTTATCCAATTTATGTACTTATCCATTTATCTGTTGATGGGCATTTGGGTTGTTTTCACCATTTATCTGTGATGAGTAATGCTGATATAATCATTGACATACAATTATCTGTTTGAGTTCCTGTTTTCAGAAATCATATACCTAGAAGTGGAATTGGTAGGCCATATGGTAGGTAAATATTCATCTTTTAGAATTCATCAAACTGAACTCCATAGTAGTTATGGAATTTTGGATTTCTACCAGCAATGTCTGATGATTCCAATTTCTCTACATAAACAAAATTAACAACATTGACATTTCCCTGTTTTTTTTTTTGTTGGTTTGGTTGTTGTTGTTTAATAAGCCATCCTAGTAGATGTGAATTGCGTACTAGCTCTTTGTCAAACATTTTCCTTATCAGCTACTGTTCTGTCATTGAAGACAAGATGGATACACAAAATATTTTGACATTCAAAAAGTATTCTCAGCCATGTGTGGTCCATACCTATAATTCCAGTACTTGCGAGGGTGAGACAGAAGGATCGCAGGTTTGAGATCAGCTTCAACAATTTAGTTGGACTTTGCTTAAAAGTAAAATATGAAATAGGGCTGGGGATGTAACTCAGAGGCAGAAGACCTGTGAGTTTAATACCTAATACCATACACCAAAAAAAAAAAAAAAAGCATTCTCAAATTAAAATTTGGGCTCTAATTCAACATTTAAAAGAAAATTTCTACATCATCTAATTTAGAAACATCTCTAAACTTCACAGTAGCATTTTAAAGTTAGTATTATTATCCCCATATGGCTAAAGTGAGGTTCTGATAAGTGAAGTAATTTGTAGAAACAGTTGTTGGACCCAGATTTTCCAGTTCTCATTTCTTGGGAAGATCTCATCTACATTACCCTAACTCCCTTTTTGGGTAGGAACTGCTAGAACCTGGAGGGAAGGATCAGGTGTGCCATTTGGGTTTTTCATCTTCATGCATCTACTTTTCATGCCATGTCCTTTCTGTCAGTACTGGTTACCTCCCCAACTCCATGTCTGTTTCTCACGTCAAATTCGCTTTTATTGTGATCAAGATTCTGCATTAGTGAAAACTTTAGAAAAAAAATGAAAGCAGAGAGAAGAGAAAAATAATTCTGAATTGTAATACCATAACATAGCTGTATACCTCATCATGAATGCATATGTGTATATGTACACACAAATTTGCATGTATACATATAATGGTATGCGAATGTGTGTGTATATGCATGTGTGTGGTGTGTGTGTGTGTGTGTGTGTGTGTGTGTGTGAGAGAGAGAGAGAGAGAGAGAGAGAGAGAGAGAGAGAGAGAGAAGTATGGAAGTATCATTTTATTTGGGACTCTCACTGGTGGGAATAGGCTTATGTGGCAAGTATTACAGACTAGTTCCTTGAAAAATCTTTTAGTTCATTTCTTCTCTCCTTTGTACACCATAGAAAGGACAAGAATAATGGCCTCATTTGGAAGAGGGCTCAGAAAGAGGCTGCTTGCTCTTAGTCGCCAGTCTCCATGCTATTTCATGTAGTATTGGTAATAAAGGCAGTTTAAAATCTGAGCTCATAAACACATATTCTGGAATGGCCCTTTTGTTTCTTGTGACTTGCATGATTAAAGCTCCCCAGTGGGGCAAACTTGTCAGAGACACTCAGGTGGCATTTCTACCCATCAGCTGGGAGTTGAGACCACTGAGCCAGGAATATTGACATTGTTTAGACTGTGCTAAAATTGACTCTACTGAGCATGCTCTTAGTGAGTTCATTCATTTGTTATTTTTTTTTTCATTCATGTATTCATCCAACAAAACCTTTATTGGCTCTGCGTTGGTTCCAGATTTTAAGCCAGGGGCTGAGGATTCAGAGAGGGATGAGAAAAACCATTGCCCCAGGGTAGCTTGCAATGAAGTAGTATGGGGGAGATGGGCAGGGAACCACATAATTAGAATGGGTGGGCCTTGGTACAGCAGAAGGCAACTGCTAGATGCCTGGGGGCCACAAGCAGCCAATGGAGGGGGTGGCATCTGTGGCTTAGTTGGAATTTCCCTTGGATAATCAGCCCTCAAGCTTAGCACAGGGGTCTAAAGGGAGATAAAGCAACCATATTGGCAACCATTCATCAGTAACACTTAACTGAACACCTGCCAGGCCCAGAGCATGTTATAACATAATAATGATGGTAATAAAAATTATAACTGACATTTATTGAATGCTTCCTATGTGCCAGTCAATGTACTGAACACTTTTTGAATAGACTTCGCTTTTTAGAGTAGTTTAAGTTCACAGCAGAATTGAGTGGAAAGTACAGAGAGTTCACACATACATACATACATACAAACACACACACATATATGCATGCATGCACACACACACCCCCACACCCACTACCAACATCCCACTGCACAATGGTACATTGTTTTTTTTACAATGGATGAACCAATTTTGACATATCATAGTGATCCAGAGTCCACAGTTTACATTAGATGTTGTTTCTGGTGTGGTATATTCTAGGGATTTGAACAAATACATAACATGTACACGTCATTGCATAATTGCACTACTTAAAATTTATCTGTGCCTCAATAGGCATATTACACATATTAACTAATTTAGTTGTCATACTAACCTTAAGAATTAGGGACAACTATTACCATTTTTCATATGAGACAATGAAAATATGAAGTGCAAAGAGAAAACATATGACCCTTCACTCTCTGTAATATGCAAATCTCACTTAACATACAAAAGAGACTCCAGATGATGAAAAGAAAACTTAGGGGAACCAGGGAGAAGATATAAAGGTAGGGGTGGAGGAAGACTTAGTTTTATTAATAGAAATACAACCATAGACTATGGTTATACATATGAATATATAACAATATCAGTCTATGTACTCCCTATTGGGAAGGAGGGCACCAAGAGCCCCTGTATGTCATTGTCAACATGATTTACATTATGATTTGAGAGTATAATGAATTTATCACCTCATAACAGCAGGGGAGGTGAGAGAGAGAGAGAGAAAGAAAGAAAGGAAGAAAGGAAGAAAGAAAGAAAGAAAGAATGAATGAATGAATGAATGTTCTGGTAGTAATAGCAATATCTTTATCAATGATATGGCTTCAATGATTTACTTTTTCCAACTAGGCCTCACCAATAGCACAATAACTGGGGACTAAGTGCATTACATGTGAGCTTTTGCTTTTGAGAGATACTTAAGATCCAAACCATAATAGACTGGAAGCTCTATTGTCTGGTCCATATATAGTAGGTACTGAATAAGTAATCTCACAGTTTTTTTTCTCTCTCTTTTTCTGTGGCCTTGCATATATGCATATATACACAGCAATTATAATACAGGCCTTGGAGGTGGCTCTGTGTAATGATTGTGGTATATGCTTGGGAATACTGAGTTTGATACTTAGCACCAAACCAAAACCAATATAAAAAACCCAACCCTCTGAAATATCTTTAAAATTTAAGTTTGGTTATGTGTTTTTCTTGTAGGCCTTGGTTTAATCTTTATTTTCTTTGACTAGGAAAAAACTAGCAAGAGAGGAACCCAGAAGTATCAAGGGTTGGCCTTGGACAAGAGGAATATTCATTTCCTTAAATGCAGCAGGAGGAAGCTGTGGCAGGAAGTGTAGTTTTGCTTTGTATGCTGGACTAGGAAAAAAAAAGTCCGTCTTTCTTTTTTCTTTTCTTTTCTTTTCTTTTCTTTTCTTTTCTTTTCTTTTTTTTTTTTTTTGCGGTTTGGGAATGGAACTCAGGGGCATTTGGCCTTCAAGCTACACCCCTGCCCTATTTTTTTGTCTTTATTTTGAAACAGGGTCTCACGAACTTGAGGAGGGCCTCACTAAGTATCTGAGGCTGTCCAGGAACCGCAATCCTCTCATCACATCCTACTGAATACTGGGATTACAAGCATGCGCCACCACACCAGCTTGAGTCCTTCTTTGTTGATGACTTGGATTCCTCCAGTGAGTGACAAAATCACATCACACCTGAAGAGGTAGGGAGTAGAAACGGTATAAAATAATTGTCATATAAAATAAGAAAGATTTCTAAAATATTTTAGTAGGGTTTCTGGATAATGTTCAAGAGCTTGCTAGAGGCCTTAGGTCAGAAATTCCCCAAAAAATCAAATGTGGCATTCTCCATATTCAGCTAACATTGTTATTTTCCCTACAGCTCCAGCTCTAAAGAACTTTTAAGTCTATGGTAAAGATCCTCTGCCTGGTGTCTATGAATCCACTTCAGGGGGTCCACAAATCCCCTGAACTCATATGCAAAAATTTGCAAATATATGCATTTTCTAGAGAATGAGTCCTTAACTCTCATTAGAGTTTGAAAAGATTAAGAACCACTATTGAAATGCTTGTTCTAACAGTGTAGCCTTTCAGATCTGTCCCCAGGTGTTCTCCCCAGCCAACCACTCTGTGTCTCTTAAATTATAAGCACTTTAGGTAACCCATCAACAAATTCTTTTATATTGACTTCAAGGCAAACCCAATTTACACCACCGACTGTGAACTTGTCACCGCAAAGTATACACCACAATGACTATAGAAAGGTGAGATAGGGCTGCTGCTTAACAATCATTAAAGAAATGTACAGAAGATAAAAATCTCCAACTTGGAAAAGTTATAAAATTGCTGTAATTTGCACAAGATGCCCACAGATAGATAACTCTTGAGACCCTTTATTATACAGTACCCCAATTTATCAGTCTTTGCTGTTTTCCTTTCTTTGGGTTCTCTGCTCTCTATCATCTGGACCCAAAAATTCACTTTTTAGGAAAACCATGTGAGGGATTCATGGACCAGTTTACCCCTTCATCTAAGTTAAACCCAATTCTTGGCAACAGAGATTGAGTTTTAGCAGGACTCCTAAATGCTGCTTTTCTCGGTCGCCATCTTCTTTTAAAGCCATTTTAGCACTTTGCTTTTACAAAGGTTCCCAAGGAAGTGCGCCTGTAGGCAGCAGGAAGTGCCAATCTGTTTTCCTGTGGCTGAGATTCATGAGGTATCTTAAACTGTCAACCAAGAAGCTTTGAGTATTACCTTTAAATTTCATACCATCTTTCCATCCTATTCCTAACAATACTTCTGAATGTCTTGAAGTGTTTTCTAAAGTCATTTCTTACTGGAATCTAGAAATGGAAAACGAGAAATCAGCCTATGTTTTTCAATGGTCCCAAAGACTATTGGGTTGATTTAAAATCTGGCTAATTTTCTGTTTACTTTTAAAAGTTGGGGTGTATATGAGCCATGCATAGTGGTGCAAGCCTATAATCCCAGTACTTGGGAGGCTGAGATCACATGTTTGAAGTCAGTGTGTTAATTTAGTAAGATCCTATTTCAAAATAAAAAATAGTGCTAGGGGTGTAGCTCAGAGGTAGAATGCCCCCATGGGTATCCCCCACCACACACAAAGTGTTAAGTACATATGAAGTCAAAGTATGTTTGTAGGGAAGACTTTTAAGTTTGTTTCATTTTATAGGATTAAGATTCTTGGGTCAAAATAAGATAAAAGATTATGTTCCAGAAATTTCCTTTTTATGGGAAATTCTTCTAAGCATAAGATATGCAATTAGAAAATGCTACTATAGTTAAAGATATTTTTCTGTACTAAAGATTAATTAGCACATTGTAGGCAAGTGTTCTACCACTGAACTATATATCCTGGGCCTTTATTTTTTTAATTTTGAGACATAGACTCTCTAAGTTGCTCAGGCTGGCCTCGAACTTGTTATCCTCTCCCTCAGTCTCTGCAGTAGCTGGGATTATAGGTGTACATCACTATGCTCAGATTATTTGACCTTTTTTTTTAACCACTGTCTTTATTTTGTCTCCATTCATGAAGTAGTTGATACCATGCTGGTGATACAATGCCTATTTTGACTTAGGGAATTGTGATAGATGATTTGTCCCAGGAAATCAGTGTCAAAGTGTGACTAGAAACTTAATCTTCTGATACCTATTATCTTTTTTGTGAGAGACTGTTATATAGTGGTGAGAATTCCTATCTAATGATAGACCTTGTTTTTTTATCAATTAGTAGCTGGGAGGCTTGCTAAAAGATAATTCACCTCGGTGCACCTCAGTCCCTTCATCTATGAAATGGAGACATTACTGCTTATTTTGCAGAATGGCTGTGAGGGTTGAAGGAGATAATATTTTAAAAATGCCTAGTGCATATTAAACAAAATATAAACATTCATTATCCTGGGGCTGGGACTTGGCTTATCTCTATGTGTAAGGCTTTGGGTTTCATCCCCACCGAGAGAGAGAGAGAGAGAGAGAGAGAGAGAGAGAGAGAGAGAGAGAGAGAGAGAGAGATTAAAGGAAGAAGAAGAAGAAGAAGAAGAAGAAGAAGAAGAAGAAGAAGAAGAAGAAGAAGAGGAGGAGGAGGAGGAGGAGGAGGAAGAGGAGGAGGAGGAGGAGGAAGAGGAGAAGGAGGAGGAGAGGAGAGGAGAAGATTCATTAACATTACTCTCAATACTGCAAGGAAAAGTTCTTTTTTTTTTGTGGTACTGGGGGTGGAACCCAGAGGCTTTCTACCTCCGGGCTATACTCCCAGCCCTATTTTGTATTTTATTTGGAAACGGTCTCACTAAGTTGCTGAAAGCCTCACTAAGTAGCTGAGGCTGGCTTCGAACCTGCGCGATCCTCCTGTCTCAGCCTCCCAAGTGCGGGGATTACAAGCGTGCGCCACCACACCCGGCAAGGAAAAGTTCTTTAAGGAAAGAGAGCTTAAGTATTATGAAGATTCCATTATTGACTTTGGTTTTGGAAGGGCCAGTACAGAATCTGAGATTCTTTGGAAATGGAAGAGCCCTCTGAGATGATCTAGTTTAATTAACTAGTGTTACAAAAAAGAAAAGTGGCCCAGAGAGGATGATGGCATGCCCAAGGCTGCCAGGTGACACATGAACCCCAATAAGAACACTTTTGAAAGTGTGTTTAAGATGAGCTCTTTCAAAGTAAAAATGCATTCTGCAATAAAGAGAGAATTCTCATGTTTATATCTCATCTGATAGTGAATAAAGTATGTTTAAAATAGTACCAACATACAAGTACCAGTAAGACAGGTGGTATCTTTTTATAATTAAAAGCCAATTTACATTTTGAAAATACAATGATGCACAGTGAATAAATATATTAGCATAGATAGCCATTAAAATGTAAATCATATTACTAATCTCCCTCGAACTAAAAACAATAAATGGACTATCAAAATATTTTAGGGAATGTCAGATGAAATTTTACTTAAATTACTCTTCTAGATTTTTTTCTCCACCTTGGGTTACTTTGGTTGGACTACCAGAAGAACAAAAATAAGCTTAATACTTAGATAAGTGCTTGTCTTCCTAACACTACAAAAGAAACATTTGTTCTCCCAGATAACTCTTAAGTAAACTGCTGTCAAAACAATTAGTGTTATTTTTCTATTATCCTCCTATTGAGAGTAAATAACCATTTCATGAATATGTTAATTATCTAGTAGGTGGAGAAGATAAGGAGAACTCAGTGTCTCCAGAAGCAACAATAAATCATCAACTGCATACAAAAACACAAGCCAGCTCCTCTGCTGGATCTTCATCTGTCCGCATTTCGCCAGGCTCAGATCAATCAGCTTTGACAATGAAAAGAGAACCAGAAAAAAAGTGACAGTGTTTTGATAGAATTAACCACGATTAAGCCTTCATTTGTGCACTGAGGCTGGAGTGGGACCGACCATCTTCTAGCTAACTAAGTATTCAGTAGTTTTTATTGCCGACAAAACCTTTTTTATTTTCACACCGTTCTGAAAATGCATCGGGGAATCGCATGATGGTCATTTAAAAGAATTAGGGAAGTGAGGCTAGCTTTAAAATTTACTTTCTAAGCACCGGACAGATAGTTTTTCTATATAATCCCTTTTTAAAATAAATGATCACGCTTCCTTTAAACTCATTCTACCTTTGGTAATCATGCCCAACTTTTGGCAGCTTTCAATGTGCCTTTTGAAACCTCAGGCACAGAATTCTTCTCCATCCGCAGTGGATCAACTTAGTGCTGAAAGGGAACATGCTCCGAGGGGAAGAGCAGAGGAGGTGGGGGTGGGGAGAAAATAGCAAAGTGCTTTCTCTTCCTATTTTGAAGGGCCGAGATGTATTTTTCCATATTAAATATTTTGAAAAAAGTTGAATGCAGCATTGTGGTAGATAATTAAAATGTAAATTTCAGTATCTATGCTGGCTTTGTGAGTTTTTTTTAATACATTTAAGTTAGTTGTCTTTTCAAACATGTGGTCAGCTGTTGTATTCACATATGGTCAAATGATCAAAGTCTCAACTCCTCTCTAATTGTCCCCCTGCTGCTCGTCTGCTCTGTCCGTGATCAAGGCCTCAGCAGGTGATGAGAAAGGCATGAGAACAGGCTGGAAGGAGAATGAGGCCCAAGCTGAAAGAAATAAAGACTTCCAGTACATCACCCTGACAGTAAAGAGCCAAGGAAAAGTGACGTCTGGCTACGAGTGCTTATATATTTTTTTGTTCACCAATCTGCATACATTTTTCCCTTAGCAAAATGCAAATGGAGCTCCGCCTGCTCCACAGGGCTGGAGCCTCCCCCGCCCCACACACACACTTTAGGGCTTTGCTTGTCTCAGGAAGAAGCTGCTAAGTCCCACAGTTTATAGTATTTCACATGTTTGTGGAAATCATTGCAATTCTTTTCACTTCTGCTTGTCATTGTTTGCCCAGAATTCACTTTGCCAGATGGCGCTTTATTGTCACTAGTGGTTACACCTCACTATTGGATCAGTTCAAGACCAAATGGTGTGAAGAGCTTTCATACTTAGAGGATTTAGTCAAACATTCATTCTCTGCTATTCAGGCCACTGGAGCACTAATTCATAAACAAGCCGGCAGAACTCGGAATGAAGGGAGGAGAAAAGGGCCTGGTTTTTTTCACTCTAAATTATTAATTTGCCTTCTATTTACAGTCCAAATTGGGAGGAATTGTAATTAAGCAGGAGTATCTTGCACAAACATAAATAAGATGCTAAGGAAAGGGTCGGTCAGGGCGCAGAATGAGAGACTGTATCATGTGACCACTGCCAGAAAGCTTAAGGGGTTGCCAGTGCACACAAAAACATAACCCAATGTTTTCCCCCAAAGACTGATTCCTTATCATTTCTGTTGTCTCATTAGCCAGCTGGTTCTATTGGCAAATGCTATGAATTATAGCATCATGACTTTTTTTTTTCCTTTGGTGGTACTGGGGATTGAAATCTGGGACATTCTACCTCCAAACTATACCCCAGCCATTTTTTTTTTAAATTTTGAAACAGGGTCTAAGTTGCTGAGATTGGCCTTGAACCTGTGACCCTCCTGTCTCAGCCTCCTAAATACTGGTATTATAGATGCACATCACCATTTTTATATGTATTTCCCTGTTGCAAGATGTAAGAGGTTTTCAAACATGAACATATTTAAAGTGTGAACACATTTTCAGTGTTGGGAAGGAATCTCTGCAATTCAAGCTATTCCATTCATCTTCAGTGATTTACAAGTGGAAATTTGGAGAATGCAGAAACATTCAAGGTGTGCACACTTCTGTGTTTTAGGAATCAAGTAACTTGGAGGCCTGACATGAGTGGCTTCATACTCTTTGTGTTTATATATTTTTTCTAAATTTACATGGCATGTGCCTTTCTGAAAAAAAAATCACTGAATGAATCTTTTGGCTACTGCCTCAGCATTGGAAGGATCTTGTCCTCTTCCTTTTTTTTTTTTTAAATCAAATATTGAAACTGCTGCAAAGCTGGAGGCCCTGGAACAAACATGAAGAAAATAGAGAAAGGATTTAGCAAACAAGGAATTCATTGCTTGGCCTAATTTGGTTTCTTATTAAATATGAATCTCTCTAGTTTTTTTTTATCCTTGGGATGGGAGTATATCTTTACCTAACTATTCAAAGGGGTGTTGAAAGGACAAAGAAAAAGCACCGATCTTAAGAGGGAGGTTCTTCATGGAAGGCAGGTGCTAAGGGATTTGGAGGTTATTTTAGAAAAAATCCTTGAAGCCCTGGGTGCAATGCCTTGCTGTAGTAAGAAAGGCAAACAGGATAATGTATTGTATCAACAGAGGAAGCAGAACCCAAATCAAAAGACACCATCTTGTTACTGTAGGGCCTAATATTGTCCTTCTACAAAGAGCTGGTTGGTGTTAATCAAACACTGCACTCCCGGTCTAATCACCTTGTCCTCAGAAGCTTATTGCCATCCTGGGCAAGGCCCAGTTCACAGAGCAGCTGAAATGATACTCGTTTTTCCAATGAAGGGAACAGAAGAAGTGTAGGTTTTCTCTATCATTTGGGTTTATTTATTTTGCATTGTACCAACAATGCAAAATTATGTAATAATAGTCTCCCAGGGCCCTGACCTAATCCCAGGGAAGCTACAGTGGTAGAGATTACAGCTCTGCTTGGGAACCAATCCCAACTGGGAGGAACAAAGCCCCAACTGGGGGTCCCCTAGTTTTTCCACCAACATTTCTGGACATCATCCCTTTGCTATGCTAAGTGGGCTGCCCAGTAATTGGACCTACCCCCAAGGAGGGAGGAGATAGAGAAAGCTGGAAAGGCACAGTGAGAAAACAGGAACTATATGGCTGAGAAGGGATTCTGGTGGGGGTGGGGTACAGGCAGGAAGCTAGGCACTTGGCTTTCCTGTTGCATCTGGAAACAAAGCAATGATGTAGGCAGAGAGAGTTGGCTTAAATATTAAACCAGACATCTTGGCATTTTCTCTTTGGAAGTGGGATAACACTGAGTAAGTAGTGTCTGGAGTTAGGAGGAAGCTTTTGTAGTTTTGGTTTCCTCATCTAAAAAGTTGAAAAGGAGGCAATGTTCAATTTGAAACAAAGTTTCCTTACAGCTCTAATACTGAACTCTGCAGCCCCAGGTAGTCCTGAGTGCATCTTTTAAAAAGGGCAGTGTTCCCTGGGGGTCAACAGATTTTAAGTGACTCCAGTCAGTTCAGGTGAAGAATAAGATAAAAATATTGGAATGTCCTGCACTGTACCCAAGGACCTCTGTTTTTTTTGTGTGGTACTGAGGATTAAACCCAAGTGCATGCAACCTCTAAGCTACACCCCGGCATTTTTTGTGAAAAAAATTTTTTTTGGTGGTATTGGGGGGGCTTTCTACCTTCAGGCTATATTTCCAGACCTATTTTATATTTTATTTGGAAACAGGGTCTCACTAAGTTTTTGAGTGCCTCACTAAGTAGCTGAGGCTGGCGCGATCCTCCTGTCTCAGCCTCCCAAGCACGGGGATTACAAGCGTGCGATACCACGCCCGGCATTTTTGTGAATTTTTGAAATAGGGTCTTGCTAAGTTGCTGAAACTGGCCTCAAACCTGAGATCTTTCTAGATCAGCCTTGCAAATGTTGAGATTACAGGTGGGTACCACTGTACCTAGCTAAGACATCTCTTTTTGGCTAACAGATCTATGCAGAGTGTCTGTCTAAAAAAAAAAAAAAATCTTGCTCCTTAACTGGGAGCCATGCTGCAGATTTATAATGCCAATGCTTGGGAGGCTGAAATGAAGATCAAGGATTCACAGCCAGACTCAGCAAACTAGCAAGAGCTGCAGCAATTTATCAAGACCCTGCTTCAAAATAAAAAGGGCTGTACTGCAAAAACAAAAACACAAAACAACACACACACACACACACACACACACACACACACACAGTGCTTGTTCCTTTAGTTAAAGTTGAAGAAGGGTGAAACAGTTGGAGGTTTAGAGCTTTTGGATGTTTATGGCCATTTTTAGAGGGTGTCTCCTACTGTTCCTGTCTACTTGCAAGGTTTAAAAATTCCTGTCTTTTGGGTTCATATGGTGGAGGCCAATCAAATGCTTTCATCAGATCACCATTACATGTTGAGTGATATATTGCCACCAGTTAAAATGTGACCTTCCCAATGACCTTCTTGCAAACATTAATTGTGCAGAACATCTTTCTACTCCAAGGAGAGTATCTTCTTGAAAAAGCCACTCCTTTTCTGAAGGCCAGAGTTACTCCAACTCAACCAACTTTGTTACAAAGCTTATCTTGTACTACTTGATTGAAGGAGTCCTGAAGAAAAGAATCACTGGGCCTAACAGAAGGGTTAGGAAGAGATTATTTTCTTCAGTGACTTTTCAAACGATTACTAAAAGATTACTAAAAAGGACCTTTTGAACTTCCATGAGATACTTATTTACCATAACAAAACACATCCCTAATCATTAGAGAATAGAAAGATGTATAACTAAGGCTTTACTTTAGCTGCCATGGATTTTGTATAAAACCTTTGATTTGCCATGGGAAAGGAATGGCACATTTTAAAGTGGAGAGAAATATCAAGATGGCATAAGCAATGATGGTCATCTGATTTTCAGATTGGTAGATGGACAAGGATATATTATTTAGGAAGAAAATAAATCTCATTAACAAGCATTTCTTATCGTGGAGCCAATTTTATGCAATATTATACAGAGTTTCTTAAAAGCTTCTGGTTGAACTTGTTGAATGCCTTTGGAGGTATTAGGAAGGCATTGTCTGGAGATATGCGAATATCTAAAAGGAGACTTTTTATTTTTAATCAAAGAATAGAAGCCAAAACACAGGTCAACAATGGGAATTGTATTTAAAATTTGCTGAACCAATCCAGCTGACTAGGGAGATAATATTTCTATTTTATTTGATTCTCCTGTCCCCACCATTTTACTAATATGTTTGTATTTTTGAAAAAAATGATCTGGAAATCTCAGTTTGCATTTATGTTTATGTGCATATTTCAACACACCCAACACACATGCAATTTTATTAGCCTTTCCTTCCTGGACTTATAAGGTAAAGAGGTTTCTTTTGAGGATCATTTCATCTTATCTTTGTTGGTAGAAAAGAGCATTGAACTGGGAGTCAGGTTGATTTGGAGTTGAAGCCTAGCTTCACTGCTTTGTGGTTATGAGAACTTAAGTCATTTAGCTTCTTAGAACTTCATCTAGCAGAGGAATGGGTCAGAATTCCCACTTATATTAAGAATCTGTACAATATGTGTGTGAGGTCATCTTGGTAATCTTATCAACAACTAGATCCTAAAGGTGGGCCAGAGGATGGCCTTGCCTCTCCAACTTTGCTTTTCCAAATTAGGAAAAAGCCTGGAAATAACTCTACAGGGCAATTTTAGAAGGGATGGGGTTTTCTTACTCCTGTTTAATGAGAAACCCAAGGACCAGAAAAGTTGTGGTTTTCTCTAGTTGGACGTGGTGGTACATGCCTGTAACGCAGTGCTTTGGAGGCTAAGACAGGAGGATCAAAGGTTTGAGGCCAGCCTCTGAAATTTGGTGAGGCCCTCAGAAACTTAGTGAGACCCTCAATAAGTTTCATGATAAAAAATGAAATAGGGGTTGGGTGTAGCTTAGAGGTAGAATGCCCCTTAGGTTAATCCCTAATATTTCCCCCTAAAAAAGTATGGAATTTTTCAGTCTCTCATAGTTAATAAGTGACTAAGCAAAGACTAAAACCCAAGTTTTCAGTCTCTTCATAAAGCCTTTCCTTTATGGCCCCGTAGTTCTAAACAAACTGGACCTTCACATAGAGAACTTTCAGTAAGAAATTACCTTTGTTTTGAAATGTATCTGTTAAAGAGGACTCTTTGGCTCCTCTATTTTTTTAAACAAATTTTTTATTGAACATAAATGGTATACATTTAAACTATATTTGGTGCCCTCTCCCCCCCACCCCCTTTTTCCCTTCCCCCCTCCCACCAATGGTTGTCCAGGTTAACCATGTCATATTCATAATTTTACACATATTCAGATGTAGACCCTCATTAATCAAGATCAGCCTTCCTCCTCTCCTATCTTTCCATTCAGACTTTGCTGATATTTCCCCTCCATTATCTGGAGTCCCACTGGTATCCTTTGTGTTTCCTAGTTTGGGCATATTAGAGGAAATATATGTACCTTCTCCTTCTGTGCTTGGTTGATCTAACTTAACATAATGTTCTCCAGGGCTTTCCATCTTCTTGCAAATGATATAATTTTGTTCTTCATTATGGCTGAATAGAATTCCATTGTGTGTATTTCCCAAAGTTTTGCTCTCCATTCATCTGTTGATGGAGATCTGGGTTGGTTTCATATTTTTGCTATTACGAATTGTGCTGCTATGAACATAGGTATGCATATGTTGCTATAGTTCTCTGGATTCAACCCTTTTGGGAAAATACCCAGGAGTGGTATATCTGGATCATATGGTGGATCTATTCCCACCTTTCTTAGGAATCTCCACACAGATCTCCATAGTGGCTGAACTAGTTTACATTCCCATCAACAGTGTAAAAGCGTTCCTCTTTTTAAAGGAGATTTAGCAATTCATATAAAATATCCACATAAGCAACATTTTATTTTTGTGGTACTGGGGATAGAACCCAGGGGCCTTCTACATCCAGAATATACTCCCAGACCTATTTTTTATATATTTGAAAACAGGATCTCTTAAACCAGCTGAGGCTGGCTTCGAACCTGTGCGATCCTCCTGTCTCAGTCTCCCAAGCGGGGATTACAAGCATGCGCCACCACGCCCGGCCCTAGGAAACTTTTATACATTTATCCAAGTCAAAGAGATGCAGAACCATGGTTCTCATGGCAACTATCAGAGTTCCCCTTCAGCAATTGAGTTACTACAGGAACCTTCCTTGGCCAATTCTCTAACACTCTAATATGAACATGTGATTACAAGACCCTGGATACTTGGTGTTCAAGATGAATACTTTTGTCTGTTTCATTATCTGGCTCTTTCTCCACGTTTCTTTTATGAATGCCCTCCTCTACACCAGCTCCAACCAAGCCTGGATTTTTGAGATAGTTTTCTTCTTTCCCAGTGGGAATTCTTTGTAAGTTTTTTATAATATGATAACTAGATTAGGACCATTCTTTCACATTTTGAGGATGATGGAGAGGGTAACCCCAGAGCTGGATGTACCTTCCTAAGCACATCAGAGACTTACATTTAAGCCAGTGGCATGGGCTGAGATCACAAAGGAAGAATTCCAGCTCTGTCACTCAGAGGCTGCTCTGGGTCTCATGTGGCCTCAGGTACAGATGGAAACTAATGTGAGGAATGCTGTGTCTCTAGTAGGACTCAAATTGTGACTCAGCTGAAGTGTCTCCAAAGGCAAACTTATGGCACAACAACTATAAACTGCTTTTCTCTGCAGTATTTGTGTGTGTGTGTGTGTGTGTGTGTGTGTGTGTGTGTGTTTGTGCGCTACTGGGGCTTGAACTCAGGAACTCTCTAACTCTGAGCTACATGCCCATACCTATTTTATGTTTTTTCTGAAATAGGGAGTCTCCCTAAGTTGTAGAGGGCCTCATTAAGTTGCTGAGGTCATCCTGAAACCTGCCATCCTTGTGTCTCAGCCCCTCAAGTACTGGGATTACAGGCTTGCACCTTTATATTCAGCAGCTCTGAAATATTTTAAATGTGAATCTTATTTTAATTTACTTTTCTCTCCTTATATTTCAGTCTAATAAATTTGAGAGTGCAGTGACTCACTTTAGATTCTTCCAACTTTACACACTGCTTACGTGGGGGTGAAATAAAAACCAGGCCCATCCTCTAACCCTCCCTCTGTATGGAAATAACAGTGACCCAAAGCCCTTTTTTTCTGTTCTTTATTTTTTTTATTGGTGCATTGTGGTCATACATCTTAATGGAGTACCAGATGGCAGAAATATACATATACACATCACTTATTTAGCCCTTCCCCAATTCCCAACTCATTTCCTCCCCCTTCCTCCTCATGTTTGGCTTACTGATTGACTTTGATGTTTGTGAATGTATATCATGTACATTAGGGAATTTTCCTTTCCCCCTTTCTATCCCCCTCAGTTAGGTGCCCTTATTTGCTCATCTATAGTTTCTCTTTCTTCATCTAGTTCTTCTTATGATCCTTTTTCTCCCTAGCTTCCACATATTAGGGAGAACATCTAATTTCTTACTTTTTGTGACTGACTAATCATAGCATAATGTTCTCTAGATCCACCCATTTCCCTGTAAATAACGTAATTTTGTTCTATATGGCTGAGTGAAAATTCCATTGTGTACATAACCTATAGTTTTATAATCAGTTCATCTGCTGATGGACATCTTGGCTGCTTCCATAGTTTGGCATTTATAAATTGTGCAGCTATGAACATAGATATGCATGCATTATTTTGGTAGTTTGATTTCCATTCTTTTGGGTCGATATCCAGAAGCAATATTCTTGGATCATGTGGTAGGCTCATTCCCATTCTTCTGAGGATCCTCCATACTGTTTTCCAAAGTGGTTGCACTAATTTGAAATCTATCCCACCAGCAATGTATTAGAGTTCCTGTTTCTCATCCTCATCAGCATTTGTGGTTGTTTGTGTTTTGAATGATTGCCATTCTAGTTGGAAGCACAAAAATAGGCCAAAGAAGAAGAATGGGTGACTCAGAAACAAATCCACACACTTAAGGCCAACTGATTTTTCATAAAGGGGCCAAAAACATACAATGGAAATATGATAGCCTCTTCAGCAAATGGTGTTGGCAAAACTAGTTAACCATATGCAGAATAATGGAAATAAACTCCACTTTCTCATCATGCACAAGAGTCAATTCAAGATGGATTCAAGAGTCAATTCAAGAGTCAATTCAAGATGGACTTGGAAATCACACCAGAGACCTTGAGGATCCTTGAAGGGGGCACAGGTCCAACACTGTATCACATAAGAACCAGTAAAACTTTCTCAGTAAGACACCAAAAGCACAAGAATCTAAAAGGTGGATCAATACGTGGGATTGCATTGAACTGAAAAGCTTCTGTACAGCAAAGGAAACTAAGAATCTCAACAGAGAGCTGACAGAATGGAAGAAAAGTTTCGCCAATTATTCCTCTGATAGAGTACTACTATCTAGAATATACAGAGAACTCAAGAAACTCACTAAGAATACAAATAACTCAATAAAAAATGGGCAAGTTAACTAAATAGACACTTTACAAAAGAAGAAATTCAAATGGCCAATGAATGTATGAAAAAATGTTCAACATCATTAGCAATATGAGAGATGCAAATCAAAACTACCCTGAGATTTCACCTAACTCCAACAAAAGCCTTTTTTCAAAAGCTCTGGAGAACAGATTTTTTTTCAACTTAAACCATTTTCATAGTATGGAGAAATGTAATTTGTCTTGTTATACACAGCTGTTAGTATTATTATTTTTAAACAGTAACAAAGTCATGTTTACAGAAATATTTTTTTTTTTCTCTTGGCTAACATACTATTTTTTCAGATTCACGTAGAATATATTTTTTCAAACTGGTCCTCAGCAGTGGGAATTTTAATTGCTTATTTTAAAGATTGTAATAAATACACATCAAATTTTCTCTCTTAATCTGTGTGTGTGTGTGTGTGTGTGTGTGTGTGTGTGTGTGTGTGTGTGTTATAAGGGAATGTACACATCTTGTTTTACCATTCACTATACCCAGGCTTTTTTTTTTTTACTTTTTCCCCTTTGGTATTGGGAACTGATCCCAGGGTCACTGTACAACTGAGTTACAACCCCAGCCCTATTTTATTGTTTATTTATTTATTTGTTTATTTATATGGTACTGGAGATTAAATTCAGGGGTATTCTACCTCTAAGCTCTACCCCCAGCCCTATTTTTTTTAAATCTTGCAACAGGGTTTCACTAGTTTAATGACAGTCTCACTACTTGCTGAGGCTCTTCTAGAATCTGTGATTCTCCAGTCTCAGTCTCCCAAGAACTGAGATTACAAGCACTCACCACTATGCCCTGCTCTTATTTTATTTTTTATTTTAAACAGTCTTGCTAGGTTTTTAAATTTTGAGACGGGGTCTCACTAAGCTGCCAAAGATGGTAACAAAGTTACAATCCTGCTTCTTCTTCCCAAATTACTGGGATTATAGGTGTATGCCGCTGCACCTGGTTTCTTAATTATTTTTAGGTATACGCTTCAGTGACATTAAAAACATTTACCTTGTGCACAACCATAATCCAGACACTTTATAAACTCTTTTCACCTTGCAAAACTGAAAATTTGACCCCATTACACAGTAACTCCTATTTCTTCAGTCCCTGTAAATAACTATTCTACTTTCTTTTTCCAGGAATTTGCTCTTCCAGATCTTTCTTCATTTTTTTTTTTTTGTACTGGGGACTGAACCCAGGAGCATTCTACCTCTGAGCTATATTCCCAGAGCTATTTTATTTGGACACAGTGTCTTGCTAAGTTGCTGAGAGCCTCACAAATTTGCTAAAGCTGATCTTGAACCTACAGTCCTGCTGTCTCAGCCTCTCAAATGTTGGGATTACAAGTGTGTGCCACCATTCCCGGCCTCCATCAATTTTTATGATTAAGTAATATTCCATTGAATATGTATTATATATGTATACCAGTTTCTTATCCATTCATTTTTCTATTTTGTTGTTGTTGTTTGTGTAGTACTGAGGATTGAACCCAGGGGCAACTGTTTTTATTTTTTATTCTGAAACAGAGTCTCAATACATTGTTGAGTCTAGCTTTGAACTTGAGATCCTCTTATATCAGCTTCCCAAGTACTAGGGTTACAAGCATGTGCCATAACACCAAGCTTATCTGTGGATAGACACTTTCCTTGATTCCATTTTTTTATGGTGCTGGGGATTTAAAACCAGGGGCATTCTACCTCTGAGCTACACTCCCAGCCTGATTTTTTAATTCTTTATTTTGAAACAGAGTCTCATTAAGTTGCAGAGGGTCTCACTAAGTAGCTGAGGCTGGCTGCAAACTTGGCATCCTTCTGTCTCAGCCTCTCAAATACTGGGATTACAAACATGGGCCACCATACCTAGCACTCAATTCCTTGACTATAATGTTGCTCTAAAGATGGATGTGAAGATTTTCATTTATCTTACCATGAAATTTTGCACATATCCTTAGAGAAGACTGATAAATAGTGATAAGTGGAAAGTATTTTATTATCAGGACAGTATGAAAAGTATCAATCCACTTAACCCTCTTTTTTATTCCAGGTGGTGAGAATGTGATGTAGAAAGGGAAAGGATACACAGTAGGATACACAGTCAGTCAAAAGCAAGACCACTGCAACAACTGGGCCTTCTGACCTCAGTCTGTGGCCATTTCCACTCTACTTTGCCTTACTGGTTCAGAAAACTATAGTATTCTTTTCTAATATCTGCATTAGAAATATAGAAAGCACTAGTATGATCCTGGGAAGGTACTTTGAAGCAGACATGATTTATTTGTATTAGGACTTGCACATTTAGGTAGTTGAAAGACTTTCTGCCCCCTGCATCATTTTATTCTGCTCCAGTAGTCAGCTTGTAACAGTATGTGGTTTCTAGAATGGAACTGCTGACACCACTAACCAGCTGCATCATGATACTTTAGCTTAGGAATGTGCTATGTGATTAATGAGATAATGGTTTCAGAGGCCTTTGAGCTGCTTAGAACAAAGACAATTGATACATTCAAAGTGATATCGTTATGGCATTATCTAAAGATAGATATTTTACTAAATATTTCCATTTCAGGATTAATCTTCAGATATCTGCAAATATTCATTTGCATCTACAGAATGATGCTTTACAATAAACCTGGGAAAACAATTGGATATCATAGAATATACTTGACCCTCCTGAGTATTTCAAGATAACTGAAAATAGTTGGAAATGTTGGTACCATGGCAACAAAATGAAAGTTAAAATTTTTCAAATGCATCTTTCATAGCAAAGCTCCTATATTGAGTTTTATTTTTTCACCTTTCATAGATATATAGACATGCGTTGCTTTTTACAGTGTTAGTTTTTATTGGCTTATCTCATCTAGGATCGGCACAATTAAGATCTGAATGGTCATTAGTCAATTACTTAAAAGAAGAGAAATACAAGTATTCCTCATTGTAACATAACAATTTACAGATCTCATTTTTAAGAAGAATGATATTTAGGTCACCTCCACTTTTTGCAGTTCCATGCTTTACTATAAGGGTCATCAAAATGGCAAGGAAAACAATGAATAAAAGAGGAAAATCAGATTGTCTCCGTAGATAAAGTTCTCTTCCCGTGCCACTTACCAAGCAGTGTTCTGGACATTGGAAGTACTACAAAGAGGATGATCATATCTGAGGTTGAAAATGCCGGAAAGAAGCCGAGTGCAGTGGTGCACGCTTTTAATTCCAGCATACAGGAAGTTGGGACAGGAGGATCGCAGTTTGCGGACAACCTCAGCTACTTAGGTCCTTTGAAACGCTGTGTGATCCTGTTTCAAAATAAAGAATAAAAAATAGGGCTGGAGGTGTAGCTTAAAGATAGAACGCCCCTAGATTCCTTCCCCGGTACCACAAAAATATACACACACGCACAAAATGCAGTAGAGCAGCAGAAAAGAAGTGAGAATTTAAGAAGCTGTTAGTAATCCCACACTTGTAATCCCAGAATGTGAGAGTTTAAGACAGGAGAATCATGGTTTGTAGACAGCCTCAGCTACTTAGTGAGGCCCTTTGCAACTAAGTGAGAGCCTGTTTCAAAATAAAGTATAAAAAATAGGTTTGGGGCGTCGCTTGGAGGTAGAATGCCCCTGGGTTCCATCCACAGTACTTCCCCCAATGAAAGCTGGTAGTAGTTACCAGGAACTGGTTTTAACCCATTCCTAAATACTAGTGCATCTCATTTTCATGATCATGCTATGAAATAAAAAACATCCCTCTTTTTCTTCATACTTGACAATACTAGGGTTGTGGCTATATAACTTGCTCCAGAACAATTTTCTTTTTCAAATCTGGGGACCACAAACAGGGCTTCATGAATGCTATGTAGACAGAGTCAGAATCTGAACACAGGTTTTTTTTTCTTTTCTGCCATTGGGGATAGAATCCAGGATTATTCTACCTCTGAACTACACTCCCAGCCTATTTGTTTGTTTATTCATTCATTTATTTATTTTGTGGTGCTGGGGATTGAATCCAGGAACTTTCTACCTCTGAACTAGAATGTACTCAGATCTTTTATGTTTTGTTTTGAGACATGGTCATGCTATGTTACCCAGGCTGGCTTCCAACATGTGATTCTCCTGTCTCAGCCTCCCAGGTACTGGGGTTGCAGGTGTGGACCACCACATCCAGGTGAATACAGATCCCCAAAAGACATTTCCCTGACCAGATTTTCTTCATTTTTATTAGCCTCATCAATTCTGAGCATGGAGAGAAATGGGCTGTTTGCAAGTAGAAATACATTCTCATAATTGTGGTTACATATACATAATGAAATCCCAAAACACACATTTCCAGACTTGAATGTGGGGAAAGACACACAATAGGAGATAAAAAGAAGGGGCATGCCAAGTATTTAAGTATTAGCTTTAGCTGGGTGTGGTGTCACACACTTGTAATTCCAGTATTTGAGAGGCTGAGAGGAGGATCGCAGTTTTGAAGTGAGCCTCAGAAACTTAGTGAGGCCCTCAGCAATTTACTGAGACTCTGTATCAAAAATAAAATTAAAATAGGGTTGTGGGTGTAACTCAGAGGTAGAATACCCTTTGATTTAACACCAAGAACCATAAAAAATGACTTAGATTTAAAGTTTAATCCTACCACTTCAAGCTGTGAGCGCTTGGTTTAGAAACTCTACCTCCTTTATGTTCAGTTTCCTCACCAGAAAAACAGGAATCAAATGGTACTCATCTCATAGGATGGTTGTGAACTTTATTTGTACCAGAAATGTTTTCAAGCACAGTGCTCGGCACTCAGAAAACATTCTCTGTGGTTGCTTTAATCTCTAGAGGACTCTGTTCTGACATATCACAGGATGTTTCCAGCCAATAGTGTGGATTAGTGATTGGGAAGGCAGCCTACTGGTAGGATCCAAGTCAAGAACACACGATGTGGAGAGAAAGCACTTGCAACCAGGGCTCCCATCCCTTACACCAAGGATCATTGGAGTTTCCAGAACTGGGCTGAATTTGTTTTTGTGGTACTGGAAATTGAACCTAGGGGCATTCTACCACTGAGCTGTATATCTAGCCCTTTTTATTTTTGTTTTGAAATAGGAACTCACTGTTAACATGTGTTGGGCTCAAACCTGCAGTTCTCCGGTTTTAACCTCCAAAGCCACTTTGCTGGGAATAACAGAGGCCTTTCCTAGTTCGTGAATTAAGTTGATAATTTTTTTCAAGTAGAATTTTTTCATCCAAAGTTACTTATAAGATATTTGGTGTCTGCTATAATTTATTTATTCATTCATTCATTCATTCATTCATTCATTCATTCAACACATAGTTTCTGAGCATTTTCTCTGTACCAGGCACTGTCTTGGTACTGGGTTGGGAGGTGGGGGGGGAGTGGAGAAAAAAAAGAGACAAAAATCTCTAGTCTTATGGAACTCAATTCTAGTGGAGAAAAGAGATCATAAATATTTCAAACAAGAAACTATATTGCATATCAGTGATGACGGCTAAGGAGGAAAAAAGCAAACAGATTGGCAAAAGGGATAAGAAGTATGGATGAGTTTTGACATATTTAGTGTAAAAGTGAGGGAAGTCCTATCAAGAAGATGGCATGAAACTTGAAGGAAGCAAAAAAGAGGATGATTCCTGGTAGAGAAAACAGGAAGTATAAAAACACTGAGGAGGGAGTATGTTTGGAATGTTCTAGAAATTTAAAGGAGGCCAGAGTAGCTGCCAAGGCAAATGAATGGGAGATAATATAGGTTGGGGTCAAGAACAAGGAAGAGACCAGGTAATGCCTTGTCTAGATGATGGACTATAGATGAAACAGTGAGCAAAGTACTAGCAAATAAGTACAGCAGAAAACTTACAAATATTAATATTTAATTTTTAAGGAATGTTCTGTGTATTACGTGTGTGTGTGTGTGTGTGTGTGTGTGTGTGTGTGTGGTACTGGAGATTGATTGAACCCAGGGACAGTCTACCTTCAAGCTATACCCCCTAGCCCTCCTTTAATTTTTTTGGTTTTCAAACTGGGTCTCACTAGGTTGCTGAGAATCTCACTAAGTTGCAGAGACTCCTTAAATCTGCAACCCTCTTGTCTCAGCCTCCCAGATATTGGGATTACAAGTGTACACCACCATACCTGGCGTTATTTTTGTTCAGATATCAAATCATGAACCAAAAGTCTTCATGACTTCAAGGTCCTTTACCACCTGACTAAAGTGAAAAATCATAGCTATTAATTGTCAGAGCTGGACTTTCAGACCAGAGCTTTTATGTCCTTTCTTCATGCCTGAGGCATGTATTGTTGCAGAATTGCACATCATCAGAACTAAAAGCTGCATTGAAGGTCATCTCACCCCAATTTTTTCTTGTAGAGTGGGAAAATAGAATCCTAGAGAACATAAGTGACCTGTCAAAGGCTAGATGGAATGTCAAGGACATTTCTGATAAAAATCAAGTTTAAGTCTTTGTTCTATTTTTTATTTTTTGTGGTACTGTGGACTGAAGAGACGGGTGTTATGCCACTGAACTATACTCTCAACCCTTTTCTTTTTTTGTTTCTTTTGAACTGGAACTTGTTGTTATCATGTGTTGGCCTGCGATCTTCCTGTCTCAGCTTCCCAAGCACTGGGATTACTGGTGTGTGCCACCATGCCTGGCTCAAGTCTATCTGAGATGTTATAGAACGTAAATCTGGTGGGGATGAAATCAATAGTTAAAATATATTGTATTTCAGTGATGAAAGCTAAGTAGATAAAGGCAGGAGATAGGAAGTATGGATGGGCCTGGATATTTAGAATCTCCAAATATAATCTCCAGTAGAATATAAGATCTATGTGCAGGCTGGATGGCCCACACATTATCTTGTACACAGGGCAGGGCAGACTTTATAAGCAGCTGTTGTTTTAGAGGCAGCTGTGGCAAAGATTCATCCCTTGGCCTGAGACCAAGCAGATCTGGGACCCTGGGGATAAAGCTGAGCTGATTTTAGGGTATGAGATAAAGAAAGACTCTGGGCTGGTGGATTGTTGCAACCTAGGCAAGGCCATGGTGCTAAAGGGTCCTAAGTCTTTCAGGGGATGAAAGCTGAGTAGACCTGGTTGGTTTATATCCTAAGTATTTTCAAACATCTTGAGCAGACCACCCATGAATTTTGTGTGATTTCTTGTTGTATTCTGTCCTAGGTGCTGTGCAGATGTGTCTGGAAACTGTTTCACTCAGAAAATACCATGCGGTGGCAAATGTTCTTGCTGTGTAGGCCCAACTCCTTTCTTCTTACTGCCACCAGTCCATTATTAAGCCTTTTAAAAATATTATAGCCTTGTTGGTCTCAGGTGGGCATGCAGCAGAAAGAGAGAAACTTTTGATGAACATATGGGGTAGCCTAGTTGTAAAGCCAGTTAGTATCAGAAAGGAAGTGGACTTGGAGGTCATCTAATACAACTTCCTCCTTGTAGAGATAAGAAAACTGAGTCTGAGAGGGTAAAAGTAATCTACTCAAGCTAGACTTCAGATCTCCTTTTCCCTACATACTGGGAACTGTGTCAAGCATCCAGCCTGCAAATGCAATCATGACAATTCAGGTAAGCACAAGGGACCATCCATTATTATTATTTGCTTAGTATTAATTGATTGACCCTGTCTAAGAAGCAAAGAAAAGGGCCAAGTACTTTCCCAAACTTTTCAGAGGTTGGGCTGTGATTAGTTTTGGAGCCAAGCTGATTTGGCTCATGGCTTGGTAGATTTGGAATGGTAGGAATGGAGCTTTAAAGGGTAAGATTGGGGACAATAGGGGTAGGTCAGAGTCTGCTGTCCTGGGAATCCAACTAATACCTAGCACTGTGGGGTTTCACCTAGCTTGCCTCCTGGATATTCTTCCAACCATGAGTGGAAACTTGTCAGAATTCACATTTATCCATTCTCTTCTCTTTCCCTCTCACAGAAGTATGAGTAGCAGACATCATACAGCTTGAAAAATCAACATCTGCAGTGGAGGTACTGGGAACCCACTAGTGAGGCAGCTGTGACATGTGTTAGTACTGGTGGCACAGGGCCAAGTGAAATCCCAGGCTCCAATCATGTGGACACCCTCTGTAAAAGTTGGCAGGCCGAAAGAATGCAGGAGGAAAATCAGCAGCGCCTATACCCATTTCCCCATTGCAGTTTTGTGGAGCTGGAGTTCAGTCCTACTCAGGTCTCAGTGATGTTACAGAGCTTGTTTAATATCACTTGGAAACCCAAGCACCTGGTTTTGCCATTTGCGAGCTCTCATAACTCATGGCCACACTGTACTCACATCTGAGATGAGAGTGGCTTTCCCAGCTGGAAGCTGCCTTTGTATGAATTGTTGGCTGGCTGCATTTCCAGAAAGGAGTGTGCATAGCTTAGGTGCTATCGTGGACATCAGGACAAAAAGCACCGAAGAGCACATTGCTCAGTGAAAACGAGATTGTTGTTTGGCTTCTGGGAAAGTGTCACATTCTGGTCCTCCACTGAGATAAAACAAGGAACTGGGGACATATGAAATGGGTTTTGGGCACTCTTCAGATCCCTGAATCACACCAAGTCATGTAGGCATGTATATTTGTATCATTTTGAACCTCGCTCAGATGTGTAATTACAATGTGCCAATAAAAATATTAAAATATTATTTTAAATGTTTAATTGAAAAAGTTGCATATATTCAAGATGTATGACAGGATGATTTGATATATGTGCACATTATTTCAATTCCTTTTGCCAATGTTACAGATTTGCTCCAAATAGATGGTCTGCCCTATAGCAACTTCTTTGTGAAATCCACAAAAGGGCAGGAAGGCTGAAATGGGGAGGGGTTTGGAGCTGTTGATATCGCACTATTTTGAGAGAACTGCAATATGCAATCTGATTCTGGATTCCATGGAATATTGTGGCTTAGAAACACAAAGGATAAAAGACAGAGAGACAAAGGTGGTAAGTCTTAGGGCTTTTATTTCATAACAAAACATCATTTTTATCAAATGTTGGTCTGAATATGGGTAAAAGAAGAGTATTATAGCTCTGTGCATAAAAATGTAAACCACTAAGCCAAGCAAGGGAAGGAGGGATGGGGAGCGAATGGGTTGGGAATTGGTTAGGGGTTAAATTGGTTGGGAATTGGTTAGGGGTTAAACTGGTGATGTGTGCATGTATGTACATAGAAGTTTTTTTACCCCAATAGGATGTATGAATATAATGCACCAATAAAAAATTAAAAAAAAAGAAATGCCAAAAAAAGTAAACATGCTCCTTTGGTCTTGTTTTCTATTATCTGAAATTTATCAAGTGCTCTTCATTACTGTCTTTGTCCTGAAGGGTTTGGAAAATAAGTCCAGAGAAGGTGGAATATGTAGCTAAAGGGAAGAAAAAGCCCACTTGATAAATTACCTGGGAAGCAGCTTTGCTGTCAGGATACATGTCCCATGCCCCATTGCTTTGTGTTCAAGCATATTTCTCCAATTACCAATCAGGGTGTGGGAGCTAGAAAGCTGGGGAGCCACAGGCCAGATATAATTTATGCATATTTGCCCAAGTTTATATAGTACTTTGTTATTCAACACAAAATCAGCCACCATAGCAACCTCCGTATAGCAAAATTCTTATGGTACCTCTGAGAAGCAGATCTTTCCCTTGCAAAGATGTTGAATTGTGCAAACGTTCCACAGCCACGTGGTCCATCTTTGCCCTATGCAACCAGAGAGCTTTACAGCTGAGGTGCTTTTTTTTGGTGCGGACTTAATGTTCCATTAATGTGCAGTCTGTGTTAAGTAAGCTAGCAAGTAGGCGGGTTGCTTCCGTCTCTCGGGATTTGGTTTCCATTTTCATTTCCTTAATGATTTGAAAACTTATTTTCAAAGGTTTCTCGGACAGGGCCCAGCAGTGCTGGGCTGAGCCTCGCTTCTTTGCTGCCTGAGTGTGGAGCCTCGGCATTACAGCAGAACAAGGCCTTTGAGCAGCTGACTGGTAGGGAACACAATAATGAGCTCCAGCTGTAGTGTGCAGGCTCCAAGAAGCCCAGCGGAGCCCAAATGGAGTGGGTCTGGTTGATCTTTTTGTGGCTTTACTCACTCTGTTTAGGCATCTAAACCCTAGATGGCACCCCCATTTCTAACCACCCCCCGAGAGACCTGAAAGTGTCCTTCATGTGCTGGACATGGCAGGTCCCCTAGCTCACAGTGGACACCATTGGTAAAGGCCCTTGTAGTGGAATACAGACGAACTGGATCCCTAAAAAACAAAAGAAAAGCCTTGATGTGGAGGGGCTGCATATTTGCACAGTGTAGATACTCCTGCCAATTTCAACTTACCCACAGTTTAACAATTGGCTTACAAAAGTGCTAACAGTGTTCACAAATGGCTTGAATGTACCACTGCTCTACATTATCTTATTTGCTGTGCAAAACAATTACATAGATATGTTGGAGTTCCCAACCCTATGTAACCAAGAGGAATCAGGCCCAGAGGGCTTAGATCAATGAGTCTCAAACATTACCTTGCATGAGTCATCTGGAAGTGTTGTTAAAGGGGGAACTATGATTCTGTAATTTTTTTTTACCATATGGTACTGGTGACTGAACTTAGGAGTCTCTTACCTCTGAGCTACACCGCCAGAACTATTTTTTAATTTTTAAAAATTTGAAATAGGATTTTGCTAAGTTGCAGAGGGTACTGCCAAGTTGCTTAGGCTGGCCTCAAACCTGCGATCTTCCTGTCTCAGCCTCTCAAGTGCATCACCATACCTGCTTGATTCTGCTTTTTTTACAAACTCCCATATGACAATATTCAACGTGTAAATAAAGTACAGTCAATATTCTGGAAAAGAAGGAGAGGAGGCTGAAGAATAGTCTCTCACAATGAGGAGTCATGCTTAACTCTATCCTTTAAGCCACACTTTTTGATTCTCCAATCAGTACCATTCCTGGAATTCTCAGAGACCTTCATGAACCCTTCTATTGGCTGCTGGCAAGGGCTGTAGGACACAACATAGACATTTCTTTACAAAAGAAGGGGACCTAGTTTTCTCTCTAATGCTCACAGGTTAGTAACATGCCCAAAGTAGAATTTTGATGTCTCCAGGGCTATATAAAATGTATATGTGTGTATGTGTGTGCAGGCCTGTGTGCATGTGTGG
Source organism: Muscardinus avellanarius (assembly GCF_963383645.1). Classification (NCBI taxonomy): domain Eukaryota; kingdom Metazoa; phylum Chordata; class Mammalia; order Rodentia; family Gliridae; genus Muscardinus; species Muscardinus avellanarius. The sequence goes on along the minus strand of NC_137792.1, from coordinate 69,176,408 downwards.
TACTGAGGATTGACCCTAGGACTTTACACATGCTAGGGAAGTACTCTCTCACTGAATCATCCTGATTCCTCTCTCTCTCTCTCTTCTCACTCATATATATGTGTGTGTGTGTGTGTGTGTGTGTGTGTGTGTATGTGTGTATGTATATATTAGATATATAATATATATTATATATATGCTATTGTTGAGACAGGACCAGACTCTACTAATATATATTATTATATATAAAGTATATATTATTTTTGAGACAGTACCTTCTAAGTTACCCAGATTGGTCTCAAACTTGGTATCCTATATGAGGATCTTGTCCTTTTCATGGCCTAGTCCTAACATTAGAAAGTAATTTCTTTCTTTCTTCTGGAGCTGGATCACATTGTGTGACTTTGCAGTACTTCTCCCTTAGGAATCTGTCCAAATTCCATATTTCTCTCCTTTCTTGGGCTTTGAGGAAGCCCTGCTGCTGCATGTTGCAGAAGAGACAAATATCAATGCTATTCTCTCAGGAGCTAAAATTTGAAACCCAGAAAACAATTATAAATGAGCTGGTATGGTTTCTGTTTTCAGTCAAATTTATCAGCTAGTAATGAAGACTTATAGGGACTGGGGAGATGTCAGGTGGAGAAAGTCAAGCTCAGATGACTGTGTGTCTAGGATGGTTCTGAGTTCTGAGAAGGACAGATAAAAGTACTCCTGACTAAAACCTCATCAGACAATGCACAACCATGAAATAGTGCATGAAGAAGCATATAGAAAAAATGAGATTTAGATTAGGTCTCTGTTCAGAAAGCTGCATAGGCAGGAATGCTGTCTAGACGGCCAGAGCACAATTTCTAAAGCAATGTCTGTTCCTCATTCTTGTTTTAAGAGTTTTCATTCAAAGTCAGGTAATCAAAAGATTCAAATGTATCTAAGATATTTTCTAGCTAATGGGATGCATCAGAAAAGGATTCCTTTCTTTCTCTGGGAGCTTGTCTCACAATCAAAACCATCTTTCTAGTAAAATGATTTTATCCTGATATTCAGCTTCAGTCTTTTTTAAAAAATTTTCTTCACCTGGGTCTGGATAAAGCAAGTGATTCATGTTGATCCATTTATTTACTGCCAAAATGTATGTTTGCTATTATGGAGACCTAATAATATCCATGTCTCTCTCCTTTTCTTTATTGCCCTAATTCTATTCTGCGTCCGGGACAGAACTACCTTTGTGTTTATAGGTGAGAGAATGCATAGTTACATATCTTACCATTCTCTACATATATAAATTCTCCTCATCCTCTTAGGCCCAATTTGAAATACATTACCTAGGAAGTCTTTCCCAATATCCACATTTACTTGGTAGGTATTATATTTTTATTTGGGTTACAACCTTGTGGTCTTCCTTTTCAGTGGGAGCACGTGTGACTCTTGCTTTAGAGGTGATTCTCTTGACGTCTTTCCTTTCCTACAACTGCCACAAGGTTACAAGATTTTAAGGCTATATGATTAATAACAATTGTGATTGTCAATTACTGAATACCTACTGAGTAACAAGTATGTGTATGTATGTGTGTGTGTGTGTGTGTGTGTGTGTGTGCGCGCACGCGCGTGTGTGGTACTGGGGATTGAATGCAAGAGTGCTTTAACTTCGAGTTGCACTCCTAGCCCTTTTTATTTTTATTTTTATTTTTACTTTTTTGTCTAGAAACAGGGTCTTGCTAAGTTGCTGAGGCTGGCTTCAAACCTAGGATCCTCCTGTATCAGCCTCCCAGGTACTGGGATTATAAACCTGCATCATCAGCACATCTGACTGAGTACCAACATATTTCAAGAGAGAATGTGTTAGATATTCTCTTCCATTCCATTGAGACTCAGAGAGGCTGGCAACTTGCTTTGAATCTTCAAACCATGAATACTTTGAACCTAACACAAAGCTTTTTGCACCCACCACAATCTGCCCTGCTTAAGGATGGGGACAAGGCAACTGACTAAGAGAAGTTGTTCAGTAAGTTTTCATATGAATACATACATAAAGGGGTGTGTGCTACTTAGTTGATGGTATCAATAATGAGGTGTCAGTGGCTCTGCCTATTAGGGTGCATCATTGAGGTCTTCTTTCCCACAATCCCTGTGCATTAGGCTGTGTCTCCATTTGTCTGCTCCTTCCCTTTGGTGACCTTGCTCAGCTTAATAGATCTATGAACTTTTTTTTTTTGCTATTGGATTTGTAGGTAGTCATAAAGTTTTAAAAATATTTTCTCAGCATTTATGTAACAAATATTTAATGTACAGTGCCAAGCACAGGGGAGGGACCTTGTAAATATCAACTAAATAAAGGTAGAGCGGAATTGTGCATGATAATAGGTAACTGAGACACAGACACAGCTGTGTTAGAGTGAATTTCAGGCTAACACTTGTTTTAAGGGTTTTCATCCAAGTATCAAGCACTGTGCCAAACCAGGGTGACTAAGACAGTTGCTGCCCTCATAAGGCTTACTAGGAGGTGACACATGTATTTATGTATGTATGCATGTGTGTATATATATATATATATATATATATATATATACAAAAATATATCTATATGAATTTTTTTCAGTGCTGGGATCTAACGTAGGGAATTGCACACACTAGGCAAACACTTTACTAATGAACACAGTACCAGCCTTAGAAAAGATATTTTATGATAAGAATAATAAGGAATTGTAGTTACCATACAGGGTTTCATGTCTGTGAACTTCATTAAGAAAAATTGATTCTAGGTCTCAAGACTCCATAAAGGCTTTCCCTTATTTTTACCTTTTCATTGAGATATTTTTAACTCAGGAAGAAGGAGAGGGAAGTCCTCACTAAAGACTCATGACAGTTGTAGGGCATATTTTTTTTCATTTACAAACCATATAGCCACATTATTAAAAGAGTCTTAGTGTAAAAAGCTTCTAATAGTACCTTGTTACTTTCAAACTTTGCCTCAAACTCATTATCCAGAATTAATCATAATTAGATTGTTTTTATCTACTTCTGGACATTTTCTCTGCATTTACAAAATAACATGTACCCACACTCTTATAATAATACAATTATAAAAAAAACGAAGCTAGCCGTTTTCTATGTATTCTTTAGTGAATAGCCTTTCCTATCTAATTATCTTGGATATCTTTCCATGTTTCTATATTCTTCTTCCTTAAAAAATAATAAACCTGTATCATTTAAACTGTTTTATAGTATGATATTGAGTAGATTTAATACAGATAATTTTACCATTTTATACTAACATAGATTGTTTCAGTTTGCTTACTCTTGTGAACAATATCGTAGTGAACATTGTAAGCAACTCCTTATAAGTATTTATGTAAGTTCTACATGAAAGTTTGTTTTGTTGGGTGGCAGGTATGCATGTTCTGGGGGTGTGGTTCAATGGTAGAGTACTTGCCTACTTTGTGCAAGGCCCTAAGTTTAATCCCTATCACTGCAATATATATGTGTATATATATATATATATATATATATATATATATATAGTCATAGTTCTTTAAAGTGGCTGAATAAAGTTATATCACCACCAATAAGGTATAAGAGTTTTTATATTTATGTTAATATTTAGTTTTCTAAACCATCTGAAATTTACTTTTGCATGTGATATCAGATACTGATCTATATTTTCTCAAATGAAAAGACATGTATCGGTCCACTATTTCCTGAAAATTTCTTTTCTCCCACTGATGCCTTCAACCATGTACTAAAATTTTCATACAGAAGTGGATCTGGATTTTGACTTTTTGCTTCCATGAAGTGGAATTTATCAGATTACCCATTACCATAGCCATTGCATGGTGTGCTGAGATGAATCTGGTCAATTGTTTAATACATATTCCATTGTTTTTGGTGATAAAAATGGAACCTAGGGCATTCTACTTTATTTTATTTTTTTATTTTTTATTTTTAGTGGTTCTGGGGTTCCTGGAAGCCCTTCTACCTCCAGGCTACACTCCCAGACCTATTTTATATTTTTATTTGGAAACAGGGTCTCCTAAACCAGCACGGCTGGCTTCGAACCTTCGCGATCCTCCTGTCTCTGTCTCCCAAGCGCAGGGATTACAACCGTGTGCCACCACGCCTGGCTGAGCATTCTACTTATCTATTTATTTATTTTAAATTTTTGTTACTGGAAATTGAACCCATGGCATTCTACCTCTGAGCTACACCCCTAGCTCTATTTTACTTTTTAGTTTGGAACAGGAGCTTGTTAAGTTGCTTAGACTGGCCATGAACATGTGATCCTTTTATCTCAGCGTCTCAACTATTAGGATCACAGGCATGTCCCACTCTGACTGTCTGTACTTTTTTATTTTTGAAACAGATTCTTGCTAAGTTTCTTAGCCCAGCTTCGAAACTGTGATTCTCCAGTGTTAATTTCCAAAGTACTGGGATTATAGGTGTGTACCACCACAACCAGCTATATTCCATTCTTTCAAAGAAAACCCTTACTGAAATTCACTATAAAACTAATTACTATACTAATGAAAATGCTTTGTATTTTGAATACTATATCCATGAGCAAAGCTTTGAGATTACTTTATTCCAATAAGAGAATACTTATTATATCAAAAGAAAATAATACCAATATTAAATATTGGTGCAAGTGTCACATTCTTATTTCGCTCATAAGTATGAAAAGGTATTCTGGGCAGACTTTTTATGACAGAATTTAGATTTAATACAGATATTGGATTTGTACTTGATGAATTGACCTAAAGGGCCCAAGACTGGGGCTGGTGGTAGAGCTAAGGGGTAGAGCACTTGCTTAGCATGTGTGAAGTCCTGGGCTCTATTCCTAGCACAGCAATAAATGAATGGATGGATGAATGAATGAATGAATAAAAAAGGACCAAGACAGGCTCAGTGGCACAAGTCTGTACTTGGGATCCTGAGCCAGAAGAATCAGCCTTAGAGACCCTGCCTCAAAATAAAAAGGGCTGGAATGTAGCTTAGCAGTACAATACTCCTTGATTCAATTTATATTATTGAAAAAAAGAAAGGAAATAAAAGAAAAAAAAGACCCAAGTTTGCTTGCTGTATTCATATGTTGAAGGTAAATCTTACTCTAGAAATTAACCTCTACAGAAGTTATTTTAGAGACAAACTTAAAGAAAAAAAATCTACAAAATGGAACATAATACAATTGAGACAGAAAAAATATTCATAGGGCTGGGGATATATTCAGTGATAGAACACTTGTTTAGTATGTGTGTGGCTCTGGTTTACAACCACAACACCAGAAAAAGAGAAAAGAAAGAAAGTAAAAAGAAAGAAGAAAGAAAAATTAAAGGCTCAATTTTTCTAAACAGAAAAATTTTATAAACATTTCACTTTACAACTATTTGTACAGATAATGGAAATATTCTTCTCCAAAAACAATTGTCCATTTATCCAGTGAATAACTCTACTTTGTTAATTCAAATGTTTTTAACTTTACATAAAAAGACATTAGTTTTATTTTTTTTAGAAGATCAATCTATTATGTACACATATTTCATGGAAGATAACCAGCGTCATCCATGGAAAAAATGGTATGTGCAGCTTTTTTTTTTTTTTTTTTTTTTTTTTGTGGAACTGGGGTTCCTGGAAGCCCTTCTACCTCCTGGCTACACTCCCAGACGTATTTTTACATTTTTATTTGGAAACAGGGTCTCCTAAGCCAGCGAGCGCAGCTGGCTTCGAACCTGCGCAATCCTCCTGTCTCTGCCTCCCAAGCACGGGGATTACAAGCGTGCGCCACCACGCCCGGCTGGTATGTGCAGCTTTCAGTAGCACCTTTTTGGTGGTTGATGAAAGTTGATATCATATTTCAAGTCTAGAAGGATTTAGACATAGATAATCTTTGTTCTTTTTACTTCCTGTGTGACATATGAATTGTGCACCTTTGTGATCCTCAGTTTTTCAACCTGTTCAATGTTGGATCAAGCCACTGGTCTAGCCATTTCACTGGATTATAATGCAAATAACGCAAATGAGGAAATGAACAGAAAAAGGCTTTACTTACTGAAAATATGAAATGAAGAGGCTAGTTTTAAAGGCCACCTGAATAATATGCTTTTTTTTTCCCTATAGTCTTAAAAAATACATACATAGGAAAGGGGCCAAAGGGAGAGAGGCAAAATAGCATGAAAGGAAAATGGGGATGATTTATGTTAGAAAGCAGAAGTTCCAAGGACTTGCCACTCTTTATAAAACCCTACTAACAGAGATTTCCAAATGGTGAATAATACTGCAGTAGTGTAGTGGTTAAGAGCTTAGAGATAAAAGGTCCATTTCTTGTTATATTGGTCTGTTGTATTGGAAGTTTCAAGGACTGAAGGGTGGGCAGAGGGAATTAGCAATTACTGGATGTCTACCATTGGCCAAGCTCAGTGCTGAAGCAAGAAACATGCAAACCTGGATTTTAACCCCATTTTACAGATGAGGAAATAGATTAGTGAATGTTCTGTGCCCCCTGCTGGCTAATCAAAGAACCCATCTCTTTCCCACCAACTTACACCCAAGGGTCTGTATCTCTACATTTGTCTTTCTATCTTCTTATGTTTGATTGCTTAATTATACCGTGAGCAGTCTTTCATCCATAAGTATAAACATCCCCTAGCCTTCCCTTCCCCATCTATCTTGGCCAGAAAAGGAAAGGATATGTCAGAGATTACCAGAAAGACTTCTGGCCACTCCTGAAAAAGTCCATTTTGATTTTCAATAGAATTGAGTCATGATAGGCCTAATTTGATTGAACCTTACATGCGGTCTGTCGTGGATATAAAAAATAAAGATATTTTCTCTTGAAGTGTGGAGGAAAGGCTTGTAAATTTGTCTAATCAGGAAGCTACTTAATTTGGGGGCAACAATGAACTTATTTTTCTATTATATGAGGGGAAATGAGGGTCAAGGAGAAGAAACCTCCAAGGGAGAAAAGTGCTTGGAAATTTAGCACAACTCTTTTCTTCTGAAATATTTAAATCCAGAAATTCCATTGAGAGTGTTTTCCCTCTGCTTTGAGAATTTATCTTCATGTTTATAATGAAAGTCAAGCTGAATATAGTGGCACATGCCTATAATTCCAATACTTGGAATTTAGAAGGATCACAGGTTTAAGACCAGCATCAGCATCTTAGTAAGAACATCCACAAATTTGTGAGTACATTTTAAAATAAAAAATAAAATAAGGTTGGAGGTGTAGCTCAGAGGTAGAATGTACCTGGATTCTATTCCCAGTACCATAAAAAAAAAGAAAAGAAAAAAGAAAGTCATGGAATTTCAGGTTCTAAGAGGCCTGAGAAGTGATCAGGAGCAGTGAATTTCATAACGAACTCCAACAACACATATATATTTAAATGACAAAATGGGATCAATACTACCCATTTATAAAATCAGATGAAGTAATTCTGTCAGTACTAGAAAATTGGAGTTTATTTTTTCCTTGATATTACCAAAAAGGAGGAACCAGGCTTTCTTGTCCCTTTCTTTATACAAAGGGCAGTGGTCTGAGAATATCTCTGAATATAGTTTAAAATAATTTTGTTTACTTCTGTGATTTTAGAAAGTCATTTTGGGGTAAGGGGCAAAAGCAAATGAAAGTTTCATTGATGCCTGGGGTTCTGCATTTGACTATGGATGGCTGTTGATGTCTCTATCAAATTTGAGAATTCTTTATTATATTTGCGATGTAAATGAGACGCAAATACCCGTGACGTCAATTGAACTAATGAGCAGCCCCTCCCTACAACATAACTCACCAGGAAGACTTGTAGCCTTTCATTATGTATTTAAATGGAGGTAATATATTAAAACAACCAAACAGAACTGAAATTAAAGGAAGAGATTTATTAGAATTAGGACTGGGAAGTGGTTAGTGTCTTTTTCTTCTTTTTACTCTTACTTTCTTATCTTAAGCTTCCTTTCCCTTTGGCATATGGCAGGTAAAATATGTTTGTGGAGTTAAAACAGACACACACACACACACACACGCACACACACACACGCACACATACATCAAGATCTTGACATTTATGATGATAAGAACAAACCCTTCAATCAGTGATACTAATGTCTTAAGTACCAAAGCACTCTATCATTAAAGGGAGACATTTTTTTTGTGTGTGTGGCAGGGAGTCAGAATGCTGGCCATACATTATTTAAGCAGTAAAAAGACAAAGGGTCCTCATTTTGCATCAAGTCATCTCTTTTCATCTCGCCTCTTTCTCATGTTACTCCAAACATGGACATCAGATCTTTTCAAGTTGTGAGTGCTCTCCTCTCTGAGCTTTACCTGTTAAGATATTTCCATATAACAAGAAGAAAAATTGCAATACAGTTAATAAATAGGATCAATTTTCATGACAAGTGACATGTTAGAAACATTCTATGGTATTTCATTTATCCCTCATATTAATTTTAGGAGATCAGATTATGTATTTATATTTTATAGTTTGTAAATGTAAAATTTAGAGAGATAAATTATTATGACTTTTTATGGTACTGGGAATCGAAACCAGGAGCATTCTATCTCTGAGATACACCTCTAGCCCTGTTTTTATATTTTTAAATTTTGAAACAGGGTCTCAATATATTGTATAGGGCCTTACTAAGTTGCTGAAGCTGGTCATAAACCTGTGATTCTCCTGTCTGAGTTTCCCATGTATTAGAATTACAGGTGAGTATCACCATGCCCTGTGTAAATTATCTTAAATGAAGTAATCCAGTTAGGGAACTGAAATCCAAGTTAAGGGTCTATGCTGAAACTAGATGATGTGTGTGTGTGTGTGTGTGTGTGTGTGTGTGTGTGTGTATGCTAAGGATTGGACCCAGGGCCTCACACATACCAGGCAAGTACTCTACCACTGAGCTGTAGTCACAAACCTATTTATTTTTATTGTTTTATTTTATTTTGAGACAGAGTCTCATTATTATTATTATTATTATTATTATTATTAATTATTTTATTTTATTTTGAGGCATGGTCTCACTATGTTGCTCAGGTTGGAATTCAACTTGTAAATCTCCTGTTTCAGCTTCCTGAGTTGCTAGCATTACAGGCATGCACCACCATACACAGCTTAGATGGGATTGTCCCCAGGGACATTCTACTGAGCTACAACCCCATCCCCTTTTATTTTTTATGTCCAGATAGGATCTCACAAAATTACTACACACTGGCCTCAAAACTGTGATCCTTCTGTCTCAGTCTCTAAAGTTGTTGGGATTACAAGCATGAGCCATAATACCCACTGGCTACATGTACATGTGCATATGTGTATGTGTACTTCTCTGCACATGTATGTGTGTCATCCTCTTCTATGTGAGCTCACTGCTCTCCTTCACTTTTCCAAATCTCTACCCTCCTTGACTTTTCCCTAAATTGTGATTTCTGTGATTGCCTTCTCTCTTCTTTCCTCCCACCCTTCCTGTTTCCCTGCCTCCTTGGGATTGAACCCAGGGACAGTCTACCTCCAACTTACTTCCACAGTTCTTTTTAAATTTTTATTTTGAAACAGTGTCATTAAGTTGTTGAGGTACTTGCTAAGTTTCCTGGTCTGGCTTGCTACCTATGATCCTCCTGTCTCAGCCTTCTAAGTACTGATATCTTAAGTGGGTGCCATTATTTCTGGCTTTTTTATATTTTCCTATGTAGAAATAAACTCTGTTAGGTGTAAAAGAAAGTCTTTCTGGAGAATTCTGCCTGTTCAGATGTAATAACCTTGGCAAAGAAAATTTACAGGAGCCTACTTTGTGTGTGCTTCCAAAGTTGCGTTTGCCTTGGTTTGAGAGCTTGAGATTCATGTGTGTGTGTGTTGCTAGGGATGTAATCTAGGGCTTTGTGCATGTCAGGCAAGTGCTATACTACCGAGTTATATCCCCAGTCCAAGTATGAGTTTCTACAGAGGTAGTGATGTGGGACCAAAATAGTCCTGAAAAGAGTTAAAAACTTTATTAAAAATGAAATTATTTAAAAATGCTCAAAAGATCTCATCCCCAATTGTAGATTTTATAAAGACATGGGTTATTCATGGGTTATTTAGTATGAACAAAGAAACATAGGAAAAAAAGAAAAAATGTGTTTAATTAGCTGAGGTAGGCAGAATTTTTAGATCATTCCTAAGAATCCTAACCCCCTGACCTATATTGCATATTCTATAATCTATCCTTAAATGTGGGCAGGACTTGTGAATATGAAGCATTTTACTTCTGTGATTAGGTCATTTACTATGATGAGGGTGAAGGGGTTTTGGAGAGGTGACAAACGTCCCTAATCATTTGACTTTGAATTAATCAAAAGGAAGATTTTTTCTGGGTGGGAATTATCTAATCAGGTGAGCTCTTGAACAAAGATATAAGACTTCTCGGGAGGGAAAGGTTTGGAGAAACATAGTTCCTTTCTTTCAGTCAAAGAAAGCAAAATTATTCTTGCTGTGAAGAGGGCCATATGGCAGTGCATTGCATGCAGCTTCTAGGAGTAGAGGGCCTCAGTTCTAAAAACTGATTTCAAACATAACCAGTGAAGTTAGAAGAGGATGTAAAGTCTCAAATGAGATCCCTACTCTATCTGACACCTTGACTTTTCATCTAGTGAGATCCTCCACCAAAGAACCCAGGAAAATCATACTAGGGCCAAGGACTTGTAAAAATAAAAGATAAGACATGGTTGTTATTTTAAAACACTTATGTTTGTGGTAACTAATTATACAACAACAGAAAAGAAATACAGTAACTTTACTTTTCCTTTTATACTTTCACCATTATATACATATGATGGTACAGGAGTATTTGTATGTATAAGGGGAGGATACATTAATATGATCCACAGCATCATTCTGATCCACAGCATCATTCTGATCCACTGTATCCTTTTTAAAGAGTAAAGTGGTGTAAAAGTAAAGTTTGGTGGCTACAGAGTAAAATCAATGAAATGTTTAATCACCTCATTGAAGCAACGTCTGTGGGAAGTTAGTAATACATGGTGTATAACTCCTTCACTTTAAATCAAAGACTCAGGGTGTCTCAGGACTATGCCACTTTAGTATTCTATCCAGTTCTCCAGCTCCCTATCCATTGTGAAATCCAATTTAAAAACATGAATTCAACTTTTGAGTATTCATGTCCATTTGACACTTTTGCTGCCCTGTCTGTGCTCACCATTCTTTTTCCCTCAACAGTGGCTTCTTATCTGTCTTCTTTGGCTCTCCCAAAGATGAAGATTTTCCTTTTAGTTATATATCTATTATTTAAAATTCAATCTTATGCCCAGGGAGTTTTATCACTTCCTCTCCTGAAGTTGTGAAATGTATCTTTTTGGAAGGAAAGGTAAGGAAATTTTTCTCTACACCAAAACAAATATATATATATATATATATATATATATATATATATATATATATATATATATATATATATATATCTCAGACCATCAAGCACATTTTTTCAGTTATAGACTCAGAAGAAAATAAGCAAATCTCCACTTTCTCAAATATCCATCCCCCTTGGTTTTCTTCTACATTTTATTTTTATTACTGCCATCTCATATTTTCTTATGTAGGAAAGTGCTCTGTGATGTGAGTCATCAAGTACTTCTGGAGATTTCCATCTAGCCGAATATAGCTTGCTCAAAGAAGCCTATAAATTCAACTCTGGTTGTATTTCCAAGATTCCCCCCCTTCTCCTTACTGCATATTGAACCCAGGGCCCTGCATATGTGAGGAAAATTTCTAATACAGAGCTATATTCCCAGTCCATGATTGATTGTCCTTTTATTTGTATTTCAAAGGCTGATGACAATCCCATTCTGATGTGATAAGGATTTCAAACAGTAAGGTACCATAGAAATGGTATACTATCTCTATGCTTATAGTCAATATAATTCTTTTTTTGGTGAGTGTGTGGTACTGAGGATTGGTCCAGGGGTGATGTATCTACCTTTGACCTATACTCCTCAGCCCTTTTAATTATGAAATAGGATCTTTCTAATTTATCATGGGTGGACCTTGGAACTGTGATCCTCCTGTCTCAGCCTTCAAGGCACTGGGGTTACAGGTATGTACCTCTGAGCCCAGGCTAATTTCTTTTTAAAGTTAATTTATTATAGAAATTTTAGGGGAAAAGCCTCAAGTTTGGCAAGATCAATGGGTTTTGAGAATAGTCTTTTCTTTCTTTTAAGATGCTTCCAGACTAGTAAGGAAATGAAAGTGTCAGAACACAGTAGCTGGGTTGCTAAGAAGTGAAGAATAAAATAAGACATCTATAAATTGCAAGGGAGAATGTCATCCATAAAGACAATGGGATTCATACCATTAATGTAAATATGTAATTAAAAAGCTGTTGGATGTCAGTCTGTAGTGCGAACCCTGGCTTGGGCTCTTCCCTCCTATAGAGTGGTAAGCCTATCACTGTCTTCTGGCCCCCAGTGGGGGTTGTACTGATACAAGTGTAGGGAGGAAATTAGGCTCTCTACCCTATGAAATCTTAGAGCCTTCAGAATCCCAGTCCAAGGTATAAGAATTAGTAGATATGAATGACATTTTCCCTTGAAATGTAATCTTTTAAAATTTTAACTCTTGAGGCCCAGTAAGACGCTGGGTTCTGGGCAGGGGTCGCGCGCGGCGCACAAAAGCCGGGGCCTGGGTCGCGGGACCCTGGGCCCCGGGCCGAACTGCGCGTAGCACGCCAGACCCCTGGAGAAACCAGGCCCAGTAAGACGCTGGGTTCTGGGCGGGGGTCGCGGGCGGGGCACGCCTAATGGGGCCCGGGTCGCGGGACTCTGGGCCCCTGCCGAACTGCGCGTAGCACGCCAGACCCCTGGAGAAACCGGACCCAGTAAGACGCTGGGTTCTGGGCGGGGGTCGCGGGCTGGGCACGCCAGATGGGGCCCGGGTCGCGGGACTCTGGGCCCCTGCCGAACTGCGCGTAGCACGCCAGACCCCTGGAGAAACCAGACCCAGTAAGACGCTGGGTTCTGGGCAGGGGTCGCGGGCTGGGCACGCCAGATGGGGCCCAGGTCGCGGGACTCTGGGCCCCAGACCGAACTGCGCATAGCACGCCAGACCCCTGGAGAAACCAGGCCAAGTAAGACGCTGGGTTCTGGGCTGGGGTCGCGGGCTGGGCACGCCTAATGGGGCCCGGGTCGCGGGACTCTGGGCCCCTGCCGAACTGCGCGTAGCACGCCAGATCCCTGGAGAAACCAGGCCCAGTAAGACGCTGGGTTCTGGGCAGGGGTCGCGCGCGGCGCACAAAAGCCGGGGCCTGGGTCGCGGGACCCTGGGCCCCGGGCCGAACTGCGCGTAGCACGCCAGACCCCTGGAGAAACCAGGCCCAGTAAGACGCTGGGTTCTGGGCGGGGGTCGCGGGCGGGGCACGCCTAATGGGGCCCGGGTCGCGGGACTCTGGGCCCCTGCCGAACTGCGCGTAGCACGCCAGACCCCTGGAGAAACCGGACCCAGTAAGACGCTGGGTTCTGGGCGGGGGTCGCGGGCTGGGCACGCCAGATGGGGCCCGGGTCGCGGGACTCTGGGCCCCTGCCGAACTGCGCGTAGCACGCCAGACCCCTGGAGAAACCAGACCCAGTAAGACGCTGGGTTCTGGGCAGGGGTCGCGGGCTGGGCACGCCAGATGGGGCCCGGGTCGCGGGACTCTGGGCCCCAGGCCGAACTGCGAGTAGCACGCCAGACCCCTGGAGAAACAAGGCCCAGTAAGACGCTGGGTTCTGGGCGGGGGTCTAGCACAGGGCACGCCAGCTGGGGCCCGGATCGCGGGACTCTGGGTCCCGGCCGAACTGCGAGTAGCACGCCAGACCCCTGGAGAAACCGGGCCCAGAACAGAAAAAGATAAAGAAAAATATCGGAGAGGTGGTAAGAAAGCCGTTATGGATGACAGGACACTGGAGATGCAGACAAAACTTATCTAAATGCACTGGAACTTATGGAAAAATTCGCCGTGAAAGAGGACTGCTATTTCTCTATATTGTTAAGAATCTCAGACATCACATATAAGGAGAGAGTTTAGCGGAGACCAAGGAGAAATGCGGTGTTGAAAGAGTTCTTCGCAATGGTGGTAGAGACTTGTATTCAGGAGAAGCAGAAACCGGATCTTACCAACTTTATTTTTTTGGAGAAATTACACCAAATGTCGAATGCTACCATCACGCATGCTTAGGAACACTGGACAACATTCAGAGTGGAAAAAGAGCCTGGGAAGGATTTGAAACGGTGGAGGCAGTGGCAATGCCAGTGGCCAATATTCGGGGGAGGCAGATATCTGATACATTACAACTGGAACCTTTGAAATACTAACCACAGAGACAGTGATCGGAACCTGCTGAGGGGTTAGGCGGGCGCCGGGGCCAGTGGCCGACATCGGAGCTTGCTGTGAGGCAGGGCCACTACTGAGGCCTCCGTGGCGGGATTGTAACCTGCAGAGGGGTTAGACCGATGCTGGGGCCAGCGAGGCCGGCATTGGAGCCTGCCATGATGCAAGGCTTGTGCTAGGGCCTCCGAGGTCGGGTCCGGAACATGCTGAGGGGTTAGGCCGATGCTGGGGTCAGCGAGGCCGGCATCGGAGCCTGCCGTGAGGCAAGGCCAGTGTTGGGGCCCCCGAGGATGGGACCGGAGCCTGCTGAGGGGTTAGGCCGGTGCTGGGGCCAGCGAGGCCGGCATCGGAGCCTGCCTTGAGGCAAGGCCGGTACTGGGGCCTCGAGGCCAGGATAAGAGCCTGCCGAGGGGTTAGGCCGGTGCTGGGGCCAGCGAGGCCGGCATCGGAGCCAGCCATGAGGCACGGCCGGTACTGGGGCCTCCGAGGCCAGGATAAGAGCTTGCCGAGGGGTTAGGCCGGTGCTGGGGCCAACGAGGCCGGCAGCAGAGCCTGCTGTGAGGCATGACCAGTGCTGGGGCCTCCGAGGCCGGGATCGGAGCATGCCGAGGGGTTAGGCCGGTGCTGGGGCCAGCGAGGCCGGCATCGGAGCCTGTCGTGAGGCAAGGCCGGTACTGGGGCCTCCGAGGCCAGGATAAGAGCCTGCCAAGGGGCTAGGCCGGTGCTGGGGCCAGCGAGGCCGGCATCGGAGCCTGCCTTGAGGCATGACCAGTGCTGGGGCCTCCGAGGCTGGGATCGGAGCCTGCCGAGGGGTTAGGCCGCTGCTGGGGCCAGCGAGGCCGGCATCGGAGCCTGCCGTGAGGCAAGGCCGGTACTGGGGCCTCCGAGGCCTGGATAAGAGCCTGCCGAGGGGTTAGGCCAGTGCTGGGGCCAGTGAGGCCGGCATCGGAGCCTGCCTTGAGGCAAGGCCGGTACTGGGGCCTCTAGGCCAGGATAAGAGCCTGCTGAGGGGTTAGGCCGGTGCTGGGGCCAGCGAGGCCGGCATCGGAGCCTGCCGTGAGGCAAGGCCGGTACTGGGGCCTCCGAGGCCAGGATAAGAGCTTGCCGAGGGGTTAGGCCGGTGCTGGGGCCAACGAGGCCGGCAGCGGAGCCTGCCGTGAGGCATGACCAGTGCTGGGGCCTCCGAGGCCGGGATCGGAGCATGCCGAGGGGTTAGGCCGGTGCTGGGGCCAGCGAGGCCGGCATCGGAGCCTGCCGTGAGGCAAGGCCGGTACTGGGGCCTCCGAGGCCAGGATAAGAGCCTGCCAAGGGGCTAGGCCGGTGCTGGGGCCAGCGAGGCCGGCATCGGAGCCTGCCTTGAGGCATGACCAGTGCTGGGGCATCCGAGGCTGGGATCGGAGCCTGCCGAGGGGTTAGGCCGCTGCTGGGGCCAGCGAGGCCGGCATCAAAGCCTGCCGTGAGGCAAGGCCGGTACTGGGGCCTCCGAGGCCTGGATAAGAGCCTGCCGAGGGGTTAGGCCAGTGCTGGGGCCAGTGAGTCCGGCATCGGAGCCTGCCTTGAGGCAAGGCCGGTACTGGGGCCTCTAGGCCAGGATAAGAGCCTGCTGAGGGGTTAGGCCGGTGCTGGGGCCAGCGAGGCCGGCATCGGAGCCTGCCGTGAGGCAAGGCCGGTACTGGGGCCTCCGAGGCCAGGATAAGAGCTTGCCGAGGGGTTAGGCCGGTGCTGGGGCCAACGAGGCCGGCAGCGGAGCCTGCCGTGAGGCATGACCAGTGCTGGGGCCTCCGAGGCCAGGATCGGAGCATGCCGAGGGGTTAGGCCGGTGCTGGGGCCAGCGAGGCCGGCATCGGAGCCTGCCGTGAGGCAAGGCCAGTACTGGGGCCTCCGAGGCCAGGATAAGAGCCTGCCAAGGGGTTAGGCCGGTGCTGGGGCCAGCGAGGCCGGCATCGGAGCCTGCCTTGAGGCATGACCAGTGCTGGGGCCTCCGAGGCCGGGATCGGAGCCTGCCGAGGGGTTAGGCCGCTGCTGGGGCCAGCGAGGCCGGCATCGGAGCCTGCCGTGAGGCAAGGCCGGTACTGGGGCCTCCGAGGCCAGGACAAGAGCCTGCCGAGGGGTTAGGCCGGTGCTGGGGCCAGCGAGGCCGGCATCGGAGCCTGCCATGAGGCAAGGCCAGTACTGGGGCCTCCGAGGCCAGGATAAGAGCTTGCCGAGGGGTTAGGCCGGTGCTGGGGCCAACGAGGCCGGCATCGGAGCCTGCCGTGAGGCATGACCAGTGCTGGGGCCTCCGAGGCCGGGATCGGAGCATGCCGAGGGGTTAGGCCGGTGCTGGGGCCAGCGAGGCCGGCATCGGATCCTGCCGTGAGGCAAGGCCAGTACTGGGGCCTCCGAGGCCAGGATAAGAGCCTGCCAAGGGGTTAGGCCGGTGCTGGGGCCAGCGAGGCCGGCATCGGAGCCTGCCTTGAGGCAAGGCCGGTACTGGGGCCTCGAGGCCAGGATAAGAGCCTGCCAAGGGGTTAGGTCGGTGCTGGGGCCAGCGAGGCCGGCATCGGAGCCTGCCGTGAGGCAAGGCCGGTACTGGGGCCTCCGAGGCCAGGATAAGAGCTTGCCGAGGGGTTAGGCCGGTGCTGGGGCCAACGAGGCCGGCAGCGGAGCCTGCCGTGAGGCATGACCAGTGCTGGGGCCTCCGAGGCCGGGATCAGAGCATGCCGAGGGGTTAGGCCGGTGCTGGGGCCAGCGAGGCCGGCATCAGAGCCTGCCGTGAGGCAAGGCCGGTACTGGGGCCTCCGAGGCCAGGATAAGAGCCTGCCAAAAGGCTAGGCCGGTGCTGGGGCCAGCGAGGCCGGCATCGGAGCCTGCCGTGAGGCAAGGCCAGTACTGGGGCCTCCGAGGCCAGGATAAGAGCCTGCCAAGGGGTTAGGCCGGTGCTGGGGCCAGCGAGGCCGGCATCGGAGCCTTCCTTGAGGCATGACCAGTGCCGGGGCCTCCGAGGCCAGGATCGGAGCCTGCCGAGGGGTTAGGCCGCTGCTGGGGCCAGCGAGGCCGGCATCGGAGCCTGCCTTGAGGCAAGGCCGGTACTGGGGCCTCCGAGGCCAGGACAAGAGCCTGCCGAGGGGTTAGGCCGGTGCTGGGGCCAGCGAGGCCGGCATCGGAGCCTGCCGTGAGGCAAGGCCAGTACTGGGGCCTCCGAGGCCAGGATAAGAGCCTACCAAGGGGTTAGGCCGGTGCTGGGGCCAGCGAGGCCGGCATCGGAGCCTTCCTTGAGGCATGACCAGTGCTGGGGCCTCCGAGGCCGGGATCGGAGCCTGCCGAGGGGTTAGGCCGCTGCTGGGGCCAGCGAGGCCGGCATCGGAGCCTGCCTTGAGGCAAGGCCGGTACTGGGGCCTCCGAGGCCAGGATAAGAGCTTGCCGAGGGGTTAGGCCGGTGCTGGGGCCAACGAGGCCGGCATCGGAGCCTGCCGTGAGGCATGACCAGTGCTGGGGCCTCCGAGGCCGGGATCGGAGCATGCCGAGGGGTTAGGCCGGTGCTGGGGCCAGCGAGGCCGGCATCGGATCCTGCCGTGAGGCAAGGCCAGTACTGGGGCCTCCGAGGCCAGGATAAGAGCCTGCCAAGGGGTTAGGCCGGTGCTGGGGCCAGCGAGGCCGGCATCGGAGCCTGCCTTGAGGCATGACCAGTGCTGGGGCCTCCGAGGCTGGGATCGGAGCCTGCCGAGGGGTTAGGCCGCTGCTGGGGCCAGCGAGGCCGGCATCGAAGCCTGCCGTGAGGCAAGGCCGGTACTGGGGCCTCTGAGGCCAGTTTAAGAGCCTGTCAAGGGGTTAGGCCGGTGCTGGGGCCAGTGAGGCCGGCATCGGAGCCTGCCGTGAGGCATTACCAGTGTTGGGGCCTCCGAGGCCGGGATTGGAATCCTGCCAAGGGGTTAGACCGGTGCAGGGGCCAATGGCCAGCATCGGAGCCTGGCGTGAGGCAAGTTCACTCCTGCGGCCTCCAAGGTTGGGACCAAAGCCAGCTTAGGGGTTTGACCGGTTCAGGGGCCAGCGAGACCAGAACTGGGTCCTCCCATGAGGCAAGGCCGCTGCGTGAGCCAGCGAGGTCTGGATCAGTCCACTGAGTAGCCAGGCCACTACTGGGACCATCAAGAGTGGGATTGGTACTTGCAACGCAGCATGCACAGAGAAATATCGCAGAAAATATAAATCAGACGCTTCTCTTAATCAGCAATAACTAGGAGGAAAAGGGCAACAGGAAGAGGTTGAGCTATAGAAAGGGCCCTATAGTGAAGCAACTAATGTGATCAATCAGAGGGTATGTAATACTGGAGGACGGAGCCTCTTTAAAATGCAGGAGGTACATAAACAAATATATCAAAGTAAATCACCAAAGAAGTGTGGGATGGAGGGAGGGGGAGGGAATGGGACGGTGGCTGGAGGAGGGCTAATTGGATGATGTGTGCTTGTATATCCTCTCAAGTCTTGTACTCCAATGTGATTGATATATGACTACAATGCACCAATTTAAAAAATAAATTAATTAAAAAAAATAAATAAATAAATAAAAAAAAAAAATAAAATAAAATTTTAACTCTTATGTTTTTCTTGGCTTTATTAGCTTTATTAACTAAAACAATAACCACAATTCAGGATAAATGTTCCACCAGTATGCATGCCTTATTGTCGTTCATTTTGCTATTACATAGTATGTATATATGCTGATACTTCTGTAGAATTTGAATAGCTTGTAAAGTTCATATATATCATTTCCCTTAGTCACAAAACAACACTGGGAAATAAATATAATATGCAGGGCAGGCCAGGCATGGTGGCCCATGCCTATAATCCTAGTAATTGGGAAGTTGAGACAGGAGGATGACAGGTTCGAAATCAGTTTCAAAATAAAAATAAAAAGGGTCAGAGGTGGAGTTTGTAGATAGAATAACCCTGGGTTCAATCCCCAGTACTCCCCAAAAGTATACAGGGCAGATATCATTATCTCACTATTGCCAATGAGGACACCGAGTCTCATAGAAAGTTAAGCAGCTTGAATAAAGCCACATGACACACCCAGTTTGTAAAATGGATGGAAGAGAGACCATTTAAAGAGACTATTATCATGAAGAATCTCTGAAATACATAATACACAGTCAATCTCAGGTACTAGCTTACACATGTACACACACTTTTCTGTTTTCTTGACTCTTCCTTGGCATTCTAGACAAATTCTTTTTTTTTTTACATTTTTTTTATTGGTGCACTGTATTCATACATCATAGTGGGATACAGACTTTTGTAGACGTACATGCACACATCGCCCAGTCAGCCCCCACCCGATCCCCATCCCATTCCCTCTCCATCCCTCCTTCCCATGCTTGGCTTAGTGGTTGACATCTAGTATTATAGCAATTTATCCAAAATTAAAATGATAATCTCACATAACAGTTTCATTTGTCTGATACCAAGCTTTTGATGACTTAAAGATAACATTTCAATATTTCTTTTTGCTTTCTTTCCTACCAGAGAATATTTTTTTCTATTTTTTAGGTGAAACTATCATATATTCATATATTTATTTTTCAGAAAAAATCTATCCTAATATGGAATATGGATTGTAGATACCCAAAACGATCTTGAAAAAGAACAAAGCTAGAAGATATATATTTTCTGATTTCAAACCATATAAAGCTACAATAATAAACAGTGTAGTACTATTCTAAAGGCAGATATATAAACCATTGGAGTTAAATAAAAGCCTAGAGATAAATTCTTCCCTATATTATCAAGTTATTTTTGACAAGGTTTCCACGAACATTTGGTGGTGGAAATAATAATCTTTTAACTAAATATTGTTGAAACATAATAATTACATGGAAAAGAATAAAATTGGACCCTTACCTAATCCCATATACAAGTATTAACTCAAAATAGATAAAAGACCTAAATATAAATCTTAAGACTATAAACTTTTAGGAGAAAATCTGGGTCATAAAACCTCACAACATTGAAATTCGCAGTGATTTCTAGGATATGATTTCAATGGCACAGGCAACAGAAGAGTATACAAACTCCCTAAAAAATAAAAAAAAAATATTGTATATCCAAAGACAATGTAAACAGAGTTAAAAGTTACTGATTGAATGGGATAAAATATTTCCAAATGCTATATCTGAAGGTATATTAATATTCCAACTAGAAATCCTAAAAATTAACAACAATAAAGGCAAAAAATACCATTTAGAGATAGGTAAAAGACTAACATAAATAATGAATCTCCACAGATAACCAATCTTAGTTGTCTGTTGGATGGAAAATCTTGTTTCTCTGGTTCTGGTGTGTGTTACCTATTTCTTCTTTGTAGTTAATCTCTTTGAGTATTTTCTCTAGTGCTGGTTTTGAAGACATAAATTCCTTCAGTTTCTGTTTGTCATGGAAGCTTCTTATGTTTACATCTAATTTCATAGAAAGTTTTGCTGGGTAGAAAATTTTTGGCTGGAAGTTGTTTTCTTTCAGAGTTTGGAATATGTTACTCCAAGCCCTTCTGGCTCTCATAACTTGGTTTGGGAAGTCTGGAGTGATTCTAATTGGTTTGCCTCTGAATGTCACTTGGCCCTTTGTTATTGTTGCCTTTAAGATTCTCTGCTTGGCTTCCACATTGGTCATTTTGACAAGTATGTGGCGTGGGGATCCTCTTCTCCGATCCTGTCTAAAGGGAGTTCTATAAGTTTCCTGGACCTGTGTATCAACCTCTTGCTCTATGTTTGGAAAATTTTCTGCTATTACTTCCTTGAAGAGATTGTTGATCCCTTTGGTATCACTTTCTTTTCCCTCCTCTATTCCAATTATTCTTAGGTTAGCTCTCTTAAAATGGGCCCATATTTCTTCAATGTCAGATTCCTGCTGTTGGATATTTTTTTCTAAATTGGAAACTATGCGTTCATTTTTGGAGTGATCATCTTCTAAGA
Source organism: Muscardinus avellanarius (assembly GCF_963383645.1). Taxonomy (NCBI): domain Eukaryota; kingdom Metazoa; phylum Chordata; class Mammalia; order Rodentia; family Gliridae; genus Muscardinus; species Muscardinus avellanarius. The sequence goes on along the minus strand of NC_137792.1, from coordinate 69,155,148 downwards.
GCGAGATTCTGTTCTCCATGTGGTCTAATCGGTTGTTTGTGCTTTGAATTGAGGCCTTTACTTCATTAATTGCATCCTTTATCTCTTTTTGGCTCTCTCTGAGTTCTTTTCGAAGCACCTCTATTATTTCTACAGTTATTTTCCTGATTTGATCTTCTAGAAATCTCTGATTTTCTGTTTTATCGGGTTCTGATGTTGTGGGGTTGTGGGCATTCATTGCTCCAGTGTTATTCCTCTTTCCCATGATTTCGGAAGTTTTTGCCTTCTCTGGGTTCTTCCCTTGGGTCACTATGACTTCACTTAAGGTGCTCTGGATCTCGAGTCTGTAGTATCTCAGACCCCAGTATTCCTTTACTGGGTTGTATCACAGAGTCTCCGACCCAGGGAGTCGATAGAGGCTGCTTTAAACTATGGGGGTGCCAGGTTGCACGTTCTCCTATGGTATGATATCTCTGCCACTGCCACTCCCCCACTGGGTCAAGTCCCAGGAAGTACAGTACTGGGATTTCTCCTCTGGGGCCCGCAGTTTGTCTCACTGTTTTTGAGTTCGCAGATGTAGCTGTACTGGACTCATTGAATTCACTGCTGCTGCCGCCGGTGGCAATATGGCGCCGCTGCTACGCCCTCGGCTGTGAGGCTGGCTTATTTCTTCTTGGTTTTGAATTCCACTCTGAGTCCTTGCAGCGTGTGCTGAGCTCAGCCATTGGGAGCTTTACATGTTCCCTGCGCTGAAAAATCCTGCCTGGCTGTTCCGCAGCGGCTCACCTCGGCTTGCTGTAGCTGTCTGGTGAACTCGCCGCTGCCGCCGGCAGTATGGCGCTGCTGCCGCGTCCTCGGGGCGTGAGGCTGGTGTATCTCCTCTGTGGCTCTGAGCTCTGTTTTCAGTCCGCTTTCTCTCTGGAGCCTGGTGTTTTTTTTTTTTGTTTCTCTGGTGATGGTGTTTTCTGGCTATGAAAGCACTGATTTTGTGGTAATGGAGAATGGTTGTTAGCGTGGCTCTAAAGCCCCGCTTTTCTCAGTCGCCATCTTCCCGGAAGTCCTCACTAGACAAATTCTGATGATGATCAGGCTAGCTGCACTCCTGGGAAAGCATTACTTGGAATACAGAGAGAAGCAATATCCTCTTTTCTGTGTTGGGTAATGCTTCTAATATTAGTAAATTAATGTTCTTTAATTTGTATTTGTAGAGGACACCACAGGGATAAAATGGGCTGAAATTTGAGCATGGACATGGATCTTCAATGATACCCATAACTTCATTCCCTAGCTTGAGATGTCCAGGTTGACTATGGCCTCAGATCTAGATTAGAGCTTTCCTACCTCTCTTATTCTTGTGTGAATCGATTTAGTATTATCACTGATACTTTAGATATGAGAGAAGTACCAAGATGCGTCACTGTCAATTCTCCTATTCTTCCCTCAACCATAAAGCCATCCATTATGCAATCATTCCACTGGGTTCCAAACGCTGAGCTAATAAATGAAAATTAAACTTTAAGTAAGAAAGATCAGATTCACGCTCAAGGAGTTTACAATTGAGGGGAATTTTAGTCAGTTTTTACTTGACTATGACTACAATAAACCTGACACAAACCAGAGGGGGAAAGGATTACTTGGCTTACAGTTTCAGAGGTTCAGTTCATAGTTTAGCTGCCTTCAAAGTAGAAATATCATGGTGGCACAACATGGCAAAGGAAAATCAACTCATGGCAGCTGAAAGAAAAAGAAGGAGAAAAAGAGAGAGAAGAAAAAGGAGGATTAGTAGGAGGAGGCCAGGGATTATGCAATCTCCAAGGCCACATCCCCAGTGATCCACCTCCTCTAGCCATGTCCCACCTCTGAACATGTCTGCATTTTATAACACATGAGTATTGGGGGACATTTTATTTATTTATTTATTTATTTATTATTTATTTATTTATTTATTTATTTATTTATTTATTTTGCGGGTCTGGGGATGGAACCCAGGGGCATTCAACCTCCGAGCTACACTCCCTGCCCTATTTTTTATTCTTTATTTTGAAACCAGGTCTCATTGAGTTGCAGAGGGCCTCACTAAGTAGTGATCCTCAGGTCTCAGCTTCTCGAATGTTGGGATTACAAGCTTGTGGCACCAATCCCAGTTTAGGGGACATTTTAAATCCAAACCATAACAAGGGGCTTTTTCTGAATAAGTTTATAAGAAATAAGAGAGAAAAATACTGGGTTTCTGATGGACTTCTGTGTACTTCTTACTTTGCAAGGAAGTATCTGTAAACAGTGTAAATTCAACCTCCAAGACGACAAGGCTACATACTTCCTTAAGGCTCATGTTATTTTAGAGATTCATGCAAAAATCTGAATTCTGTGCATTAGTCTGGAGACCTAACTGAGAGAGATTGGAAGGGGGAAGAGGAAAGCACCATAATGCCAAATATATCAAAGTCACTAAGCCAAACATGAGGAGGGAGTGGGGAGGGAAGCGAAGGTGGGAAATGGGGAAGGGCTAAATGAGTGATGTGTGCATGTGTACCTCTACCATCCTGTACCTCATAATGATGTATGATTACAAGGCACCAAAAAATTTACAAAAGGAAAAATGTTTGTATTCTGCTCCATAACATATGCATGTTATTTTGGCAACCATTTCCTCCTAGTCTCAAATAAAATTGCCATTGCAGAAGTTTCTCCATGCTTAGCCAACTAAATCATTTCTAGTGCATTGGTAGTTTAAGTTGCTTGAAAACTGACATCCCAGGTCAATTTTAAGTGTTATGCTATACTACCTTGTTTGATGCTCAGGATCCATCACAATGTCTACTCTCCAGTATATTAAATCACTCTTTATACTCCACCCCTGCCCTATTTATTCTTCACAAGTGGCAAGCACAATGACTTTTATTTTTTACCAAAAATAAAAACAACTCTCAATTGGGCACTTAGTATATGGTATATAGTACTACGTTCAGTGTCTCATATATAAGTCCCATTTTGATTTAAAATCCAGTTCACGGGGTAAACATTCCTATAATCTTCATTTTGCAGAAGAGAAAACTGAGATTAAAAGGCTAAGGACATGTTAGAATAAAGTAGGACATTTCAAAATATGTTTCAAGTAAGCTACTGTCCTCTGAGGACTATACTCCCAGAACACAGTATCATGTTTTCCATAGGAGCATTTGGGTGAAATATTTGCAGAAACAATAAACTGGCTGATATTTAAGGCTCTCTTAAGCTCTGACATTCTGTAATTTCACTGATCCTCTTTGCATTTAATTATGTTGATTTTTTTCTTCCCATCTCTTCCTTAGCTCAAAAACATATTCTTTCCTTTGTCCACGCTCAGGAGATGGAATATTGAAGAGAAAGGACCATAAGAAATACTTGTGATTATCCAGATGTCACTTTGAAGTATTTATTATCTTAGAAAATTTAAAGTTATCACAACAGCTCATAGTGCAACAATGAAACACCACTAAAATAGATATACCAGAAAATAGTGCTTGTTAAATTCATAATGATCCCGTTCTCAAAGGACTTGCAATTCATCTTCTTTATGCTGCTTGATTGCCTACAACATCTTGCACATTTGTGTAGACTCCTCTTCAGTCTCACGTAACACATCCTATCCTCAAACCACCATGCAGTGCTCATTGTGCCAATCAAGAATGCAAATAGAGAGATAGCTTACTGTGTGATCTGAATTTTCTGCTTGTTTAGAAGGATATAAACAGGGAGAATATGAATATGCTGTGTAATGGTTTCAAAGGAATCAGACTTTTCATTCAAATTATGTCAGAAAAGGTTATTTCAATATTTTACTATGCCTTTTACATAACTAGCAATTTTCACATAACTAGTTCTTTTTTAATAGCTAAGCTTACTTGCTGAAGAATACTTATACTTTTTTTGGTGGTACTGGGGATGGAACCCTTCTACCTCCCAGTTACACTCCCAGACCTATTTTTATATTTTATTTGGAAACAGGGTCTCTTAAGCCAGTGAGGCTGGCTTCGAACCTGTGCAATCCTCCTGTCTCTGCCTCCCAAACACAGGGATTACAAGTGTGTGCCACCATGCCTGGCATGAATACTTATACTTTTTAAGTGGGAAAAATCAGTAACAAATCATTTCACTTGAAAAAAATTCTAAGGAAAAGGATATAGTACTTAGGTAGTATGCCAACCATTAAAAATCTACATGTGTCTGTAAATTGACCTATTGCCTCAAGAGCTGAAGCAAGACTTTGCAAAGTTGTTTGTTTTCTGCCCCCAAATTTTCACCTTCAGCCAGGCATGGTGGTACATGTCTGTAAACCCAGTACTTGGGAGGCTGAGATAAGAAGATCACAAGTTCAGGTTCAGCCTCAGCAACTTAGTGAGAACCTGTTTCAAAATTAAAAAAAATATATAAGGCTGAGAGTGCATTATGGAGGTAGAATGGCCCTGGGTTCAATCCCCAGTACCAAATAACAACAACAACATCAACAACAACAAATCATCACCTTCATATACTTCTTTTTTAAATTTTTTATTGAACATAAGTGGTATACATTTAAACTATACTTGGTGCCCTCTCCCCCCACCCCTGTTTTCCCTTCCCCCTCCCACCAATGATTGTCCAGGATAACCATGCCATATTCATAATTTTACACATATTAGGGTATAGACCCTCATCAAGATCAGCCTTCCTCCTCTCCTATCTTTCCATTCAAACTTTGCTGATATTCCCCCTCCATTATCTGGAGCACCACTGGTATCCTCTACGTTCCCTAGTTTGGGCATATTAGAAGAAACATATGTACCTTTTCCTTCTGTGCTTGGCTGATCTCACTTAACATAATATTCTCCAGGGCTTTCCATCTTCTTGCAAATGATATGATTTTCTTCTTCTTTATGGCTGAATAGAATTCCATTGTGTGTATTTCTCAAAGTTTTGCTATCCATTCATCTGTTGATGGAGACCTGGGTTGTTTCCATATTTTGGCTATTACGAATTGTGCTGCTATGAATATAGTTATGCATATGTTGCTGTAATTCCCTGAATTCAACCCCTTTGGAAAGATACCCAGGAGTGGTAAAGCTGGATCATATGGTGGATCTATTCCCAGCTTTCTTAGGAATCTCCACAAAGATCTCCATAGTGGCTGAACTAGTTTGCATTCCCACCAACAGTGTAAGAGAGTTCCTCTTTCCCCACATCCTTGCCAGCATTTGTTGTTATTTGATTTCTTTATGCTTGCCACTCTGACTGGGGTTAGATGGAATCTCAGTGGAGTTTTGATTTGCATCTCCCTGATGGCCAATGATGTAGAACATCTTTTCATGTATCTATTGGCCCTTTGTATCTCTTCTTTTGTGAAGTGTCTATTCAGTTCATTTGCCCATTTCTTGATCCAGTTTGTTTTGCTAGAGTAGAGTCTTTTGAGCTCTTTGTATATTCTGGATATTAGCCCTATCAGAGTGGTGGCTGGTAAAGATCTTTTACGATTCTGTAGGCTTCCTCTTTAGGTTATTGATGGTTTCCTTTGATGAGAAGAAACTTTTTAGTTTGATGCCATCCCACTTTTTAATTCTTGCTTTAATTTCCTGAGCTTTGGAGGTTTTGTTGAGAAAGTTAATGCCTGTGACAATATGTTGAAGTGTTGAGCCTATGCTCTCCTCTACTAACTTCACAGTCTCATGTCTAATTTCTAAGTCTTTGATCCACCTTGAGTTGATTCCTGTGCATGGTGAGATATAAGGGTTTAGTTCCATCTTTCTACAAATGGATAGTCAGTTCTCCCAGCACCATTTGTTGAAAAGGCTGTCTTTTCTCCAGCGTATGAGTTTGGCCTCTTTGTCAAAGATTAATTGACTAAAGATGTCTGGGTTTGTTTCTGTATCTTCTATTCTAATCCACTGGCCAGTATATCTGTTATTGTGCCAGTACCATGCTGTTTTTACTACTATTGCTCTATAATATAATTTGAAGTCTGGGATTGTGATGCCTCCTGCATGTTTCTTATCGCTGAGAATTGCTTTGGCTATTCTGGGTCTTTTCTTTCTCTATATAAAGTTTATGTTTGATTTTTCTAGGTCTATGAAGAATGTCGCTGATATTTTAATGGGAATTGCATTGAATCTATAGATCAGTTTTGGCAGAATGGCCATTTTGATGATATTTATTCTGCCTATCCATGAGCACGGGAGATCTTTCCATCTTCCAAGATCTTCTTCAATTTCTTTCTTTAATGTTTTATAGTTTTTGTTGTAGAGCTCTTTTACATCTTGGGTTAGTTTTTTCCTATGTATTTTACTGGTTTTGAGGTTATAGTGAATGGAACTGTTTTCTTTGTTTCTTTTATTGTGGATTCATTGTTGGCGTAAAGAAAAGCCACTGATTTCTTTAGGTTGATTTTGTATCCTGCAACTTTGCTGAATTTGTCAATCATCTCCAGAAGTCTTTTGGTTGAGTTCTTTGGGTCTTCCAGATAAAGGATCATGTCATCTGCGAATAAGGATAATTTTAATTCCTCTCTTCCTATGTGAATTCCTTTGATTCCTTATATTGCCTTATTGCTGCAGCAAGAGTCTCAAGGACTATATTGGAGAGGAGTGGTGATAGTGGTCATCCTTGTCTTGTTCCCGACCTTAGTGGAAATTCTTGTAGTTTCTTCCCATTCAATATAATGTTGGCTTTGGGTTTACAGTATATTGCCTTAATGATGTTGAAGTACGTTCCTTCTATTCCAATTTTCTGCAGTGTTTTTAACATAAATGGGTGTTGGATTTTGTCTAATGCTTTTTCAGCATCTATTGCTATGATTATGTGGTTTTTGCTCTTGGTTCTATTTATGTGGTGAATAACATGTATTGATTTGCGTATGTTGAACCAGCCTTGTTTTTCTGGGATGACACCAACTTGGTCATGATGTATTATTCTCTTGATATAGTTTTGAATGTGTATGGCTAGTATTTTGTTTAGAAATTTTGCATCTATGTTCATTAAGGATCTATGTAGTTTTCCTTTCTTGAGGTATCTTTATTTGGTTTGGGGATTAATGTTATACTGGCCTCATAGAAGGAATTTGGGAGAGTTCCATCTCTTTCAATTTCCTGGAACAAGTTATGAAGTATTGGTATTAGTTGTTCACTGAAGGTTTCGTAGAATTCAGCGGGAAACCCATCTGGGCCTGGGCTTTTCTTTGGTGGAAGAATTTTTATTGCCATTTTTATTTCTTTGGTTGCTATTGGTTGATTTAGGCCTGCTATGTCCTCTTGGTTAAGTTTAGGTAGGTTAACGGTGCTTAGAAATCTATTAATTTCTTCCATGTTTTCAAGTCTATTGGAGTATCAATTTTTAAAGTAGTTTCTGATAATCTTTTGAATTCCTTCACTATCTGTGGTGATATCTCCTTTTTCATTTCTAATTTTGATAATTTGAGTTGATTCTCTTTTTCTTTTGGTTAGGTTGGCCAGGGGTTTATCAATTCTATTGATCTTTTCAAAGAACCAACTTTTTGTTTTATTTATTCTTTGAATTTTTTTTGTTCTCTATTTCATTTATTTCTGCTCTAATTTTAATGATTTCTTGCCTTCTGCTGGCTTTGGGAATAGACTGTTGCAGAATCTCTAGGTCCTTGAGTTGTGTCATTAGGTTCTTTACTTGGTGGTTCTCTGTCCTTCTTATGCTTCATATTCTTGTAAAGAATGTGTATAGGTGAAGGCAAGCATGGTGGCACACACCTGTGATCCCAGTACTGGGGAGGCTGATAGAAAAGAATCGCAGGTTCAGGGCCAGCCTCAGTAACTTAGTGAGGTTCTCAGCAACTTAGTGAGACCCTGTTTCAAAATTAAAAAAATAAAAAGGTGTAGTTTGTAGCTTGGAGGCACAATGCCCTTGGATTCAATCTGCAATACCAAAATAAGCAAACAAATCAAGAATGCACATAACCATTTTTCTCTTTTTAATGCTGAACTGGCATATATTTGGCTCTTAGGTTACTACTTGCCATGGACTTGGGGAACAACTGGAATCACACAACCTAAGCTATGTGCAATACCAAAATTTTCTCTTTTGTGTTTTTGAAGATATTATCAGCCCTTATGCTTAGCACTGTAAATCTGAATTCTGTGTAGCAGATATGGGAAGTTAGCTTGGAGATAAACTGACCTAATGACATGCCTGAAAATGGCTTTTAAGAGCAAGCTCTGAGCATTGGTTTGTTTATGTCTGATTCATTTATCTTCAAAGCAGAAAGTATGATATCCAAATTGATAACCTCCCAGGTCACAATATATGGGTGACTGTCTTTAACTTGAACTATTGTCTCAAGAGCAGAAGCACGATGCTGCCAAGTTACTTCTTTCCTGCCTGGAAAATCTTACCCTTTATACCTTCAGCTTGTCTTTTGACTTTCTAATATTTAGAAACAATTTTATGTGTATTACTATTGGATCCAAAGAATTTTTAGATCAAATTTATTCCACTACTTGTTTCTCTTACATTCAGCAAGTTTGTTGATTAGACAATTTTAATAATTTACATGATTGTAGTTTACAATAAGAACTTCCAATATGCCAGGCTTGGTGGTGCATACCTATAATCCCAGAAACCCAGTAGACTATTGTGAGGGGTAGGGGAGTAATCAACTTAATGAGACTCTGTCTCAAAGTAAAAATAACCAAAAGGGCTGGGAGTGTAGCTTAGTGGTAGAGTGCCCCTGAGTTCCATTCTCAGTACCTCAAAAAAAAATCCACAACAAAACAAAAAAAATTTACAACACATTGTAATCAGTCTTATTTATATGTTTATATTTATGGTACTGGGGTTGGAACCCAGGGTTTTGTGTATGCTAGACAAGTGCTTTAACACTGAGATACACCACCAGCTCTTTTAATTTTTTTTTTAATTTGGAAAGAAGGTATTGCTCAGTTTTCATGCACTGCTGCTCTTGAACCTTGTTCCTCAGTTTCTTAAGCACTGGGATGCAGGTGGGTGCTACCATGTCTGGCTTATGTAACCAGTTTTTGCTGAAGACATGTCTGTCACCTAATGCCATGCTAGTGAAAGATCCCCTTCCCACAGACCTATCTCCTTGCTAGTGTTTCTGGTATAGTAAAGGGGGAGGCACTAAATTTTAGCCTATACTTGTTAACTCTGTTCAGTGCCCTTGGAATTGAACAATTTGTATAGCCATGGGAGGCCATTCAATCTCTGTGCATTGACCACTAGATAAGAGTTTTCTCTAAGTCCTCTGCGTTAATCCATTCTCCAATGCTCTGATGAAATACCTGAGGCTGGATAATTTATAAAGAACAGAGATTTAACTCATACTATTGGAAATCTAAGAGCATGGCATCCTTGTGAGGGCCTCTTGGGTTGTATCACAACCTGCAGAGAAATGGGAAAGGGAATTGACCACCTGCAGAGGAGGTCAAGTGTGTTGGGTGACCTTTTATAGTGACTTACTCTCTTGAGAACTAACTGGTATCCCACAACAAATAAATTCCTCTAAGCATAAAGTTCCCGGTGACCTAATTACCTTCTGCTAGGCCCAACCTTTTAAAGGTTCCACAATATTTATACCACCATACCAGGAAACATAAACATGAATTTTGAGGGCAAAACTCAAACCATATCCAAATCACAGTACCCTCATTCAAAATTTTAGTTTTAATAAAGTATTAGACATAGATGACAAAGCAAAGAATGATCTTTCTGCTTTCTTAGGATGAGTATTGAATGCTTCGACTTTCCCATAAAATCTTTTCTGCTAAATATTTTACCTTTTATTTTGTTTGTGGTACTTACCTCTGGGCTATGCCCCCAACCTATTTTCTATTTTATTTGGAAACATGGTCTCACTAAGATGCTGAGAGCCTCACCAACTAGCTGAAGCTGATTTCAAACTTGTGTGATCCTCCTGTCTCAGCCTCCCAAGTACTGGGATTACAAGTGTGCACCACCACACCCGACTTAAATATTTTGACTTTTAAATAAAGCCCTGGTTCGCCAGGCATGGTGGTGCATGCTTGTAATCCCCGCGCTTGGGAGGCGGAGACAGGAGGATCACGCTGGTTTGGAGCCAGCCTCGCTGGCTTCAGATACCCTGTTTCCAAATTTAAAAAATATAAAATAGGTCTGGGAGTGTAGCCCGGATGTAGAAGGGCTTCCAGGAATCTCAGTACCATCAATCAATCAATCAATTAAACAATCCCTGGTTCAAATTTGAGTGCATGACTACTCTTGCAGGCCAAGAAATAATGAAGATCACGTCTATGAAAAGATCAGTCTCTAGCACTGAAATAGCTCTCTCTTAAAAAACTTTTTTTTTAACACCCCTGTTTCAGTTTGGGTCTATAAGGACCTCCCAAAGCTCATGTATCAAAAGCCTGGTCTTGATTGCAATAAATTTCAGAGGTGGGGCATGACTAAAGGAGGTGGGTCACTGGGGGTGTGGCCTTGAGGACTCTTTCTCTCACCTCCTCTCCTCTCTCCTCCTCCTCCTCTTTCTCCTCCTCCTCCTCCTTCTCCTCCTCCTCTTCCTCTCCTCCTCCTCCTCCTCCTCCTCCTCCTCCTCCTCCTCCTCCTCCTCCTTCTTCTTCTTCTTCTTCTTCTTCTTCTATCTCTCTCTCTCTCTCTCTCTCTCTCTCTCTCTCTCTCTCTCTCCCCTCTGGTCGCCATGAGTTGAGGTTGAAGTAGTGCCCTCTGCCACAAACCCTGCTTGTTTCTGCCTTGGAAATGACCAACCAAATTGTGAGCCAAATAAACTTTTCCTCCTCTAAGTTG